>NC_142353.1:7090000-7812500 GCF_059441175.1 Urocampus carinirostris
AAAAAAAAATCAAATAAAGCACAGCATGCGTTTATAAAAATAAAACATCAGCCTTTGGGCGGCAGTAGCTCAGGAGGTAGAGCGATCGTTTTAGGATTAAGGGATCCCAATTCGAATCCCGGCTTGTCCGTGTTACATGTCGAAGTGTCCTTGGGTAAGACATTGAACCCCCAATTACCCCCAATAAGCAGGTTAGCGCCTTACATGGCTGCACAGATCACGGCCGCTATTGGGAAATGTGAAGCACAATGCAATGCGCTTTGGGAAGTCATTGACTTGAAAAGCGCTATATAAATGCAGATCATTTCATTCATTTCATTTCATTTATAAAAGCTAAATCAAATCAAATTACTGTAGTTTGATTTCTGTGCAAAGCCCTATCCAGTCAATTGTGACTAGAGAAACTTCTGCTTATTGGACATAACAATTTTTTGATACATTAGTTAAAGTAGACTACGCCTGTATTTTTTTTTTTCTTTTAGCGCACTACTGAAATTAATTTACTAATGGCAACTTTGAGGGTATTTTCGCATGTATGATGTTTCTGTTTCACTAAAAATATTGAATGTTTTGAATTTTTAACATTGAGGGTTTGTTGATTAGAAGCTGGAGGTTTCTTTTGTTCTATTTTTACTTTTTGTGTTGTTTTTGAGGATACAGTTAGTTTAGTCCCCTCATTTAATCTTTTGTTATAAATATTTAGTTCAAATGTATTATTCCTATCTAAAGTAAATGCCTGCAAAGTCATCAAAATGTGTTGAAATTATAAAATGTGTTGAAATTATAAAAAGTCCCGTCATATGTAAATTTTACTTAATTTTGGAGTGCTTAATATTTGGAGCGGAACACTAACGTCCAACACATGGCAAGCACTGTGTGTGTGTATTTATATATATCTATCTATATATATATATATATATATAGATTATATATATATAAAGAAGGCTTGACTGAAGAGAAAAGTGTTTCATGATGACTGTTTTTACGATTTTTTTCATTAGAGTGTTTGATCTTTTCTTCAGGGAATCTTCCCATCATCATACATCCACTTAAAGGAGGCTACAGTTGAGGGAACTGGGTAAGAGGCAGCTCAGTAAACATGTCATTTTGTAATAATGCATTTTCCCTTTTGTTCACTGAAGTGTGAGTGACGTACAAGTACTTTTATAATTATATTAACTGGAGCTTCCAAATTGGATTTTTGAGCTGTCAAAGAAAAAACATTAATCTATTTATCATGTGAACACATACAGTCATGCCTGTACAAACTGTACAATATGCTTTGTGATCATTAATCATTTGTCAATATCTTATTATTCTGCTTTGGTGGCGGTTAGCCAGCAGGAAATAATTATTCCAGCAGATTTACCACTGGTGCAGGAGCTCGGAGCTACTCTGAGGGAATGGGCACAGATATGGCACAAGCTCTTTGTGGTTAGTACATACACACATGTAGATGAAGCATAATTATTTTCTTTTTAAAAGATTGCAACATTCCTAAATGTTTATACCTTTTTGTCTGACAGGCAAACAAAGTTTCTTTGTTCCGGAGTGTTCAGCAGATGGCATACAGTCTTATAGAATATCGATCACAGATTGTATCAGGAACTCTTCCCAAGGATGATCTCGTAGAACTGAAAAAGAAAGTCACCGCCAAGATTGACTATGGAAACCGGTGTGAATTATTGTGGCCTTTGTAATCACTGCACAATCTTTGACGGTCTATCAAGCCATGTTTTGCTGTGCTGCTCAGGATTCTGGGCTTGGATCTGGTTGTGCGAGATGAAGAAGGAAACACATTGGATCCTGACTTCACAAGCACTGTCAGTCTTTTCCGCGCCCATGAGACTGCTTCTCGTAGTGTTGATGACAGGATACAAGAGGAGAAGGCAAGAGTACCTTATGTTGTTATTTGTCTCTCTGTAGAAAAATGTTGTATCCAATTTTTTATTCTGTTTTTTTTTATTTTATATTTTTTTAAACAGACACGCTTACAAAATCTGGAAATGAGGCGACAGGCTTTGTTTAGTTCTGTGCACACCTACAGTCTCCTCATGAATCTTAAAAACTTTGTATGCAACATTGGAGAAGATGCTGAGCTGCTTATGTCTCTTTATGACCCAGATCAGTCAGAATTTATCAGGTTCGTCCATCCTTTTTTCTTATCTGTGTAGTGTAATGCCAGAGTTATTTCTGACTTAATATAGATTGACGCCAAAGGTAGCAAGGGATTTTTTCTTTTCTTTTTTTTGTCAAAAAACTACTTAAAAAAGCTAGTCTTTGAGATTGAGTTTGATATAGCGTACCATCCAATCTCCGTCATCATAACGAGTTAATATTTATCATGCAGCTGCTAAAGGGGGTTGAGGTCAGCTCGTTGTTACAATGCTAAACGGAGCTAGCTAGCAGCCTGATGTGTAATGGTGAGAGAGCTTTTGAGCAGCCCTGGGTGTGACAGCAAGTAAGCCTGCCAAAAGTGATGACTTTGACGGGTGTTGTTTTTGTTGCTGAAACTAGCTTGAACAGTCTTTGGTGGCTGCCTGTCATTTTTTTCCCAGACAACTTTCCAATCTGGACACATTTCCAATCTAAATATGCTACCAAACCCATTGTCGTTTTTGGCGTATCTGGTTGTCGTAGTTCCTTGACAGTTGTTGGGGGCACAATTTAATTGCTTTTTTCCCCCTGGCATAGTGATAACTACAGATTAGATACATGGGAAAGAACGAGCAGTACTAACATGCAAAGTATGCAAGCATGATTCTAGGTTGATCCTTTTCCGGTTCATCTAAATCTAAAAATAATGTGTGTGCTATGCTTTTAACCCTTATTTTGATTTTCTCAATTAAAATATTGTCATTTCGATAAATCTTATATTTAAAAATCCAAGAGTAAAGCTTCTACTTTACATCCAATTACAGATACTAAATAGGCCTTTTTTGTTTTGTTGAAATCTTATAATTCAAGAATACATTTCCTAATGTGTGCCATGTTAAATTCATGCAGTGAGAACTTCCTGGTGCGGTGGGACAGTATGGGCATGCCTAAAGAAATTGAAAAACTCAACAATTTGCCAGCACTTTTCACGGTAACGAAATACATATTCACTTTAAGGTTCACAAAATGATGAAAAATCTTCCTGATGTACAGTATATAACTGACATTTTATTTACGTTCTTATTTTATATCTTTAAAACGTTGAATTACAACTTTAATTAATGTGTAAACTTATTTCTAGTTGTTGGAAATACCAAATTCCATCAGGTCTTTGTTCCCCTTACAACTTAAGACTGATATAATTTAAATGCCAATGCTTCTCAATGCAATTCTTGGCCTGACAGACAAAGTTATCTAAACAATAAATAAATGCCGACTGAAATGACCTGTAGTAAATTTGCACATGTACGCAGGAGCTAAGCAGAAGTGACCTGATGAGGCAGCGCCTCTTCCTGGTGTGTCAAATAATAAGAGTAGGAAGTATGGAACTCAAAGAGGGGAAGAAACAAACAGGTGGACTAAGGAGACCATTTGGTGTGGCTGGTAAGTAATTTCTTCAGTAATTCAGAAACCATTCTGTAATAAAAATGTGAATTACCCTTTGAATTGCGCTTACGTGAAAATAGTTTGCAAGTGCTGATCTAAATGGCAATGCCTCTTTTTTTAACCTATAGAATGTGGAATGACATCCGGAAATGAGTTAGGCAACAATCTTGATGATTAACCAATCTGTGTCCTCCTCTACTCATGTAGTGACACCACAGACAAGAAAAAACAGTAATTGAAACCACATTGTTATTCTCCCTCAGGAAAGTATAACAGATTCAAAAGCCAATTGCAAAGCAAGCAGTTCTGAAGCATTTTTTTAAGATGGAGTCAGGAATTTTCGTTCTATTGGAGCGTTTTAGCTGGACGCTTAGTCAAATTTTAAAAGATAATGTTGCCTGATTGTAATTACGTAGCCCTATAAGATAATAATTTGAATATTGAGTAATGTTTAAATTTACTGCCCAACTTTGATTTTAACTCTGCAAGCTGCAGTTCACTTTGGATTTTTAGTCAAGTCATGTTTATTTGTATAGCCCTTAATCACAAGGAGTCTCAAAGGGCTGCAATGACTACAGACTATTGCAAACTACAGACTATTATTACTCTTATCTAAAACCTACTTAAAGGCAGGAAAAAATTACTACAAGAAATGCGAGTAAAACGAAAAGAGAAAGCTATATGTAGTCAATGATTATTAATATTCCGATCAGACACTTCTTCCACGTTTGACTCCACACGTAGTTAATGCTTTAACTTTGACAGCTTTAAAAAAAAAAAAGATGAACTATACATAACTATAAAAGTCAATGAAATTGTTTAAGTTATTACTGGTATGGGTAAAGAAGACCGTTAAATAAGCAACTGCTTTGGTGTCGTTGCAGTGATGGACATAACAGATATCGCTCATGGCAGAACAGACGACGAGGACAAACAGCATTTCATCCCTTTTCAGCAGTGAGTCTTTAAATATGAGTCTTTTCTGCCTTTGACTTGTTCTGTTTTGTAGTCAAAGACTCTGGATGAGAGGAAAAGTCTTTATTGGATTTTGACTTTTTCTGGTCATAGTGTCTGATAGAAAATAGGACAAATGCAACATAAAAAAACTTTTGAGCATTTTGCAGATATCATTTTTATCCATTTGATGTGGGCTTTTCCATAGTATGGGTCTGTACTGTGTGTAGTTTAATAACGTGTTGTGGCAGCTGGGCTTTCAGATTTTATTGCTCTCGAGATTTAAAAAAAATAATCTTTTCTCGGATTAATATAGGTTCAAAGGAAGCAAAAATGTATGCTGTAAAGTTGCGATAGGGTAGTGTATGTTTGAGAACATGCTTATTTCGGACGCAGGGCTTGGGTGCATATGGTGTTGTCTCACACTTAAATTTATGTTAATTTTTTTCTGAATAATTACATTTCATGGTCTCTACTTTGTACTTTGGTATAATAGTTGAATAAGAGGAAAAGTATATTTGTCACCTTTATGCGCTTTTCAGGATAGCAATGGAGACCTACATTCGTCAGAGGCAGCTCATCATGTCTCCCCTCATCCCATCTCGAGTCATAGGAGAGAATGAGCCACTCACTGCTGTTTTCAACAAAGTCATTGCCACAAGGGAGGTCAACCACAAAGGCCAGGGTAAAGGACATGCTCACATATGTTTTATCCTGATATTTTAGAGAACGCTCTAATTTGACATTTTTGATTTGAGGCTGGAAAGAGGGTTTACAGTGTGTAAGGTTTTGATGTCTGACCCAGTGACTTTTTTCATGTACACTTGCAGGGCTGTTTGTGACCCTAAAGCTACTCCCTGGGGATCTTGCACAGGTCAGGAAGGACTACCCACACTTTGTAGACCGGAGCACAGCGATAGTAAGAAAAATGGGCTTTCCAGAAATCATCCTCCCAGGTGATTTAGGTCTTTGTTTGCTCTACATACGATTGGGTCATTCATTGTAATTGCCTGGAGAACGACAATGGGGTGTATAAATTGTTGTCACATTTACCTGAACATCTATTCTCCTTCCTCCAGGTAACGTAAGGAATGATATTTACGTAACCTTGCTTCAGGGGGAGTTTGACCGAGGTAAAAAGAAGACACCAAAGAATGTTGAGGTCATACTGAGTGTACATGATGATGAAGGCAATGCCATGGAGGTAAAGTATTTCTTTATCATGACTTTTTATTTTCTTTCAATTTGATAAAAGTATTTAATAACTCATTCACTTCCTTTCACAAATGTAGAGTGGGACCTCGGTTATCGCGGTTAATGTGGACCAAAACCACCCGCGATAAGTGAAAATCCGCAAAGTAGGGTCGCACCTTCAAAAATGCTTTAAAAAAAAAAATTGTCCTGCTTAATACGTTCTAAACTTATGCACAACACCCAAATTATTATTTATCATTGTGATCAAAATTGATTTTAAGCATCAATTTTCAATATTCCCTTGATAGTTTGCTCTAAATCTATTCCATAACCGCCCATATTAAGTGAATTTTCACAAAGTAGGAACCATCTGTAATACAGTGTAATAGATGAATCTGTTTACTTGTGTGCAGTTTCCCTCATCTTGGATATCTTTATGTAGCAAAAAATACTGGTTCATGTAGTTCGGAGAAAAATGAGACTCTGGCTAACTCGCCAAAAAAGCCTTGTAGGGAGAATGCTACAATCCATATATAATGTATGCAACAGTTGTTTCCATCCATATGTAATGTAAGTCTATGCTTCTGGAAAGCCAAATATAGCATACATTGTAAACAAACGGAGAGCAATGGAGCTCACTTTTGGAGAGAAGGCAAACAAGCACTGAACTTGGCCGATTTTGCTAAGTTACATGAGCCAACCAGCTCGGTAGCCTAGATGGTAGGGCGCCCGCTCTGAGACTGGCGTCCGGCCAGACATTATTTCAGACACTGATATAAGTGCAAAAGTTAAACACAGAAACAATGATTATTTGCTTGACGACATTGCGCATGCTTGCCTCAATGATCAGATTTCTCGCAAACAGCATGGGGTTATTCGTTTGCGGCTAGTAATGTAATTGATTTACATGACTGTTTTCTAAATGGTTTGAGTGTACTGGCACTCTTAAAGTGATGCAGAAGTGTTGTTATGTGCGTAAAAAATCTGCAGAACTAATTATCATTTAAAAAAAATCTGCAATGCAGTATGGACCTGAAAGTCAAACAGCGGTATGGCAAGCAAACATTTAAAAAAAAAAACTCATCATAGTTAAGTTTATGTCTTAGTTTTTTCTCCACTTTCTAATTTTAATTCCTTTTTTATTGAATAGAAAGCAATATTTCCTGGAGCTGGTTACGACGGTATCACAGAATACAAGTCCGTCATATACTACCAGGTGAAGCAACCCTGTTGGAATGAAACAGTCAAGGTAAGCTAATGGAAAAAGCTTTCATGCGCCGTTGAACATGACACCCCTTTGCTAAAATCTTTATATGAGATGAATTTAGTTTTGCTCTGTGCAATGGAATATTCTTAGGGGAAATATTCTGTGCTTTGCTGAAAATGTAAATTGTATATCCCAGACAGCAGGCCAAAACAATGTGCATTTAAATTAGTCACTCTTGGGAAACTACAAAAATGTAAATCTTTGCTCAATCATCACCATTGCATTTTCAAAGAGAGCGATTAATTTTTAACACAATAGATTAGCCAATAATATATACTAAAAACACTCAATTATCGACAGATCCACTCCGTAGGTTTTTGAAAATAAGTTGAAATGCCTAAATTTGTGAATGCAGTGTGAACCCTACCGCAGGGATACAGTCATGTGTTTTGCAGCTGTAATTCCTCTGATTTTGTCTCCTCTCGACAAGGTGACGATTCCTATCGAAGACGTGTGCCGCTGTCACCTGAGGGTGATGTTTCGGCACAGATCCTCCCAGGACTGTGAGTCACTTTGATTTACCGTGACTAAGTTGTATGACAAACACCCACATGTAATCCCTTCACCATGGCATATAGACCTCATCTTCTGCTCCTCTGTATCCTTCAGCAAGGGACAAATCAGAAAAACCCTTTGGTATGGCTTTTGTCCGCCTAATGAGAGGAGACGGTACAACACTCAGGGACGGGAGACATGAACTTATTGTCTATAAGGTAGTTTCTGTGGACTTAAACTTGTATTTTTTAAAGCTAATGCTATGAATTAATCAACTACATGAAAAATTGCATCTTAGTTCATAACTGACAGTGTGTAGATTAATTAATGATGAGACGCTGTTATAAATATGAAATTAATTCTACATTGATTTGTTCCATTCAAGACTCATTCCATTTTATTATTATTTTTTCTGTGAGGTTGATATGAAAAGGACAGATGATGCAAAGGTCTATCTGACCTTGCCAGGAACCTTGGCTGAAGTGGAGGAGAAGGAAAAACATACAGGGAAGCAGTTTCATAACACAAGTGTGATTCCTGTCACTAAGGACAGCTTTCAACTTTCTACACTTACTTGCTCTACCAAACTTACGCAGAACGGTATTTGACACTTTTCCTTTCTAAGTTTGACTAATAATAAAAATAACCTTTTATTTTTTTCAAACATAATTTTGGACATTTAGAAAATATATTGGAAAGCAGCCTATCACTCAGCCCACATCACTTCTATGCTACATTGAATTAATTTAATTGAGCTGTAGTTATGATGGATTATATTATGGACAGAGCGAGGTTTATTGTTTGATTCACTGTGATTAAAACTTGAAGTTAATCAACCGTAATTGATGCTCCAATAAATGTTAAACGAAGTCTTCACAAATCTCCAGTTGATCTTCTTGGCCTATTGAATTGGAGGTCTAACCCGGATGATCTTGAGCAGATTCTACAGAGACTAATGGAGGTCGAAGGCGGAGAGATAGTTAAAGTAGGTGCTCTGGTGTTAATGTCGCACTGAACATTTAGTATGGCACTATTTATTACAGCCACAAAAAGATAAATTTGGAATAAAATTTAATAAAGAGCTTTATTTTTATAGTTTCTTCAGGATACACTTGATGCTCTGTTCAACATCATGATGGAGACTTCAGAAAAGGACACCTATGACACACTAGTGTTTGACGCCTTGGTACGTCTTTGATCTGCAGTTGAAACCTATTACCATTAGTCAACCCTGCACTTCATCTCACAGTAAATGTACATTTTCCTGTTCTTTGTTGTCATTTTAGGTTTTTATTATCACATTGATTGGAGACATCAAATTCCAGCACTTTAACCCAGTCCTTGAAACTTACATTAACAAGCATTTCAGTGCCACATTGGCCTACATGTGAGTCCCTGTCATCTTAAGTTGCTCATAGATTTTCTACCTCTTATAAAAGCTAAGCATTTTCATATGATTTTCAGGAAGCTTACCAAGGTGCTCAACTATTATGTGGGCCACGCGGAGGAGCCTGCTCTCACTGAGAAGCTCTATGCGGCACTCAAAGCCCTCAAGTATTTGTTCAGGTTTATTGTCCAGTCTAGGATCCTGTACTTAAGGTATCTAAAGGGCATCTAATACTCTTTATGTTTCAAAAAATAAGCTTATAATCGGACCCTTTTTTTAAGGTTCTATGGAAACAGTGAAGATGGTGATGCCTTCTTCAACTCAATTCGCTCTCTATTCCTGTCATTCAACACTCTCATGGATAGACCACTTGATGAGGGAGTCAAAATAAAGGTTTGATTATTGACACTCTACCAAAAGTGTCATTAGCTTTCTCACAGCAACCTGTATATTACTTGACTGACACTTTTATTTTTTTAGAATAAAAAGGCCACTCAGAATGTGATGATAGTTTTTACAGTTCAGATTGTGGGAATCTCATAAGCTAAATGGTCATTATCATTTTGCAATGGTTTGGCCTTGTAGAATTTCTTATCATCCAGTGTGCACTGGGCACCTTTTGAATAGTCAGCTGTAGGCTATTTCTCGACATTTTCTGTCAGGTTACAACATTCTCCATGAATTTTGTATAAAATACTGTATATTTTGCAGCATTTTTAACTCCCTGCACTTTGCATTTACAGGGGGCGATATTAAAATACCTACCCAGCATCATTAATGACATCCAGTCTGTTTTTGATCCTGTGGAGTTAAGGTAAATCCCAAAAGGACTGCACGGCTTAGAATGCTTTTCCCATCGTGAATTATTTCTTAGATCTTGCGCTCAATTGTGCTGCTGTAGTCAACACAACATCACGTGAACTCTTTGTGTCTGACACACTTGTAAAATAGAAATTAAAACATATTCTTTTTTTTTTTACAGCATTCTGCTCACTAAGTTCGTTGAGAGCATTCCAGACTCTCAACTTGTGCGTCAGAAGCTCGGCTGCATGTGCAAAATGGTGGAGAGTGACCTTTTCCGGCAGCCAGGTGGGTTTTTTTTTTTGCCCGGGGCCCCTTAATGAAATTTCACAAAAAAAAACATAAATCACTGCATCACGCTCAAATAAACCTTTGTCACAGCCCATAAAGAGACTAGAAATGGAGCATGTCAAACCATGACGACATTTCATTGCTTTGCTTTCGCAGATTGTCGAGATGTGCTTCTACCGCTTGTCACTGACCAACTGAGCGGGCAGCTGGATGATCACTCCAGTAAACCCGACTATGAGGCCTGTGTACAACTTCTCAGCACTGTGTTGGACATTCTTGATCGCAAGGACGTGGTAAGGAATCACACAGACAGATCAGAATGTCTGGTACCGCAAATTTTTTTTACAACAGAATATTGTTACGATTATAGGCACACATGCCCGAGGTTTATAGATGCAAAGAAAGAAAGGATTTAATTTGAGATATGGTCAATGAGAGTGGCTTTGTGGTCAAACTCAAGTACAGGTAAAAGCATAAAGATAATTTATATATATATATATATATATATATATATATATATATATAATTACAGATGCAGATACAGATTCTGCCCTACTAACAAACGAGTTCCGGACGATGGTTCGTAAGTTGCTTCAGTGCTATATTTCTTATAGAATGTATGTTAAAGGTTTATATAAAAGTGTTTTAGGCTTGTATAAGTAACCTGCATTGTTTTGTACTAAAAAATAAACATTTCAACACTGGTAGCGGCGGAAAGAAGCACTACAGTAAATGTCCTGTACTCTGAAAAATGTGCACACAATACAAAATCTAACTTACAGCAATGTCCGGATATTTTTTCGACATCTCGAAAAAATATTCGTATCCAGTCGAATTGTCGTACGTAGGGGAGCGTCTGTATATTTATATAATATAGCCTCCATCACCCCTAGTGAGGACAAGAGACTGGAAAAGAAATGAATTAATGCTATAAAAGTACATGTGATTACATTTGTGCAGGGTCCGACCAGAGGGCACGTTCAGCTGATAATGGAGCGCCTACTTCGCCGGGTTAATCGTACCGTCATAGGCATGGACCGATCGTCTCTTCTTATTGTAAGTGTGCTGCTTGAATATGTCCTCAGAAAAAATCTGACATTAGTTACTCTTAATGCCCTTTATAATGGAACAAAATAAACTATATAGTAGCACGTATTAACAATTGCCTCAATAAAACAATAATGTTTGTCCTTGATGTTCTCTTGTGAGGCCTGCGGAAATATTGTTCGTTAATGTAATGTGCGAAATAACCTTCTCTGTGACAGGGCCATTATTTGTCCTGTATGACGGCTATCCTGAAACAGATGGATGACATGCATTATGCTCACTATATTGGCACCTTTAAGACGAGACAGGATATCATCGTAAGTCTCCTGGAGCTTCCCTTGTTATTTGTTTGCTAGTAAGCCTCACCCTTTTTCATTCTGTACATAATGGGTAGTTAAGTATCCAGGCCATTTTCTACACTTATAGAAAATATCAATGGGACACATATACAATATTTTTCAGACTATACGCCGCAATTTTTTTCATAGTTTGGCTGGGGGTGTGACTTGTACTTCGGTGAGACTCACAGTATCTGTGAAATTATTGATACATTATTACCGGGTTTATCATTTCACATGTCATTTTCACCCTAAACGGCAAGAAGGCGCTCTAGGCCTGTGTTGATAATTTCAACCTTGCTCTGATTTGTTTGTGTCTGTGTGTGTCTGTGTGTAGTTAAGTGTGATGCACTTGAAAAGCACTATATAAATGCAGACCATTCAACTGGCACTTATGATAATGCTTCTCCTATGACCAGGACTTTCTCATGGAAACATTCATCATGTTCAAGGACCTCATGGGAAAGGTATTCCCTGCAGACTGGATGATTATGAACTTGGTGCAGATGCAAGTCTTCTTGAGGGCCATAAACCAGTATTCTGACGTCCTAAACATGTATTTCTTAGACCAAGCACATTTTGAACTACAGGTATGTTTCGTTCTTATAGATTAGTTCATCAAATTGAATGTCATTATGTAGTAATTTTAAAATGTATGTACCATTCACAGCTGTGGAACAGCTACTTTCATTTGACAGTGGCATTCCTTACCCATAAGACACTGCAACTTGAGTCCTTTTCGCAAGAGAAACGCAACAAGATACTAAACAAGTGAGATTTTTGTATTAATGCAGAATACGAAATTTCTCACAATTTTACACATAAAAAGCTCTCCTGCTGAAATATAGAAGAATAGAATAGAATTTACTTTTATTGTCATTCTTTGTAACCATGCGCACAGAACGAAATATTGATACACCTGACTCGTACAGTTAAACTGTAGCGAGCCGATGCAGCCGCAGCCATTTTAGACCCAACTGCTGTGTTGGGAGTCATTAGGTGACCAAACCCCCAAATTCCAACCCTTAATGCCGAGTGCCAAGCAGGAAGGCAATGAGTACCAATGTTGTAAGTCTTAGGTATGACTCGGCCGAGGCTTGAACCAGCGACCTCCCACACTTGATCTTAGCCAAAAGGCCGAGAAGCGATATATACACTCCCCTCAAAAAGTATATTTTAACAGTGAGCCAATAACACTTTTTGCTTGATAAAATGTGATTTAACATGAGACTAGCTATTAACCTTCCTTGTTATTCTTAGTGTTGTTGATTACTGTGAGTTAAATCAAAATGTTTTAGTGGTTATATTCTTTCAATTAGAAATAAGAATATCTATACACATGTATGTGTGTACACTTTATTGTAAAAGCTTATTGGTCTTGATATATCAAGTTTTGTTTAGTGGTTTTTCCCCATTTGATATTTTTGACACATTTATGATATTCATGTTTTGTCAGTGCTTTGAGGGGTTTATAAATTGGTGATTGATTACTTTCTCTGTGGGGTAAAGCAGCTGAATTTTTGTTTTGCATATTCATGTGAGAATACATTTTGTGGACACATATCTATACATGGCTCAATACAAAAGTTGTCGAATTGGATTTGAAATAATTTCCAAGTTTATTGAAGCACACATGTCCTAAACTGACATATATTTTAATGCAGATATGGGGATATGAGGAAGACAATTGGCTTTAAGATCAGAGATATGTGGTACAATCTTGGTGAGTATTGACTACTATCTAACAATGTGTATTTTATCTTCTATTTTGTAAAATTGCTTATACCGTGGCTGCCAGCAATACAGGCAGCATTACAAGGCATTCATTTTTATTGTTCATTCTCACTGTACCTTTTTGTTTGCACCATTATTAAATTGCGCTGTTGTTGTAAAATGAGGATCCAGCTTATTACCTTTGCGATTCATACTTGTTCTCTTCAGAGTTTTAAAAGTTTGTTGTCCTTTAGGCCCTCATAAAATGAAGTTCATCCCATCCATGGTGGGACCTATTCTGGAGGTCACTCTGGTGCCTGAGCCAGAGCTGAGGAAGGCTACAATTCCCATCTTCTTTGATATGATGCAGTGTGAGCACAATTTCAGTCCTGGGCGCACATTTGAAATGGTACAGATTCTACAAACCTATGCACTGTGTTTTCCTTAAATACTATGAAAGTTGTTTTGGACATTACTTGTGGTGTATTTGACAGAGGTCTGTTAAGTGGCATACACCATTCCTTATCCCGAGACGACACACAACTATCTTTTTACTCATCAATTCTAGGAAAATAAAATTGCACTAAGGGTGTTACAAAATTGTTGTTTAACTTCCACTTAAATGTATTTTCAGTTTGAAAATGAACTGATAACAAGACTGGATCAAGAAGTTGAAGGAGGTGGAGGAGATGAGCAGTATAAAGTCCTGCTGGAGAAAACGTACGGTATTTTTTTCCATTTTAGGCACTAACAGTTATTAATTAGGAGGTTATTGAATAAAATCATGTTTGGGCTACAACTTGATAAATATTGATGAACTAATCTATTAAAGCTGTATTTGTGCATAACATGCACACCTAATGTTTGATTAAAAATGGCTACAACATTTTGTTTCACTTTTTCTCAGCTCAAAGCATTCATTTTAAGTGACAAATGTTGTTGAATATGTGTGACCATAATTGAAATAATTATTTGATACGTAAACTATTAACACACCAGCATAATATTTGCAATGTATTTATGTAAAGTCTTTCAAGGTCTGATTCATCATCAGTTACACCAAAGAGTTGTTTCTTCTCGTCATGCTTTTTTGCATTTATCATTATCTTTCAGGATGACTTTCTGTTTTCACCATTCTTTAACATTTGTATCTGATCCCGTAATAAAAAGTATGATGGATACAATCGAATGCCTTCTCTTATGTTATCTTTCTTACTGGTAATCTGGTAGTTAGGATTCGCGGCTCTCACTGCCACGACTCTGGTTTGAATCTCGTTGCGTCCAATGTCTTGCGATTGTCATCAGCAATATTTTTCGACATCATCATTTTACAAATTCCCGTGTAGTGTTTCAAAGAAATATGGGTTATTCACAAATAAATACAGTAATTCAGATAAGAGGTTCAATCTAGCTTCTGAAAGGCTGTGTGATGAAATACCTTTTTGATGCACAGGTTACTGGACCACTGCAGACGCCATAGATACCTGTCGCAGTCAGGTGAGGAGCTGACACTTCTACTGAGCAGCCTGCTGGAAAATCTCTTGGCATACCGCACCATCACACATGATGAAAGTCCTGAACATCGCATGAGCTGCACTGTTAATGTGCTGGTACGCTTCACTTTGTCATTGCAAAATGGTTGTCACGTTTTCCCTTTTAAAGTTATATGTTGTTAATTTGTTTGCTTTTTAAGAACTTTTATAAGGAAAAAAAGAGGGAAGATATTTATATCCGGTAAGTAGTACTGTTGACATCTGAAATTTCCAAGGGATCCTTTTTGATGAGTTCTTAAAACTAGGTACTTGTACAAGCTGCGGGATTTACATCTGGACTGTGAAAATTACACAGAGGCCTCATACACTCTGCTGCTACATGCTGAATTACTTGAGGTCTCTCATATTCAGTTCTTATAGTTAGCATTTTAGATGCTCTATTTACTCTTGACACACATTGCTTTTTTACCCAGTGGTCTGACAAGCCATGTGCACCTCATCTGATCCCTCGAGATGGAAAGCATGTGTGGACGCAACAGGAGTTGAAAGAAAGACTCTTTCAGGAAATCATTTGTTATCTGGACAAAGGCAAGGTGAGAATTGCATGTTGTAAAACTGGAGTTTTTGTTATTCAGGTTTTGCACTCAAAGGCCAAACAAAGTTTCTTTTTTTATTTTTCTTCTTTTTTGTGTGTGACTGGTCATGCTTACCGTTAAATTCTGATGTGCAGCAAAATGAGTGTGTAGTATATCTGCACTAGCAAGCACTCCATTCAGGCACAAGCTAAGAAATGGACTTCCTCATTTGCGTGGATAAATTTATCTCTCTTTTAAGTCACTTATCCTCTCCTCCGTGGTCACATACAACTTTTATTTCTATTAAACATTCTTATCACTCACAGAGGTCGATATCCTAAGTGTGTAACACTGAGCAAAAGAGAACAAAATTCACCATTATCAATTCATGTTAATGGTGTATCACTAAACACTGGGAAAATGCTTTGGTAAATAAACTTTTTACAAAAGTCTGGCAAACTGCTTTTAACCACTAATTAGCTGACCAATTTACCTTGGTCTTGAGAAAAAAAGCATAAAAATAAACAATTAAAACAAAGAAGAGACTCTAAGCGCACACATCATTACCTGGCAATACGTCCGTACGTCATCAAGGGGAATTAGAAGCCCTTTGAGACTCTTCGTGATTTAGGGCTATACAAATAAAAATGACTTGACTTGACTTGACTTGAATTACACAGGATAGAACATCCCATTAATTCAATGCAATTCCATAAAAATTCTAATACGAGTGGAATTGTTTTTGAAAGTTGCTGAAAGAAATTCAACTATTTTTGATTGATTTGTCGCCATTATGTTTGTTTGTTTCATGGTTCACCCCCCACCACGCACACCTTCGGGATTAGCATGAACTAAATTTACCACCATCAATGATAATCACTGTTTCCATGGTTACAGCGTCTGATGACGATTGTGTCATATCCCTCTAGAATTGCACTAGCCAATCTAACACCACCTAAGGAAGTACTGTCTTAACTGTAGGATAAAGTGCATTTTTTTTAATCCTGCCCAGATTTAACATACTACAAAGGCATGCCCTGCCTTTTCCAAGTGGGTTTGATGAGGGGAGTCTTAACCTTGAACCGCTTACCTCAGATTAAAAAGATGGATTTTACAATAGCCAAAGTTAAAATTATTTTTTGATCTTTCCCCCCAAGTTCAAGATGTTTTCTTTAGCTAGTGCCTCAAGTTGCAAAACCAGTCTAACCTTTTGAATCTTTCGCTACACGTTGACTCTTACCCTTAAGGATGTTTATGGGAGCTGACCTGGTTATTTTTTCAGTCTTTTCCTGAAATTGTTCAGCCATAATAAGCAGCTCTGCTCATTAATGGCTAGTTTTTTAATCTACTAGCTATCTGAAGCTGGTATACTTTATCTTTTTAGATGTGGGAGAAAGCTATTGAACTTGGCAAGGAGCTGGCCAAGATGCACGAGAGCCATATGTTTGACTTCATGGAGCTCAGCCAGCTGCTGGTAAGAGGCTGCATACACATTGTTTTATTATGTTGTAAATCGCTGCATTATTATTCCCTCCTTGCCCTGTTTCAAATGTCATTGCCTCTAAAAACAAATATTAAATCTAAATGCATGTGGGTTTGGGGTATAACATTATATATGTGTGTGATGAATGTATGTGGAAATGTGTGTCAGCCTGCCAGAAGCTAAGTGCAATAAGTTTTAAACCAATGACGGTCTTGAAGCATGCTTGAACGTGTGTTGATGCAAGCACACACTCAATTTTCATAAAGAATGTATTTTCAACAATTAACTTATGAGTTTATCAGTGTTGGCAGTTTAGTGGGATGTTGGTTAAGTCCTGTGTCGTCCCCAAGGCGAAACTGCATATTAAACACCACTTTAAAAAAGTTACTCTGCTTTTGTGTGTATTATCACATATCAAATATTTTCCTTTTTAGTTATTTTGAAGAATCAATTCAGGAGTTAATCATTCTCGTCAAAGTTTTCATCCCGTAAAAAGAATAGCTTGAAGGAGGGAGTATCTTCAAAAGGCATGATGGAAGCACTTTCTCGAACACACAAGCCCATACACGCATACACATTTAAGTAACTCGTGCAACCAAAGTCTGTCGTATATCACAACCCCATGCTTTTTGCCTGTAAAATAATATTTACCCATTTAAATAGTTTAAAAAAGAATTGAACAACTCTAAAAATGCATGTATGTGGTTTATGTATATATGCAATGCTGCTGTTTGACACGGACGACTTGATTGGTACACTTTGCCATCACCGTTTACATGCAGGCAAAAATCTTATTGGAAACAAGTTATTTGATTTCTTGAGAAATCCGAAGAAAATGTAATGGAAATGTCCTGGAGAAAATCCACAAATACATGTGAGGCTTTTTTGTGAGTTAGCTGTAGTTATTCATATCCTCTTCTCTGTACAACAGTCCCACAGTGCTTTGTCCCAGCAATCAGATTACTCAAATGCATATACATGCAAGAGTAATTTAAAATGAGAGGACTGACCCAACCATTGCAATTGGAATACTCACAGTCAGACTAAGACCTCAATTGAATTCTTATGTGCATTTGCATGGCTTTACATAATCTGAATACTGGCAATGTTCTGTTTCCAATTGGACATATCTCAGGACTTGGTGACAATGGTTAAGTTGCGAATTTCTCTTACATACTTCAAACCTGTCCAATAACATGTTTTTATTGATATCAATTACATATTTTGTATTTAAATCAATCATATTGCCTCCACCACCACTTGATTGATTACTCTCAGTACATGGTGACCGGAGACACATGGGCTAATGAAAAGTATCAATCTGGTTGGTTTCATTAACATATGGACAGTTTAACACAAACAATGCAAAAATGCTTGAAGACTAAGCTTGTAGCAATTTTCCAGTATGTACTCTCTCTGCAAACACAACTGTTATTAGTGCTGTACTGATAAGTTGTCAACAGTTTATGCATTCGGGTGTCTCCTATTGTACCCATGTGGTCACAGGAGCTTATTTAAATCATTTTTGTCCTATTTATAATACGATTGTCACCTTGTTGTTGATGCCGTATAAGATTGAGTTGAGTTTTTAACTCTAATACAACATATTTTTGTTGGCAGGCTGGAACTAACATCAGCGTTTCTACTTCTTTCCTAGTTTAAGCGCAACACTGCTTTGTCAAGAACATTTATCAAAAGTATATTTTTTGTCTTGCAGAAAAAACAAGCGGAGTTCTATGAAAAAATAATGCACGGTATGCGACCACAGCCAGAGTACTTTGCCGTTGGATATTATGGCCTTGGTTTCCCGTCTTTCCTCAGGGTAAGGATGATTGCTCATTTCAATAAATTAACATGCACCTTAACGTATTCAACCAAATTGCTCTTTGAGATACTTTTTAGGCTGCGTAATGAAGCACTTATGTCATCAACTTCTTGATGATTCAAAAGCCATTACATAATTACTTTTTTCCACTTAAGTTTACAAAGTTTACTTTATATTTTCTAATCGCCTATGGTTGAATTATAAATCTAAGAAAATGTTGTTTTACGTACATATCTTAAAGCTTATACTTATTAGAATTATTTGTAATTTTGTTATAAATTTTCTCATTACAGAACAAGATGTTCATCTACAGAGGCAAAGAGTATGAGTGGTTGGAAGATTTCAGTTTAAAGCTCCTATCTCAGTTCCCAAATGCTGTCCGCATGACCAGCACAGCACCGCCTGCGGAAGATATAAGCAATTCTCAAGGACAGTGTATCCTTTAATTTGAAGTCAACTGGTTTTGCAGCACATTTAGAGAAAGAGCTTTGTTGGGGAAAACGCCTATATTAACACTGTTTCCAAGTTGTTGTTCTTTTGCAAACACTTTTCATTTCATAAGTAAGGTGCATCATTTAAAGCATAGGTGTCAAACTCACGGCCCGAGGATGACATCTGGCCAGGAGTACAATTATATCGGGCCCGTAAAATCATTTTGTATACATCTACTATAATGGCCCGGCCCTATAAAAGGCTTTTCACTCTCTAACTAAAGATCCCACAATGCAGCGCATCTGCTGCTGCCACAGGCCTTCACGAAAATGTTCCAGCATTCATCGAGTTAACTGTAGCCTGACTAGCGCAGCCACTTTTTAAATTTTCTACTGACAAACAACGCGTCGGCCAGTTGAAAAACAAGACCGACTAGTGCATTAATAGTGAGTCCTTTCTGTCAGGAAGCGGAGACGTAATGCTGAGGGACGAATTTCTGTCTTTCACAATGTAAAGGAAGGCTAAAATGAGAAAAGCAGGGTGATGTTTCTGTTGCTGTGGATTACGCGGATGCTAAACCCTCACAATGGCAGAGCAAAGAGTTGATTTGGAAAACGAAGCCTTTCAAACCCAATGAGTGGCTGAATATTTGT
Source organism: Urocampus carinirostris (assembly GCF_059441175.1). Lineage (NCBI taxonomy): Eukaryota > Metazoa > Chordata > Actinopteri > Syngnathiformes > Syngnathidae > Urocampus > Urocampus carinirostris. Next base: position 7,109,492 of record NC_142353.1, read on the forward strand.
TAACTGACATTGCCTGTAAACCCTTGTGTCTTCTTTGTGGAGCTAATGTAACCGTAATTAAGGAATTTCATGCAAAACGGCACTACAAGACAAAACATCTAAGTAAGCTGAAAAACCTAAATGCAGAACAGAAGATACAAAAAGTTAAGAGTTAAAGAAGAATATGAGGACCTAGCAAATGTTTTAACCAAAGCAAAATTGCGAAAGTGAAAAACACAAATTGTATTTATATTTCCATTCATCCATTATCTGCACCGGGTCGTGGGGGTGCTGGAGCCCATCTCAGCTGACTTTGGGCAATGGGCAGGGGACACCCTGAACTGGTTGCCGGCCAGTCGCTGCCCGCTCATTCACACCTGGTGACAATTTGAACCGGCCAATTAACCTGAAATGCATGTTTTAGGAATGTGGGAAGAAACCGGAATGCCCAGAGGGAAACCCACGTAAGCACTGGGAGAACATGCAAACTCCACACAGGAAGGTTTGATCCCATGACTTGAGAACTGTGCCGCGGAGGTGCCAACCACCCAGCCGCCGTGCCTAGCATTTATATTTCAATTTTTTCATATTTTGAATTTCGTGGAGAGAAATGTTTTTTTTTTTACATTATTTAGTGTTTAAATTGGTCTATTCTGGACTAATATTCCCATCTGTTTTAAATCCATATTTATTTTCAAAAAGTTTTGGTGTATTGAATAAATATTCATCCTGTTTGGCCCGAAACCAAAGGTGTGGTTTGAGTTTGGCCTTCTGCAATTGAGTTCAAAGATCCCCTATCCTTTATTTTCCACCACGCCTATCTGCTTTTATTTGACTAAGCAGAGCTGTTCTAAACTGAACACATTAGGTAGGAGGAATGAGGGCAGAGGGAGTGCTGCCATGCTCGTTCCCGCCCCTTTTTTTGTTTATCATTGTAAGATGACAGTGATAAGAGGCCTTCAAGTTCACTCTAAATGTCAACCCAAACCCCAAGAATTATAAAAGAAAAAGTGTGCGTGTCTAAAGAAATGCATGTACTCGCTTGCACATCATGAACGAGCTGACAAAGGGTGCATTGATGATTCAAGCCAGGAAATGGTCAATAAAAAACTGCAAAATTCCCCACAGCTCTTTTAAACTTTGTTAAAGTATATGCATTATTATTGGCCATGTACTCTTGTTTGCTTGAGTCAAAAAAAGTGCACAATTGCACTTTTCTGGCTGCACACAGTCCCCCCATCCACTCAAAACTGCAAGTTACGACCCTCATGCCAGATAGACACTATGGCTGAGCACCCCTGAAAAGAAAGGGTTTTCTGTTGAATCGAGTTGGGGAAAAGCTTCATAATGTGTTCCAAGTTTGGATACTGTTAGCCTCTTATAGACGTCTGGGAAAGATTGCAATAAACCAGGAGAGAAGGACCCTCCTGGTTGGTGAGCCTCAATTGCCGCCCAAAGGTGGTAATGTATCCTGGGACACATTATGCTAACAGTAGAACCTAAGATTTATGTATCCCTAACTTTAACGGCTACATTGCCACAACTTCCAGAAAAACTACCTAATGGAGAGAGTCTGAGAAAATATTTTTACTGAGCTCATCAGGGAGAGGTTGAGTCAGCTATTAGAGCGTTTCCATTGTGATATTTATTGAGGAAAATAAGCGGCACCCTGCAAAGAGCTTTTGCGCTTCACATATGCTGTTGTCACCTTTTTTGAAAGCATATTGCTGTCACTAACATAACGACCACAATCATTGCAATAGTTGGAGCAATATTCAATATACTTTTTATTTCTTCAGTTTAAACTACTATACAGTGGCAGAATACACACGTACATTGCTGGCTCTCCGAAAATTTGTTTAGTCATGACCACTTTTCTGAGTTAACATTTAATTTTTTATTTAAGTAATGAAGCAGGTTCTAATTTTAATTATTATTTACTTTCAATCATTTATTGGCCTGGTGGCCGACCAGGTCTGATGTGCCTTCTTATCACAGTTCTGCTTGTCTTTATCCTTATCTGAACTTCAGACATCCAGTGTTTTACTGTCAAGCCAGTGCTCATTGTGCCACATCAGTTTAAAGACAAGGGTGTTCCAGAACAGATATTAAAGTGATTAAGAGTTTCTTTAGCCACCATGCAATTTAGAGGTCAAGCCACCGAGTCAATTACTCTCTTTTTTTGCAGTTATTACCGAACCAATGAGGTGGACAGATTCCAGTATTCTAGGCCCTTCCGAAAAGGTGAAAAGGATCCAGATAATGAGTTTGCAGTGAGTGTGTTTTAGTGTTCTCAATAGAATGCGTAGCTCATATTTGAAATCAAATGCCCATGAATTCTCTGTGAAGTATGGAAACAATCCTGTTGCACATAAGTCACTATTCAAATGGTTCCATACAGACAATGTGGATTGAGAGAACCACTTACTTAACCGCCTATCGTTTCCCTGGAATTTTGAAATGGTTTGAGGTCAAATCTGTCTCGGTGGTAAGAAGCAGCCTCAAATTGTTTTCCAATTCAAATTTGTAGCATTTTTAAAAACTCAACCTATTTGCGAAACTCTGTTATGATTGGCAGGAGGAAATCAGTCCTTTGGAAAATGCCATCGAAACCATGGAGATGGCCAATGAAAAACTGAGTAACCTGGTGCAGCAGCAAGCTTGTGACCGGGCATTGTCCATCAACCCACTGTCCATGATGCTCAGTGGAATTGTTGATCCTGCTGTCATGGGCGGCTTCTCCAACTATGAGAAGGTTTGTGGCTCTCTTTTTGGAAAATATTCTGCAATTTTAGCCGCGTCTTAGATCAGGATTTGTTCTTTGTAAACAAGTTTATAAAATTATAATGCTGGAAATTGGCTGCTCCGAATATATGCTAAATTACATACACAACTGACAAGTATTGAGGCACATCCTAGTTAGGTTGTGATAAATGCACTAAACATGCATAATATGACATTGTTATTAAAAATTAATATTTTACATCTATTTTTAAATTATTATAATTAGAATTTAGCAGATCTTTGTGTTTTGATGTAATAGTGCTGAAGAAACTACTCTTGACACACTAATATGTCACTTTCCGCTCCTAAATATATTTTCCCTTAAAAATAAAACAACAACGAACTGTTGAAGTTGTTATTTTCTTAATATTTTTCAGCTCTGCATTTTCTCTTAACTCAGTAACTTGTTCAATGCCAGACGTTTTTCTGAAAAAGGAAGGTGCCGGTGCCAGCCACATTTTGCTATTTTTACTCAAATTTGAAGGCCTACAAAGCATTTTGTTCTGTAGCTATATAGGCATAGGAAATGTCAAAAAACCTGGAACTCTAATCTTTCATTAGAAAAAAATATAATTTTAGATTTTAGCATTGTATAGAAAACAACAATTGAACATTGCTAAGTTTCTTGAAAATATTCTTTCCAAGAACCTTTCTGAGAAAAACGTCTTTTTTGAAATATTGTAAATTCCGGACTATAAGCCGCTACTTTCTTCCCAAACTTTCAACCCTGCGGCTTATTCAGTGATGCGGCCAATTTATGTAATTTTTCTAACGGTGCTCGAGTACAAAAAGGTAAGGTTTAGACCGGTGGAATATATGCGCCGAGGAAGACTGCAACTTCTTGGCTTGTGCATAAATTAAATTAGTGTAAACATACCCTCATCATGCAAAATCCAAAAAGAAAGGCACATCAGTATCCACCATCACCAACGGGTTCCGAAAAGCCGGTATGCTGCGTGACGGAGAGGAGGGCACAGAATCAGGAGTGGATGAGAGTTCCAGCGACAGTGACAGCGCGAGTGAGGCTGCAGGAGCGTGGGACGACATCTATATGACAAAGTTTCTTTCCGACAATGAGGAAGACTACTTTGATGGCTTCAGTTCTAAGGAGGAAGATGAGGACGGTTTACCGTGATTTTTACAAGTACGGTATGTTTTTTTACCAGACCCGTTTACTGCGTTGCGAGCGTGTTGCTACCATTAACTGCCCTGTCACAGGCACCGTTTGGGATGAAAGTTATATTATTATTTCTAAAGCTTTGAAAACTCTCTCGGTGTACCGTCTTTCTTTGTAAATATGTGTAACCCACGTATAATATGTATTTGCAACTGTATATTTTTTTAATGTATTTATTTGTATTTATTTTAGACACTTATTCTGATATGTCTTGCACGGGCGAATGAAAAAGGAGGGGCGGAACAAACGCGGGGTGACGGGAAGTGGGTACCGGTAAAGGTGAGGAACAGACAGACCTGTTTGTGGTTGTGACGGACAATAGTGGATATATATTTTTCCCACCCTTTGGAAATATACACTTTTTTCCTTGGATTACTTTCAACGGGACCCGGACTCTGCAGGTTTGCATCAAACCTCAAGTACCGGTATCATTCTCCGTTCATTTTGCCGGCTGTGATTTTTGGACTGTTTACTTTAATGAAGGACATTTAGTTTCAATTGCGGGACTTAAAGTCGCGATGGGGTTAATTTTGTGTTTGTGTTACATTTTTTAATGTGGGCACATGCGGCTTATATACAGGTGCGGCTTGTGTAAGTACAATATCGGTTTTCCTCTTAAAATGTGGTGGGTGCGGCTTATAATCAGGTGCGCTCTATAGTCTGGAATTTACGGTAATTAATTTAAAGCAGTAATTTAACTTGAGTGCTTTTTTTTATACCTCCAATATCTATACAATGCTTTCCATAAACACAGAGCACTTAACATTTAATTGCAAGAACACTGAACTTATGCCTGAACGATGCATTAACTTTTCAGTGTCCAATGTTTCTGGTGACGTAATACCACGATTTTGGTCACCATGCCAATCACGTTCCTGCGGACATGCACAAAAGGTCATCCCTCTCTGCCCCAAAGATGACCAATGGACTCCGTCATCTTTTTAGAAAGAAAAAAAAGCTTGAAGCGTTAACTGTCTGTACTTATCTGCGTCTTTGATACTCTGATCACACTGTTTCACTACGACTATTCTCACCATATGGGGCCACCTACACACTGTAATCGCATGATACAGGAAGCAAGACTGGGAAGTGGTTATGGTTAAAGATCTTATCAAATCGTTTCCTGCCATGTAATCGTGATTTTTTTTTTTCATATTGAATTCATTTCCAAGGACCTTATACTTACTGATTAGATGTGCCCAACTCTTTATATGTTTTTCAATGAATAAAAACAACTACCGTTAATTCCGGACTATAAGGCGTGCCGGATTATAAGCCGCACCCCCTACATTTCGGGAGGAAAACGGAATTATTACATACACAAGCCGCACCGGTATATTAGCCGCACGCATCCACATTGAGAAAAAAAGTCCTTTTTAGTTGAACAATTTTAATGGGGAGAACCTGTATAGATTTGTTGTTTCTCTGTTGCTTGCTAATTATCAGACATCATATTGTACTTCTAGCCGCTAGCTTAAAAACGCTTGTTTCCAGCGTAAGGGCTGAACTAAAGTCCTGGGGGGGGAGGGATTTTTAAGGGTTATTGTTCTATCTTCGTTATTCATTAGCCAGCCCCAAAGCCTTGCTGCGATCATTGCGAATGCACCACTTCCGGAAGTACTGCAATACCGGGCAGATGCGTGGAGTGGACAGAGCAAGCTCTTACCTGATAGTACACAACCCTAGAACCAAGTCCTGACCTGACCATCACATGCCGATAGTCTTAGAATCTTATGGCCGGCTGATCGAGCGGTTAATGATACCAGTGATTATCATTTGATGCACACCTGCAAAGTCCAGGTGCCTGTTAAAAGTAATCCAAGGAAAAAAAGTGCATATTTCCAAAGGTAAGGGTGGGAAAAATATATATGCACTTTTGTCTGCGGTGTCCACTAACAGTCACCTTTACTGGTTTCTACTTCCCATAATCCCCCGGCGTCTGTTACGCCCCTTCTTTTTAATTGGTCAGTTGCAAGACTTATCAGAACAAGTGTCCAAAATAAATACAAATAAATACATGACAAAAATATACAGTTGCAAATACATATTATACATGGTCACACATATTTACAAAGAAAGACGGTACACCGAGAGAGTTTTAAAAGCTTTAATAATAATAATAATAATATAACTTTCATCCCAAACCGTGCCTGTGAAAGGTACCACCACGCTACTCCTAACACGCTCGCAGGGCTCATAGCGTAGCTGTTAAAACATAGTCTGCCGCAATTATGAAATTCACGGCAAGCCGTTCTCGTTTGAGATGAACTTCTATCATCTGTCATACGGACAATTCGATCATAATCCCAAGAGGATGCAGTTAACCTCAGCGCACAATTCCACCGGTCTAAATATTACCTTTTGTACTCGAGTGCCACTGGTGTTGGTTAGAAAAAATATTTAGATAAGCCGCTTTACTGAATAAGCCGCAGGGCTGAACATTTGGGGAAAAAAGTTGCGGCTTATAGTCCGGAATTTATGGTACATATTTTTACGTTTTGGCACACAGGGACACTGCTTCTGAAAACTTATTTATATGCTAAGGTATTGACTGAGTTATTGATCACTTAATTATTTTGATTTTCACCTACCTTTTGTGCATCCACAATACAAACTAGACTGTTAAAAGTGGTCCAGAATCCATGCAGGCGTGCATACACCCTTTAAAACTATTTTTTATCTTTTGTCTTATTGGATTTTTAGTAATGGGACATTGCAAAATATTTTGATTTTAAGGTATTTTTCAACTTAAATATAATAAATCACTCTACATGTTCCAATTTTAGGTCTGCCCAAGTTTAGTAACAGTACTGTGTGTGTTCTGCTAACGCATCCACTGTAAACACGCTTCAAGTGTATGTTTAATCCCCGAGCCCATAAAAAAATGAACGTGTGATCTCTTTGGCCTCAAGCCTGCTCTGTTCATAAGGGAGATGCCCTCGCTTATTCGTCGTGATTTTGAAACATACTCTCTTTTTGCTTGCAGCAACATTTAAGAGTGCATGTTTATGATGCTTTAAAATGTGTCCTCCTTTTTCAGGCCTTCTTTACTAACACCTACATCCAAGAACACCCTAAAGACCACGAGCGTATTGAGGTCCTCAAACATCTCATTGCCTTGCAGGTATGGTCTTGGCTACCCACTGACACAGGTCTTTATATGTTGCGTAACTCTTAAACTGCCTGTCTTTCCCCCTCCAGATCCCTGTCTTGGCAGATGGCATCCGAATCCATGGGGAGAAGACAACGGAGCAGCTGAAGCCCTTACACAACCGCCTGGTGACTTGCTTCCAGGACCTTCGGGAGAAAGTAGAAAAGCATTACGGCGTCATAACCTTGGTGCGTTGCCAAACGTAATGTTAAAATAAGATGCCAGCTTGCCCCTTGCCCCTCCTTTTCTATCAAACTTCACATTCAAAGCATAATGTAGGCAATGTTGTTTTTAGCACAGGCTAATACATTTTAGCCAGTGCTTTGTGGTCTCAGTCTCTCCCTGTCAATGTGGCCCTCGCCTGCCAACATTCCCTCATGATGCCTAATCCTATTTGTGTGTCCCAGCCCTGCTCCCTGGCTGAGAGAAAGAAGAGTCGCGTGGGCTCTGTGGTGATGCCCTACATCCTGTCCTCCACGCTGCGCCGCATGTCCACTGTCTCAACCCTTTCCAATACCTCCTCAGCCCACTCTAGTGGCTCTGCATCCTCTGATGGACCTTCAGGCATTTCTTCTCAAGAGTCAGTCCCTGCACTCTGTCACGCCCTTTTTGTCATCTTTAGCCAATGTCTGTGTTGTCACTAATCATTTGTGCATGGCTTTTCATTAGTTTATCAGGCCTTGAGTAACCTTATGTGAGGGGTGGGCAATATGACAGTATTCGATTGTGAAGGACTGTAACATGATCATGAGGTTGAAAAACTCAAATATCATCGATCGGGCCCAATCTTTTTTGTTTGAAGTTTCTTGTAATCGCCGGTATGAATTACGTGCATTTTTTCGTTGACACGGTAGCATCACAGCGGCCAGCGTTAGCATTTAGCGCAAGTCAATAATATGTAAATGTAATGCAAACCCGGCTTATTCAACTACTTATCAGTTTGAAAAATTTTGATTTTATGAAAATGAAGACTGCAGCCCCTTTAAATAAAAAAAAAAAAAGATCTCAGCTACAGCCGGAATTTCAAACAGCATTCCAAAAAGGACACCGTTACAAACTTTTGTTTAGATTTATTTGCATATTGTTGCTAGATTGTAATGTTTTCTCAATTGCAACAAAAACATATAAGAAACTAAAACGTTTACATTTTATAGATTTATAATTTTCGTGTGAAGCCACACGCATACCTGAAGGTCGACACTCTGCCATACTGAATGGGTCCAACAGATGCGATTTGATGTCACCATGGGTCTGCTGTTAAGTTAGTGGCTGTTCAAATGAAATTGGAAGGTTTGCGGCTCTTTTTTTGGTCTCCATGCAACAGTTACCTCTCAGGGCGAGAGAAGGAATGGAGGAGGCGACTAACATGGATGTCGAGGCTTAGTATACAGTGGGACCTCGGTTATTGCGGTTAATGGGGACCAAAACCACCCGCGTTAAGTGAAAATCCGCGAAGTAGCGGCGCACCTTCAAAAAAAAAAAAAAATCTCATCTCATCTCATTATCTGCACCGCTTATCCTTATTAGGGTCGTGGGAGGGCTGGAGCCCATCCCAGCCATCTCCGGGCAGTGGGCAGGGGACACCCTGAACTGGTTGCCAGCCAATCGCAGCTGCAAATCACATTAGTTCTCGCAGCCAGCTGCGTTCTTCATCGACGCACGAGCCGAGTGATCCACCGCTAAGAGTCGTACAGCTGGCCGATTGTACGTCCGCCCGGAACGATCGAAGACAAATTCACGACAGAGTTTTTACTTGCGCCGCACCGCGGGTGCCGTTTGGTCGCTCCCGCGAGCCCCTAACCCGCGGCGTGGGTACTTTGGGGCGCGATACGCACGACACCAACACAGTTATGGGGGTTCTGCGCACGTCCGCCGCCTTTCGCCCGCCGCGCGCAGACGGCCGCCTGTCGTCGCGATTGGGGTCGTCGGATGAGCGGGCTCCCCCTAGTTACGGGGTTAGCCCGATCACGCCCGCCGCTTTTCCTCACGTCGCGGCGTGTGACGTCGTGGCCGCCGAACTCGCTCCGTTGCGCGGCCCGGGAGTGACCCCCCGCCGCACCCCGGAGGAAACCCACGCAAGCACGGGGAGAACATACAAACTCTGCACAGTAAGTCTGGTAGCTGGGTTTGAACCCACACAGGAGGTTCCCAAGACCTTAGAACTGTGCCGCACACGCGCTAACCACTGCGCCGCCGTGCTGCCCTAGTCTAAATATATTCGGTTTAAAATCAAGTGTTTGATTTTATAAAAAAATAAAAGATCCTGATATTTGTTCCTCTTTCTGTATCTTTTCCTCTGCCCCCTCCCAATCACCACTAGCTCCTTGTTGTCCCGCCCCAGTGATCGCAGGACTTCAGTGTTGTCCCACTCAGAGGACGATAACAGAATCTCAAGAAAGAACAGGAAAGAGTGGAATGTGAGCAAGTCTCAGGTCCTGCTAGAGAGACAGACTGATGCAGATGAGGTGAGCCCACATGTTCCCAGCGGTTCTTTTTTTATTTTGTTGTCCAATACTATAATCATATTATTGTTGTTACTATTATTGTGTTATCCACCTGCGGGTTGGGAATGGCTCGATTTCCCTGCTTAATGAAAATACACATCTTTCAATCCCAGAGTCCTGCGGAGAAGCAGCAGAGGCCCAAGAGTTTGCAACTGGGCGACAGGCGACTGACGCTGTCCTTGTTTCAGGGTGTCTCATCAACACTCAGCCTGTCCAACCCTCTCAGTCCTTTACCTGCCTCTCCTCACACGCCACACGCACCACGCAGCTCAAGTATGCAACACAACCTCCTGCCACCCCTTACAAACACCATTGTCATCGGTTCATTTTTTTTAGTCAGACCTGTGTTGGGCATGTTACTGAAAAAGTATTGTAGGGTTTGTACGGGTGGTTGAAATACATTATTGTGTTTTCAAGGTTTGAAAAGTGCTTGAATTTTGGGTGAAATGCTTATAAATGCTTGAAATTGTTGCCATGTTTTAAAACAAGTCTCCTTAAAAATGACCCAGACACTGCTCTCTGGTGGTGTCGCTTTGCCTTTGCATTTATTCCTTCCTCAAAAATTAACGGCAGGTGGCATTAGTTAGTATGGCATACTCCTATGAAGCATCATCACCCCTATATGTCGTGCCCAAGTGGACAGGTGCATGCTTCATCTAAACAGGGCACTATGAAATGTGTAATAGTGCAAGGGGTATGTATCAGTTATGGACATTTGTTATGGGCCACACAAAACAATTAAAGTAGTCTTTACGAGTGGTAAATCGCAATAGGAAGAACTTGCTGCAACTGAAAATGTAAGCTACATGTTACCCTCAGTTTACTCTACACCTATATAGGGAAAGATTTTTCGCTAAAATATTTTTACACGTTTTTTCCTGATCCACCAGTATTTTTGCAATTTACTCAAGATTTAAAAATCATATGCAGTGTTCATTTTACCTGTGAAAAGTGATGGGTCCCGGGGACTCGCATGCTCAAAAATCTATGGGTCCTAACAGATCTATGGGTCCCCAAAATTTAGTGTGCTCCATGCCCTTACAAACTGTCATATTTTCCCTTATAAAATACAAAAAAATCTTTTTTTTTTCCAAACATGTTTTATTTATGTATGTATGTATGTTATATTGTACATGCGTTTCCTTATATCATATATATTGTTAATGAACATTTTGTTGTGAGACACTGAGTTGCTCGACATGAATGAGGTTTATTATAAAAAAAAGTTCAAAAATGAAGTCGCTTGGACGTTCACTGTAGAAGGAAAAAATACATGCAAATATAATTAAGTAGAATGATACATTTTCTTATTCAAATTGTTCATTCATTTTCTGCATTAAATTATTGTTGGTTGTATACCGATTAAAAGGGATCACCACAAACCTGTCTTTTTTCATTTTCTCCTTTTATACTTCCTTTTTCTCTTAACTTCTTTATACAAGATAATCATTCGTAATATAATGCATCAAAGTAAGTGAGCCGTTTGAGAGCCACCCTTCTTTAATGAGTTGAGCCGAAAAAGCCGGTTCTCTAAAAAGAAACGGACTTTCACTACACAACTCGAACTGGAGATCAGGCGTGCAGACAAAAACTCGAACCGCGAGACCAAAACAACAATGGCGGATCTGCCTCACGAAAAGTTTGGAGTGCGGTAAATCTTTGTTAAAAAATGATAGTCACAATTTCGTGTCAAAAAAGTTGCATCCCGGGGACGCACGTTGATTTGACACGATGCGTCCCCAGCAAAAATAATGCGTCTAGGACGCAGGGACGCGGGCAAACGAGAACACTGCATATGTCTAGATAAATTCAAACGCAAGACTCAAAATATCACATGTAAAAGGCAGACATTTTGGTGGATCTGCAAAGTAGATGATTTTGGTTTCAATGTACCGTAAATTCCGGACTATAGAGCGCACCTGATTATAAGCCGCACCCACCACATTTCGGGAGGAAAACCGATTTTGTACATACACAAGCCGCACCTGTATATTAGCCGCATGCGCTCATATTGAAAAATGCAATACAAACACAGATTTGGGGTTTTTAAGGGTTATTGTTCTATCTTCGTTATTCATTATCCATTATCCGTTATCGGTCAGTTCATAATACGCTACAAAGCCTAGGAGCCGGGACACTTACTCTCAGCCAAAAGGCCAAGCTAAGGTCCTAGTCCTAAAGCCTTGCTGCGATCATTGCGAATGCACCGTTCCCGGAGGTACTGCAATACCGGGCCGATGCGTGGAGTAGACAGAGCAAGCTGACCCATACCTGACACAGTCCAAAAAACACAGCCGGCAAAATGAATGGAAAATGATACCGTTACTTAAGGTTTCATGCAGACCTTCAGAGTCTGGGTGCCCGTTGAAAGTAATCCAAGGAAAAAAGTGTATAATTCCCAAAGGTAAGGGTGGGGAAAATATATATCCACTATTGTCGGCTGCGTCCACAAACACGTCTCACCTTTACTCCACTTCCCGTCAGCCCGCGTTTGCCCCGCCCCTTCTTTTTCATTTGCTCGTGCAAAACATATCAGAATAAGTTTCTAAAATAAATACATTACAAAAATATACAGTTGCAAATACATATTATACATGGTTACACATATTTACAAAGAAAGACGGTACACCGAGAGAGTTTTCAAAGCTTTAATAATAATAATATTATAACTTTCATCCCAAACCGTGCCTGTGAAGGGTAGCAAAACGCTACTAGGAACACGCTCGCAACACAATTGACGAGTCTGTTAAAAAAAACATACCGTACATGTAGAAACCTAATTGTGGTTCTAAGATTGTCTACTATTAAAAACGCTTTAATGCTAGGACCTTAACTGAGATGGAATATGAGCTTGCTCTGTCCACTCCATGCATCGGCCCGGTATTGCAGTACCTCCGGGAACGGTGCATTCGCAATGATCGCAGCAAGGCTTTAGGGCTAGGACCTTAGCTTGGCCTTTTGGCTGAGAGTAAGTGTCCCGGCTCCTAGGCTTTGTAGCGTATTATGAACTGACCGATAACGGATAATGAATAACGAAGACAGATCAATAACCCTTAAAACGCCCCCCCCCACGGTAAACCGTCCTCCTCTTGCTCCTTATAACTGACGTCATCAAAGTCGTCTTCCTTTCAGTATGGGAAAGAGACTTTGTCATATAGACGTCGTCCCACGCTCACTAATTCAAAGACACGCTAGCAACACGCTCTCAAAGTAAAGTTTACGTGCAGTAGCTCTGTTTCCTTCTATATCGGACTGCTCGATTGCGTTCAGCGCCTTTCTTTTAGCCATTTGCATGATGAGGATATGTCTACGCCAATTTAATTTGTGCACAAACTAAGAAGTTGCAGTCTAAATCTTACCTTTTGTACTCGAGCGCTGCTGGCGGCCGTTAAAAAAATTGCATAAATTGGCCGCATCACTGAATAACCCGCAGTGTTGAAAGTTTGGGAAAAAAGTTGCGGCTTATAGTCCGGAATTTACGGTATTATGGAGTATTTAATAAAAAGAAAATGTTTCTAGTTCTTGTAAAAATAAACCCGCCAGCCCTTACAAACTCGCACCGCCTGTCATTGTTTCATTTTTCGTCAATCATGACGAATATAGCCACGTTGTGTTAGCGCGTTCTGCTCGACAGCCCGAATTAGGCCTCACACAAATGCACGTTCGCAGATGTAAGCCGTATGCATTGAGATCCGTTTCTGTCTCGTGTTGCAGGTTTTTCATCGCTGCTCAGCGACAACGATGCCAACGCCATTGACACCCCAGGGACCCCCCCACCGATGCCTCCAAAGAAGCACCCGCATGAGATTGACATCACTGCGTTCCCTTCAGAGGTGCATCTGCTCAAAGCAAATGCCAGCCCACCCACCAATGCATATTTAATGGCATATAAACGCTAAAATATTCAAAAATATAACACCAAGCTCTCCTTCCTTTGCAGTTCATTCCTCCGCTGCCAATGAAAATTGATAGCAAGCCTCCACCGCCCCCTCCCAAAACCCGGAAGTCCATGTTCCCCTCGTACGAGCACAGCCCCCAGTAGGGCCACACAGACCGTAAAGCGGCGACCTCCGTGTGAGTCAGTGATCAAGCACAACTACATTTGAGAGATGCTGGAACAGCAGATGCACGACAGTCAATGTCACATATTTACAAGACCGTTGGGTCTTTGAGATGCTTCTCACGCCAAGTCGTTATTGAACACTTTTACAGTCTTTTTTTCTCCCCGCTGTTTTTGCATATCATTTACAACAATTTTTATAGAATTGTTGGATTTTATGATTTTGTTCACTCTCAGAGACAGAGGAATCGCTTGATGCTGCTTTAAATCCATTCCATATTTTAACAGAACAGCTGCATTACATAATGTTAATCATGAATCATGGACGGGGAATGAAAAGTATTGTTTTCCGCATTATAAGGCTGGGCAGCGGGTTATAAAGCCCACCTCCCAGAAATAGTCTTTTATCTTATATTTCTCATACATATGGCGCACTGGTCTATGGGTGTATGAAATAGACTGGTGTGTGCTTCTGATCAAAATCCCATAACATTGTATGCAATGGGGATCTAACACGTGCAGTGGCAGTGAGAGCGCCGACACATGCCAGTAGACCCCACCTGTGGTACAGATGACATACAAAACGGCATTAGCGCTTTTCCCATTATCACACTTTTATGGTGCCACAACACTGATGAGCATTCTGATAGGTTAAACCAGTGTTTTTCAACCTTTTTAAGAGCCAGGGCACATTTTTTACATTGGAAAAGTTTTGCGGCACACCACTAACCAAAATCTTATAAAATGACACTAAACAGTATGTTTAATTACAATATAATTTATAACACCCCCAGTTTTTACAGCACAGACACTTGACAATGACATATTTGCAGAAAATGATTCATTACTGTTTTATAAAAATTTAAATTTTAAAAAGTGACATTGGATAATTTCTCATGGCACATTAGTGTGTCGCGGCACAGTGGTTGAAAATCACTGGGTTAAACAGTCTCTCTACTTCACCTGTGTGTCAATAACCTCTTAGTTTAATATGTATGCGTATGTAGAAGAGATTGTGTTGTATTTTAATGAAAGACTTTTTCTCCATTATTTTCACATTTGTTGTTGAAGTAGTGTTTAACCAATGAGAATGCACAATGCAAATAAGGGTTTATAACACCGTGAAAAATGGAGCAACTGGTGTCTAGTGCAGGGGTCAGGAACCTCTTTGACATAAAAAGCGACAATAGCAAATTATTTTTATATTTTATTTTTGAAGGACTCATGCCATACATTTTAGACAAAATTTAACAAAACCACCAAACCCGCTCTCCAGACAAAAGTTAATTGTTCAACGCCTTTTATTTCTATGTGTGATGTTAGATGATTTCAGAACATTTATGAAATATTCATGCCAGAGCCTGTGTTCCATATCAGTAAACATACCACTTTAAACTTGTCTCCCTCCCGCAATTATTTAAGATCTTTCAGGCTCATTTTGTTCTTCATTTTTTTCTTAAATCATAGTTTCAAGCAGTTCTTTTGTTAAAAAAAAAAGTCTCAAAATACTGCAAACAAAAAGTTTATGAATACATTTCCTTTCATCACAGTGGGCACTTGTGAGAGAGGGAGCATACTACACTGCTGACCCAGTCAAATTGCTTTGTGTGCTTGGCTGGTGTTTTGGGATGTTTAATGTTCTGTGCTTTTTTTTTTTTTTTTTATCAAAAAGTGTCACAACAGGGAACCCAAATTGTTTAATGAGCTTACATATAAAGGATTCCTTAGACACGTACAGCGTAAACGGGGTCTGTTGGTGTAACACCTTGACTGTAAACTGTAGTTAAAACTGTGCCCCTTATATACTGGACTGAACATAATTATTATCATCTGTGTATCAGCTTTGCAGGTACCTAATTTGGTTTATGGCATGTCATAATTGAAATGAAACCGATTTGTTTGAGCAAAATATTACCAACGGGCCATGTGTACTCATGAAAAGAGCCAGATCTGGCTCGCGTGCCATGGGTTCCTGACCACTGGTTTAGTGTCGTAACTCTCATCTACTCAGGTTTGATTTTTGTTGTATACAATGTTTTACAATTAAAGTCATTGATGAGCAATCATTGCACAATCATTGCTCAACTACGGTATTACTGTAAAACCCTGTATAGTAGCGCATACCTATATCTACTCTATACATTTCACATAGTATCTGCTATATTCTAAGGGATATAAGTCGCTCCTGGTTATAAGGCACATTAACTAATTTCTTTACAAAATGGGATTTTCAGGTGTGCCTTATAGTGCGGAAAATATGCTAGATGTAACTGTTGTTATTGGTGTTTGAGCTTAACCTATATATTTCGGAGACACTGGATGGAATTATTGAATGTAATGCATAATTTTTAGTTGTTTTTATGATGTGACTAATTCAATCGTTTGTACCAAGCAGCATTTTGAATGGTCATTTTTTTAACTTTTATGAATAGTTTGACATTTAGTGTGGTGCTGGAACAAAAACTCAAGTCAGGCTTGGGCTGCTTGACATTGTTTTGCATTTTAACTAGAACAGGGTTGCCTCGTGTAAATATTTGGTATCAAAGTATATTTCCAGTGAGCTGCGGTAATGTCAGTCTGGTGAGACACAGTCAGATTGACTTATAAATTAATATTCTTATCTTGTATTTGATTGGCATAGCAAGAAAGCTATAAAATAACTAGCATAGAAACTAAGTTGTATTGTTTTACCTTATATAAAAAGTCTAGTCTGCGTTTCAATAAAATCGATATTTAAGTAATCTTGCATTAAGAGAAAAGTCCATGTAACACAAAATAAATTACTGTATGGCTTGACGTGCTGTTAGAGAGCTAAAAGCCTTGGTTGGGGCTGAGGAGTGCGCCAAATCAGAATCTTTAGCCTCACTATCACCCTATGCCATGAAGCAAGAGAATTCCGTGCCTTACTCCATCTGCAGACGCTAAGAACAGTACTACGACACATAGTAATTATATTAATAATATCCATAATATATGGCGAAATTTAGTGTTTTTGTAAAACAAAATCCTAAAACTATATAGTTGAATGAGGAAAAATGCTAAAACTAAATAAAACAGCCAGTTAATATATTTTTAATTTTATATTGTCATGATAAGAGTTGTGGCTGTGCCTCACCTTCCTCACCTGACTGCACATCGCTGCAGCGAGACAATGTTTGACTAGGTATTTTGTGAGATTACACATTTGTGCCAGTTTTGGAAAAATAGATTGTGTATTCATGTTTTTTAAAATAAACCTATCAATTACTGTACAGTTATTAGGTTCTCCACTCCATGATGTATGTAATTTATAAAATATAAAACTGTTCCTTTGAAAATTCACACACTGTACGGTACAAAATCATGAAGTTGTAATTAATGGTCATGTCTCAATGGATTTCCTTTCAAATGCTGAGATTAATATATTAGTCAATGAATTTCAATATTTGTATTGCATCACGCAACCGGTGTGTACCAAAATGCTCTATTTTTTAGCATATTTTGACTTTCTATGCATGTATTCAGTGCTGACTTCTATTGTAACAAAATAGTCAATATTTAAAATGAATGGTTTCAAAAGGATTTTAAACTTATTGCACACAAGTCATTGTTTGAACAAATACGTCTTGCAATGTTTTTATACAGGATCTTGTTGAATAAAGTACATGACGTTTTACAAACTTTTAAACAAATCACTTTATTTCACCGCAGTTGCTATACCAACCAGACCATTTGCTTATTCAAGGTTATTGAGTTGATTCTGCACCGAGGCTGATGGGCTTCAAATGAAATTAACGTAGATGATGGAAAATGGTGTCGCTCAAACTAACGCTAATCTTCAAGCAGTTCCTGGGAAAGATGTCTGCAGGGAGGAGTTTATGGGTGCGTGTCAGTAGTTGCTTGATGGGTCCTCTCTTTACAAATCTGGTTTACTAATGGTGTGCCACAGTCTATCACTCTTCCTTGTGTAATCCCGTTTAAAAAAGGATAATTCATCTTTTAGAGGAAATACAATTTTTAAAAGTTGATAGGAAACACACTGCAGAAAATAATTGATCATATAACTAAATTATCAAATGAAACAAATATTAATTGACAAACAATGCTTAGTTACCCCCTATTTCAATACAGTTAGAAAAAAAGAAAACCAAAAAAGACATTATAGCAAGAATCAATAAGGTATTTTTTGCTGCAGGCAGAGCATGCATGCCAGCGTAGACGACAGACAGGACCTGAGATTATCAATAGCAATTGTTGGCAATACATTGCCTGGGAATACCAAATATCTTCCTTTCTTTGTTTTGACTCTGTCATGGTGTAATTCACAATGGGCGAAGAACACAAACTCGACGAGTTTTTGTAAGTTGGTTTTATTTGAATTTTAATTGAAATTTGAAGTGTATTATTGTGTGACTGTAATTCTGACATGAAAACAAATATAGGTTGATTCTAAAATCCTATCGGTGCGCATAAAAATACATTCTTTTACGAGTAATAGCTTTATCGACTGAAATTAGAGTAGATGACCAATCATTAAACTGAAACTGAAATTGAAATTACCCAGATTTGTCATCTAACACCTTCAAACAGATAAGAGTGTTCTTATGTTGAATTTTGTCTCTTGTCTTTTCCTTTGTGCATTGAATAGCCGGCTTTTGTTCAAATTGAATTGGACTCTTGTGTTTCTTTTATTAATTTTCAAATCCAGAACTAGAAGAGTAGCGTTTCTTCCCTCTGCCTAACAGTTTACTGTAGGTGCTCCACTAGCATTCTCCACAAGAAACATTTTTTAGGTGAGGTGCACATGGAGATTTTGCCCGATACGCCCTGGAGCGCATTCATGGATACTTCCTCCACTTTCTACACTACTACATTAGTAACTTTGTGCCGTTGGCTATTTTAGGATAGCAATCTTAACCTAAGGGCGAAATGGATCAATGGCTGGAGTGGCTGTCTAGAAAGTCGTTGCTTGTAGAAAAGTGGCTCAGAAAGAGGCAACATTTATGTGAATTCTTTTTAGGTGGGTGAAAAATGTTCACATTTATTTTCATTAACTTTTTATGTCTAAAAGGTTGTCTGTGCCCCTACTCTCAACACGAAATTCTGATTAGAAAGTGTTCAATTCCACTTTGTGGCTTTCTATTTAGGCATAGCACAAAAACAGCAATCAATAATCAACAAAAGGAAATAATTATCTATTTGAACAAAACAGCTGTAAAATAATATCATACATATACATTTGCCCAAAGGGAGAAAACTGAAGAAAATTTTATAACTGTGTTTTGTATTTTTTTAGGTAGTCTCTGAAACCTTTGTGAAAGACAACTATGCTAAAAAACAGAAATGAGGAAGGGGGCAAATATTTTTTCCCGGCACTGTATGAAGGTTTTTTTCTGCATCTACTCATCACTGCAATGTTCTTTTCTAATTTGCATTGTATGCTATTTAGGGCCCGGTCACACAGCCTTTCACGGGCGTATCGAGGCTGAATCACGGCCAGAAATTTCTGCCTGTGAAGCAGACGCTGTTGGACGCTTTGAGATCGCCATACAGACGAGATACAGCAGTGCTTTACACGCGGTCGGAAATTCACACGCGGTTGGCAGCGCGAATAAGTTTTGCGCTGCTCAAAACTTTTGCGCTGCTCAAAACTTTTAGGGCCCGGTCACACAGCCTTTCACGGGCGTATCGAGGCTGAATCACGGCCAGAAATTTCTGCCTGTGAAGCAGACGCTGTTGGACGCTTTGAGATCGCCATACAGACGGGATACAGCAGTGCTTTACTCGCGGTCGGAAATTCACACGTTGGCCGCGTGAAAAAGTTTTGCGCTGCTCAAAACTTTAGACCACGTGTTAACCGCGGGCGGCACACGTGGTACACACAAGGCAATGACGCATAAATTACGCGGAACGACGTGGTATGGCCGCGGCTAGGGCGTGGTTGCACGTGGGTAGGACGCGAAATTTCAGCGGGTAATCGTGGGTGGAGCACGGTCATAGCATTTTCTGCGCCTGTATCGCGGTGTTATTACGTGAAATCAGCGTGTTACCCGTGTGACGGTCAAACACCTTTCTCCGCGTATATACAGCGCGATTTGCAGAGCACACGTCAGTTGTGCTCGAGACGTCAAGGGGTGAACATGGATCCCCGTCACCGTAGTGACCTCGTCTTAACCCATTTTTATTTCTTGACATTTCTTTTCATTTCATACCAAGATAATAAAATAAAAATGAAAAACTATTACAATAATAACATATTGGCTTCTTCAATGCCATAGCTTGAAATCTTGATCTTCACGGGACTGTGTCTTGAGCGGTTATGATTTCTACAGCCCGGTGTTATGCTGAGAAATGCATCCCTGCCGAGATTTGCATCCCCTCGCTACTACAACCACTTTTACCTCGTTTTATCTCACTTTTATACCACTTTTAGGGAATGTAATGGCGAACATATAACCAAATCCACTTCGTCTTGCATTTGTTGGGAATGTAATACAACATAAACCATTCCGTCTTTGTTTTTGTTGTGAACGTAATCGAACGGTAATGCACACCGTATATACATAACTTTTGAGAACTGTTATGCACTCTACCGTAAAGCTTATTATGCAGAAATAAGCTTTATGGTAGAGTGCATAGCAGTTTCAATACGAGCGATTTGAATAGAAAAAGGCAAAATAAACATGTTACCTGCTCAAAAGTGATTTGTATACGGTGTGCATTACCGTTCGATTACTTTCACAACAAATACAAAGACGGAATGGTTTAAGTTGTATTACATTCCCAATAAATGCAAGACCAAGTGGTTTTGGTTATATGTTTGCCATTAAATTCCCTAAAAGTGAGATAAAACGAGGTAAAAGTGGTTGTAGTAGCGAGGGGATGCAAATCTCGGCAAGGATGCATTTCTCGGCATAACACCGGCTTGGCAGTTTTTCTACCCATGGTCCACACGCGGAAATGACGCGGAAATGACGCGATGAGGGAGCGGAACAGTCGCCGGCGTCTGTTTTGCGGGCATACCACCGATGAACAGCGGGTTGGCCAATTTTGCGCATTTTCCATCGCGGGCAACCACGGGCAAAAAAAAAAAAAAAAAAAAAAACGCAAAATTTTACCTGCGATACAGACGCAAACGGCTGTGTGACCGGGCCCTTATATAAAGGTCTCCCGCTAATATGGCTAATATACACTCTGTTCAAGGATACTTTAACTTACAGAGATGTCAGGGCACCACTTTCTCTGGTGTCTCTTGGGCAAGTACAGCCTAGAGCGGCCCATCCCTTTCCATTGCGTTTTTTCGTAGGGTAGAGGTTTGGTCCCACAAATGAAACAAATCATGCTGGTTTCCACGGTTACCAGCAGATACAGAACCTTCATCATCTGGTCGCTGTTGTTTTTTTTTTATGGTGTAAAGTGTCATCCTGCGCTTCAGAGATGAGCAGGATCCTCACATTGAAGGGCAGCAGCTTGTGGCAATACTGATACAGGGGAAAACCTTTTTTCTGAAACTATGAGTATAACATTGTGCAATACGCATTGCATCAGTTGTGTCTTTCTGACATTACGTCTTGCTTTTGTGACAGTAGAGGCTCAGAGACTTTTTGTCTCTTAAAGGTCAAAGGAATTCGCGTTTAGTGTACTATTGTATTGATGATCTATCTCTATCTACCTACCTAACCTACCTACCTACCTACCTACCTCTCTAACTCCCTACCTCTTTCCTCCAGTGCACTTATAACACCATCCATCCACGTCAATCGCGGCCTTCTTCTTGGTCTCCTTCCATTTACTTCTGCTCTGTTGATCCTCTTCAACATTCGCTCCTCATCCATCCTCTCCATGTGTCCAAACCAACTGAGTACTCTCTTATCCACACGCTTGCTCAGTTCCTCTAGTACTGCAGTTCTGTCTCTCACAATTTCATTTCTCAATCTATCCAATCTTGTCACTCCTAAAATACTCCTCAAACACTTCATCTGAAAAACATTTTGGGAACATATTGATGTTCAAATTATGTAATAATTTGATGGATAAAAAAATGAATTGGTTCCCTCAAAAATGAATATATTATTTAAATTAGTTACATTAATTAATTATCCAAAAACATTGACTCATTCAAAGGGGAATTGCGGGTAGCAGCAAAGTTTCGCCCTTTTGACTTATTTTTGAAGGCCTACAGATAACAGTTTGGTAATGTTTCCGTAGAGGAGTGGTTAGCACATTCGCCTAACATGCGAATGGTCCCTAGTTCAAGACTTAGTGGAAACAGTTTTTGGCCTGGAGAGGAATGTGCGCCACCAGGCTGTACTTGCCCAAGACACACCACAGGAAATGTGAAGTGGTTAAGGGATACACTTGCCCACCAAGCTATGTAGGCATAGGACATTTTAAAAGAAAGCTTCAACCATCATTTTTCATTACTAAAAATGAATGTTTCTTGCCATTTACCATTGTTAATTAACCAACAATTGAACATTGCTTAGTTTCTTGAAGATACTCGTTTCCAAGAAAACTTCCAAGACTACTACTTTTTTGGTAATACCTCCATTATCTAAACAATGATCTCCATAAACGGAAGGGCACTTTGCTCGCAAAAAAAACATTTTATTGCAAAAACACTGAACTTATGGAGGCATGTGTCTTGCAAGATCTTGTCATCCCCTGAAGTTTTCTAGTGATGTGATCCCACAATTTAGGTCTCCCGGGGGCCGCCCGCACTCACTCAATCGCTGGATAGATGAAGCAAAGCCACACCAGGAAGTGGGGGCTCCTCGATCAGACATTCCTGTCATCTATTGGGGATTTATCATACTGAAATAATTCCCAGAGGCTTCATACTTAATGATGAGACGCACTGAAGCCTTTGGAGTCGATTTTTTTTTTTTAATAATACAAAAAAAAAGGTATTTTTACATTTTAGCACTAGAGGACAATGCTTCTGAAAACGGATTCATACGTTATTGTACTGGAAACGTCAAATACATAAATCAATAAAATGGTTTCATTCGAAATTCACAAACATTAGCTATCTTTAGTTGTCTTTTAATGTCTTTCTGAATGTTCTGAATACCAAAACCTAGAGGTAAGATTATAACCCCAAACTCAAACGGAATTTCGGGTTGGGTCAGACCTAAAATGTCAGTCATTGCTTCAGGTTCTAGCTGGGCCAGGCTTCTCTCCAGCTGACTTTTTAAAATAAGCCTCGTCATCATTCCGTAATTGTTCTTACTTAGCTTTTCTCTCTGGAGGATCCGGGCACGCAATGGATTCTTCCCTTTTTTGTTCAACAGAACCAGAGCGCGCAGAAGCACAGAGGCCGGGTGGATAATTTAAAAAAAAGTGAGAGGGAGAAGACTTCCTCCTCCTCCTCACAAGAAAAAAAAACAGTCATAGCCAAGGTAACCAATGCTCTTCTACTGGCAATGGTCTCCAGCGCTTCATCATTGTAGCTGCTACTGCTGCTGCTAGATCGCTTCAAGTCGTCTAAAGATGATCTTTAGGAACGACATGGAACGCTTCGGTCGTGCTACGAGTTCCGCGAATTCGGATCCAACTGCCCATCGTTGACGGTCCGCGATGAAGGCGGGGCAATCGACCCATAGGTGTTCGGCCGATTCCTCACTCTCCCCACAAAGTCGACAGATGTCGGTGGCCGACTTGCGGAGGAGGAATTGCCAGCGTCGGAGCAGCGGATGGTGGCCGCTCCGAAAGCGGATGAGGTCTGTGCGTTCAGCTTTGGGCAGGGATTGTTCCTCTGTTAGGTTTTGTAGCACATTCAGGAATGAGCTGAGGCGAGGATGGCTGGGAGCAGTAGGTATGTAGCTACGTGTTATGAGAGCCCTCGTAGTGTGTTGGTCCAGCGGGTGGTTCGGTTGTGGGAGGCTGGAGCCTAGGGAGGCCTCTGCATCGGCTTGTTCATTGCCAGGCAGTCCGCAATGTCCTGGGATCCACAATAGCTGTATTCTTTTCCTCTGGGAGAGGGTCGCAATTAGATGCTGTAGATCGTAGATGTCTGCATCTGTCGAATGCGGGTTGCCTAATGCCTCGAGTAGTGAGCGCGAGTCACTGGCGACGGTAGCAGACGTCCAGGGGCGATCTGTAAATTCGGTCAGCCATTTTATGGCTGCATGCAGGGCCGTCCTCTCGGCTTGGAACGAGCTAGCCCATTTACCAGTCGGTGAGTGCCATCGTCTGATGAGTTCATTCTCTGCAGTATATACCACTATTCCTGCTCCACCATTTTTATAGCCCTCCACAGCTGAACCATCAGTGTAGATGATTAAGTCTGATGTAGGTAAGTCTTTAAAGGCTTGGTTGGCTTTCGTAAGTTGCTGTTCCAGTGGATCCGATTTCTGGGTGTTGGTGAAACGGACCTCTAGTGGTTGGAACTGTAGCCAAGGCGGGGCTCGTCTAGTGGTGTTAAACATCGGTGAGATTTGTAGGCGTTGCAGTTCGGGGATGACTTTTGATCGCCAATCTCCACGTTGTAGTCTCTGGTGTACTTTAGTTTCCAGTAGTTGTCGTCTGGCGTCTGAGTCAGGCAGGGCTTGCCATTTCTCTGCCATGAGCGTGCTAAGTTGGTCGAAACGGTATTTTATTGGGGGTACTTTGGCTTCATATCGGACGATGTCTGCAGGGGTCGAGTATACTGGACTGTCTCAGAAAATTAGAATATTGTGATAAAGTTCTTTATTTTCTGTAATGCAATTAAAAAAACAAAAATGTCATACATTCTGGATTCATTACACATCAACTGAACTATTTCAAGCCTTTTATTATTTGAATATTGCTGATTTTGGCTTACAGCTGAAAAAAACTCAAAAATCCTATCTCAAAATATTAGAATACTTCCTCAGACCAAGTAGAAAAATAATTTTATAACAGCAAAACTAAATCAAACATTTGAAAATGTCCATTGATGCACTCAGTACTTGGTTGGGAATCCTTTTGCACGGATTACTGCATCAATCCGGCGTGGCATGGAGGCAATCAGCCTGTGGCATTGCTGAGGTGTTATTGATGCCCAGGATGCTTCGATAGAGGCCTTCAGCTCATTTGCATTTGTAGGTCTGGTGTCTTTCATCTTCTTCGTAACTATACCCCACAAATTCTCAATGGGGTTCAGGTCAGGGGAATTAGCAGGCCAATCAAGGACAGTGATGCCATGGTCAGTGCACCAGTTACTGGTGGTTTTGGCACTGTGGGCAGGTGCCAGATCATGCTGGAAAATGAAATACTCATCTCCATAGGGCTTTTCAGCAGATGGAAGCATGTAGTGCTCTAAAATCTCTTGGTACACAGTTGCATTTACTCTGGACTTGATGAAACACAGTGGACCAACACCAGCAGCTGACATGGCTCCCCAAACCATTGCTGACTGTGGGAACTTCACACTGGATTTCAAGCAACTTGGATTTTGCTCCTCTCCAGCCTTTCTCCAGACTTTGGCGCCTTGACTTCCAAATGAAATGCAAAACTTGCTTTCGTCTGAAAAGAGGACTTTGGACACCTATGCAACTGTCCAGTGCTTCTTCTCCATAGCCCAAGTCAGACGCTTCTTCCGTTGTCTTGAGTTCAGAAGTGGCTTGACCATGGGAATACGGCTATTGTAGCCCATTTCCCGGACACGTCTGTGAACTGTGGCTTTTGATACCTGGACTCCAGCTTCAGCCCACTGTCTTTGAAGCTCCCTCAAATTCTGGAAGCGGCTCTTCTTCACAATTTTGTTAAGGCTGCGGTCATCTCTCTTGGTTGTGCAGCGTTTCCGGCCACATTTTTCCCTTCCAACAGACTTTTTGTGGATATGCTTTGAAACTGCACTCTGTGAACAGCCTGCTCTTTGAGAAATTTCTTTTTGTGTCTTACCCTCCTGATGGAGGGTATCAATGATGGTCCTCTGGACAGCAGTCAGATCAGCAGTGATTTAGTTTACTGAACCAAGCTGAGTGTTTTTAAGGCTCAGGAAACCCTCGCAAGGTGTTTTGAGTTAATTAGATGATTCAGGTGATTAGTTGAATAGCCTACTTGTATACTTTTTCATGATATTCTAATATTTTGAGATAGGATTTTTGAGTTTTCTTAAGCTGTAAGCCAAATTCAGCAATATTAAAATAATAAAAGGCTTGAAATAGTTCAGTTGATGTGTAATGAATCCAGAATGTATGACATTTTTGTTTTTTTAATTGCATTACAGAAAATAAAGAACTTTATCACAATATTCTAATTTTCTGAGACAGTCCAGTAGTTGTCTTGTGATTGCCCTGACGGCATGTAATTGGGCAGCTTCCAGTTTATCTAAGCCTGACTGTGCCAACCATGGTGTCCAGGCTGGGGCGGCATATTCTGCTATGCTACGGACTAGCGCGAGGTATAGTGTGCGTAGGTCTTCGGGATACCAGCCCCAGGAGCTTCCACCTACCATTCGGAGGAGGTTTGATTTTCGTCTCATATTAAGTGTGACTTTTTGGGCGTGTGCTCCGAATGTGAGGCGTTGATCATACTGAACTCCCAGGAAAACTGCTTCCTTTGATGTCGGGATAGGAAGGCCATCGATGCGAATGTCAGGCTGCCAGTTTGTTTCGGCTGAGTCCAGAGTGAACAGTACCGATTGGCATTTGGCTGCTACTGGACCTCAGTGCTGCCTTTGAAAATGTGGACCATTACATCTTACTATATCGTCCACAAAAATGGATTGGTCTCTCAGGAACCATCCTCTCATGGGCTCAGATAGTGTTAAATTTGGTGAAATGACATCTGAGCCCTTTACTGTTACCTGTGGCGTTCCACATGGTTCAGTTATTATTCACAAGTATAATATCAGTTTAAATGGCGACACAGATGACACTCAACTGTATGTTTTCGATGGAGGAATCTGCCCCACTAAACTGTAGCTATTTGGAGGCCTTCCTCACTTAGATAAAAAGATGGATGTCACTTAACTTCTTGCGCCTTAACCCTGAAAAGACCAAAATGCTCCTAAAGTTTTTGAAGAATATGGACAGTTTTGGTCTCTCTTGAAAAGTAAAACTAAAGTTTTGTCTTAAACTGGAATAATCACTGCTTGTACAACTAACATTGAGTAATGCCATGCCATGAGGCTCTTTAACTCCACCGGCGGAGTAAAGGCCCACATTAAACCACACCTCCTACATTGCATATTACCGTATTTTATTGCAATGTGTATTCTGTGTAGCACTATGTAGATACTCTATACAACACGCTACAGTGGGTATTGGCATGTCACATTGGGTATTTGTATATTGTATTCTTTTTGCGTTATTATTGTATTGTTCTCAGCGCAGGGATGCTGCTGGAAATGTGAATTTCCCTGCGGGGATGAATAAAGTATCCATCTACCTCTATCTATCTATCTAATCTAACTTAGAACACACAGAAAAAAAGTGTTTTTATTCTCGCCTGATTCTTTTTTTGCAATCAAAAGAGTGTAGCATGGGCATCACAGCTGGAAAACATGTGAGACAATAGCTTCAAGCCTTACCTAGTACCTTATTAAATCTGATCACTATCTGAAAAACTAAACATTTCACAGCCCTTAAAACATAGTGTTCTTTACTTTGGCCAATTTTTAGACATTGTGAAAGAATTGTTAATATTTGACTTCTCTTTCTGGAAGTGAATCTATGATTGTGCACACTTGCAATGAATCATAATTGGCTTTGTGCACGTTTCCCTTCGGCTCTGATTTAAATACACAGTGTAAATGTGTACATATTTAAATTGAGAATTGTATTCACTATTGGTTAAAGATCTTTTAGGCCGAATTGTTCATAATGTTTTCTTTTTCTAAAGTATGTCCTCTTCGGTTGTCACAGGCTAATGACCGTAGAAAAATGCTTTCAATTGGCCAAAAGTTGTGTCAATCAAAAGGTCAGAAGCTAACGGAAGTATTACAAATAACCTGACTTGTCGGTTTATTCTTAAAGGGGAGATTCCAATGAAGATCGTCAAACATTGCTGAAATGTTTAAGGTGAATTCCTATTTTTCTGTCGACAATATCTTGTCTTTTGGAGTAAAGATTTTACACGGTTGGATTCACTGGACTCTCAGGAATGTGACCACACTATATTTGTGGGGAATCATACAATCAGCTGACAATGAGAGCACGTTATTGGTGAGATAAGCCAGCTTTGTAGTTTTCGGGTATCTTGTCTCAGACTGATAGTAATGCTTCTGTGAGTGTATTATTAAATGGTCATTGTATCTTGAATCCCAAGAGTTTAAGCTTTCCATTGATCTGTGACACAGTGAAGCTACAACTTCGTTTATCAATGTTAAGGGGTTATTTGTCGGACTCGGGCTGGTTAGTTCTTCAATGCCCGCAGGCTGGCTTGGGGTTGGGCTGGTTTTATTAAGCCCGATGTTACATCTACTCTACAGTCATTTCTGCATTATAGATAGATAGATAGATAAAGGGCGGCACGGCAGATGAGTGGTTAGCGTTTCCACGGCACAGTACTGAGGTCATAGGTTCAAATCTAGCTACCAGCCTTCCTGTGCAGAGTTTGCATGTTCTCCCCGTGCTTGTGTGGGTTTCGTCTTTACAGTCTGGGTTCCTTTCACATTCCCAAAACATGCATGTCAGATTACTTAGCCGTTCCAAGTTGTCCCTAGGTGTGAATGAGTGACCGAGTTGTATGTCTCTGTGTGCCCTGTGATTGGCTGGCAACCAGTTCAGGGTGTCCCTTGCCCTCTGCCCAAAGATAGCTGGGATGGGCTCCAGTTCTCTGCGACCCTACTGAGGATAAGCAGTGCAGATGATGGATGGACAGATGATGGATGGAATATATATATATATATATATATACAGTATATACAGACTTACAAAAAATGGATACGAACATTTTTTTGGGGATGGCGAAAAATATCCGGACATCGCAGTAAGTTAGATTTTGTAATGTGTGCACCTTTTTCCGAGTACAGGACATTACTGTAGTGCTTCTATCTGCCGCTACCGGTGTGTGGCGACGCTGTAAGAGGTCACCCAGCATCCACCCTGAAGAAGAAATACGCTTCCTCTTCCCAGTTTGTGTGTAAGCATTCTATCTATATTGTAAGAACTTTGACATTTTTATTGTTTGATATCTTGTGCATCCATTCAATACGGTTGGTGTAAAACTTGAAGAAGAGGCGAGCCGTTTCATTTGAAATGATAGTGGAATATGGAAGCTTGATGCTGTTCAGAATATGGTTGGATCGTTTTTATTCAGCCACCTCCTTGAAGCTCATCTTCGAAAAGTAAGTTAAACCGAACTTTATTTATTTTTATAGAGCATATTATTTCATGATATGTTTATTTTTTAGTACAAAACAATACAAGTTACATATACAAGCCTTAAAGATACATTCCATACAAAATATAGCACTGAAGCAACTTACGAACAAATTCACCTTACAAACGATTGTCGGTTAGTACTGGAACATCGCAGTCCGTTAGTACTGGAACATTGCAGTATATACATATATATATATATATGTATATATATATATGTATATATATATATATATATATATATATATATACAAGAGGCATTTTTTCAGTTGTTCAAATGTCCAAATCATGACCCCTTAAGGCAAACAAATTCATGGCTTTATTTTAATGGAGATTGTGTATTATTTTTGTGCCACCTAATGGTAAAATAACTGCAGTCATAAAACAAAAACAATATTCATTTATAATAAGCAAAAATATATGAGCTATAAACACAGTCCATTTAATCCCTCAATGTTTCGGCAGCCTGGCGGCGGGCCGTAAGATTGTTGAGAAGCAAAGATGTTTCTGTAAAATGTCTGTAGTCAATGATCCTTTTGGAGTTTACAAATGGCCAATTTTGGAAAGAAAAATATGTGAAATACTAATATTTGGTGATTCAGATTGTGCTTAACTTTGACCTGGGACCAGGTTTGGCTTCATGCTATTGCCCCAGCGGTTTTCTCGCTAAGATGCTCATGCTACACTTATCTGCAGGCATGTGATTGCAAAAAACAATTCAGGCGAGAATAAAAATCTTCTATTTCTGTGTGTTCCTACCTAGATTACTCAATGTTAGGGCTCGGTCACACAGCCATTTGCGTCTGTATCGAGGCTGAATCACGGCCAGAAATTTCTGCCTGTGAAGCAGACGCTGTTGGAAGCTTTGAGATCGCGATACAGACGAGATACAGCAGTGCTTTACACGCGGTCGGAAATTCACACGCGGTTGGCCGCATGAAAAAGTTTTGCGCTGCTCAAAACTTTAGACCACGTGTTAACCGCGGGCGGCACACGTGGTACACACAAGGCAATGACGCAGAAATGACGCGGAACGACGTGGTATGGCCGCGGCTAGGGCGTGATTACACGTGGGTAGGACGCGAAATTTCAGTGGGTAATCGTGGGTGGAGCACGGTCATAGCATGTTCTGCGCCTGTATCGCAGTGTTATTACGTGAAATTAGAGTGTTACCCGTGTGACAGTCAAACGCCTTTCTCCGCGTATATACAGGGCGATTTGCCGAGCACACGTCAGTTGTGCTCGAGACGTCAAAGGGTGAACATGGATCCCCGTCACCGTAGTGACCTCGTCTTAATCCATTTTTATTTCTTTTCATTTCATAACAAGATAATAAAATAAAAATGAAAAACTATTACAATAATAACATATTGGCTTCTTCAGTTCCATAGCTTGAAATCTTGATCTTCACGGGACTGTGCCTTGAGCGGTTATGATTTCTACAGCCCAGTGTTATGCCGAGAAATGCATTCCTGCCGAGATTTGCATCCCCTCGCTACTACAACCACTTTTACCTCGTTTTATCTCACTTTTAGATCACTTTTAGGGAATGTAATGGCGAACATATAACCAAATCCACTTCGTCTTGCATTTGTTGGGAATGTAATACAACATAAACCATTCCGTCTTTGTTTTTGTTGTGAACGTAATCGAACGGTAATGCACACCGTATATAAATCACTTTTGAGAACTGTTATGCACTCTACCGTAAAGCTTATTATGCAGAAATAAGCTTTATGGTAGAGTGCATAACAGTTTCAATACGAGCGATTTGAATAGAAAAAGGCAAAATAAACATGTTACCTGCTCAAAAGTGATTTGTATATGGCGTGCATTACCGTTCGATTACATTCACAACAAATACAACGACGGAATGGTTTAAGTTGTATTACATTCCCAATAAATGCAAGACCAAGTGGTTTTGGTTATATGTTTGCCATTAAATTCCCTAAAAGTGAGATAAAACGAGGTAAAAGTGGTTGTAGTAGCGAGGGGATGCAAATCTCGGCATAACACCAGCTCGGCAGCTTTTATACCCGTGGTCCACACGCGGAAATGACGCGATGAGGGAGCGGAACAGTCGCCGGCGTCTGTTTTGCGGGCATACCACCGATGAACAGCGGATTGGCCAATTTTGCGCATTTTCCATCGCGGGCAACCACGGGCAAAAAAAAAATCGCAAAATTTTACCCGCAATACAGACGGAGACGGCTGTGTGACCGGGCCCTTAGTAGCGCTTGCAGGGATTCTCCAAACAGTTCAACAACAGCATTCAATTCATATCGGGTTCATCTTGGTTTAGGATTTTAAGTGAATTTTACCGTATTGTTAAGGGTTTAAATGTCTATGCATCCCAATGTTTCACTCTTTGATGAGCCATAACATACAAATGCTTTCACAGGACAATGTTTGTCCTTGTGTGTTGTATAAATTGTGACATTTTGATTATTACTGTTTGGTCATTCCTTGTAACAAAATTGTTAGTAATTTACAGTGTTAGGAGTAACCGCCTTATGAATAACACTGTTACGTTTTCATTACCAGTGTGATTTAACTATTTTTCTTATTTTTTTCCGCCGTTACAACACTTACCGTCACTGACGGTCAAAAACGTTGACTTACTTAGGCTGCCGAACGCCAAAAGCGGCGTGACCTCAGAAACCTGATGTCGTTACCCACGCGGCATGGTTTTCCTCTCTCCTCTGAGTTGTTGACGTCATGTCTTTTCGGATCATGGCACTATTAAGAATTGCGACTACCGTGTAGTTAGTGATTACGAATATGGTATTTACTAGTGCGCCGAAAGAAAAGGTGAATGAGGTGAAAGTTGCCAATGTGAGCCCTTTTATTTGATAGAACCAGTGCTTTGTCATTGCCGTGGCAACCGACTTGTTTACGAGACGTCTCTATGAGCCGTGACTTGGAAGTGAACATTGAAAGCCAGCTCCCCACCAATAAACAGCTGATTTTCTTTTTTTGTAGATTTATAAATATTTGATTTAATTTCCTTTGTTTTTCAGTGTAAATGTGTTTATGAAAATTTTGAGGTGATTCTTCTTTTATTCTTTTGTCTCTCTTTTTTCCTTGTATTTACTCTTGTTTCCTTTTTTTCCCATGTTTTTCATGTTATTTAACTCACTTTATATTATTCACTGTTTATATTTGTTGCACTTCAACTGTAGAATATATCTCCTGCTGGTGAGGTGCAATAATGAAATAAAATGATCTGCATTTATATAATGCTTTTCAAGTCAATGACTTCCCAAAGCGCTTTACAATGTGCTCCACATTTCCCAATAGCGGCCTTGTATTGCAGCCAAGACACTAACCTGCTTATTGGGGTATTAGGGGTTCAGTGTCTTACCCAGGGACACTTCGACATGTAACATGGACGAGCCGGGATTCGAACTGGGATCCCTTGATCCCAAGACGAGCGCTCTACCTCCTGAGCTACTGCCGACAAGGTCCTATAACACAACTACCCGCCTGCTCTTCTCTATGCAACTGACTCGAATACTGCTCAGAAAATTCCAAATTCTTTGACGTATAACAGCTTCTTTTTAACGTAACACTTTTAAAGCAAATAGTTATTTTCGTCATGATTACCGATGGGAATCACCTGTGCGCGCGCGCCAACTGCCTCGGACTCTTATTGGCTCCCGACACCGCCTTTCGCTCGCCACGGAAGAACCACTTCCGCGTTCAGAGCGACCTGCTTCCCGTGTCCAGCAATCACCGGATCGTGGGCACAACGCTTCCCCTTTCTACCAATAAAACTTGTGAGAAACGCAACGCAAGTGGGTCCTGTCTCTGTTCTGGTCCTGACAATTTTACCTGGTAACTAGTTATGTTTACTATAGAGTAATTCAGTTACTAACTGAGTTACTTTTTGGCAATAGTAGTGAGTAATTGCAATTACTTTTTTAAAGTGACATGCCCAACACTAGTTATTTTCTATCTGGGGTGTGAGCTTTGTTTTGATTCAGGCCACCAGTGCACCAAAGCCCCTTTGTAAAACATAAACCAACAAAATAAAAACAACATTCTCAGAAAGTCATCTATACTTTAGAAGTATTTATCAGTTGGGTGTTATTCTTTCGTGTCGCTTTGAGTCTCAGTTCCTCTCCAGCCGATAAAGAAAGTAAATGATGGCGGCTTCAGCCTTGGCATGATTGAACTGCTCTTATCCAAAGAAATGTACGGTCTTCCTTACTTTGTCTATTAGCTTGCTTGAGGCGTCGCGACTTGATGTCGTCCGGGATGATCTCATCTCTGAACCTCACTGGGTGCTGACACGGGGTGTAAACCATTCAAGTGTGGCAAATATGTTTTATTTCCTTGTTGCTGAGGGTAAATGTACTTGGCATGGGCGACACCTTGCAAACTTTTACACAGTGCCACTATGGATCTTTTTTTTTTTATTTATAGCCTGCATGTGTGCTTTTTACTTTTTATTTTATGTTGTTTTTTTTTTTACTGCAGGGTTTTTTGCTGAGGCTGCTGTCTGCTGACCTGAAGAAGAACCGTCTTTGATTTAAACAACTGAAATAAAAGACTATTCAGGTTCTGGGTAAGTCATGCTTTATTAATATGCTCTGTGCCCTCAATGTCACATTTATTTTTTAACATTTTTGGGTGGGGGAGAACACATTGTCCATCCCCCCTATGCTTGTGCCTCACAGTTGTATGTTCTAATGAAATATTTACATTGACAGGGTGTGTGTGATGAGCATGTGATCCGAATAGTGAGCACTTAATTTGGTGGCTGTGGTGTGGGCACAGCAGATCTACTCCCTGCAGATTGTATTTATCAAGTTTAGGGCAAAACTTGAAGTGACACATCCGCGCATGCACACGTAAATCCCAAATAACTATGCAGAGGCACATCATTTCTTAATCTTGATTACATATTCACTGTTTGCACAGTTGTAATTGAGCTCTTTTCTGTGAAATTTGAGTTTTTGCACGGACAATTTTAGACTTACTACCAATTATATCCATCTATTTTTGATCCCGCTTCTTTTGTTCAGGTACAGATACAAATGAATTTCTTTGCTGGCGGACTTTGGTCAAAATGTTTGTGTAAGTTCTAGACACTAAAGTCAAATTGTATACTTGAATACTTGTTTCTCAATGATGTGGCACATCCAGGACAAATGGTAGACCCCATCGCGTAACGTTTCTCACAAGTTTATTGATATAAAGAGGAAAGGCAGCACCCGCGATCCGGTGCTCGCTGGACGCGGAAAGGAAGCCGCTCACAGATTCGGAACATGTTCTGAATGCGGAAGTGGATCTTCCGGGGCGGGAAATTGTGGTGTCGAAGACAGAAAAAAACAGGTCGATAGCCGGGATGAGAGCAAAACGTGGTCGGGGTCAAAAAACAGGTCGTAGCCGGAGACAAACGGGGAGATCAGGAACGGACGGGTGCAAAAGCGGGACCGACAGGAGTCGAAGTCAAAGTGCTTGCCTTGTAGAAACAGAGGTTCGCAGACGGACTGACAACTGGAGAGTGACAGGACTGGGCTTAAAAAAGGACAGCGAACCATCAGGTAGCCCGCAGCGGCTGGCGCCAAATGAGCGGGCACAGGTGATCCAAATCAATAATCATGACATGACATTCCGTTTGAAATATATTAAACGGTTATATTTGTTCAGTGTTGAAGTTGTTTTTTAGGAACTTTAGGAGTTTTGGACTTTCTTTTTCAAAAACACAGAATATTTACATTATATAATGAATATCATACATATAATTACAGCAATCGCTCATTATAACGCAGCTCACCTTTAACAGTCTCGCTGCTTCATGGATTTCGATTATGAAATGTTTTGCATTGTGATTCGCTAAACCAGGAATTGACAACCCAGAATGTTGAAAGAGCCATATTGCACCATTGAACATGTTTGGAGCCGCGAAAAATTAAAAGCTTTATATAAAACCTATAAGGAAGGCAACACATACTGTTTATGCATACTGTATACATCTATATTCATTAGAAAACATAAAGAATGTTTGTGCCATGTTCATCATCCTACAGAAACCATATCATTTTCCATTTTTTTCCCATTTTTTTGAAAAAGCGCCTGGAAGCCACTCGGTAGTGCCAAAGAGCCGAATGTGGATCAAGAGCCGCTTGATACTGAACCCCTAGATTAACAGTCCCTATAAGGGTACGTTTTGGTGAAAAATAAATAAAGACATCTTTACATCACATTACATTTACATTATTGAGCACTTGTATTTGTCAGTGTACAGCACGGTGGAGCAGTGGTTAGCGCATGTGTGGCACAGTTCTGAGGTCATGAGATCGAACCTCCTGTGTGGAGTTTGCATGTTTTCCCCGTGCTTGCGTGAGTTTCCTCCCACGTTCCTCAAACATGCATGACAGGTTGATTGGCCTAACCAAATTGTCCCTAGGTGTGAATGAGCGAGCGAATTGTCTGTCCCTGTGTGCCCTGCGATTGGCGGGCAAGCAGTGTCCCCTGCCCACTGCCTGAAGCTTGCTGGGATGGGCTCCAGCACCCCTGCGACCCTACTGAGGATAAGCGGTGCAGATAATGGATGGATGGATGGATATTTGTCAGTTAAAAATGTTTGTTATTTGATTCAAAATTTAATATAGTATTTAATTGTGAAAAAATGTTTAAAAATGGTTTAAACTTTACAAATTTTGCCTATCACCGGATCGTGGGCGCAGCCCTTCCTTTCTTTTTCAATAAAACTTGTGGTAAGCGTCACACAAGTGGGTCCTGTTTTCATTGTGGTCCTGACAAAATGTGTTTGAGCAATAAATTAGGAGAGTAGAGTGTGAATTTATTTGTGTATTAAACACATTTATTTATTCATCTTTTCATTAATTTATTTTACGGTAAATACAGCAAACTAAATTCCAATTTATGTGCAAAAAATGTGCATTTTTTTTTAGATAGCTATCTTTCTACCTTTTGAGCTATTTAGCAAGCTATCTAGCTAGCTTTTTTACATTGTTTGCATGCTATCTAGCTAACATTTTGTCAGGACCAGAACTGAGACAGGACCCACTTGCGTGCGTTTCTCTTAATTTTATTGGGAAGAAGGGAAAGGATAGTACACACGATCCGTAGATCGCTGGTTGCGGGGAGCAGGTTGCTACGACGCAGAAGTGGTATTTTCATGGCGAGCGATGGCAGTGTCGAGAGCAGAAAAAAAAAACAGATCAGTAGCCGGGACAGGGGAGCAAAATCGTAGTCGGGATCAGGAAATGGGTTGGAGCTGGGAAACAGACGGGAATCAGAACAGGAGAGAGGCAGGGTCGTAAAGCTTGCCTAGCGTGAGCTGAGGTTCGCAGACGGACTGACAACCGGTGACAGGGAGACAGGGGTATAAAAAGTGACTGGTAGCCAATCAGCGTCCGAGGCAGCTGGCGCCAAAGGAGCAGGCTCAGGTGCCTCGCATCAGTAATCATGACACATTTCACCATTTGTGCCAGTTATCAAGCTATTTTTGGCCTCCTTTTTAGGTAGCTATCTATCTTTGTTTTTAGGTTTCTATCTAGTTTTTTGTATGGCTTTTTACTCTTAGCTATTTATCTGCCTCCCTTTTAGTTTTTTACTTGTTTACCTTTCAGGCTAACTATGAAGCTACATTTTTATCTATTTAGCAAGCTATCTCACCAAGTTACTATTTTATAAGTTCAAAGTTTGAGCACGTGTTAAACCGCGTGCCGCACACGTGGTCAACACGAGGTAATGACGCGGAAATGACGCGGAACGACGTGCTCTGGCCGCGGCCAGGGCGTAGTTACACATGGGTAGGACGGGAAATTTCAGCGGGTAATCGTGGGCGGAGCATGGTAATAGCATGTTCTGCGCCTGTATCGCGGTGTTATTACGTGAAATTAGCGTGTTACGCGTGTGACAGTCAAACGCCTTTCTCCGCGTATATACAGCGCGATTTGCCGAGCACACCATTGTGCTCGTGACGTCAAGGGGGTGAACATGGATCACCGTCAGCGTAGTTTCTCTTCATTTCGAATATAATATTGTGAATGTGCTTAATTGCTGTTGAGATTGTCATGATTGTTTTCTGTTTTTAGTGTCAATAAATTTGTTCAAACCACAGACCAAAAATAATCGACTTTGGCCTGGACGGATCTATTGACACTAACAAAGATGTTATTGATGAAATTGTGAATATGCTTGATTGCTATTAAGATTTTCGAGAAGGGTTGTTCAAACCTCACATTGTGACATTGTGCTTGCTGTTAAAAAAGTCATATTGAAATATAATATTGTGAATGTGCTTAATTGCTGTTGAGATTGTCATGATTGTTTTTTCTGTTATTAGTGTCAATAAATTTGTTCAAACCAAAAAAATCTTTCGGTGCATTATCAATAGTCGTAGCAAGGCTTTGATGCTAGGTCCTTAGCTTGGCCTTTTGGCCGAGAGTGAGAATCCCGGCTCCTAAGCTTTGTAACGTGTTATGAACTGATCGATAATGGATAAGTAGCAAAATAGTTTAAACAATTACCCTCAATAAACCCCTCCCCGTCGGCGTAGTGATCTCGTCTTAACCCATATTAATTTCTCGACATTTCTTTTCAAGATAATAAAATAAATATGATGCCATAGCTTGAAATCTTGATATTCACGGGACTGTGTCTAGAGCGTTTATGAATTCTACAGCCCGAGAAATACATCCCTGCCGAGTTTTGCATTTCCTCGCTTCTCCAACCATTTTTACCTCGTTTAATCTCACTTATAGGGAATGTGATGGCGAACAAATAACCAAATCCACTTCGTCTTGCATTCGTTGGGAATGTAATACAACATAATCCATTCCGTCTTTATTTTTGTTGTGAACGTAATCGAACGGTAAATCCTTCCCCCCTCGCGTGAACGCGCATTCTGCTGCGCTTTCATCAGAAGCGATCGTATTCTATATTAAACGCTTATTAAAACAATAAAGCGAGCTAATTATAATAATTGGGAGATCCTAGTCTATATAACGCGTTTATTTAAACAATAAAGTGCGATCGTATTCTACAAAATGCGTTTGTTAACGCGGATGAAAAGGTCAAAAGCGATCGCAGCAGAATGCGCGTTCACGCGAGGGTGTGGGGGGGTGGGTGTGTTGCGTAGGAGTCGGATTTGGGCACAACACCGGCTCGGGAGCTTTTATACCCGTGGTCCACACGAGAAAATGACGCAGAAATGACGCGATGAGGAAGCGGAACAGTCGCCGGCGTCTTTTTTCCGGCCATACCACAGACGAACGGCGGGTTGTCAAATTTTGCGCATTTTCCATCCCGGGCAACCACGGGCAAAAAAAAAACGCAAAATTTTAGCCGTGATTCAGCCGCAAATGTCTGTGTGACCGGCCCCTCACCAGACACAAAACTCTTTGCACGCCACTGACTCATCCTTATATACATTATCTATCGCCTTCTTTTCTTACTTGAACAAAATGCAGTCAAAATTCTAACAATGCCATAATGTCAGTACTCTTTTCAACCTTGTCTTCTTCTACCAGAATTTCAATGCAGTTACGATTCAATATCTCCAAAGAATCCTAAAACCTAAAAAATGTCCCCTGTTGCTTTAAAAAAAAAAAAAACACAACCTGAAGTAGCAATTTAACCCCGATCAGCACCTGTTTGAACTATTGCCCAGCAGGAAACGCTCAAGATCAATCAAAACGTGTCAAAAGATTCAGAGACAACCCCTCCACAAGCAACAGGATAGGAGAAAAACATCAACTCTGAAGAAAAAAAAAATCTTGAGTCACGCTTCAAATTGCCAGGCAGACGTGCTTGCCAAATTTTTCAATGCACCTACAAGTAAACAACATCAGGGGCCAACAACACTTTTCCTAAAGTGGAAAGCTGCGTCTTGGCTACTGAATAGTATGGAGGACTATTCCTAAAATAACAAATAATTTAATGCGCTATTAAAAAGTTACTGTTTTGGATAATTCATAGGTGTCATCCTGTAGCACAGGGGAGTCAAAGTCATTCAACATGGAGTGCCACATATGAGGAAAATCATTTTTACAGGGGCAAGACTAGTAAATAAATTGCATAAAAGTGTGACATAGCTGGAGGGTCCGGGTTTTTCTCGAAGGCTCACAATTAAATTACGATGTATGTAAGATTTGATTTCTACAGATATTGAGGGTTTTTTTTCTTCAGATTTTGTCTCTTTTACTAAGATTCAATCCGTTGTAGTGTTTATCAATTGTGAATTAAAAAAAAAGCAAAAACAGAAAATAAAGTATTTTCCACTACTGTTTATTTAACTCGAGGAAACTCATGCAGACGGGAATGTGACAAAAATAGCACACAAACCACAATTTAAATAATTAACTGAATGATTTAAAAGTATTTCTTTTTTTTTTTTTATGAAAATGATTGCCTACTGTATATATAGGAACTGTGCTGTTGGATTTAATATTTATAAGATAAAGGAGCTAAAGCTTCTTAACATTTCTGCAAAGACACCCATGCACTATTTTTCTATAAATTTTGTATTTTTGTATTGCTTATAACAGCGCGTCTATAACTTTTATTTTATTAAGATGACATCTGGATGGGTTTCCTGAAAGTTCTCTGGTTGAGTATTGGTGTTTGGCATATACAGTTTTGGGAGTGGCGCTTAGCTTTGGTGACATTTAGTGGACATATATAAATCTACAAGTTATTATTTGACCATCATTTTTCTATTGAGCATTTCAGCATTCTCTCACGGACCGCATAACATGATGTGGCAGGCCGCATATGGTCTGCTGGCCATTAGTTTGACACATGTGCTGTAGCACTTCCTCTTATGAAAAAACAGCTTGTGTAGCTCAACACAGTAACTTTGCTTCGTAACATTCATCCATATCCATTGGTGGCAGCACATGACTATTATTTTTTCTTTTTATATACCAATTTGGGAGGGTTGTCTCGTAAAAAGCCTGATCTCCTCAAAATAACAGGCCCCGATGACCCATCCATTCTGCCCTCATTGTCTCACTATTATGTATGTTTGTCATTCTACGTTTTTTTTCTTTTTTTCTTTAGTAATCTAAATGCATGTTGTTTCCCCCTGGTACTGTCGGTAGAAGTACATTTTCCTAAGGGGACCAAGAAATCTAATCGAAATTTAAATTATTTGCTCATGAGGTATTACAGAGGAAATATTTATAATAACAAATAACTTAATTTCTTTTATTAAACTATTTAAGATTAGACTGAAAAAAAATCAAATATTTTGCATTATTGTTACTTTATTTTACTTATTTCAATTGTTTCACTGAAAAAAAACTGAAGAGTTAAATTATAGTGAAATACAAATGTTTTTATGTATATATATATATATATATATATGTATATGTATGTATTTTTTTTGTTCCACTGATAGTTTTTGCTCATTTTAAAGGGACATTTTAAACGGACATTGTATATTGTTTAGCACTTCCTAGTGGTTAAAACAAACTCCAATACATGAAAATAACAGTATTGATTTGAATACAAATACATGAACTATCATAAAAATACTTGTAGGTCAAGAAATGTGTAATTATTTTACGTAACATGAGGCTCACCTATAGGGAGCTGTTATAATTGTCCGTCATCTTGCTGCTGCGGGTACTCCCAAAACCCATAAACCCCGTGAAAGGCTGGGCAAAAAATAAGAAATAAATAATGTGGTTTGATCACCATACATCTCTGTAGTTTGTATTCTTCCTTCTTCCTTGTGCTTTGTATCACATGTATTCTGTAGCACTACACAATACAGTGAGATTTAGTGGCCTTTATCATTTTTGTTATTATTTGATTCTAAGATGAGACTAAAAATAATAAAATAAAGCAAATTAAATAAAAAATCTTGCAAATTATTTTTTTGTTCTTATAAATTATTATTTTACAAAAACAATTTTTTTCTCATTTTGAGATTTAGATTTTTTTTTTTCAAGATACACAAATTAAAAAAAAAATTATAACCAAACTCTAAAAACAGGTAAAAATGCACTAAAATCTAAAATGACAGCCACATTGTTTACCAAAAGGACAACTTATATTACCTCCTGAGCCACAATGACCACGAACGATTAGAACAACTTTATACGGTCAATTTAGTTAACGTAACAGTTTAATCTTTCAGTAAAAAAAAAAGTTAAACTGGTGCTGGGAATACATTTTTAAACATTTTCGACGGAAGGTGTGCCTTGAGATTTCGTAATGAAAAATAGTGTGCCTCGGCTCTGAGAGAAAGTCTTTTTCAGATAACATTGAGCAGCTACATGATTTGGTATTTCTATGGAGGCCATATGGAGTTGAAGCTTTTTGCCCTCTTGGGTGGTTAAGAAGAGAGTATGTCATTAATATTTGTCAATTGTGAGCTGGGGAGGTCCCTGGAGATTCTTTTGTTATTAAGTCTTATGCGATGGAAATACATTTGACTTTGACTTTCTTGGCTACACCATATGTTTGGTGTACACACAATTGGGTTATTGTTTTGCAACTATTATTGAATGAAATGCACTTTTTTAGATTTGAAATAGTTCCTGTCACACCATCAAACATCATATCAAAATGCACATGTTTATTAAAAAATGACTCTTCTTCATGCTGAAACGTCGTTTACACAAAATGAATTGAGATCTTTGCAAGAACTTGTTAGAAATAATAATCACTGCCTCTATTAGCAAAGCATTGACAAAAACATTGTTTTGTATGATGTTTTTTGCTTACATTTTGTATCTGGATTTAATCAGTTCCAAATAACCTTAATGTCACTTTTGCTTTTTTATTTTTCGAATATGTTTTATTAATTTTCATAAATTATTTTTTTGTATTTTTCTTTTTTTTAGTTATGTTTTCAACAAAAGGAACTTCAGATGAAAATTAGCTTACAGCTAAAACTGGTTTGGGCACCACATCAAATGTTAAATAGAGAAATACAATACATCTTTGCTCTTATGTGAGAAAAGTATTTCCATTTTATTTTTTTTTTCTATAAATGAAAAAAATAGAAAAAAGTAAAAGGTCAATATACCGGTGGGTGCATCTTTTTTTCGCAACGGCGATGAGATGAGGATTTTTCAACAATTTAGTTCATTAATATCCAAACAAAGTCAATGGGGTCTTTCACAATTTCTGCTCTGTCAAGATCTAAACCAGAGGCAGTGTCTGAAATAACGTCTGCCCAGACGCCCGGGGCGTGCATCCTTTACGTCGGGCGTACAACTTACACAACGTCTCTGCCCGTGTGGCCGACAACTTTTTCAAGGAAAAAAAAACATTTTATTTTCACTTTTTAATTTATTTTTCAAATCAAACGTTTGCTTTATTCCGATTTCGAAGTCTTTTTCGGTTTGGAAATTTTGGAATTTTGGTTTGTTTGGCAATTTGAATACTTGGCAGCCAATCGGAAGCCTGCATCT
This sequence comes from Urocampus carinirostris, assembly GCF_059441175.1. Taxonomy (NCBI): domain Eukaryota; kingdom Metazoa; phylum Chordata; class Actinopteri; order Syngnathiformes; family Syngnathidae; genus Urocampus; species Urocampus carinirostris. The sequence continues at coordinate 7,151,828 of NC_142353.1, forward strand.
TCGTTCTTCCAGACTTTACTGAGTGTTATGAGATTGTGCATTTGCATATTATTTTGCAAAGTAGACGCCCAGAGAACACAAGAAAAATGGAGAAGTGGTTAGGAATCAAGCCAAAACCCCAGCCCCAAAAGAAAGATTCAAAAGAAGCTAACAAAAATTATGACGCTACAAAACGTAAACGTACATTAAAAGCAACGTGGAAGAGGAGTTCACGTGGCTTGTAGCAGAAGATGCAACGCAAACGTTGCATGAATGAAGATGAGTAAATACAGGTACATACTGATGGCTGATGGAAAACAGTGATGTCATATACATGCAACGAATGTTATAAGTAGATTTAATATAGAATAATTTTAAAGTGTTGTTCTGTTATATATTCTGATTATCAATCCTTAATATTTTGCAACAATGTTTTTTTTTTTGCGATTAGTCGTCTTATTGTGTTTCAAGTTGGGAAAACTGGGGCAGGCAACTTTATGGCTGGGCAGGCAACTTTTCAGAGTTGTCTGCCCTGGTGTCCGGTAACTTTTTGTCATGATTTTCAGACACTGCCAGAGGTCACCAACATTTTGGAAAATAAAAGCCAAACTAGCATACACAACAAACATCTGGACAATTTCCCCAGATAATCAGTAGGATAACTGATGATTGTCAGTCCTTGTTATTATTATGAATATTTAATTTATGTAAGGTAGCATTGTCAAAGTCAAATGGATGAAGGGCCAAATAAAAAATGTGGCTACAAGCTGAGGGCCGGGCTTATCAAATGTTGAAATGTATTCAAAATGACACCTATAGTCTCATGAACCTAATAGAACCTAAGAAGTTCATTCCGATATGATCAGTGAATAAAGCAATATTTTCTTATGTCTGTGTCAGTAATCCTTAATTTCCAACAGGCACAAAAACAAATTTCTTTTGTAAAAAATCAGGTGAGAGAGGCTGGAATCATTCAGGGATTAACAGTAGCCGAACGATTCTATTTTGACAAAAGTATATTTACCAGCAATTTTTATTATTCACTCAACTGAAATATTTTTCTAAAATATAATTGGATTGAAGGCACTTGTTGTGTAAATGTTCTCTCACGACAAAACCAGAAAAACGTCAATACATAACATGTGATTCTCCAATTGAGAGGAGCCTTCAAGTCTTGATTCTTGTGGTGGTTCTCGCGGATTGGCCTCTCTGCTTGGCCAACTTCAGACAAGTCAACCCTGGATAGGCATCCAGGGAGCTATTATATTCACGGATCAGTGCTTTCCAAAGCGTTTTTTTCCCGTAGATCAGCACCATGGCCGAAACGGTGGTGTAGACAGATGTGAAAAAGAACGTCAATGAAATGGCGTTTTCTTGATGCACGGCTATCTGATAGTTGACATAAAGGTCCACTACTAAGAATATGAGGAAGACGGCGACCAGGGACAGAGACATTTGGATCACCCTCATTTGAGTCCCTAACTTAGGGACATGAGCACCGTTGGTGCTGGCCTTTATATGGCGCAGATGCATCGCCAGGTGCACAGAAATAGAGGCGCAGCATTTGATCATCAAAATTCCCGGTAGTACGTCGGAAACGATCAAATAAAGGGCCTCATAAATCTTCCCTGGCTTGTTGTTGGGCATCAACACTCCGCAGTCTCTGACATCGCTGGTGTCGTTTGCCAGGTGGAAGACCACCAGCATGGGGGTGCAGGTCCCCAAACCGCTTAGCGGGATGACGAAGACAGCGAGTGTTACGTGCTTGATGATGATTGCCTGGATTTGCGTGTAGCAGCGGTTGGGCGTGCTCACCAGCTTTGTGCTGTAGTAGAATGTGAGGAAGCTGCTGTCCCACATGATGGTGAACTTGAGGCTGAAGGTAAGGACCAGTAAGACAGAATAGGGCATCTGGCCGATTTTGCATTTGCCGTCCACCTCGTCCATGCTCATCCAGAAGTAGCAGACTAGCTGGTGAGTAATGTTGGCCATGGACAGCGCCAAGATTATGTTCTCACTTGCGCTCCACTGCTTCTTTCGCTTGCAAATGGAGACGCTGACCAGGACAATGTAGAGGTTGAAGAACACAGTGCTGACGGATAAAAAGCCCGTCAAGAGCCACAAGGCTATTTTGCTGGTCCCGAGCATGATGATAACCTCTTCAACTCCAGGTATACTTCACATCAGTTGTGAATGAGTGAAAAACAAAGTCACAAACCCACTTTAAAATTCTTAACATTTCTTCAACAACCCTTTTTACTTACATTTTGGATTTTCTTGATCAAAGCATCAACTTGCCTGAAGTCATCTGCAGGACGCTCACGGCAAGGTGAACGGATTTATTCGTCTGTGGTGCGTGTGATTTGCATCTCCCATGACCACAGGAAGTGATGAGGGCATATTTACATTCACGCAGGATATGCGCTTAGTGTGATTGATCTGGTGACTTTGCTGTACAGTGGTACCTCCTCTTACGAGCTTAATTTGTTCTAGGATCAAGTTAATAGCTCGAAATGCTCATATCATAAGTAAATTGTTCTGCTCTCATCCTCCCAAAAGCATACAAGTTAATCCTAAATAGCTATAAAACCCATCTTCTGACGGCTATAAACACATTAAAATAGTATTTTAATATCAAACTACAGTGATGGAATAAATAGGATAATATTGATTAAATAAAATACGAGTTTATTATGAGCGTTGTAACGAATGTGTGTGTTTTCTGCGGAGCAGGGGGAAGGGTTGCAAGGATTAGTCACAGAGATCGCATAGCTGTCAACTTATTTGTTTTCACTATACGCCATATTAGAAATATTATAAGGTTTTCTTTTTTTTTTTTTCAATATGACCCATATCCTCTTGCCCATTTTGGCACTATTACGGGTTGTCTCGGTCACCGGTAGCAGACGACAACGTCATCGTAGATTACCAATATTGTCCCAGGATCGTACATGGTGTTTATTGGTCTTTATACCGTTATTTAAGGTTTATTATTGCTTAATAAGGATTATTTAATTAGGATTATTTGCAATCATGGCGGTAAGCAGTCATGAGCGGTGAGCGGTCTCTAGTGGTAGCCACTGGGACTGCTCGTGAACTGGATGTTCCTTCCTATAGCGATCAAAATTGTTGTTAAAACGAAAACGCGTATACCGGAATTCTTGCGTTTAGAGGTGCTCGTATGAAGAGGTACCACTGTATTTTGATTGTCGAGCTGCTCATGCAGAGGTGGCCACATATTTGCAAACACCAGACCGCACGTGGATACTCCTATTTGCATGATAAGAAAAGCACGGAACATTTTTTTCACCTTGAAGAAAAGGTTAAGTGAATGCAGTTGGAGCTAAGTGGCAGAAAGAGTCAGACAAAGGGCTTTCTCTGTTTGTCATCTTTTAATACGCCGATAAGTCGGTCACAAGTAATTGATGTTCTCATTTCACAGAAAGCCCCTTGTCAGGAAGGTAAAGCACTGATAAGCAAAGTTACCCAGTTAAAAAAAAGTAACGGAGGACTGGATCGTTTCCCTTTTTAAGAATATATATGTATTTTTTTTGTTAGAGCACATTTTTGACTTTAAAAAAAATCAGACACCTCCTCAAAACAAAAAAATACAAATCAATTGAAAAATCTGAAAGATTTAAATCAAAATATTGAAAACAGACAGAAGACCAGTTGGAAAATCCATCTTTAAAGGAAACAAAAGCCTTTTAGGGATGGGCACCACCAGGCTGTGCTTGCCCAAGACACAACACAGGAAATGGTGCCCTTACAAGCCTCCTGGTTAGGGGAACCACTTATGAATTCCAACTTACTCTCAATAATACAACTCAGTGGTTAAGTAAAGTCAGGCATGAACATTTTTTGGAGTTTGAACATAATTAAACTTTAAAGTGACAGTTTGTATTATTTAGCACCTCCTAGAAGTAAAGAAAAACTTCATTCATTAAAAAAAAAAACAATTGCTTTTTTAAAAATAAGTGAATGAAGTTGAGCTATGATATAAACATATGTATTTTTAATACTTGTAGGTCGAGAAATTTGCATTCATTATACATAACATGACCCTCATCTAGAGAGAGCTGACATAGTAGTCCGCCATCTTGCTGCTACGGATACACATAATACATCGAACCTTGCTAAATGCTAGGAAAAAGTATAAAGAAATTTTGTATTTTATGTTAACTTCAAGTTTCCAGAGTCTGTATCCTTCCTTGTGCCTGTTAGCACTCGTCTTTGGTTGCACGACACGATACAGCAACATCAAGTGGTCAGATAATACACACGGTCACTTCGGGTAGAATGCTCTGCTGAATAGTTCTTCATCAAAAACATAAATGTGTATGCGGTATTTTTTTCAAAATTTCTGATATTGAAATAAACATGTAGCCTAATAGTAAACTCCTCTCAATACAATAAGATAGCAACCTCTTAAAGAGGACACCAATGTCTACAACAGAAAACATCAAAACACATTCAGAAAAAAATGTCAAAATCTGATAAACAGCAAAACATTTTCAGGTAAAACCCACAATACTAGTTAAATAGAAACACAACATTTAGAAATTATACATAAAACTAAATTCTCAATGCTGAGACCGCACCCAGAAAAACAGGCCTGCTTGTTTTTCAAGTGATTGCATTCGGCTTCAGTTAAAAGGGAATGCATCGAGCTTTTGCCAGATAAATGTTTTGCTACCATATTGAAGGAAATTAAAAGAAAATAAGCTTTTTGATTGAAGATCGCAGACAAATATTTGCAAGCCGACACGGTAATTTGAAAGCTTCTAACTGGGTTCATTAGGACAATCTTGTATGCGCAAATCCAAACTCTGAAAACCATTGTCTTTCCAAGATTTTACCATTTAAATTGGGCAAACATCCGGGGGACATTTAAAATGCAAAATTAATACAGAAGCTGACAACGTTGGAGTGGATTTAAAGCTGAATGGAAGTGCTTCAGGTGAAAGGTTGTACAAACTGAATCCATTGACTTGTTTGAATTTTAAACACAATTCCAAATAAATGCTTTCAGGATTGGCTTGAACCAAATTATAGTGCACGTTTTACCTTTTTCATCAAACCAGATTAAGATAAACACCACCTCATACAAGAAATACTTTTCTGACATTAAAACGTGAATTTTAAAGATTTTGTCACTGGGGACAAATTGAGCACAAAGAGCATTTATTTTTAAAGGGACAGTGTGTAATATTTAGTGCCTCCCAGTGGTAAAAAAAAACTTTCTTTCCGTAAAAGAACAAACATCAAATTGAATATTAAGTAAAAATTCAACCCAAACACCTTTATAAAATATTGGGTTTTTGAACCACTCTTTTCCTAATTAGAGGGCAGCATAGGATGGATGGATGGAAGGATGGCAAGCAACCCAGTGTCGGGAATACTCCACTGCCTTGAAATGGTTCAGTCCATTTGATTCCTTCCACCGCTCTGTCTCCTCTCCCCGCTCCTCTTTTTCTCTGCTAATGTACCTTGCGGCATAGCGGCGGAGTCTGTGAAGGCTCCTGCATATTATCTAAGTTATACTGTACCATTTCACCACCCAATGCCATGACATTGTTATCATCAAACAGATATTAAGCCTCATTTTAGCTGCATTGAATCAATGATCAGCCTGTTTGCATTTTTTTTCTGGTAAAAAAAACAAACAAAAAAACCACCATGTTTAGGTTAGAGTTTATTACCCAAAGTAACCATGAAGAAATACACAAATCGTCCTCGTAAATCTTCCGTCTATGTATATGATGTTCAGTAGAGAGAGGGATAGAAAGGGAGGGGACCACAGGTAACAGGTAACGCACTCTCGCAGAAGCAAAATATGAAAAGTGGCTAAGGTTAAAAACATCTCTTACAAAATACAATTTAAGATGTATCCCAATAATTTTTTCCCCTTAACGTGTAAACCACATTATCATCAAATTTTGATGGATTTTCTATAAACTATTTAATTGAAACAAAAAAGTTAGGAATTGGGGCAGCACGGCAGCGCAGTGGTTTGTGCGTGAGCGGCACAGTTATGAGGTCATGAGATCGAACCTCCTGTGTGGAGTTTGCATGTTCTCCCCGTGCTTGCGTGAGTTTCCTCCAGGCACTCAGGTTTTCTCCCACATTCCAAAAACATGCACGGCAGGTTCATTGGGTAGGTGTGAATAAGTGGGTGAATTGTCTGTCCCAGTGTGCCCTGCGACTGGCAGGCAACCAGTTCAGGGTGTCTTCTGCCCACTGCCCGAGGATGGCTGGGATGGGCTTCAGCACCCCTGCCACCCTACTGAGGATAAGCGGTGCAGATAATGGATGAAAGTTAGGCCTTTTACCAAACCAAATTATACCTACTTGGTAATAAAACAGTTTGTGTTTGAGAACACAGAGGTAGATGACTTTTTCAAAAATATTTTGGAAAAGTAGTAATGCTCAATCATTATCAGGCCGATATTTACCGGACAGTTAACTGTAAAATATGACGTTGGACTGATAATGGCAAAATATGAAGTCATCAGCCCGATAGAATAAAAGACCTGGTAACTCTAATTTTTAGAATTATTCAAAGCATTTTCGTCCCTGTTTATTATATATAATAGAATAATAATACATTAAAGTCCAATTTTTTTAGATGTAGTAGCAACTTGGTTTCGTCTCCTCCCTAGCTCTTCGGAACGTGCGCAAGGTACCGGAGATCAAAGTCAAAATCAATAGCAAGGCTTTGGACGTGTGCAGTGATCTTGTGATTATATTGGCCTCGAGACTTTAGTGAGTGAGTACATTGAGTTTTGTTTTATGTATAGCATACCTGTCAACCTGTACGTTTATGCCGTACAAAGTTCGTTTATTATGCATTTTAAGACGTGTACGACGCACAAGAAAATCTGTGCGGAAAAACGCAAATTACTATCACGAAACGGCAACTCAATCAAGTCAAATGGGTTTGCCTCTATCTCGGTATCGATTTTTTCGTTGCAAACGAAGCGAGCGGTTTGATGCTACTGTGCGCATGCGTCTGCCGCCTGGGGATTTCCCATCGTGCATCATTCCGTGGTAGTTGTGTAGTGAAAGGAAGTCCGTCTCTTTTTAGAGAACCGGCTTTTTCGGCTCAACTCATTAAAGAGAATCACTTGCTTTGATGCATTATGTTATGAATTATTATGTTGTATAAAGAAGTATAAAAGGAGAAAATGAAAAAAGACAGGTTTGTGGTTATCCCTTTAACCAGTGTAATACCAACAATAATTTAATGCACAAAATGAATTAATAATTTGAATAAGAAAATTCTACTAAACTATATTTGCATGTATTTTTTCTTCTACAGTGAACGTCCAAGCAACTTAATTTTTGAACTTTTCTTGTAATAAACCTCATTAATATCGAGCAACTCAGTATCTCACAACAAAATGTTAATTAACAATATATATGATATAACAAAACACATATAGAATATAACATGTTAAACTACATAAATAAACACGTTTGAAAAAAAATATGGTGTAAGATTATTTTGTATTTTGTAAGGGAAAATACGAATGTTTGTAAGGGCATGGAGCCGTGGAGGTTGACAGGTATGGTATAGAATCTTTGTTTTTTTAGTTTATATTTTTGCAAACTTCCGCTTCGCTGCATTTGTTGATTAAAACTGATAGCTGCCTGGCGAAGTCCACTAACGAGCGTCTTAAATGCGACAATGTGTTAATTTCCCTTACTAGATATCTATTTTAAATATAGTGTACATATTTAAATGTTTTGTATTACTTTGGCAAGTCATCATGTCATTAAATTTGCTTTGAGTGTGCCACTTTGAGAGACCCTAATTGGGCAACCGTTTTGTTTACTCGATGTAGTTTCTCTTCATGCAACAACATTTGTATGTATTTTAATTTACTATAGCTGAAGAGAAGAGCAAAGACAATGGTGCGTGATAAAAACAAGCGGTATATTTTTCCAAGCCAAGGCATCCGTGCCAATCAATTTTGGAGCACTTGTAAATGTTTACAATGTATATCTACACTCGAAATATGCCTGTAAATTATATACGCATGCACTTTCCTGCAATATCATATTCATTGTGTTTTAGCAGTTCTTGTCATAGTACATCATTGCAGTGTTTTTCAAACAATGTGCCCCAGCACGCTACGGTATTGTGAGACCTTGTCCACAGTGTGCCACAGGAAATTTCACTATTATCTTCGCAAAAAAAGCATTTCAGTATCTTTATTTTCTTCCAGTCATCAGTTGAGCCACTAAGATGTATCTATATTAGTAGATGTCAGGAGATCATCATTTTTTGGTATACTAATTATCTACTTGTGAGATAGTACCGGGAACTATATTTAACATACAAAGTTGTGGGGGCCGTGTTTTTTCTAAACATGCGCGTAAGAAACAATTGCATCAATCAAAGATTGGATTTGACTGCCAGGCGTGTTCGGGACGTGCAGTACCGAATTTCGCAGGCAGAGGGCATTAGAGACCCCACAAAAGCATAACCCTCGAAAGCTGACCTCACAAAAGCAAATGTTTATCAATTTTGTTGGTATTTATTGGGTGTATCTTGACACGAAACCTAGCTAAAGTCACACGCAAAGGCCTAAAGTACAACTGTGTACAACTCTGTATTGTGCAAAATGATTTAGCCGTTTTGTAGCCTGTAAGTAACATGCAAGGACCCCCGCTCCCACCACTTACACACACACACACACACACACACACACAAACACATAGCAGGATTTATTTTTTAAATGAATTTATTTTTTATCACCGGGGTTACATAGGATCATTTTAGCTTATACAATAGTAACACAGCTTCCAGGGTGAAAAGTCTCAAACAAAAAACAAACCCAATACAAGGACAGCGACAATAGCAAAACAAAACGAAAGAACAAAGAACTAAGAAAAAAAACATCACTACCTCTTCAAAACTAAAAACAGCAGATAGAGTAAATAGACCATTGTAGTGGATAGATCCCATAATTTTTTCAACATATTCAAGAAAACCTGACCATCTTATGTATAAGATATTCACATAATGCCTAAGTGAGTATCTACATTTTCCAGATGTAAACATTGTAGGGTAAATTTATTCCACATAGTGTGGGAGGGTGGTGCTGCAGATTTCCATTTTAGTAGGATCAGACAGCATACTATAAAGGAAATATGATGTCTAATATGATTTTGGGTAGATGTTCCAAACAATGCTACCATACAGTCTAGTTTGATAGGTAAGCCATATATTTGACATAGTTTGAAAGATCTTCCAGAAATGATGTAGGGATGGACATGACTAAAACATTGGTATTTGCAAAGCAGTTTAGATAACTTTTTTGTTGAATTAAGCTGTTTAAGATTGCACTGCAGTAAAAAAATCATCGACAATCGATAATAGAATAAAGTAAAAATATTGCAAATCAGTTTGCTGATTTTAGTTTTAAATTTCACAATAAAAACTACTTTTTTTGTTCCATAGTTGTTTTGCTCCTTTTAAGTATTTCTTTTTTCAAAAAGACAAGACAAAAATGATAAACCTTGAAAAACAGGTTAAAAGTATGAAAAAATCCTTAAAATGTAGTAAAATCCTAAATTACAAGAAAATAAACAATCTTAATAAATAACTAGTATTACCACAGTGACCACAAATGATTAAAAAAAAAACACTATAATGTCAAGTAGGAGAACATAATCATTTTAAGAATAAAAGTACAAACACAAGTGATCAAATGGTGGAATTTATTTTTTAAACATTTTCCATGGATGGTGTGCCTCAAGATTTGAAAAAAAATAAATAAAAATAGCGTGCCTTGTTAAAAAAGGTCGAAAAACACTATTATAGTACAGGCTTGATGTTGGTATTATCAGTCAACGTTCCTCCTCCCTTTTCACGGCTGCCTCGAAGGTGACCTAGGGCAGAATTTGTCACTGAGGGTCCTCATGTGCCCTCCATCCTGCAGCGATTATTAATTCAAGATACACATAAAAGAAATGCCAGCGGCCTAAATGAAGGCCTTTTGAAGACAGGACGGTCCATGGGCACTGCTCTGACTCGTTCTTAACTGACTGGGATTTGAGGTTTTCGCGTCCCGTCTAGCCGGTAGGCTAAAGCGTACCAGTTGCTGCTCAAAAACAAACGCACATAAGGCGATAGTGCAAGACGCCGTTGTGCAAATGACATTTTCTAAAGGCAAATAGAAGGCCCTAGGAAAGCCACGGCCTGGCCTTGTTTATGCGCATCGTCAGAATTTTAGATGGTAATTTGTTTACAGCAGAATGACATCTGCATTCTAATGCCCCGCTCAAGACGCTTATTATATATGGCTTATTTAAAATGAGTAGGTCTTACGACGTCACTTCTCATCTCCTGGAGTTCATTATACCTGATTTAGAATTCTGTGCCTAAATCAAAATCTTAGATTACAGAAGGTACACTATTCATTCTTTGGTTGGAATTTTTCTTGTCAACCTGTTGACAACAACCTTTTATTTACAAATTGCCTAAATTAAAGCTATGCTGTGTTTAATTTTGACACATTTACAACAGATTTTAATAGAACCGTGTACTGTATGCTCACAGTTCATGGATCCCTTAACAGCCAGGGTCATCGGGGCACCATTTCCTGTGTGTCTTGGGCAAGTGCAAATTCATCCTATGCTGTCTCAGTCGGATGCGGAAATTAATGATTCATGTGTTTGTTACCTCCCGTCTCGATTACTGTAATGCACTACTCTCAGGTCTCCCGAAGTCCAAAATCAAGAGCCTTCAGCTGGTATAAATGCTGCAGCGAGGCTTTTAACTAAGACAAGAAAGTTTGATCACATTACCCCGATTTTAGCTAACCTGCATTTGCTCCCTGTTTAGCTTAAGATGTGATTTTAAGGTTCTGTTGGTAGTCTACAAAATCATTCAAGGACTTGCTCCCTCATATCTTTCGGATTTAATTTCCCCTCATGTTCCGGTCCGAAACCTTCGCTCTGAAAATACTGGTCTACTAGTGATCCCAAGAGCCAAGAAGAGATCCGCAGGTTCAAGAGCGTTCTCCATTCGTGCCCCGGTGCTGTGGAATGCTCTGTCCCCTGAGATTCGATCTGCAACCTCAGTGGAAATGTTTAAATCCAAGCTTAAAACACACTTCTATTACATAGCATATGAATAACCTATAATTTATGTTGACAATATCTGTGTATTATTTGCCCTCATGTAGGATTTAGATCAGGGGATGGTGTCATAATAGTCTGTGGTTTGCAATAATCTGGTCTGTTCAGCCCTTTTAGACTCTTTGTGATTAAGGGCTATACGAATAAACATGATTTGATGGCACTTTATGAAGGTTTTTTTTCTTCATCTACTCATCACTGCAATGTTCTTTGCTAATTTTCATTGTATGGTATTCAAATGGAATCTGCTGCTAATATGATCGCTAATATTCACTCTTCTTTTAAAGGATCCCTTAACCTGCAGGGTTGTCCGGGCAACCACTTTCTATGGCGGGTCTTGGCCAAGTACAGCCTGACGGTGCCCATCCCTTTTCCATGTCAAGGTTTATTTTTATTTTTATTTTTTTGGTAGGGGTTTGCTCCCCCACATAATGGTTCCATAGTTACCAGTAGCAAGAAAAGACTCCTGATCGGACTCAGATACAGCACCTATATCATCTGGTCGCTGTTGTTTCATTGAAAAGCGTCATCCCACGCTTTAGAGTTGAGCCATATAGTCATTTATTTAAATACATACATTTGAATATAGTTACAAAAATATATGAAAGGCAAAGTGAGTCCTTTTTTACTGGACAAAGAGCCTTTGAGTGTTTAGTATGTCACAAAACCAAAGGACATAACATCAGCGCCACAAAGTGATGCAAATGCATATGTGCGATGTGACAGCCAAAATTTCGAAACAGAATACTATTTCTCCAGTGATTTAGGATACAGTATTTAGATACCATACAATCTGTGAGCGGCGGGCCTAGGACGCAACCATAAAGAAAAATCGTCTGCACCCACCCGGATTGGGGAACCGGGGCTACACTGTGGGGGTCCCGGCAGCAACGGCCTGGGTTGTGGAAAGTAGAAGTAAGAAGGGAGAGGACCCACAAAGAGGACTGGAGGATGCTGCTTGGGAGGGTGGGATGACAGAGCTATGCCCTTGCACAATAGTTCTGCCCTTTACACTTTGGTTAACTACTATTAAAAGATAATAACTCTGAAATTGTTTAATTGATGTTGAAAATGTCAGAAAAAAGTGTTAAAATGTCATATCGTCATGTCATATTGTCAGATATAACAAAATTGTGAATATGCTTGATGGCTGTTGAGATTGTCGTATTTGTTTTGCTGCTGTTGGTGTCGGTGGATTTGTTCAGAACAAAAACAATCGACTTTGGCCTGGACGAATCTATTGACACTAACAAAGATGTTATACAACGAATTTGTGAATACGCTTGATTGCTATTAAGATTTTAGAGAAGGGTTGTTCAAACCTCACATTGTGTTTGCTGTTAAACGTCATATTGAAATATAATATTGTGAATGTGCTTGATTGCTGTTGAGATTGACAAGATTGTTTTCTGTTATTAGTGTCAATGAATTTGTTCAAACCATTAATTGCTGTTAAAAATGTTGAAAAAAATTGTTAAAATGTCATATTGTCAGATATAACGAAATTGTGAATATGCTTAATTGCTGCTAAAATTATCGAGAAAAATTGTTCAAACCTCACATTGTTTATTTGCTGTTAATAGTGTCAATAAAATTGTTCAAACCAAAAAAAAAAAAAATATTGTCATAGATGCAGCCAGTCACTGTATCCGCATATATTTTAGAGCCTTCCATCTGACTTAAATGTACCCATAATCCTTATTGTCCAGCCACCATTCAGAATGGCACACACACAAACAAACACGCTCACTATTAGTAATTTCATGCTCTGTATACTTTGTGAAAAAGGTCTCAGATTAATGGGACACTGTGTAATATTTGACCACCAGATGTCAATAAATTCTTAACTTCAACAAAAACACGTACTTTAAAACACAAAGAATGCAAACTACGGAGACTCATTTACCTGCCTAGCCTTGTCAGACTTTTTCAGTATGCAAAGAGATTTTTAGGGTTTTTAGGTACCCGTAACAGCAAGATGGCTGACAATCATGCCAGCTCCCTCTAAGTGAGACTCATGTTTTGCAAAATAAATCAAATTTCTAAACTTATGACTGTTATGTATGCACAGTGATATGATACTTCATGTGTTTTCGCTTTTCAATTTAAACAATGCATTAAATTTTTTAAAAATAATTCACCACTAGGAGGCGCTGAATATCACACTGTTTTTCTTTCAGCTTTAAGTTTTTATGTGGAAAGACAAGTTGGAGGGCGTTGATGGCTGTAATACTTGATGTCTGGATCCAGGAAAACATCTTGGCAGAATTCAGAATCAGATTCACCTTTATTATTCATCAATATATTTGTCTTGAATATAAATATGAAAATATTTGTCTTGTGGTAGTAAACATGTTACATTTGATGTACATATATGCTGCTATTAAATTTTCTTTTCTTTTCGTGTTTTACAATGATGTAATACAATGATGTCAGCCAGTGTTTCTCAACCTTGAGCTGAGGCACACTTTTTTCAATGAAAGATTGAGGCACAATGTCTAAATTGTTTAAAAGATATATTTCCTATTAACGGTTATATGTATTATTTGCGTATTGTGTTACATAAATTGACAGTATACATTTCTTTTTAAATAATTGACATTGTAATAATTTTTTTGCAACAGTTTTGTATTTTTTTTGGTTAAATAAGAAAATAAAAAAATCTGAAAATGATGTGCTTGAGTTTTGACTTGATTTTTTTTTTAATCGTTTCTTGACACAAAATAAGTCATTAGAAACACAACATGAGCAGATAATTAGTATTTAAAAAAAGAAAAAAAGAGTGCATATTTTGACCCACAAGAAATTGTTTGCAGCTCAAATTTGTCAAAAATCGTGTGAAAACAGTTCCAAAAACAGTTTTGGCTATGCTAAAGTTTGCTTGCTAAATGATGCCAACTGACACGCTTGTTTGCAATTGATCAACCCCATACTTAGACATAAAGTGTTTTTATTATTCAATAATTGTGAATATTTACTTTAAAGTCACCAGAAAAAAATGTCTTACTGTCCAGTGAGGTCTTTCAAACTAGCTTTGCTTGCTAAGTGCTAACAAATGTTGGTTAATGTTACATACACCAAGTTTAACATCAAGTTATTCAATATTTTGCAGTGTTTAAAAAGTCTTTCTCATTATCATACTTCAATGTCAAGTTTTTTTAACATATGGTAATGCTTGTGTTGAAATAGTTAACAGAAATACTGTCTTGTTCTGCCTCAAAGCACCTTAGACTAGCTTAGCTTGCTAACTTGTAAGTAACAAACTGGGTTGTTTGTGGCACATCTACCTTAGCCTTGCGCATCAAATCAGTACAACATTTTATGTTTATTGTGTGAATGGAAAATAGTTAATGGAAAAAAATATTTAAAAAAAATAGCATCACACCTCAAATACTTGTTACTAAAATGTACATTATACAAAATGATCAGAGCATATGTACATATATGTTTTGATGGCGTAAAGTGGTACGCAACCTTCTCTGTACCATAAACCGGTTTAATGTCTGACAAAATTCCCGCGGTCCGGCCCAATTACATCATAAGTAATTATAACGATACCAACAATAATAAGCTTAAATCTCCTGAATAAACCACAAGGGATCTAGATAACGTAGGAAAAGGCATTCAATGTTATCTCATCACACTTTTTACTCACTATGCCACATTGTACATCGTTTTGGCTTAACTCTTACTTTTAACGCTCCATTACAGCGTTGTACATCGTGACACCGTACGTTAAAATAGTGTAAAATCGTATGCCTTTTCCAATGTTACCTACAGTCTTTATAGTCCAATTGTCAGGATTCATCGCTCTTCCCGTCTCACCCAATGCTGAGCAAATTTGGTCCGCAATAGTTGTCGACTAATCAATCATTGCTCAAATACGGTAGTACAGTATACTACCATAAAACATCATGTAAAACGTGCACCCAAACTTTGGATTTTTTTGGGGAAAAAAAAGTGAATACAGTAATCCCTTGTTTTTCGCGAGAGATGTGCTCCAAAAACGTCCCGCCATTGTCAAAAACCCTCGAAGTAGAAACCTTTATTTATCTACTTTTATTACTCAAATACAAACCCAGTTTGCAGGGTCAATTATTTAACAAATGAAAAGTACTGTACCTTATAAACCTTTTTCTTCCACAAACAACTTTTATGGTTATATAATAATAATTTTAAATATAATGTTGTTGTTATATTGCCACCATGATTTGGGAAAACTGCATTTACCTTCCGGTTATGTTGGTTTACTCTGTTTAGCCAATCTGAATGCAGAACACAATGCATGTTGAAAATTTGCAAAGTGGCAAGACCGCAATACAGCAAGGGATTACCATACACAAACAAATATGGTATAAGCAAAAAATAAGGCAACTATTTTTTTCTTTCTGTGCGGCCCCAAAATACCCTAGTAACTGTCTGCGGCCCTGTGGTTGCCGATTACATGTCGTGATGACACCCTTCGCCAGAACATTCCTACCAATATTTTTACACGATAGGCTTAACACTTGTAGTAAAAAAATGTAGCGCTTCATTTCAGAAGTCCATTTCTTATAGAAACTACACCGGATAACCGTAGCGATGGTCGTATTTAAGTGGCGGAAGGGGCTTCCTCACTGAATTGCTTTGTCTTGAGGCCTTGTCACTGTTGCTGGCGTTGCTAGGCAGACGGTTCCCCACCGAGCTGTACGAAACTCCTTGGTGGGTGCGGTAACCAAGCACCGACCGGTAGCTGGAGTTCCGACTTGGAGGCCCATTCTCGGGGGCCCGGGTGTCCTCCCTGGAAGAACAAACAGGTGTCTTCAAACAAAACGTTTTTTTTCCAATTAGGCACAGAACGTTTAGTGTTCTTCCTCACAACTATGCAAATATGGTGCAAAACATTCCATGCGCCAGGGGACTCGAGATATTTTGTCTCAAAGTTGACAAACCTAGCTTGTTTCCTGCACAGCTGTGACATAATTGTAGGAACACAATATTTTCTAAATAGCAAATCTCATTAACACAGCTTTTGGGGCAGCTCAGAAACAGACTGCAATTTTAGTGAATAGTGATTGCATACAGCTCATTTCTACTTGGAGTTTTGTTTGTGTTTTTGTACCGCATGTGTCGTTGTTGATCTATATTTTTGTACGGTCAGCCCCCTATCAGCGTAGGAGATGCCAAGGGCCTTTCCATTTTGTTTGCTCCCTGTTGGCCCACATTGGCTGCCCACCATGTGTTGTTTAGCCAACTAGCATGGCGTTAGCGCCTGTTGTGCTGTGTTCCTTGTTTATTCCAATCTGGCTTCGTGTTTATTGCTGCTGCAGCTTTTCGTTGTTGATTTTAGGTTAGCCTGGCCGCTCAACGCGTGTTTTTGGGCCGGCTAGTCTAGCATCAACGCCGCTTTTGCGGTCTTCATAGGTTTGTTTAATCCCAGTCGGCTTCGCATTTATCGGCGTAACCGTTGCCATTTTTCCCTGCCGTGTCCCTTGGTTTATTCCCTGACGGTTTACGTTTCTTGCCGTAGCTATTGCGACTATTCGCTGTTGATTCCCGTTTAACCTGACTGCTCACCGCATGTTTTTTCATCTGTTCAACAGGCATTAACGCCGGTTTTCCTGTGTTTCTTGGTCCATTTATTCCTACCTGGCTTCACGTTTATCACCATAGCCATTGCAGCTTTACATCTTTGGTTCCAGGTTAGACTGACTGATCACTGCATGTTTTGGGCCGATTAACCCGGCATTAATGTTTTATGATTATATAACATAGTGTTCTTATTTCCGTAGTCGTTACCGTTTTTCCTTGTTGGTCCCTGATCGGCCTGGCTGCTTAATGCATGTTTTTTGGTCAGTCAACTATGTGTTCTTCGGTTGAAACTGCAGCCGCCTTTGTTGATTAGCCCCGGTTAGCCCCCCAATGGCGGCTCTCCGTGTGTTATTTTTCCAGTTTCCCCTTTTTTGGGCTGCTCGCCCTTTTGTGTACCATTACTGCATCCACCTGGGACAAAACTACAAAAACTACCAAAACTTTGTTTAAAACACAAGTCACCTCACTTAAAGCATTATGGCTACTCGCTTGCTAGGTTGCAGGTGTTCTCCCGGTGACGTCCTAACTCAGGATCACAAAGACTGTACATGCTGTCTTAAAAGCTCATTATCTCAGAAAATAATTGCAATATACCGATGGAATATATATTGATTTTCTTGCAAAAAACATGTACCATTTCCTCACATTTTACATGAATTTGGGATAACCTTTACGGATTTTGCGTGTACACCTCCATAGGTTGCTCCTAATACCTGATTTCATTGGCGACTTCCTTCTCGTAGCGTAACTTCAAGCAGCAGCAGACAGCGAGCCAGATGGCGAGCAAGAGTAGGAGGAGAAGGAGTAGCGCACCGATCACAGCGCCGACTATCACGCCCACTTTATTGGTGGCTGCAAGACAGCATGTCATTTAGTTGGCGCGCTTTCTGAGGAACCCTGACTGGGCACAGCGTGATGACGAACGAGCTACAGTAAAGGAGCGGACTTTAAAAAGATCATTTTGTTTTATGCTGCTTGATGCAGTCAAGGTATTAAATTAACCATTTTTATATGACCATGGTCTTGACAGTCTTTGCTATTTATTGGTGAATTAATACTGTAGACATAAGCATTAAGGCATCACGCTGTACAAGCCTCTCACCATTTACTGCATTTGCTAAGGTTATCTGTAGCTCAGAAAGGGAAAAAAAGTGATTATAAATTAGAAATAAAATCGTCTTTCTCGTCATTGATTACAAAGATGTGATCATTGCTTACAACAAGATAAGACTTAATGAAGATTTAAAATGGGAAAAATAAGATAAAAACATGTCAGGGTAAAATAGGCTAAGTTGTTGGCGCATTTGGGCATTTAGCAGCAACAACATTCCAAATAAGCTAATAAATGAGATATGAATACAGCGTTTTTTGTATCTTGAGAGCGGTGGTGGCCGTGGAGAAGAAACTGTCTCTGAGCCTGTTAGTCCTTGTTTTAGGGGACTTGTAACACCTAAAAGAGGGCAGTAGGTAAAACAGGTCGTTGCTATTTAAAAAAAGACGTATTCTCTTTTTTGACAATTTGTTTTCTGCATTCTGTACGTTTTTCATTGCAAACATTCCATTCATGCAAAAAATGAATACATAAAAAAAAATGGAGGAGTCTATTTAGAATACCATCGACTTTGTACTTTCAAGTAGCAACACAAGTCTGCCCAAAGGCTTCATTTTGGGAACGTCTGATCTTCCTAAAAGATTCAGAAAGTCAAATTAGGACCTTGGGAGCCATGTTGATTTGTTTTACTCACGGTTGTGTGCCTTCAGTGCATATGTGCACCGAGCTTTGCCAACAGGATTTTTTGCCTCACACACATAAGTTCCAGCATAGCTGTCTGAATGGTTCTTGATCAAATACTCCCCACTTTGCGTGCCTGAAAAGGAGACATCCCAAGGGGGCATGTAATTAAGCCAGCATGATTTGGCTTTTGCGCATTTCTGTTCCCCATACTTAGTGGCACGGCGACAGGTGGCTTTGCACCGCCATTTTCTCTCGTCCACGTGTAACTAAGGGGAGAGGATCCCTGATATGAGTTGCAGCGGAGAGTGACTGGCCCGCCTATCTCCTCTTTGCCGTCCACCCAACATTTAGGCACGGAGGGGGGAACTGTCGAAAAAAGACAACACTTTTTGTCATTGGGAGCTGGAAGACAACTTAAGACAGACATTCCATTAGAGTGCGAAGCTAGTAAATGAACCGGTATAACGAGTTAAGGAGAATCCGCCCTTACCCATTACGACAACGGTTACTTTGCGCATGTCCACGCCTGGCGCCTTTTTGACTTTGCACTGGTAGGTTGCTGTGTCCGATTGCCTCAAATCAGAGAGGGAGACGGACGCGTCCCCCCGCTTGGGGTCTCCCGTGAAGCTGAGCCTGCCAGAGACACTTGGGTCGTAGTTGATTATTCGACCTTCCGTGAAGGCCAAGATCTGACAAACATTGAGCGATGATGAAAGGCAAAAACAGGTTTGACCACTAACCCAACTTAAAGTCAAAACATGAAAATGATAACACAAAGCATTCCTGATTTTTAAATTATAGTCCGCATACCAGTTTGTCTTTTTGTGTCATATCTGGGCTGAGGTTGGACCACTCAATGTCCAGTTCCCCAGCATCTTGGACTCCGGGTGTGTAGGTACACCCGAGCAGGACCGTTTCACCTCTCGCCTTCTGGATGGTCTGTGGGCCTGATGATGTCACCTGCATGGCCTCTGCCATATCTGTGTGTTGGCACAAGTTTGAAACACTCATTTTGTATTTCGGAATTCGTAGACTCCTCTTACAAATGTTGTCACTGTCCACATAATCCTATTCTCTTTGTTTAGTTAAAATAGTCTTTATTGTCACTGATCAATGTAGTTAAACATTGTATGCAATGAGGAAAAAAAGCACTTACTCCAGGCTAAACATGTAATAAAGACCTTAAAGAGAAAAATAGGATAAAATACTGTCAGAATAAATAGGCAAAAATATTTACAACATGGTACTTAGAGACTGACCCTGGTTATGTTAATAGTGTGATGAAAATAATAGTGCATCGTAACAATGACAAGTAGTGCAATAACATTAGCAACAACAAAAATTCCTAAAGAAAACGCAAGATATATATTTTACAGTTCGGCACGCTTGTTTGGGGAGCTTAATGGTCCTGGGGAAAAAACTTTTTTAAGCCTGTCCTTGTTTCAATGATCCTGTAGCACAGGGGTCAGGGACCTATGGCTCGTGATTTGATCAGACTATCTAACGTCACACAATTACATAAAATCCTCTAAAGAATGAGTTATTGTGTGGAGAGCGTGTTTGGCAGTTATTGAATTCTGACTCAAAATATAAGTTGTGGTTCTCCTCCCCTCCAAAAAAACATTTTTTTTCTTTGCTTTTATGGCTCTTTGGGTCAAAAAGGTTCATGACCCCTGCTGTAGTGCCTACCATGGGGCAACAGGTCAAAGAGGTCCTGGCCAGGGTGAGTAGAGTCTCTTATAATGTTGACAGCTCTACTGCGTGATCACAGGCCAGCAATGTCCTCCAGACTGGGCATAGAGCAGCCAACAATCTTGTGGGTGTGTTAATTTTTCCGCTTTTTAGGTGAGGCTTTTTTTTTTTTTAGACAAACATACCTGTCAACCTCCACGGCTCCATACCCACACAAAATGTCGTATTATCCCTTACAAAATACAAAATAAACTTACACCATATTTTTTTCGGAATGATGCATGATGGGAAATCCCCTGGCGGCAGACGCATGCGCACAGTAGCATCAAACCGCTGGCTTCGTTTGCAATGAAAAAAAACTATACCGAGATACCGCGGCGAACACGTTAGAGTTGATTGATTTGCCGTTTCGTGATAGTTGGTGTTTACCGGATGGTACCCATAATTGACAAATTTGCGTTTTTCTGTACAGATTTTCTTGTATGTCGTACACGTCTTAAAATGCATGATAAACGTACTTTGTACGGCAAAAACGTACAGGTTGACAGGTATGGATAAAGTCCACTTATCACAGCAAGGGAGGAGCCGTGAATGGCCACAGGTGCGCCACCAACTGTGATCATTTCAAAGAGTCACGGACAGTGTGCTAACTGGTTGGCTGTTAGAGCGTCTTCCTGTTTGGTCTTCGAATTAATTTAGCTCAGTCCAGTCCTGTCCCCATGCCCATTTTGTTTGTTTGCTTTCTGATATCTAATGCTTTATATTTACCATAAATGTGTTCCATTCCTATTTACTTGTAAGGCGGCAACCATTTATCAAGGTTGAAGAAGAAAAATTAGATGACAATGAATTTCATTGTCTACTATTGTCGCCAGACACGTTTTTCCAACAGAGTGAGACATCGCCACATGATCATGATCTCTGCTGAGAGTCAATCATGTGCAATAACATTTCTACAGAAATAATGATGTCAACATCAAGTGGGAGTACCAAGACTTCTAAAGTTTGGGAGCATTTTTTACCTGGAAACAGCAGATAAAAAGACAACCTGCAAAGTTTAAAAGGCAGACTTTACATATCATGGGATTACCTTGGTGATGCACGAAGGTTTAAAGAGAAAGCACTTTCGGATAGTTGAATAAACCAGAATCTGAATGAATTAAATAACATTCAAGCCAACACAGTTTTGATGACATGCATTGAACATTTTGTACGTGCACATTCTCCTCTAAAAGAAGAGCTTGAGTGTTATGCCAGACTGTGTCCGTCAAACGTCTTCGAAATTAAATGCATGCAGTCCGAAGAATAGACAACAGTTGTTAAAACATTCAAAATGACAAATGTCTGTTGAAATCGTTTGATTTCAAACTGCTTAGAATCCTTAAGTCCTTTTATTACAGACTTTACAGTTGACCACTGAAAATAATTTACAAAAGGCACATAATATTGGTTTTATTTACCTACTATTATACTGCGGCTAATGAGTCTTTTCTTTGTTTACGTCGATAAAAAAATGTTCACATGATTTTAATTTATCATTTATTTGCCTATCCCTAAAAAATGGACAGCGGTTCATCTTTTCATTTGTAGAACTCTACTAACTGAGCACTGTGCCCAATTGGTTATAGATTTGTATTTATTTTTGTTACAAATCTGTAGTATGTTCAATAAAGGATTATTCTTCAGTATTCTTCGATTTACAAT
Organism: Urocampus carinirostris; assembly: GCF_059441175.1. Lineage (NCBI taxonomy): Eukaryota > Metazoa > Chordata > Actinopteri > Syngnathiformes > Syngnathidae > Urocampus > Urocampus carinirostris. The sequence goes on from NC_142353.1 coordinate 7,173,660, forward strand.
TTTTTTCTTGTGTTTATTAGAATTTGCCATTTAATAAAATCAACGTCAAGCTAAATTCAAGAAAGGATAATAATTATCCACTTATTGTTTCAATAGTCTGACCAGTTGAGAGTGAAAGTAGTCATTAGTTGCACCCCTATTTACCAGTACTAATTAGCAGGGCCGGAGTATGCCCCTTTTTTAGCCTGAGAGTTTTCTACCCAAAGGCGGCCCACTTAGCTATGGAGGAGGATTTGGAATGAGTGGAACAGCAGCGAGCTCATATCATGCATTTTTATCGGGAAGAAATGTAGGTATATGTTGATAGGTTTACAGAAAACACTTTACAATTTTAATTCAAAGGAAATTATATAAATATTATGACATAGAAGAAAAGATATTTACCAATGCACACTATCAGTAATTTAAAATTAAAATTGAATTTGCCTTCCCAACAGGTTGTTTCCACAAAACTCTTATGAAGTAGCTTCACTATACTCATTTTAAGTAGGCTACTTAAAACATCAAAATCCTCCTAAGCAAAGCACTGGTCTCTGCAACTTTTATGATGACAATGTCATTGTCTATGGACATGATAAATTCCCTTTGTCTATATCAGCATGAAAAAAGTGAGCTTCTTAGCCTAGTTTTCACAGATTAAAACCAGAGAAGCTACACTCACATGCAACAAATTACAGGGAAGGCTGAACCGGAACTTATATGACAGCCCAATGGATATTGTAGGCATCTGTGAGGCTATATTATTAGAGGTTTGTTTGTCCCTTCTTTTTCCCCCAAGGTTTTTTTTCATAGCAATTTTCCTCTTTTTCTTATTTTTTCCTGAGCTTTCTTTAATTTTCCTCATTTTCTTTTTCCTTCTGTTATTATTCTTTATTATTTTTTTCCTCTTTTTTAGCCTTTAATTTGATTTGTTCCTTCCGTTTACTCTGTTGTCTTTTTATCCTTTGTTTTTTTTTTGCTTTATTTATCCCCCAAAATTAATTTTGTGCATAGTTTTACAAAAAATGGATAAAAGCAACAAACCAATCTGAAGAGGCTTTTGGGAGCAGACTATTTTCACTGGTTAGCTTCTCGAATAAGAGACGGAATTCCCATCACTATTCTGAGTGACAGGAGCTACTAAAAAAGGACAGTTAACTGCTTAATTCTGCAAACTTGTAGCACAACACACGACTGGGGACACACAAATAACAGGAAAGAGTGCAATATGAGTGAAATGAATGATAACATTCCCTCCTTTAACGCGTTTCTTTTCCTTCCTTTTTCGTCTCCAACTAGCATTTTTCAGTACCCAACTTATATCATTCGCACTGTTCTGTGTTATTTTTACCACAACAAAAATTGTGGTGGTGGGGCAAACCAATTTCAGATTTTGGAGAGAGGAATACTCACCTCATCTGTTGTGCTGAATGTGGCAAAATAGCGGATTAGAAAATAAATGCACAAGTAAGTTTAGATAGTGTATGTGACAGATACATGTTCAAATAATTTTTCTCATACAGCCAGCCAAAACTAGTTTGACTAGTTTCGGTCCTCAGACACCTTTGCATTTAGTTGTAGTTTTCAGGTTTACCTCTCATTCTTGAAATTGTTTTGTCAATTGATAATAACAGTAAGAATTCACCTTGCAGCACAATTGTAATATTTATTCAGTGCAATAATTGTTTCCAAAATGAATTGTTCCATTATGAACAATTGTAGGAGTGTGCACAGTCAAATTCCGGCCAATCCAATCACTTCCCTTCTTTTTTCCAAATCACACAACGGCATCCACCACTCTTAATGTCAAGAATTTGTTGTATTTGATCAATACAAATACAGCAAATTCTTATTACTGACACGATAACTTAGTTTTGCTGACATATTGTTTAAAATGCTTACATCTTTAAAACCTAAATGATATGAAATAACACATTTACAGACGCTCCCCTACTTACGACCATTCGACTTACGAAAAATGGTAGACGCGAACATTTTTTTCAAGATATCGAAAAATATCCGGACATTACTGTAAGTTGGATTTTATATTGTGTGCACCTTTTTCCGAGTACAGGACATTACTGTAGAGATTATTTCCGCCGCTACCGGCTTGTGGTGATCACCCAGCGTCCACCGGAAGAAAAATAAAACGCTTCCTCTTCCTAGTTTGAGTGTAAACATTCTATACTCTCTTATACTATGTCTTTACCATATACAGTGCGCTAAGAACGTTGACATTTTTATTGTTTGATATCTCGCGCATCAATTTAATATGGTTGGTGTAAAGTGTAAAAAAGAGGCGAGCCATTTCTTTTGAAATGGAAGTGGAATAAGAAAGCTTGATGCGGTTGAGAAAATGGTTAGAAAGCTTTTTACTTTTTACCACGGAGGAAGACCTTTTGAAGCGCATCTTCCAAAAGTAAGTTAAACTAATTTTATTTATCTTTATAGAGCATAATAGTTTATGAAATGTTTATCTTTTTAGTACAAAACAATACAGGTTACTTAGACAAGCCTTAAACATACTCATACAAACCTTAAACATACAAAATATAGCACTGGAGAAACTTATGAACAAATTCAACTCATGAACGATCGTCCGATCACGTTCGTAAGTAGGACAGTGTCTGTTGTGTATTAACATAAAATACAAAGAGGAAAATAAATACTCTCATCCTGATATCATTACAAGTCGCCTGGTGAATAAACTTCAATAAAACAACTATAAATGCCAATTTGTGGAAACGCATCGTTGTTTTATGTTCAAAATGAGCAAGGGACATACAATGTTTTGCAAAAGGCAGTTTCTAAATCTCATTCACAGAGTAAAACCCTTCAAGTGTACTCTGCCAGATCCTCAGAGATAGGCTTTCATTTTGTCACCTCGTTCCCTTTTTTCAATTATAATCCCATATCAATTTTTACAGCCCTTCCCTATATAACGGAATGCTCGTAAAAGAGAATGTCAATAATTTGTTATGAAGCACCAATCTGTTATTGAAATTTCAATATTGTTTTAGGAAAGTTAACTCAACGGAGACATGTTTATTTTAGTCAAATGATCAAATCAGGATAGAAGGTGTTCCTTTGAATGATGTCAATTACATGTGATAGCACAAGAAAGTTGCCTATAATGAATTTTAAAAGCAGGAACAGCTCTCTACATGGGCACGACAATTTTAGCAGTAAACTCAGGTTGGCAAAGTCCATAAATTTCACGGTACAAAATTGGTTGCCTTCTTAACAGGTGAAGAAATGGCCCTGAAAGTGATGTCTAAAATTAAAACCAAATCTTTCTTTTATAGCAAATAGCCAATTCAGCACCACTTTCATTTATCTTAGAAGCCAGCCTTATATTTAAGAATAAACTGCACATAACTTAGGCTGCACGGAGGCACAGCCCCACGGTGCAGAGGTTCAGGGTTCAAGACCAGCTATCGCAGCCTCCCCGTGTGGAGTTTGCATGTTCTCTCTGTGCCCACAAGGGTTTCCTCTGGGCACTCTGGTTTCATCCCACATCCCCAAAAACATGCATGTCAGGTCGGTTCTAATTGTCCCTAAGTGTGAATGAGCGAGTGAGTTGTAGGTCTCCTGCGACTGGCTGCCAACCAGTTTAGGGTGCCCAAAGATGGCTGGGATGGGCTCCGGCAAACTGTGACCCTACTGAAGATAAGCGGTGCAGATAATTGATGGATGCACATCACTTGAAACGGGGGTTAAAAACCTTTTGACTTAAAGAGCAATGATAGAAAAATATTTAGATTTTTTTGGGGGGTTAGTGAGAGTCAAACCATATATTTTGAGAGAAATTCAAGCAAAACTACCCTCCAGACAAAATCTAATGGTAACTGTGTTTTAAGATGATTTGATCCAAATTATGAAATAAAATACCAGCAGGCGGCAACATTGTATTACCGCAAGAGTATAGAATGTTTACACTCAAACTAGGAAGAGGAAGCGCCATATCAACAAATATACTACTTTAAACTTGTCTCCATCCCGCAATTACTGAACACCAATGAGGCTCATTTTGACCTCCATTTTTCAAAACAAGGTGCAAGCAGAGTTTATTTTTTATTTTAAATGTCACAAAACATTGCAAACGAGGATACTAAAATATTTACCTTCGGTGTCGACTACACTCTGCAGAGAGAAGTGCGCTGTGTGGATAGCTCCGCCCAGCCCTACTGCTCACCCAATCAAATTTCTATGTGCACTTGGCTGAGGTTTTTGGGTGTCTGCTTTTTCTTCTGTGGTTTTATATCAGAAAGTGTCTCAACACTGTACGTACATTATTTAATGAGATTCCATATAAAGGTACATAACACGGCCTGTTGGTGTGACACTAAACTTTAGCGAAGAGTGTGCTCTTTATATATTGGACCGAACCAACTTTTCTATTAGCACTACATCAGCTATTTGTGCACTAGACTCGTCCCAGCGATGAACAGAATTGGAACGCTTTAGATGAAATTTGCATGAGCATGATTTTATCTCCAAGCCATATGAGCCTATGAAAAGAGCCATCCTGAGCCATGTTTTCGACCCCTGACTTAGTACAAACTAATTGGAATTGAGTTAAAATGTTAATTTAACCTTGGACCTTGATTTCAGAAAAACGTAATATTTTACTTATAGTTCGTTTTCAAAATCTTCCTAGAGACAGTTTCCATGCAAGTACCTCTAAAATAAGGTTATATTTTTAACTTCAGTTCTATGACTCCTGGACAACCACCAGAGGTGGTGGTTCAAGCTCTGAATCCTCCTTTTGCGCTTGCGCAGTTAGAGATATGCAAGCCAAAATAGTCACTTGTGAGCCAATAAGGTGTATACATTACAATGTCACCACAGCTTTATTTCCCACGGAATATTCTTGCGTGAATACTAGGATTCCGAGTGACAAGATACTCTGGCAGTCGTCCTGGACTCATAGAACCGTAGTTTTATACATAACTTTTGTTCTATATCGTCTCTACTGACCGCCAGAGGCAATGCTTCAAGCACTGAATGACTAATATCAGCTTAGTCACGAGGAAACCCAGAAACAAACTATCCTCCCTGAGAAGCCTAAGTAGAAACCAAAGGCGACGTTAAGCTGTGTGGGATAGTGAGAAATACAGAAGTAAAAATCATAAGTATGCTGTGGGAGGGAAGTTCAACAAATTGTGGCCAATGTAAAATAAAAACCCAAGAAAGCATAACGGTACAATGGAAAATTGTGTTAAAGACTTCAAGTAAAGTGATTTTTTTTGGGCTACTTTAGACCATACTTATGCAAAACCTCTGGACATTAGTGATCTCCTTTGCAACCCCTGATAAATGGTAATTGGTCTGCATTTATATAGCGCTTTTCAAGTCACCAAAACCCCCCCAAAGCCCTTTACAATGTGCTTCATACTTACCCATTGACACACACACACACACACACACACACACACACACACACACACACACACACACACACACACACACACACCAATAGCGGCTACAACTATGCAAGGCGCCTACCTGCTCATTGGGAGTATCAGGGGTATAGTTACAAGGAGACTTTGACATTCATCATTCCCAAGACAAGCGCTCTACCTCCTGAGCTACTGCCGCCTCTGCTTTGTGTTTCATTTTAAATGTACACATGACAACTGGTGCAAAGTTTTTACTTGAGATGCTAAGTTGTTTGAATTTATAGGTGGTGTCTGCAACTTGAAATCTTGCTACTCTCTGACGCCATCTCCTGGGTTAAAACTAGCCTCAGTCAGCTCATTCCGCAAGTACTTATAAAATCTTCTTTTTCATCTTTTTGGGGGTTTGGATTAACGTTTGGACTATATTTCTTTCACTTTCTTCAAGCTACACTAACAAAAAAACAACAACCTGGAAACGAGCATGATATCACTCTCCACACCTAATAGTCTGGAATGTATGAGTCGAGGAAGGTGCAAGTTTAATGTAACATTGTACATGAATAAAACTAGCATGAACAAACCCTCATCATAGAAATGGTGTCTATCGAAAGGGGAGCACCAACTACCATATTGGAAATAATTTTACGAGTCTGTTTATTTGTAAACTGAAATAATGTGGCAAAACAAACAGATGACAAGAAGCAACGTCCAACGAGGCAGGTTTTTATTGGGGGATTCCTATCCATCATTCTGCATTTTCGTGTGTTTTGGTGTAAATATCTTACATGGTTGGATTCTATGGATTGTCCTTGATGTAATGCAGGCATTTTCACAGACATAAAAAAGAAGTAGAAGATGGCCCAGGGGATGTACGTACGTTATCCCTGCTTTATAGTTTTCAGGTGTCTTGTTTCAGACTGATTGTAATCTTTCTCTGATGAGTACATTTAAAAATGGAATCCCAAGAGTTTAAGCATTCCAATGATATGCGGCATGACGTATTTCAGCGACTGGTGACAGCGTACAGACACGTATTTGTGTATCAAATACCGGCGGGCCAGCGGAACGTTCAGGGGTTAAGGTATCGTATATTATTGAAACACTTTCCGTGTACCGTCTGTGTTTGTAAATATCTCATGTTTCCACGGTGGCACATGCGGCTTAATGTCAGGTACGGCTAATGTTGTTCCTTTAAAAATGTACTGAGGGCAGCTTATACTTACGGCGCACTATAGTCCGAACCTTACGCTAATACAATGTAGCCGCTTGCTGGTATATTTTTGAAGACGCTTTTCAACTGTCTTTTTGTTTTTAAATATTGGCCTATTTATTTCGCCACCAGCAAAGCAATGCTTGTTCCGCAATTTGCAGAAGCTCAAACCACAAATAATGTAAAACAAGCAAGAAATAAATCTGTTTGAAATGCATGACCGTTTCCGCTTAATGGCATTCAAGCTCAGGGCCTGCACTCCTAAAAAGGGGGCAGTGCTGCTTGGTAAGTAATTGGCCTCCGCACAGAAATGAATACGCTCAAAGGTTTGTTGGAAGATTGTTTACACTGTATTCTATGCACATTGTTTGTAATGTCAAAAATTATTCTAAATTACAATTGATGGAAAAATTGCAGTCGTAGCCTCAGCCTGGATCTTAAAGGTAATCCCAAATTCTTAAACTTGAAAAAGGTGAGGAATCAGTTCATGGTTTTTGCGTACAATCTATATACGTTTCATTAGTATATTCCAGTTGTGAAGACAGGATGTCTCGTCTTTGTCATCCTGAGCTTTGACGTTGTTGGAAGAACACAAGCAGGTTTTGAGTTCTTTAAGCGAAGTGAAAGCGGTAATGGTACAACAAAGGGCGAGCAGCCCAAAACGGGTTATCTTGCTAAAAGAAATAGAGCTGGCAGCGAGTGGCTAACCAGGAACCAAAAACAAAGAGGGGCAACGGCTACAGCCATAAACGCGAAACAGGCCAGGAATAAACCAAGGGACACAGCAATAACAGGCTAATAATTAAAACAAGACACGGCGGGCAGCCAATGAGTGCCCACCGGGAGCATACAAAAAGGGTAAGCTTTGGCAGCCCAGACACTAACGGGGAGCTAGCCGGACAAAATTATACCAACCATAACACACGCAGCGAAAAACACAAACAAATCCACAATCATCTATATGAAAGGAGTAAGAGGCAGGTATATTGCCCCACAAAGCGTTGAAGGTCAAAGCACGCATCTCCGACAAAACAATCAGAAGGCCCCTAGCGATGCTGTAAGAAAAGTTCAGATTTTTACAGTCAGAATTGAGCGGTGAGCAATCGCTGTTCACTACAATCGTGGTCTGTTTCGGAGCTGCCTCACTTGTTGTGTTGATGGAATTTGCCGTTTTTTAAGGCTTGTGTTCCTGCAATAACATCACAGCTCTAGAGAAAACAAACCAGATGTCTCAAATTTGATAGTAAATTTCTTTCTATATATTACAAAATAGTTGCATAATTGTAGAGAGGAAAACTACACCTTCTGTGCCTAATTGAAAGAAAATGTGTTTGGGAATAACTTTAAGACAGGAAACTCGAAACAAAGACACTGCGCACATTAAAACTTAATGTCGTCATTCATTTTGGCCTCGTTTTCCTGTTTAGATGCTTCGACCTTGGCGAAATTTCCTAATGGAGGATGCTGATAAATCCAGTCAGCTCCACTTGTGACACCCCTCTCTGGTAAATCTCCTCGAAAAAGGCTTTGAGGCACCTTAGTGCTATCGACTCAGAGTACACTGAGTCATTCATTAGAGCCTCAAAGAGACAAATGTGATAAAGGCTTTCTGAAGAAAACTTCCCATTAGTCATTCAAATGTTTTCAGTTGAAGAAGCCCCCGTCTTTGGGCAAGACACTGCCATTTTCAAATAATGTTAAATAATGTGTTGCACGATTATTGAGGCAGCTTGAAGTGTCACAGAATTCAAGTACTTTGAATTCATACGAATTGGACGAAAATAAGCATTGCTGCCCTTTGTTTCTATTAATAATGCGTATAGTACAAGGTAATTCAATATGCACACTGGATATCAAAATGAGAACAATTACAAACAATTTATAGATGCCATTTTTACTCCTCAGCAGTTTAGGGACATTTTGTTGTGTCTAAAACATGCTACTACAACACCTTTTCACAAAATGGATAAGGTGTTTCAACTAAAACCCCGTATTTTGCCAAAATGCACTGATCAAAATAAGAGAACACTTTCGGGTGCCTCCCATTATCTGTGCTAATCTAGCACATGGTGCAAATTACCTTGATTACCCGTCAAACCTTATTTAACTGGCATTTTTACTGCCAGTTTCACTGACTTTGCATGATGGTGGGCTGTTCTAAAGTCACTGGAAGCCTCCGGCAGAAGGTTGTCTTGTTTAAAATGGAAGAGATGACAACATCAGCCATAGCAAGACAAGTTGATGATTCCAAATCTGTGATTTCAAGTATATTACATCTTTACAAAAATACAAGCTCATTCATGTTGTCCAGGGAAGACAAATGCAAAAGAGGACAGGTCACTGTGAAGGATGTCAATGGGTAATCGTTGAGTCACCGACAAAGATTAAGGGATCGGAGAAGAAGCGTAAGCCTCTAGAGTATGTTATTATTTAATTGTTATTTGTGTTTTCAAGAGTGGAAATGTAACCTTCTGTAACCGTCTCTAGTAGCCAGCTGATGGGAGCGTTTGCTTTTTAGCTGATCAATGACTGCGTTTGTGTGTGTGTGAGATACTTCTTATTTTAGTTAAATCATCTTAAGCAGTGTTTAAATGTGCTTTATATAAAAACACTCAACTTTATTATTTTGTTGGTAAGATTAATTTTCTGGCAAAGTCTGAGTGATTAAGTAAGGAAATGTAACGTTAGTCTCTGGTTGTTCGCTGTATACTAGCATTTGCTTGTTAGTGACTGTGTGTGTGTGAGTGTGTGTGTGAGAGATATTTTTTTTAGTAAATGAAAGGATGAAGTTTATTTGGGCAGAGCACAAAACACCAACCACTAATTAAAAAAAAACAAAAACAAAATATTTGTACCTAACACACACACACAAAATGAAAATCAGCTGCACAATACGATATTATAAACATGTGCCCAAAGGCAGTACGCTTGAGCAGTGTTTAATTGTGTTTTATAAGAAAGATCAACTTGCACACATTTGGGTTTATAAGTTTATAATTAAGCATTGAATTTACTTTTCTGGCAAGGTCTGAGGGATATTGTGACCTTGTAAATTGTGCCATGATAATACTCATACTCTATGTTCTTATCTCAAGAGAAAACAGTAAACAACGACAGGCTTCATGTTGAGAATGAGACGTCATGCACGCCACAAGCAAGCAGCTGCCATCATTGAGAGCATCCTCAACATGATCTTCATTGACAAGGAGGAAGAGTGAGCGAGTTAGTAAGCAAAGGTGATAGTAGTTACGTTTTGCTTGTTAATGTTGGAATTCATGTCACTGGCTTTTCGCATTTGCAAGTATTTCTTGTTCCAAAAGCTCATGTCCCTTTAAACAAAATAACGCCGTAATAACAGCGTTGCAAGCAATGCCGTTACAAACCATGCCGTTATGTTAAATTCTGATTATATTTATGGTATAATATTTACTGTTTATTTTGTTGCATTTCAAGTGTAGGATATAACTGTAGCTGTTGAGGTGCGAAAAAAACGACAATGTTCCATTACAAAAAGAACTATCTGTTCTTCTGTATTTAACGGACTCAAATACAATACTGCTAAAAAAAAATACAATTCTTTTACATACAACAACTTATTTTTAAAGTAACAGACTGTTACTTTCCCTGGTAACTAGTTACTTTTAATACAGAGTAATTTAGCCTGTAACTCAGTTACTTTTTGAAAGTAGTAACTATAACTATTACTTTTTTAAAGTAATGTTTCCAACACTGCTCCTAACTCTGGTTATAGTCCAAATGTAGTTTAACCCGTGCAAGAGACTCCTATTGTTTCAAAGCTTGCTCGACTATGAATAGAATTGGCTCTTGAGTTCCAGGAGAAAAATCCTCTGACTCACCTGTCACCAGATGAACTGTTACCACAAACAAGACAAAAACTTTCAGCTCCAGCACAGGCACCATCTACAACATGAGCACAAGACACAGAGTAGATAATTCATTTTTAAATTATTATCGTTTGCACCAACATTCAGGTGTCTTCAAAAAGACATCTTCATGTTTTTCTTGTGTTTTAGCTTTTAAGACTCCTCATTACCCGCTGCTTCAATTTGGCTTGTTGTGCTCAACCTAGGAGCCAGAATGAACCAGAATAGCAATGCTAATCAAACACAAGAAAGACAAACTTGCCTCTTAGGTAAATACACATACCTTATAGTGTTTTATATTCAGCAGCAGATGCAGGAAAGTAGTATGCCAAAAAGTGTTTGAGGACAAGCATACCTTTTATGACAGAAAATAATCCAACATGTAAATTGTTCCCTCTGAAAGGCTTGGTAGTTAGTTGACTTGTGTGCTTAATTTGCTGTCAGGTGAAACTCAGTTGAAGTTGCAGAAACCACACCTTCTCAGTGCATAGGGCACCTCGAGGCCACGCCCATGCTCTTAACCAATAAAAGTTCATTTAGGATCGGCTGCTAAAATATAACAAGCACACTCCAATTGTAGCAAAAAAAAACATTGATCAGAAAGTTGAATAGCAATAGGTATAATTTGTCTTGTGTGGAGGTTTGGTATTTCTATATGAAATGCAGGGGATGAAGGCAGTGATGAGTAATTGCTTGCTGCTACGTGGCACTTACAAGTATGTTGCTGCACGGGTTCCTTGTACAGATCACCATGCACTCTGTGGAAGACCAATCCTGCCATATTTCAATCAATAAATTGCAAAAGTATATGCCATTTAAATATACAAACACATACATAAAATTCACGTACTACTTAAGTATATGTAAACACATGTATTTATGGTTTCCATCATTTATTTCAGATTTTTTTGGGGTGTTTATTTTGTTCGTTTTTTTTGTGGCATATTTTGTCATGTATCTTGTTGTGTACTTTGTTGTGAATTTTCTTATATATTTGTCATGTTTTTTGTCGTGTATTTTGTGATTTTTTCCGTGGTATATTTTACATGTGTTTTGTCGCATATTTTGTCATGTTTTTCCTTGTGTATTTTGTACTTTATTTTGTCATGTACTTTGCCGCATAGTTTGTCATGTATTTTGTCGCGTATTTTGCTGTGCATATTGTTTTATATTTTGTCGCGCACATTGTTGTGTATTTTGTCTTTTATATAGTCATATATTTTGTTATGAATTTTGTTGTGTGTTTTGTTGTTTATTTTGCCATTTATTTGTTTGTGTATTTTTTTGTCAATTGGTTTGTTATTTTGTCATGAATTTGGTCATTTACAAATATTTAGGTGTGTATTTTATAATTATTTTTTGAATGTATTTTTCCACATATTTTTTGCCTATTTTGTCATGTATTTTGCCTTGCATATCGTTTTATATTTTGTCGAGCATATTTTTGCATATTTTGTCTTTTTTATTGTCATATATTTTGTTATGAATTTTGTAGTGTATTTTACCATGTATTTTGCCATGTATTTGGTCATTTATATTGCGGTGTATTTCGTCGTTAATTTTTTTATACATTTTGTTGTGAATTATGTTGTGTATTTAACCGTGTATTTTGTAGTGTATTTCATTGTGTATTTTGTCATCTATTTTGTTGTGCATTTTGTCGTGTATTCTGCTGCATATTTTGTCGTGTATTTTGTCATTTGTTTTGTCATGAAAAATGTCATTTATTTTGTCAAGTATTTTGGCATCTATTTTGGCGTGATTTTGTCACGCATATTTTTTCGCCTTTTTGTGTTTATTTTTGTTGTGTATTTTATCGTGTATTTTGTCATTATTTTGTCATGTAGTTTGTTGTGAATATTGTGATTTATTTTTTCAGTACTGTGTGGTGTATTTAGTCATTCATTTTGCCATGTATTTTGTCGTGTATTTTCTTCCGTATTTTGTTTTGTCGTTAATCTTGTCTTGCATTTTTTTGGTGTATTTTGGAGTTGTTGTTTTTTTTTGTCGTGTATACTGTCGTGTATTATGGCATATATTTTGTCGTTTGTTTTGTTTTGTATTTTTTGTGTATTTTGTTGTGTATTTCTTGTGTATTTTGTGAGGTATTGTCATGCATATCATTTATTTTGTCGTGTATTTTGTCACAACAAAATGTTATACCAAATGAGGGGGCGATTCAAACTGGCTGAGCTTTTCACCCATTGGTTTTTCATTGTCATAGCCAATTTGTTCATCACTGATGTACTAATAACTGAAAGAAGCTCAGCCACCTCCTCATTTGAATAACAATTTGTTGTGACGAAATACACGACAAAATACATTACATTATTGTATAACTTGCAATATTGTCATATATTCGCGTATTTTGTGATTTATTTATCTATCCATCCATTATCTGCACCGCTTATCCTCAATAGGGTCGCGGGGGTGCTGGAGCCCATCTTAGCTGTCTTCAGGCAGTGGGCAGGGGATACAATGAACTGGTTGCTAGTCAGTTGCAGGGCACACAGAGACAGACAACTCACTTGCTCATTTACATCTAGGGACAATTTGGACCGTCCAATTAACCTGCCATGCATATTTTTGGAATGTGGGTGGAAACCGGAGTGCCCGGAGCAAGCACGGGGAGAACATGCAAATTACACACAGGAAGGCTGGTAGCTGGATTTGATCCTATGACCTCAGAACTGTGCCACAAACGTTCTAACCACGCATCCGCTGTGCCACCTAATTTATTTGTGTTTGTTATTTTATGTGGCATATATTTGTAGGTATTTTTTATTAATGCATTTTTTCCTACCTACGGTAGGATCAGTCATCCATATCGGTCACAATAAAATTCAGCATGTCATTTATTAGAGCCGGAACACCAAATGATTTCTGGACTCAATTTTGTTCTGTGTTGCACAGTTTAAATATTTGAAACAAGTAGTAAATTGTTTAAGATACGGACAGCAAACAATTTAGCATAACATTTCCCTCGCGTCTTCCCGACACACCTTAATATGAATACGGACCGCTCTTGTGTCAAAGAGACGCAAGTGCACATCCCAGAATATTTGCAGCACTCAGGCGGCAAATGAATACTTTCCTTTACAATCAAGGACATCACTTGTTTTCTTGTTTGACTTATCATCAAGTTTCAAGTTCTTATCATCCGTGAATGATTTACAGGAGTTTTGTGCGGTTTACATAATCAGCTTCATACTCCGCGCTCAGGCTCATTGAAGCTGATGATGCCAAAATTAAAAGACTACGTCGAACTTATCGATCACATGAGCGGGAGCAGTGAGCATGCCAGGAGTCATTAAGACAGCGGAGTGCCGCTTTAATGCGATTCAGGCAATAACGTTCATTAAGGAGATGAACAAATTAGTAACGCTCGGAGGGACGCTCGATCGGTGTGTCAGGAACAGCAGACTTTGTGTTGCCACCCGATCGTCAGTGTGAGTTCACGGGTCGATAAATCTGTCTATTTATGGTGGCCGTGACTGATTTTGCAAATGTCAAGAGGAGTGTAATGTTATAGTGGATGGCTGCTTCATCGGCGGGTGGTTAATTGACTTACTGGATGATCGGGCGACCTGGCAACTGCATGAGCAGACAGACGGTTTGACGAGACCGTGCAGACTCTCGGTGACCGTTACAGGCAAGAATGGTTTTTGTAGAGGAATCCAACGAGGGCGTTAACTGTTTTGTCAAAGCCAACTGTTCCAGTCATATGAGAGTTGAGGGCTTTACTGTCCATTATGCCCTTTTGGACACATACTAACGCTAAAAGAATCTCTAGGTTATTAACTCATTCAATGCCTTAATGTATAAATGTGTTTTCAGAACATTGTCCCTGATTGCTAAAATGTAAAAATTGTTCTTTTTTTATTTTTAAAAACTACTATAAAGGGTTTGGCGCTCATCAGTAAATTACCATTAGATGGCAAGAGTGTCTTTGATCAGATCTTTGTCCATACATCATGGAAGCTGCCACTACTTAGTTTTGCTTTCTGCATCCAGCGATTGAAGTGTCTAGGCCACCTCAAATGGTGAGTACCGATGTAGTGAAGCAGTGTGGTCAGATTAGAAAATATATGAATAAATACAGACTGTTAACGCTTTAAGCTTTTTTTCTTTGGAAGTCCCTTCGTCATCGTCTGGGCAGAGGGGATGACTATTAGTGCATCGCCATGGTGACCGAGAGTGTGTGATCACCGGAAACATCGGGCGCTGAAAATTTCTTGCATTATTAATACAAAATTTCATTGTTTTCGCAATAAAATGTTATTTTGCAAGCATAGTGCCCTTGTGTTTATGGAAACATTGTTTAGATATTGGAAGTATCACAAATGCAAAAAAAGCACCAAAGGGAAAGTTCTGCTTTAAATGCATCCTTTCACAAAAAGCTTTCTTGGAAACGAGTGTTTTCAAAAAACCTAACAATGTTCAACTGTTAATTACTGAAGAATGGTAAAATCTAGAAATATACAATTTTTCTGATTAAAGGTGAGGGTCTAAGATTTCTTTTGATATATTTTATGCCTATATAGCTACGGAATAAAATGTTCTGTAGACCCTCAAACATGAGTCAAAATGGCAAAAATTGTCTAGCATCATCACTTCCTATTTAAGTAAAATGTCTTCCATTGAATGGCTTAATAAAGATTCTGGGAATCTGTGTGGACTAAGGGTGGGCTGATCGATCCAACTATCGATATGATTGATTCTAAGCAAATACTTGGATCGGATTGATGCTATTTTCCTTGTATCGATACTTCACCCCTTCCACAAATTTTCTCAAAGCACTGCTTCTAAATGCAGATAGCGCAGTCCTTAATCTCAACCAGCGCCCTCTACACTCTTTAAGTTTATGCGCCTTTGTATGACTGACACACACACACTTTTAACACCACTCCCAACCTAAGGAGTGAAATTTAACTAAATATTTTCGTCCCACTCCCTTTCAGGCATTCTGTGATGATTTAGGTAAAATTCACCTGGCTTGCTGCTGCATCTTGCTTGCCAGGCAGAAGAGAGGGGAAATTCTATATGTATACCCTTTTTTGGAGCTAAATATGACAGGAGTAAACGAGAAGCTTAGCACCGTGTGGATTTTTTTTCCATCAACAGAAAAGGATGAAGACAAGTGTCATTAATAAAGTGGTCCGCTACTGTGGCAAATTTACATGAACACAGAAAAAAGGTTCACTCTACAGATAGCAACGAACTGCAACCAAACAACAAGTTACTGATCCTGAACAAAAACCTGTAAATCCGGTGTTGTGATGGCTTCAAAGAAAGGAAATTGTTTGTTACATTGCTGATTTTTTGGTTTGGCTCTCTTGACTTTAGCTCTGTAACAGTTGTTGTAGTTTAAGAATCTTATGGTTTGTACTGTTAAAAGTGATCAGATTGTATTGTTTACACTATTTGCACTTCTGACATTGTTTTCAAATGATTGTGCTGATGAAGGTCTTGTTGTCATGTTTTGACTGCTTTTTATTTGACTTTTGTTCCGAAACAGTTGTAATAGAAATATTTCTGTTGTTTCTTTTATAATGTTTAAGTTTTCCATATTTTATGAGATCATTAAACGTCATACAATGAAATAAAATGCACTTTTTTCTGGAGCTCAGGGTTGGGAGGATTTGTATAATTTTGTCTTTGCATACACTACTAATCAAAACTTTGGGGTTACCCTAACAAAAGTGTTTTTCCATGATAAGTCACTTTTTTATTGATCAAATGAGTTGCAAAGTTAAAAGGAAATATAGTTGAAACATTTAGAATGATGATTTTTATTTGAACTTTCAAACTGTCAAGAATCAGAACAGGATGAGGACCCAAACGCGTGGCGTTACTCAGACAAGCTTTTTATTTTACAGGAAATGGGGAGTCATGCACGTTAGGCAGCAGTCTGGCGTGAAATGATAGGAAGCCAACGAAACGAGGCCGACGAAATCGACACCAATTCCCTGAGTTGGTATCGGACCGATGGGGTCGATACCGGACAGGACGGGACAGACAGGATAGATAATGTAACAGGATATCGAAAATAAACAGGACAAACTAGACGGGAACGAAAACTGGAGAGAATAATAAACAGGACAAAAATAGACGGGAACGAAACAGGAAACCGATATTAAACAGGACTAAAATAAACTGGAACAATACCAGACAGGGAATACTAACAGGAAACAGGACCAAGTCGAAAACCACGTCTTGCGGGGCAGAGGTTCGTTGATGGACTGACAAAGGAAAAATGAGAGCACTGAGCTTAAATAGACGGAAAGCCAATATGTCAATGAGCAGCAGCTGGCGCTACATGGGCAGGGCTAATTGGGCGCCATGGCAACCGTGACACAAACTTTGCTTTTGTCAAAGTCAAGTCAAGTTTATTTGTATAGCCCTTAATCACAAAGAGTCTCAAAGGGCTGCACAGACCACAGATTATTGCAAACCACAGACTATTACCCATAATCCCCTGATCCAAAACCTACATGTGGGCGAGGAAAAACTCAAAAAGCTCAACATGAGGAAAATGAAGAAACCTTGAGAATCCAGGATGACCAAGCTGCAATGGATGTTGCAATAATAAATAATACAGATATTGTCAACATAACATTTTGGTTATTCATATGCTATAGAATAGAAGAGTGTTTTAAGCCTAGATCCAAACAGTTTCACTGAGGTTGTAGGTGGAATCTAAGGGGGAAGAGCATTCCACAGCACCGGGGCCCGAATGGAGAACACTCTCGGACCTGCGGCTCTCTTCTTGGCTCTTGGGATCACTAGTCAAAGAACGGACATTTCTAAGCAACCTCAAACTTTTGAACCGTAGTGTATAAGGTGTTATTCTCACTGGAAAAAGAAATCGACATATTTCGTTAAATGACTTTTTGAGTCAAAACGGCTCTGACGCCTGCACCAAGTGATGTTGTGGCAAAGTTCTGGCCTCGCTCCAAATGCCATTTTGAAAGGTTTGTTTATTCATCATTTATTTTTTTGTATAATCAATTGTTTACTGAGAATGGTTTTAAAATGTTTGCAGCATTATCTATTGTGTAAAATGTATGTATTTTTTGTACATAAAACAGCATCAAGACAATTAACTTGTTGGAGGTCTTGGCCATTTTCAAATGCTCCCTTGCAAAAACACAAACCAAAGTGGTGTTTTACTCCAATCACCCATCCATGAAGTTTCCAGTACTTTGCCCTTGATTCCAGTGGGCATATCCTTTGGTGTGAGTTGGCTCAGCCACGCTTGTAGTAAAGTGATACAATTAGCTATCATCAAGCGTAGCTTCATTGAAAAACTTCCTTTTAAAGGAGCGCTTAGACTTCAAACATCTGGAACCCGAGGAAGTATCAAGACATCATATTTTCCATTCAACATGTGAACATATCAAAACGATATTATTTATACTTAAAATTTTCTCTTTTAGGATGAAAAAATCATTTTTTATCTCTCAAAACGTCTTTGCTGCATGCCAATGTGGGCAAGAGGCAAAAAAATGACCAACACAAGATGAGGAGAACCGACAAAGAAGCTGGATTTGCCGGTAGGCATACTGAAATAGCAACTCGGCATGACTCATGTGTCAAGGCAGAGAGACAGGTAAACACAAATTCATTTTAAGTTGCTGGATAGCAAGTGCGTTGTACAGACAAAGACAATAACACTCAATTTTAGGTTATATAATACACATTGTAAAGCATAATAGATCCGAAATTGATAAAGTTCGGTTAAATGTCTTACTTTTTGTGTCGACAGATGCAACTGTGCATTAGGTGTGTGTTTGTGACTGTGATTGCTATGTAAAAATGACCCAATAAATTGTTTTTTGTAGTCAAGCCGCACAATTACAATTTTAACCAATTTTTGAAAATAAACGCAACACATGCTTATTTAAACAACGTATTATTGATACGAAATACATTCTGTGTAGACAAAAGTAACTGATTTAAACTAGTTTTAATGCAAATTCAACACTCATTATCTTTGCAAAAATCATTCTCCTGGCTTCTCAATAACTTTTGGGGAATATATATATATATATATATATATATATATATATATATATATATATATATATATATATATATCGGCGCTCGGCAGGGGGGGTCCGGCGGGCAAGCTGGACAGGCGAAAACAGACAGGCAGAACCGGCGAAAACAGACAGGCAGAACCGGCGAAAACAGGACAGGTAAACAAGGGAGTCGGACAGGCGGATTAGAAGAGTCGTACTCAGAACAGGCAGATTCAGAACAGGCGATTCAGACAGGACAGGCAGATTCAGAACAGGCGATTCAGACAGGACAGGCAGATTCAGAACAGGCGATTCAGACAGGACAGGCAGATTCAGAACAGGCGATTCAGACAGGACAGGCAGAATCAGAACAGGCAAGACAGGGCAGGCGGTCTCAGAACAGGCAAGACAGGACAGGCGGTCTCAGGACAGGCAGATTCAGAAGAGTCGTACTCAGGACAAGCAGATTCAGAAGAGTCGGACTCAGGACAGGCAGATTCAGAAGAGTCGGACTCAGGACAGGCAGATTCAGAAGAGTCGGACTCAGGACAGGCAGATTCAGAACAGGCGATTCAGACAGGACAGGCGGAATCAGAACAGGCAAGACAGGACAGGCGGAATCAGAACAGGCAGATTCAGAAGAGTCGTACTCAGGACAGGCAGATTCAGAAGAGTCGTACTCAAGACAGGCAGATTCAGAAGAGTCGTACTCAGGACAGGCAGATTCAGAAGAGTCGGACTCAGGACAGGCAGATTCAGAGTCGGAGTCGGACTGGCAGGCCGCAGAGTCGGAGTGGGACTGGCAGGCCGCAGAGTCGGACAGGCAGGCCGGGGAGTCGGAGTCGGACAGGCAGGCCGGGGAGTCGGAGTCGGACAGGCAGGCCGGGGGATCGGAGTCGGACAGGCAGGCCCGGGAGTCGAAGTCAGACAGGCAGGGGAGTCGAACAAGACAGGCAGGGGAGTCAAACAAGACAGGCAGGGGAGTCGAACAGGGCAGGCGAAAACAGGACAGGCGGAGTCAGACTGGCAGGCAGCGGAGTCGGAGTCGAACAGGCAGGCAGCGGAGTCGGAGTCGGACAGGCAGGCCGGGGAGTCGGAGTCGGACAGGCAGACCGGGGAGTTGGAGTCGGTAAGGCAGACCGGGGAGTCGGAGTCGGACAGGCAGACCGGGGAGTCGGAGAGGCAGGCCGGGGAGTCGAACAAGACAGGCAGGGGAGTCGAGCAAGACAGGCAGGGGAGTCGAACAGGACAGGCAGGGGAGTCGAACAGGACAGGCAGGGGAGTCGAACAGGACAGGCGAAAACAGGACAGGCGGAGTCGGACTGGCAGGCAGCGGAGTCGGAGTCGGACTGGCAGGTGGCGGAGTCGGAGTCGGACTGGCAGGCGGCGGAGTCGGAGTCGGACTGGCAGGACGGGGAGTCGGACTGGCAGGACGGGGAGTCGGAATGGCAGGCGTCAAATCCTCCCGGGACCCCATTCAAGGCACAGCATAGGCCTCGAACGAGGAGGGAAGGATACCTCAATGGGTGCGTGCCAAACGGCGTCCTCCAGCTCTCCCCAAATCGCGCAGGGATCGTTCGCTGAGTTCTAGTCGTGGATGGCTCATTCTGTCACGAGGTGGAGTGGAAGGGGTGACCGGACCAGAACGGAGGCAGGAGGCAGGAAGGGAGAACTCAATTGCGTGACGATCCCAAAACTTTTATTAACCAAAATAAAAGTTGTCCATAACCCAGGGACAAGACAGATCAAACAGGTTTTAACAAAACGTGCAAACACAGGCTTCTTCCAACTCAACAAAACAGGACAAGGCATAACAGAACGGACAATGTGAATATATAATGAGCCAGCACCCACAAAGCCCACAATCCAGCCTTAAATAGCAGACACGCGATTAGTTGAACTGCTTCAGCTGGTGCCCAGGGGGCGGGGCAGACCGGTCGCCAAGGCGACCATGACAATAGAGGATACAATAATTTATACGTTTTACTTTAATTACGAAATGCCACCTTCTTTTGTATTTGTTTTCTTGTATGCTAACGAGGTATGCTAAGGAGGGCGCAGTGATATACTCAAAGTGCAGGCAAAGCTGTCGCAGTAATTTACAAACTCACTTACAATTAACCGATCCAACAGCAGTGTAATAAAAATAAAACACTTTCTGTAAAACAAATAACTTCATTTCGTTTTCCATCGATCCTATGCATGTTGAGTTGATTGTGAAGTCGCTAGCTTGCCATGCATGTCTGTGATACAAAAGGGACTCACGTTCTCATTGGCTGAAAACAAGCACTGTCGGATATAGTAATAACATGATACGTGTTCGGTTCTGCTGCGGCTCATTACACCCGGGGGACCCAACAGTATTTAGAACTGTGTACATGTGTGTGGTGATTGGATATACCTGTGCCCAATTATCCTTACCCTTTAAAAGGACATTTTGATCAGCACACATTGTTGGGTCATTGTTGTTTTAATTTTTTCTGCCATTGTTATCCTGGTTTTCATTTCATTTCCAACAAACCCAGTGTTTGTTTGTGTTTGGTTGTTTATTACTTTGCATTTTACAGTCCCATGTTTGTTTTTTCTTACTGGTTTCTTTTTTTTTTTTTTTTTTAGATGCTTTGTGCCCATTTGTTTGTTTGGTACTTTTGCCCTGGTTTTGTGAATACATTTTGTTTCATGTTTTCGGCATCCTTGCCTTCAGTTCCTGACTCTCCTACATGGGTCCATCACCCCACAGAAAACAATAAATTAACTCATAGCTTGAAAAAGGTTGGAGACGCCAACTTTACTCCCTATAGATAAGATAAATGCTATTCTTCAAATTATAAAGGACTTCTAAGTGTGTTTTATTCATTTCCATTACAGGGGACAGAAGAGGCAGAGTTATTCTCAAAAGACATGAGGATGGTAAATCAATGAAACGAGCCGTTTAACCAAAGTTCACACCAAGGTGAGGAAGGAAGGAAGAAATGTCCGTTATCGCATTTTAAGGAATTAAAGAAAAAATACCGTAACAGAATATTTTGTATGTGGGCCGAATAAATTCTGTGTTCTTCAGGATAATCTTAAAGCGCAGTCTAAGTTTATTTTAATTATTTATTTAAAAAAACTGTAGATTTGATCGCTCATTTTATACACATGTGCAAAAGACAGTCCAGCTCTAAAATATAAAAAAAAAATATGACATGTGCTTGATTAAAACCTTAAGTTCCAAAATCTTACAACCAGAAATCTAACGCAATCGTTGGAGCGGTTTATTCATGCTCAAAGTCACACTTCCAAAAAAAACAGCCGTAGAATAAAATAATAACCTACAGTCAAGAATCTTTTTTTTGTTTAAATTTAAAAAAGCATTCGTTTTTTTTTACAAAGCGGTAGGCTTTTTTAAAAGGGTAAAAAGCGGTAGTGTATTTCGTAAAGCAGTGTTGGCAGGAATGTGTGTATTATTTGTTATTATTATATCATATTATATTACTATATATTATTTATTATATGCATTGGCTCCCTGTTAGCTTAAGATGTGATTTTAAGGTTCTGTTGGTAGTATACAAAATCATGCATGGACTTGCTCCCTCATATATTTTAGATTTAATTTTCCCCTATGTTTCGGTCCAGAGCCTTCGCTCTGAAAATGCTGGGCTACTAGTGATCCCAAGAACCAAGAAGAGATCTGCAGGTTCGAGAGCGTTCTCCATTCGGGCCCCGGTGCTGTGGAATGCTCCTAAGATTCAATCTGCAACCTCAGAGTAAATGTTTACATCCAAGCTTAAAACACACTTCTATTCTATAGCATATGAATAAACTATATTTTATGTTGACAATATCTGTGTATTAATCACCCTCATGTAGGTTTTAGATCAGGGGATGGTGTAATAATAGTCTGTAGTTTGCGGTCTGTCCAGCCCTTTGAGACTCTTTGTGATTAAGGGCTATAAAAATAAAGACGACTTGACTTGACTATTAATTGACCACAAGATGCGCTAAAAAAGACAAGGACGAATACAAACTACGTAGACTCAACCAAACCGCACCATTTTCTTCTAATTTTTTGCTCAGCCTTTCACAAAGTTTTCAATTTGTGGTGTACCCGTACCGGCAAGATTGCTAAGAATTATGTCAGATTTATTGAACCTCCAATAGTTTATATATTTTTGCTCGTTCTCTGAATCTATTATTTATTTATTTTTTATGAATAGCGTTTTTTACCACAAGGAGAAGCACATAATACACTTTGTTATTTAGAGTAAAGTTTAAATCCTCTATAATCAAAAATGTATTAAAATGCATTTGAATAATTCAGAGAAGATTATTTTTTTTTTCTTCTTTAATCCATGCCCAGGGTTGGGTAGGGTTACTTTAACTTGATTACTTTCAATTACTTTTAGATTACTCCAATACCAAATATGCTAATAAAAGACAAAATAAACTAAATATGAATAAAATGATGACTCACAACACGTGGTAAGCTTTCTCTCCTGGCTTTGATCTCTTTGATCTCCGGCAAAACTAACATAAAATGTGACGGAAACAAAATGAAAATAAATCCAAACAGCTTGCCAACATCATTTTTGCCGCTCCATGTATTCCGTTACTCCCCAAGCCTGCACAAACTTGAGTCATTTTATTCATATTTAGTTTCTTTTGTCTTCTATTAGCATATTTGGTACTGGAGTAATCCAAAAGTCATTGAAAGTAATCAAGTTAAAGTAACCCTACCCAACCCTGTCCATGCCCCACCCCAGTTATGGGGTTGTAGTGAACGATCAAGTAATTGCCAAACACCTAATGAAGGAGGAAGACGAGAACCAATCATTGTTTTAAAAAACAAATCCTCACACAGGTCATCTGCACATCCTCATCAATCGAGCTCTCTCTTAGAGGATGCTAAAATCTTTGGGAATCCTGTTCTCGCATTTTGTCACAAAACAGAACGGACACATGACTCAATTGCATGCGTTTCTCAGATTTTATTGAAATAGAGTGAGAGTAAGGCTTGCTTGATTGCTTGATCCGAAGACTGGCAGAGAGCGGGAACGAGCAAGGCGGGAGTGACACTTCTGTGTCGGAAGAAGACAGGTGGGAATGGCAAGTCGTTTGACCAGGGCTGGAGATCAGAGGTGATGTACAGTTTGTAATAGTGGTCATAGGCAGGCGGCAGGCAAAACAGGCGTAGTCAGGTTAAGAAACGGGTCGAAAAACGGGAATCAGGCAGGAAACAGGTTTTAACAGGAATGAATTCGGACGGGAACGCTCACTGAGTGAAACACAACAGCTTGCAACAATCTGACAAAGTCTGAACTGAAGTCGGGGGCTTAAGAAGGGCGTGGCCACCAATCAGCTTGTCCGGGCTGTTGGCGCCAATCAAGCTGCCACAGGTGTTCCAAATAGGGCAATTATGACACATTTTGCTTGTAGATTTTATCTTTATTCAAATATACCCCCAACTTTATTCAAAGAACGCTGATTGATTTTAACAGTAAGTAGCAAAATGTCTGCCCCAAGAGATGGAGAAAAACAGATAGACTTGTATTTTTTAACTCAATAATAATCACATCTGAAGCCCATAAAACGTTCTATTTAGAGGAAATCCTTTGGAATTACCGGTACTTCCACTTTGAGATTGAATACTGTATTTTCCTGACTATAAGGCACACTGGAGTACAAGGCGCACATTAAAAATAGTACCGGTATTTTGTGAAATATTTATCATTTATGAGACACTCCAGGACTACAAGGTGCATGAAATAAAAACTGTAAGAGCTAGAATTGCGTCCAAAAACATTAGAAAATTCAACAAAATGTATTTCGTAGAACTTCAATATTATGATGTCTGGTTTTTCCACTAAAATGAATCAATTCCTTTCTTAACCCTTGGATGCGTGACCTACCAGTACATACACACTTCCATGAGTGGGGTTGAAAATGAGTCGGGAAATAGATGAATAAACGAGTGGCATCCTGCCATAAATATGTTTTATGAGGAATGGCTTGAATATAACAATATTACAACTGTTTTGTTTTTAAATATTTTGAAGAATAACAACCCACGGGGTCATCTTTGGCCTTCTTATGCATCCAAGGGATAATAGAGAAAATATTTATTTTCAAACTTTTTAAGACCCCCACAAACTCATCAGTAGATAGTGATAACGCCCTGCTTGATCTACCCTTCCTGTTTCGTCAATTGGCGTCATCCAATTGTGTTTGTGAAGGACCAGTGGACCACATTTTATTTTATTATGATCCGGTTAGTTTTATTTCCTTTTTCTGTAAATAATAATGGCTCCTATGATAGTCAATGATAAAGGGAATGAAAAATGAAAAAAGACGTGGGTTCTGTCCTGTTTTCCTGTGATATCTGCAGTACGGTATTGTTCCCGTTTATATTTGTACTGTTTAATTTCGGGTTCCAGTTTTGTTTTCCGTCTATTCTTGTCCTGTTGGTTGGTTTCTCCAGTTTTGGTTCCCGTCCAGTCTCTCCCGTTTATTTTCGTTACCCTGATTCGTTATCAATCTCGTCGGTCTCTGCCGTCCTGTCCTTCCACGCC
Organism: Urocampus carinirostris; assembly: GCF_059441175.1. Classification (NCBI taxonomy): domain Eukaryota; kingdom Metazoa; phylum Chordata; class Actinopteri; order Syngnathiformes; family Syngnathidae; genus Urocampus; species Urocampus carinirostris. The sequence goes on from NC_142353.1 coordinate 7,198,710, forward strand.
AGACCGGCTTCCTAACGTGCATGACTCCCCATTTCTCATAAAATAAAAAGCTTGTGTGAGAACGTCACGCGATTGGGTCCTGTATCTGTTCTGGTTCTGACATTTCCAATTTCATGTAACGTATTTCACTCACTTTGGTTGCACCGATATAAAAGAGGCACCCCTAAAATCTGTATTTAGTCATATATTTTTCTTGTATAAAGCGCACTGCATTATAAAACACATGGATTTAGAACTACAGTAATATCTATCCTATTTGTTGGTTTATAACCACATCCGCGATTCATATACTTAAGGTGTATATAAGTGCAGTAATTGTTCAATCAGCAAATGCTGCTGACCAAAATTGCAAAACATTGTATGCAATGGGGATTGAACCTGAATTGCCAAGATAAAAGCACTGAAACCTAACCACTAGAGCTACGATGATATTCATGACATATCAAAAGGCATTGGATTTTATCTCATTACCACATTATTTGTAGTCAGTGCCAGAAAAAAATGTTAGAGAATGGACAAAATAGTAAGTTGTTCTCAAAAATCAATAAATGAATGCCAAAAAAGCACGCCAAGGTAAACAACATTGTATCTGACAATAAATCAGACTTTGCATTTATTTGTCTTTCAGGATGACTTTCAGTTATCTCCACTCGAACATTTGATTCTGGAATTGAGCAAATAGTGTGATAACGAGATAGTATCGACTGCCTTTAAATATGTCATCTGTAGAATTGGTGGTCTAGTGGTTAACTATCGGCGCTCTCACTGCCACCACCCAGCTTTGATTCCCATTGCATACAATAATTTACGATTTTGGTCAGTGATTGCTAAATCATTGCACAAATATGGTTGTATACTTTCAACCCTCGTGGTGTAACGCACATGTATAAAATCTATAGGTATTTCCTATCATATCCACCAAATTTGGCGGAATAAGGCGCAGTGGGTTATGAGGTGCTCTTTAAAGGTTCTGGCTAATTTGGTGTTTTTCGGAAACTTATTTTCTGGTCTATAAAGTTCACCAGATTATATAGGAATCTATAAAATTGATGGCAAAATGTTGCCGTTTACGTGTGGAGTGTAGACTGGAAATATGAAAGATTTTATAAGGGCCGTTAGTGAGGGACGTGGCTTTGGTCGAGCATCATCGATGTCACAAGTTGTAACTATTTTCTACTCCGTATGATTATTCCCACACTGAGCGCATTTTGTTTATTTTAAGATGCACTGCTGAAATCCACATGAATTGCTTCGGAATACTAATCAAGAAGTACCTTCAAGGACTCTTCCTATCTGCTGTGCACGGTTGTTGTTATCATCCGCTGGAAAATGCACCACCCACACTACCCAGGCTGAATAGTGTGTCGGGTGAACAGGGTTATTATTACAATTGAATAGGCAGCGGGGACGCCGACAGTTTTAGTGTCAATTCCACTGCAAATCTCTCTCCTCATGTGGGTAACTGTCTACTTTTACAAGTGTTGAGCCTAAAAAATACATAGAAAAGTGTTTGAGGGATAGTGTCGGCCCTCTGCTCTGCTCCATCTTCAAAAAATTCCAAATGAAAAGGTCCGAGTCAATAATAAATTTTGTAAACACAAAATTACGGAGTGTGCACATTCAGTATTTACGGCTACATCCTCCTCAACCTTCAGTAGCTGCACACCCACCCACATGTGTCCACTTGTTTACAAAGCCTCCAGCAATTTGCGTATATATATATCATAGATGCCTATATATATAATCCAATAAGTTGTGCTTCTCATGCTTAACCCAGTCAAGTTTGGAAAATTGCAATTTTGTACGGATTCCAAGTGTTGCTTGCAGGAATCGAACTGAAACTGCAATCATTTGATGACGTGCTTAAGGAGGAAATATGAGAATGAAAGTAATCCCTCGCTGTACAGCGTTTTACTTTTCGTGGTTTTGACACTTTGCAGATTTTGAATTCAATTGTCTTGATTGTTATTTTTAATCAACATATTTTGAATTGTGTTCTGCAGCGGACAGCATACCGGTTGGGGAGGGCTTTGCGTACTTTTTAACGAGAACTTAATACAAGTACCGTAATTTCTGCACTACAGAACGCACCTGATTGTAAGCCGCACGAGCAAATTTAGGAACGAAACTCAATTTAGTCTTGGATGGGAGTGGTGGAGAGTGACATTTTTAGCTGTGTCGTTTTCCTCTTATTTGCCTCAGTCATTTGTTTTCAGATCACCAAGATGACGATCACAAAAGCAATCACATATTTACCATTGCGCAAAAAGAAAATGAGAACGGGGGCCGCATCACAGAGATGTGGTTTTTTTTTTTTGGTCATAGGAGGTTGCGCTGTTGTAATGAACCAAACTGCATTTGCCTGTTATGTTCATTGTGTCCCACCAAAGATCCACATTCACGCTGGACTGGATGATGAGGTTTTTATTATTACAGTTTCTGCAAATGGATGAGTCACAACATTAGCTTTTTTTCTGCTGGGTTTGATCTCTTTGATCTCTTTGTAGTACTCTGGTAAAACTGACAACAGAGCATATCAAAGAGCTTTCTTTTCACTTTACAGAAAATACATTTTAGAATATCACAATACATTTATAAATCTTTGCATTTTAACAAGATACTTTTAACAAGAGATCGTATAGTGGATTTTTAACATTTACAATGAATTCAACATGTTTTTCTTTACTCTGAATTTTAACCAACATCATCCTTTTTTTAATGTATATGAAAAATAGGAATAAAAAGAATAATGAGTATAAAAATGGATACAATTTACCTGCAAATGGATGAGTCACAACATTAGCTTTTTTCTGCTGGGTTTGATCTCTTTGATCTCTACAAGGGGAATTAATATTTAGTAAAACAGAAACAAAACGAAAATAAATCAAAACAGCTTGACAATATCAATCACATTACTATGCATGGTGAGAGATTTGTCAGCTGGGGTTATAATGTTTAAAATTAACCTATTTTGTGGAGCACCAAAAGATATGTCTTACCTTTGTAGTACTCTGGTAAAACTGACAACAAACCCCGCCTCCTGGTCACATGTTAGAAGCCAAAACCAAACCCCACCCCATACCAGCAGATGGCACTGTTGGACTCAGCATTGCAGGACATTTACCAAAAACTATACACATATTTTAGCAGGAATTTCAATAAAATAAAAGTTATTATTACACCCGTTACATACACCCCCCTGAAATTCTGCTAAATATGGGAGTGCTACACTAAACAGAAAAAAAAAAATCACAGCCAAAACGGCAAATACTGATGAAAAAGACACGAAAACTGGTACAGTATTACAAGGAACAAACTGAAGTGCATGTCAGTTCTAAAACTCTCCCAAAAAAGGAGTGTGAAAAGAAAGGAGGCGATCAAACTCCTATCTAAGCACAGACTCAAAGATGCCTGTTACATCTCTGAAATATCAAACATTGTTCCTGTAGTTGTAAGTGCTCACATAGGCACAATTCTTGTTTCTTACTCAAGCTTTGTTACTTAAACTGAAAGTGTATCTCTACTGAACTTAAATTAGGAACTAGCAGATATTGCAGACAGAGGATTGTCACCTACCAACTGGTCATTCATCTGACAAATTAGACGACTAGGAGGCCTGATGGACTGGCGGACCCTAAGACCATAACGGTCAGGTTGAGCACAATTAACCTGAGCTTGAAGGTCTGGGACAGTCAAGTCTAAACAGTCAGTATCAGGGGAGTCTGCGTCCGGATGGTCAGGGTTCAATGGGGTCTCGTCTGGGAGACCCATACCCAAAGGGATCATGTTTTCAGAGCACTGTGATGGGCTTTCCGTATTGTCACTTGAAGTATGGTCAACATCTTGTTCGGGGATGTGCTGACTTCCTCGACTGGATGTATCAACACTGCGAGAGTCGGACTGGGCATCAGATCTGCTGTCTAGTGAGTTATCCTCTACCTCTGGATGAACTTGCTCTTCACCTGCCTGTATCACCCAGTTTACTGTACGGACATCAGTGTCTTCAACCGCGTCAGGTAAATCAGGGCATACATCACTTCCATGCATAGCAGCGTCAGACTCTGAGTGTTCAGATTCGCTGGCCAGATCATCCTCTAAGGGCAAGAAGCTAACAGAGAGCAGCAAATTCCTGTGAACTACCTTTTCTTTGCCCGTCAGACAATCCTTGACTCTATAGACATTGAGATCAGGCTTGAGTGATATGACTTCATACGGGGTCGACTCCCACTTGTCTGCAACTTTGCGTTTCCCCGGGACACCTCTGTTGGCGATCAACACCCGGTCTCCCACGACGAGGGGTGATCCTTTGGCCCTACGGTTGTACAGCTTGGCATGACGAGTCTGTTCTCTGAGAGTATTCCTCTGTACAATCTGAGCAGCTTCATGTAGATCTTTCTTCAGATGGCGTACAAAGTCAGAGTAGCTGACAACAGCATCATTGGTATTAGCATGTTGAAACATGACATCGACAGGGAGACGAGGGATCCTACCAAACACTAGGTAAAACGGTGCAAACCCTGTTGTCTCATGCTCTGTGCAGTTATAGCAGAATGTGAGCTGCTGCAGCATTTGTGGCCACTTTGCTTTGGGCTGAGGGGGAAGGGTTCTGATCATATCTCCCAATGTTCGGTTGAATCGTTCTGCGATACCATTTCCCATGGGGTGGTACGGAGTCGTATGGGATTTCTGCACCCCTGCCATCTCTAGAAGCTCTTTGATCAGTTTGCTCTCAAAATTAGCTCCCTGATCAGAGTGGATACGCCGTGGGAAACCATAGACAAGGAAGAAATCCTGCCACAGACGGCGAGCAACTTGTTTGGCGGTTTGATTCCTGCAAGGGAAGGCGTGCGCCATCTTGGAGAAATGATCAGTTACGACCAGGACATCTACAGACTTGTTCTCTTGCTCAGCAGTCCAAAAGTCTATACAGACCAACTCCATAGGCTCAGAGGTGACTATGTTCTTGAGTGGTGCACGGTTGTGTGGTTCCGGTGTTTTCCCTACTACACAACGCTGACAGGATTTGACATAATTCACAACATCACGTTCCATGCCATTCCAGAAAAATCGTTGCCTCACCAGAGACAAAGTACGGTTCTGGCCTTGGTGACCTGCTGAGTCATGTAAACCTTGAAGGACTTTCTGTTTCAATGAATCAGGCACCACAAACTGGAAGATTTTCTTGGCCATGTGAGGATCTTTCCTTATTTTGTAGAGCATGCCATTCTGTATGGTGAGTCTGCTCCAATGTTTCAGTAGTTTCATCACACTAGGCGACTCGACAGCTCTCTCACGCCTGGTAGGTCTCTTGTGTCTATGCACAAAGTACATGGTTCTGCTTATTGTGTTGTCCTGTTCTTGTAAACCAACAAGCTGACTCTGTGGGAGTGTCGTTGACTGATCTCCCTTCTGCAGAAGATTGAGGTTGGCATCTGTTCCCATCACTTGACCCACGCCACCAGTGGACTGAGCACTGAAGACAGCAGCAACTTCTTCTGATGTCACAGAACCATTGGAGCCTGATGGAATTGCCATTTTTACTGACTCGTCTGATGTCCCAGCACTCTCATCTACAACAGCGTGACAATTGTTGGATACTCTGAACACCTCTTGCACAGTACTTTTGTTCACCCCGTTGACTTGGTCCAAGAGCGAAGTATAGGGCTCGGTAACAAGGCGATGACCCACACATGACCGTACAAATGGCTCACGGCTCAGAGCGTCGGCTACAATGTTCTTTGGGCCGGGAATGTACTTCAGGTCAAAATTGTATGCAGCAAGCTTCGCTACCCACCGCTGTTCACACGCATCAAGTCTTGGTTTGGTCAAAATGTATGTCAGTGGGTTATTGTCGGTCCACGTGGTAAAGTGTCTTCCTTTCAACCAATGGCTGAATTTATCACATACCGCCCATTTCAAGGCAAGAAATTCGAGCCTGTGTGCAGGGTAGTTGAGCTGGGAGCGAGAGAGCGTCTTACTTGCAAAGGCGACTGGTCTGGCTACTTTTCCACCAGGTGGCAGCTGTGACAGGACTGCTCCAATCCCATCAAAGGATGCGTCGACAGCCAAAATAAACGGCGCATCAAAATCTGGGTGGGCCAGAGTGACACCTGTCACAAGGTCGTGCTTCAGTGTTTCAAAGGCGTTCTGGCATGCATCGGACCAATCTGCAGGCGTCAGCTTCACTTGACCTTTCTTGCGGGCTCTCTTGCGCTTATGCTTGTCACCAGATTCAGATGTGAGCCTGAACAGAGGTTTTGCCTTCGCAGAACATGTTTCAATGAAGCTTTGGAAATACATCACCATGCCTAGAAAAGATCTGATTTTACTAGGGCATGGCGTCTTGCCATCCGACTCCATTAGATCAGCGACTTGTACGTCATTTATCGCTCTCACCTTCTCGGGGTCAGTCCGAATTCCATCCTCACTGATGACATGCCCAAGAAATTTCACAGTCCGTCTGAGGAAAAAACACTTTTTGGGTGCGAGCTTGAGGTTATGTTCCTTGAGGCGAGTAAACACCATCTGCAGGCGTTGGAGTGCAACTTCCTCTGTGGGGGCAAACACCATCAGATCGTCGAGGTAACATAATAGGCTCATGAAATTCTGATCACCAAATATCGACATCATCATCCTCATAAATGTTGCTGGGCTGTTGCAAAGTCCCTGAGGGAGCCGGTTGTACTCGTGAAGCCCGAATGGTGAGGAGAATGCCGTGTACTTTTTGTCGTCAGGGTGCAAGGGGACATTGTAGTAGCCTGACGTCAGATCCATTGTGGAGAAAAAGGCATTTCCCCCAAGTGCGGCCAAAGCATCAGCTTGATGCGGTAGTGGGTAGGCATCCTTTATGGTTCTTGCATTAAGCCTTCTGAAATCAGTACATACCCTTAGTTCTCCATTCCGCTTCCATATGAGAACAAGCGCAGATGCATAGTCGCTAGTCGACTTCTGAATAATTCCTTTCTCTTCCATCTCGTTCAGAGTTGTCCTCAGTTTTTCATACTGACTTGGTGGTATACGTCTGTAGGGTAGACGGAACGGCTTATCATCAACAAGGTGGATACGATGTACAAACTCTTTGGCCTCTCCACAGTCCATCTTATGGCGAGAAAAGATTGACTCGAATTGTTCGATGATATGAAGGAGCTTGTCTTTACACTGCAGCGAAACCTCACATGACTTCAGGTCAATGTCTTGCAGTCCCAGAGCTTCCAATGTACGCATCATGTCCTCTTCTGACCTGGGTCGGACCTCTTTGCTCTGTACACTCTGCACGTTGCACTTGACCTCCTCTGCATTGGGCAGGTCTTCCGCTGCGATACAAGGAGACACATCTGCAATTTTCCTGTTTCTCCTCAGCACCACAACTCTGTCCGTGGGATTAAAGACTTTAACAGGCACCCATCCATCTCCCCAGAGTGGAGTAACAACTCGTCCGACAAGGACTTGTCTGGGCCCAGCCTTTGATTGGGTTGGCTCAACGACCACTGTACTTCCCGCAGACGTCCCGGCCAACTCAGGTAACTTGCCCCAAATAACGTACTCGGTCCGTGGATTCAGCGTCACGCAACTCTTGATTTTTACTGTCCCTACCTTGTCTGGAATGCAATCACCTCTCCATCTCTCTGTGTTGGAAAGCATTGACAGGAATTGACTGTGGTTATCGGACAGACCGTTGTCAGGAGTGGAAACTAATCTCCAATAGCCATCAGTACTTTTCAATTGAGTCAAAATATATTTTTTAGATAGATAGATACTTTATTCATCCCCTAAGGGAAATTCACATTTCCAGCAGCATCCCTGAGCTGAGAACAGTACAATAATAAAGCCAAAAGAATACAATATACAAATACCCAGTGTGACGTGCAAATGCCCACTTTAGCATGTTATATAGAGTAACCAAATAGTGCTACACAGAACACATAATGCAGTAAGATTCAGTAATATCCAATGTAGGTGGTGTGGTTTAATGTGGGCCTTTACTCTGCCGGGTGGAGTTAAAGAGCCTCATGGCATGAGGAAGAAAAGATCTCTTCAGTCTGTCCGTAGTACAAGACAGTGACAGCAGTCTGTCACTGAAACTGCTCTTCTGTCCGGAGATAATGCTGTGAAGCGGATGCGATGGATTGTCCATGATTGACCTCAGCTTTTTCAGTGCCTGTCTCTCAGCTACTGTTGTTAGGCTGTCCAGCTCTTTGCCCACAACAGAGCTCGCTTTCCTAGCCAGTTTATTGAGACGAGAGGCATCCTTCTTCTTGACGCTGCCTCCCCAACACGCTGCCGCATAGAAGAGGGCGCTTGCCACTACTGTCTCATAGAATATTTTCAGGAGCTTTTTGCAGATGTTGAAGGAGGCCAGCCTTCTGAGGAAGTAAAGTCGGCTTTGCCCTTTCCTACATAGAGCTTCTGTGTTGGCAGTCCAGTCCAGTTTGTTGTCCAGCTGCACACCCAGGTATTTGTAGGTCTGGACAAATTCTACACATTCTCCCTTGATGGTTACAGGAACCGGATGAGATCTGGTTCTCCTGAAGTCCACCACCATTTCTCTGGTCTTGGTGGTGTTTAGGTGCAGGTGGTTTGCGTCGCTCCATCGGACAAAGTCCTGAATCAATTTCCTGTACTCCTCCTCCTGCCCGTTTCTGATACATCCCACGATCGCAGTGTCATCTGCAAACTTTTGCACATGGCAGGACTCAGAGTTGTACTTAAAGTCCGACGTATATAGAATGAATAGGAACGGAGAGAGAACGGTCCCCTGCGGAGATCCTGTGCTGCTGATGGCATTGCTGCCAAGGATCATCTGTTCGGTCTGGCCTGGCACCACCATTACTGGTATTATCATTTGGCACCCGTAAACTGTGACGTGAATGTCGTACATATCTCTGGGAGAAACTTGGTGTCCACCGCAGCCTACAATGACATAATCATCGGCCGTGTAACTCATCATATCAGGGAATTGCTGCAGGAGGGACTTAGCCGTGTCCTCACTTACTGTACAAGCCATCGACCCACTGTCCAACAGCGCTCTGAAAGTGGGGCCTTCTTGCACAAGTACAGGTGTGTAAAACAGTTCGTCAGTCTCCGCTATTCTCTGAAACCCCTGAAAGATCAGCTTCTTCGATGGAGGTATCTTGTTGCTATACATCTCATAAATTGATTTATTATCTTGCATGTCAGGCTTCACATTAGTGGTGGGAGGTATACTCAGTTGATCTGCACTGTTCTCCCCTAAGCGCAGATCAGTTAGTTTCCCTGAGGCAGCGGGACAACTTTCGTCACTGGACAATCACGTCGAGAATGCCCTGGGGCATGGCAGTGAAAGCAAAGGTTTTTGTCTCGGCAATGAAAGAGAGCACTGTGTTCGACCTCTTTGCAGATGATACATGGCTTGGCAGTGAAACCATTGATTCTGGCTCCAGGTCGCCTGGTTGGAGCTCCCCCTCTCTCTTGAAACTGGTTCGAGGTAACACGTATCAGAACTTTCTCCAACATACTAATAACGTCCGTTAGAGAGACATACTGTGGGCTCGAAGTCTGAGGTGGCTCGTGCACGAGGGTTGGACCATGGTTCACCTCAGCTTTGTGTACTGCAATTTCCGCTCTATTCGCAGGTTGTTGTAGGGAATTTGCTTTGTAGCTCTTCTCAGCGTGGTATTCATTCAGCACCTCTAGTACCTCACATGCTGACCACTTTTCGATGGTTTTTGATCTGTAAGTGAGTGCCAGTTCCTTGCATGGGCAGTTCCTAATAAACATGCGAGTAACCTCTATTTCAGGGTTGTCAAATGTTTTGCCCTGCTCACTCAAGCACTCAGAGGCAAGGTCAGCTGCTCTGTTTAGTCTCAGCCAGTAGTCATAGGGGTCTTCCTGGTCTTTGGGCAAAGTTGAATAAAAGTCAGCTAAAGGGACAGCAGAGTACTTGGTACAGCTAAAGTATTTCCCGAGAAGACTATAAATCATGTCAGGGCGGGTATAGACGTCTATATTACTGTTTCTAACGCCAAACCTAACTACATCTTTAGCTTTTCCTCTCAAATGTATAAGGATTTCCTCTGCTTGCTCTTCAAGTCTCACATTACTCCTTTTAATAAATGTCCTCATTAGATCTTCCCACTCATGTATTGTTATTGAGTCTGAGCCATCCCCAATAAATGACGGCGGTTCCTTAACCTTTCTCTGCGTAACCACCTGACTCAATCTGTTTGCTACATCTTGTGTGGCAGCAGCGTTAGGAGCTACTATATTATGTGACTGAATATTTGAGAATATGCTATCAGCCAATTTATGTCCTATCTCCTGAATAATATTTTTCATCTGATCAGCTACACCCTCAGAAATGTCACTCGTGCTCTGATTAAACATGTTTCGAATATGTAAATGAGTCAAAATCACAAAATAAATCAGTAGCCTGAGTAACACGTCACTGTATAGCAATTTTAAATACTGTGAGCTGATGACTTCATGAAACGATGTGGCAGGTAGGACAGTCCTCGGTTCGGAGAGTTTGAATGAAGTCACGGGTCACGGCACCAATGTAACCGCGTTGTACGTGTCCCACCAAAGATCCACATTCACGCTGGACTGGATGATGAGGTTTTTATTATTACAGTTTCTGCAAATGGATGAGTCACAACATTAGCTTTTTTTCTGCTGGGTTTGATCTCTTTGATCTCTTTGTAGTACTCTGGTAAAACTGACAACAGAGCATATCAAAGAGCTTTCTTTTCACTTTACAGAAAATACATTTTAGAATATCACAATACATTTATAAATCTTTGCATTTTAACAAGATACTTTTAACAAGAGATCGTATAGTGGATTTTTAACATTTACAATGAATTCAACATGTTTTTCTTTACTCTGAATTTTAACCAACATCATCCTTTTTTTAATGTATATGAAAAATAGGAATAAAAAGAATAATGAGTATAAAAATGGATACAATTTACCTGCAAATGGATGAGTCACAACATTAGCTTTTTTTCTGCTGGGTTTGATCTCTTTGATCTCTACAAGGGGAATTAATATTTAGTAAAACAGAAACAAAACGAAAATAAATCAAAACAGCTTGACAATATCAATCACATTACTATGCATGGTGAGAGATTTGTCAGCTGGGGTTATAATGTTTAAAATTAACCTATTTTGTGGAGCACCAAAAGATATGTCTTACCTTTGTAGTACTCTGGTAAAACTGACAACAAACCCCGCCTCCTGGTCACATGTTAGAAGCCAAAACCAAACCCCACCCCATACCAGCAGATGGCACTTTTGGACTCAGCATTGCAGGACATTTACCAAAAACTATACACATATTTTAGCAGGAATTTCAATAAAATAAAAGTTATTATTACACCCGTTACATGTGCGCCACTTTTTTGAGTAATTACATAGAAGTTTATTACATGTAAGGATTTTTCTGGTCCGCACCAGTTCTAAGCCAGCTGCTTGGTCCCAGCCGAGGTGACCCGCTGGATAAGCGACCGTCAGCCTCGTGAAGAAAAGAATCCCAACAAGCTACACCACATTGTTTAATGTTGATAATTTTGTATTATGTCGTTTTATTTCACTATCACAAAAACGGACTTACAGTAGAAGCTAAACATTGCAATAACAATTAACTATTGCCAATATCTTAACAATGTAGGCTAAAAAGTAACATACATAAAGAATGTTTGTAAATCACGCTTATTTACTTTAAGTAATTGTCCACTTAGTTACTTTGGATTTTAATATAAAGGATCAGCCTGCCATTCTAACTTATGGTTTGAATAACATTTCCGATAAGTTATACCCCAAAAGACCTCAAAACAAATGAACACCACTCAAACACACAATTTAGGGGAGTTGGATTTCACTGGGTTTTAGACCGAAAAAGCTGTGGCGAGTAGTAAACAGGTAATCAAGACACAAATAAATTATGGCCATCAAGTATAACAAATTACCTATGGTGGCGTTGATTAAAGCAAACGTTTCTGTGTATTGGTATTGAACTCAAATCACAGCTCATCCAGTTTAAATTACAATTCAATGGCCAGGCACGATGCAATTTGGCTAAGCTCTTGTTTAGATTTCATTATGCCCTTGGTTGGCTTTATGCATAGATTTCTCCAAATTTAATCACTTCAAAATATCCGTTGAAGAGCTGTTTGGTGACTTTCTGTGAAATGAATCCAATACTTGTTTTTCCTGAAAAAAATGCTCACCTTAAAAAAACAAAAACCTTTTTACATATATGGTTAACCTGAAGTTAACTAAGAGAAACATGGATTATTCGCAATCTTTGTATTTGAATACAGGTATGTCAAACTCAGTTTGGCTCGAAGGCCAAAACTACACTTTCTGTTTCCGGGCGTGACGGATTAGCAAAGGAATGTGAATTTAAAATTATTAGCTTACTGTAGTTTTTCAAGTATTTTCAAGTCCCAGTGTTATGCCTCATCACTCAGCCTACTTTAATAGCCTACCCTGCATTTTATAATCATGAATGACAGGGCGTCCTGTCTAAGCATAACACATTCTTTCACAAACAGTAGGAAAAAAGTGATTTTTATGTTTGGCATTAATTGCGTCAACTGATTTATTTCATAGAGTGAATGCAGTTTTTCACCTGAACTAACTCACCACACTATGCAAACTCAAAATAAAGCTAGAAAAAGTATTTAGCCTTAGTTATGGTGCTGGTTTGAAATGGATAAAAATGAAATACAAAATAAATGTTTTAGCAGTGGATGGACTATAAAATCAGACTACATCAGATAAAATTATTTGACTGGCCCTGCTTAAGCTGAGAGTATATCCTTTACTGCCCACTAGCATAAAAATCCTAACCTTTGGCACAAATTACTTTTAGACTCGCTTCTCTTTTTGACCTACTCAGAAATTATTGAAAGGTCTAATTAAATAATGCAATGGGCAAGGTTCAGCCGTATGTTTGTCATGCCTATTTTAATCCCTTAACTACACTAATATATCATATGCACAAAAGAGTCTCAATTGGGCCCACGTGGGACCTTCAATTGCAAAACAGTCCACATATTGGAAATTAAATATTTGTGTCAGTTTTGAGACCCCTCCTAAAAGTACACAACCTCTTTTTTTATTTTCGAGCAAATTCAAACGTTAAATTGTGAACAATAATTCGGTATTTGTGGACAAGACACCATCAGCAACCCTCAAACGCCATGACGCCAAACATTTCTCTTAAAATGGTTAATTCCACCATGCCAGTATATTTTACTTGTAAATCTTTTACTTACCTCCCAAGATAATACATAAAAAAATGTATGTAGATCTTAATTTTCTTTTAAGACACATAAGGATCCTCAAGCTAAAGCGAGTCACTTATGTTTAAAGTTGGATGGACGTAATAATTATGAAGTAATCAGTTCAACTCCCACAGTATAGGAAAGTAAGACACATAATGGAAATTGCCCCCCCATGATGTCTCTCTACCACACCAAGCGTTTATTTTTCTAAAAATATATGTTCATATACGAGCACATACGGCAGTTAACTGGGCCATAGCAGAGCTATAGACCTGAACATTCACACAGGTACATTCTAATCAAAAAGCACGACTGGAGGTTGATTGTTTGAACACCTGCAACTATTCTGCCTGCACGTCTCCACATGTGGACCACAGGGGGCCATAACCTCTCACCCACATACACTTGCACACCCACCTTAGACACAACTTCATCAATAGTACACATTTTTAGAGTACTATACAGTAATTATTATTGTGTAGCGTATGTGCTATTAGGTAGAGGGAAGAAAACCTACTGGACTTGTTCTAAGTTTGATTAGTGTTACGTTAATAAAAGAAATGGTTCACGGATCCCTTAACAGCATGGGTCGTCGGTGCACTAATGAGGACGCAATTCTGGACAGCTTCTCCACTGTTGAAGATTCGTAACCCGTTTTTGGGTGGTGGCGAAGTTGGCACCAGTCCATTCCTTATAATATCGGCCCAGTTCTTTTTCGGTCTTCCTCTCCTCCTTCCCCCTTGGCCTGTGCCCTGGAGAATTATCTTGGCCAGTCCTGATGATCTTGTGACGCGACAATACCACTGAAGGTACCGTCTGCGCACAGTTGACAACAGTTCTTCGTCCATGTCTCGCAAGCGTAGAGGAAGATGGAAGTAACCAGCGCTTGCATGAGCGTAAACTTGGATTTCACTGCTATTTTCTTGTCCCTCCAGATAGGTTTAAGTCTGGCAAATGTAGCTGTGATTTGAACTGTACTGGCAATGATTCTGACCCCTCTTCTGATATGACAGCTCCAAGATATATAAATTTTGTGATAAGTTCTAGCTCTCTCTGGTTGATGGTGATGTTTGTGGTGGTACCTTGGGGGTTGTTGGTCATTACTTTTGTTTTTCTGTGCTGATTTCCATCCCATGCTAGCTTGATGGTTTGTCCAGGCAATTGACCAGATCTCTGAGTTCCTGCTCTTTTCCTGCCAATCCGGCAATATCATCAGCAAAACTAAGGTTAATGATGTTGTGTTGGTTGATATCCTATTATTAGTCACAAAATTTACATTTATTCCCAATGATAGGGTTTTTGATTAAACCAAAATCAGTTTCGTATCAGAAGTAAATGTCAGAAAACCAGAACAGACCAGTGGACCCCAGAGCATTCGTTTAAGTCTTTTTATTAAGGAAGCATTCAGGGCTTGCGGGAGACGTGATGGCCGTCAGACGTCAGCAGCGGCGCCGGGAAGATTTCTTCGGAACGAGTCGTCAACCTTAGTGCGGAAATCAGGCAGGTCGTGTTTACTGGGACTGGAGAATAGATCAAAACGTGGGACGGAAACAGGTTGGATCGGAGGCAGGCAAAATCAGGTATGCAGAGTTCGAAACGAACGGGAAATCGGGAGAAACATACAAGACTGTACGTTCTGAAACTTCTCTCTGGGCGCAGGGCGCTTAAGAGAGGAGTGCCAGCCAATCAGAAGGCGCCCACCCAGGCGCCACATCATTGCTCCAGGTGATCTGAGTTAGTAATCATGACAGTTAAAGTCTCACAATAATACGATTAAAGTCTCAATGATAATTCAAATGAATGACAAGAATGTTTAACAAGTAAGCAAAGGAAACCCAACTCTGACATTTTCGAATTTAAGGAATCCCAAATCTATGTGTATCAATGGTTTCTCAACGTCCACAAGCAAGATCAAAAGAATAATGCAAGTCATACCTTGACCTTGATGCAGAGCTCTATAATGAAGATGATCTTTTCTGATTTCTTCGCCTGGCTTAGCTCACATTCGGATTTCCAACCGTCCAAGGAATCGAGGAATTTTCCCGGCAGGAAAAAACCTGGTCCAAACTTGTCTGGTTGATAATTTAGTTGTATGGTCAGTTAATTACTACAATGTGTTTCCTATCAAATTTGAATATTTTATGTAAATGTTAAATTATCCTTGTATTTATTAATTGTTAACTTGCTTTTTAACGCGATTTACTAATGCATTTTATGATTGTTGCGACAGTATTTTTGTGCTTTCAAAGAGTAATGATTTCTTGTGAATAACAAAAATATGAACATTAATTTTGCCTAGTTTTGCAGAAAAGGTTAGAGATTAGTCCCGGACACCGTTTATGATGGCCTAATTTTCGACACTCACACTGATGTGTCTTAAAATTGTTTTTGACCTTTACTGGTTTAAGAAAGGCCTGTTGCCTAACTGTGTATTACATCTCTTCCAGGACTAAATTAAAGACGAAATGAATCCTGCAGAGATGCATGGAAAAACATTTTATTATTAAGTTTTAAATATATCACAAGTAGTTTGGGAACATGGGTTATTTACAAGCTGTAATTGAATTTAGTAGAGTCCAGCCAGGCGGGTACCGTATATACATTAGAATAGAATAGAATAGAATAGATGAATAGAATATACCTTTATTGTCATTGTTACAAAATGGGTTAACATATTGTGACAACGAAATTGGGCATGACACTCCAGTATCACACATTCACAGTGAGGTAAAAAAACCAAGAAGATAAAGGAACAGAGAAGATAAGGTTATAAAACAAGGAGGATAAGGTTATAGTTATAATTTACACAATATTTACACAAGAAATGTCGGCATGTAGGATGTTACATACAGTTTGGTATCGTAAGGGTTTGTGCATTATGCATTTGGTGCAAAAATAGTCATCATAGTGCAAAAAATAGTCAACATATGCAGTCGCTGCTGGGCCTTCCCTACCACCGCTCTGGTGTTTGCAGACCAGGATAGGTCGTCTGAGATGTGCACACCCAGAAATTTGAAGGAGTGGACTCTCTCTACCCAGTCTCCTTTTATGATGAGTGGTGCTGGATTCCTGCCATTCCTTCTGAAGTCCAGTATCAGTTCTTTTGTTTTTGTGGTGTTCAGTATGAGGTGGTTTTCCGAACACCACGTTGACAGTGACTCCACCTCATCCCTGTACGCCGCCTCGTCCCCTTCAGAGATGAGGCCGATCAAGGTGGTATCGTCGGCGAACTTACTGATTATATGGATTGTTGTTGTATGTACGATGATGCATTGGAGATAATTGCATTGGTTTCTGAGGGAACACAAGCGTTGTGAAATTGCATTGAAAAAACATAAAAATATAGATTTTCCCTTAAGAGTGGAGGACTTGGTGCTTTCATGTTAGCACATTTCATTTAGATTTTCTGTTCTTTCTTTAATTTTAAAAAGGTGGGGTGTATCGTTTTAGGTGTCCCTAACTCATTTACTACCAATTTTGACTAATTGTAGTGTATTGTATTTATTTATTCAGCCAGTATAAACCATAAAGAAGATATATATACAAGAAATCATTTGACACGCAAACACTCAATAATGATAAAATAATAGATTTAAAAGAATAAAAATAATAGAGTAAAAAATATATTGTTGTGTATAATACAAGGTAATTATATACAATAGTTTAAAAAGAAAGAATATGTAAATAACAAGACTAGAGTAGAATAGGTCGGAGGAACGCCGTTGGCATAATAATACTATACATAATAACCTAAATCAATTCCCGTTGAACATACGGATAGCGGAAGGGTAAAAACTCTCTTTAATGACAACAATCAGTTCTGGATTAAGTTCCGTTGATTATTTTAGACATCAAATCTCCATTTTCCATTTAAGTGGGTTAATAAAGGCTTTCGTGGCAATATCAGATATGTTCATCACATTTTTCCCTTTCATAATAAGGAAACAAATGTGATGAACATGTGACATGGTGCCATTAAAGCTTTTAGTCAACCTATGGAAAATGAAGGTTTGACATCTAAACCTGTCAAAAACACCAAATTTAGAAAATACGTTTTACGTCTTTAGGCATAAGTGGTATCAAATGAGTTATAGTCAAAAACATGTGATTTTCAACAAAACTAACTTCACCTTATTCATTGACTTCATGATTAGTTCAGATGATGAAGGGATTGTCATGGTTACAGAAATTGTGTGGTCACGTCAACGGAAACATCAGGCGTAACAGCTAAAAAGAACATACAAAGTTTATGGATCTTTCATGTAGAAGTTTTTTGAAACACAAATTTTCAAGAAATTAGGCAATTTTTAACTGATTTTACTAAACAAGGGCAAAAGCTAAAAACACCCTTTTTTCTCTAATGAAAGATGGATGTTTAAATTTTCTTTTAATGTGTCTTATGCTGACCCAGATACAGAACACAATTTTCTGTAGGCCTTTTTATCCCAACTGTGCTAATCTTCTTGTATCTTACTTTTATCAGGCATGTTCAGGGCGGAACTCATTTATGTTTGAAGAATGGAAGCCGAGGGCAGTCCTGAGAATAATGTAATCTAGGTTTTTTTAAATTTTATATTTGTCGTGTAGCATGAAAATGGTGAAAGTAAGAAAAGTAAGTATAGTCCAAACGCCAACACCAAGAAAGATGAACAATGTTCGTTTGAGCGTTTCCAAGAAATTTAATTGCACACAAATCATGAACGAACTGAGGCTGCAACAGTGACAGAAGCCAGGAGATGGCTGCAGAGAGTCACTAAGTTTCAAATTCCGAACAGCTCCTTTAACAAAACATTACTTTAATTTTCTTTTCTAATAGCCTTCATTGTCCTTGTGATTTACATCATATGAAAAGATTCGAATGATAAACAATATTAAGGCTATTGTGGTGACCAAAATACTTTCAAAAAATACTCTCTCTTCTAATATGTAACACAAGTCATCTTTCATACATTTTATTTTCTCCTCAAGAGACGTCAAGGCTATCTTTTCATTTCTTTTTCACTTTACATTATTTTTGCCTTTGCTAATAGGTGGTGACAGTATGATTTCACAGGGATATCAGGGTTCACCTTCAGTGCACAACATTGCAGTAAATATATAATTAGAATACAGATTCTATTGTATATACTGTAACTCCTCGCTACTTGGCGGTTTCAGTTCATTGCTGGTTTAAATATACAGTAAGTCTTTTTTGCGTTTTTTTCTGCTTCACTCCGTTTTTCCCGAGCATTTTGTTCGGCATTCCAATTGGATGGACAGTTGCCACGCCCCCTTTCTGCCTTTTTCTGCCTGCGCAGCAATAATGTTGGGGTCTAACTTGTACAAAAACGGCTTGACGAGCCTACAATACGTTTGTGCACATTTTCTTCGATTCCTAGTTTCTTTAAAAGCTATCATGTGATAGAGTATTAAAGTGTGTTATTGAGTATGTTATTACTAATGCATGAGATTTCAGCTATACAGAATTACCTCTACTTACAAATTTAATTTGATCCGGGAGTAGATTTGTAAACTGCAAAATTTGTAAGTAGAGGCGCCTTGTCAATGTAAATTCGCTCATCCGTTCCAAGAAATGCAAAAGTATGATTTTTTTTTAAATACATCATAAAAAAGCATAGGCAGCACAGCGGCGCAGTGGTTAGCGCGTGTACGGCACAGTTTTAAGGTCTTGGGAACCTCTTGGTGGGTTCAAATCCAGCTACCGGACTTACTGTGCGGAGTTTGTATGTTCTCCCCGTGCTTGCGTGGGTTTCCTCCGGGCACTCTGGTTTCCTCCCACATTCCAAAGACATGCATTTCAGGTGGATTGGCCGGTCCAAATTGTCCCTAGGTGTGAATGAGCGAGCGAGTTGTCTGTCCCTGTGTGCCCTGCGATTGGCTGGCAACCAGTTCGGGGTGTCCCCAGCCCACTGCCCGATGATTGCTGGGATGGGCTCCAGCACCCCCGCGACCCTACTGAGGATAAGCGGTGCAGCTAATATGATGAGAGATGAGATGAGAAAAAGCATCAGAAAATGAAAAAAGTTACAAAAACAAAAATTACAGTACCAAACAAAAAGCTAAAAACAAGAGGCCCACAATGTAAAAAAAAAATCAAAGGAAGGAAATAACAAGAACCTTTTCTTACTTTTTAACTGGCCTCTTTGTTTACTGGTCCTTTTTTTTGCATCCTGTAATTTCTGTAATTTATTTTCCCTTAATCCACAGAAGTAACAACCTCTCCATCTCATCATTCACAGGCAATCTTTTCTTCGAAATGACCGAGAGGCCTTTGGAAGGAGCCGTACATTTTAGCGCTTCCTTCTGTTTAATAATGATGGCGATCGTAGATGTATTACGGCCATATATTCTGGCGACGTCACAGATACGCATCCCTTTTCATACTGTTCAATTACTTCCTGCTCTGTTGCAATGTCCAGAAAAACAATTTTTTGTTTCTTTTCTTCTTGCTGCTCACTTTTCCGAATGTCGTTGTCTGGGTCCATCGTGAATGTTTTGTATCACTCGCATATTGTCGACTATTTCTAAGATATCTTTTTTTACGTTATCGAAATACTAATATTACAGCCCTAATGAACATGCATTTTCTAAATATACATAAAGGTTGAGAGCATTTATTTGACATAAAACTAGCCCTTACCCAGAGGGAGCTGACCTAATTTTCTGTCATCTTTCTGCCACGGGTAACCGCAAAATGAAAATCTTGTTTTGTCACTTTGGGTCACCGTAGTCTGTGGTTTCCTTGTGTTTTTTGCACTCGTTTTTGGTTGCACAGCACAATACAGCGACATACAGTGCCTAAATAATGCACACTATCCCTTTAAAAAAGGAATTTCGAATTATATTGTAATAGTTCTACAGACTCGTGCTTTAAAATGCCTTCAATAAAAAACATGTGCCTTGTTTGACAAACATCGGTATAGAACACATATAAACATATATTTCATAAACTTATGGTAGACAACAGTCAGCCCTCAGCTTTTTATGAAGTGGAAACAAAAGAGACGGCAGATACCTAAACAATCTGCCCGATACCGATAGTTTGTAGAAAAAAAACCCCCGAAACAACATGTTTAGTAGTCCCGCAATTAGATCACCGTTGGCCTTATTTCAAAAGTGATGGTTAAGCTGCTCTTAAATGATGACGTACGCCTGAGCGTTGAGGAAAATTCACATTATGAACCTGAATCATCCGTTCCCTCCAGGTCCTCAACATTCCCATCTGAATTCACTGCATTGTGCCTAACTCATACCAGTAATCTGTGTTATTTTTAAAGTTCTGTTGTTGTGCTCCTGAACTTGTTCTGGAAAACATTTGGCAATAGAGGTGGGTGATAACGACTTTTATATTATCGAGCCAAGTAAAAACAGGGTTGTACCGGTCAATACCGATCCTTTTTGCACGGAAACTTCACGATCAACAATTACTTTACCTTCGCCCCCTAAATTAGTTTATAATTATGATAACAGAACAACTATTCTTGTCACTAAAATGCTCAAGTCAAGAGTGTCAAACCCCAAAAATGTCACGGGGCGTGGTGGCGTGGAAGGTGACCGGACCAGAACGGAGGCAGGAGGCATGAAGGGAGAACTCAAATGCGTTGACGATCCATAAGTTTTATTTAATAAAAATAAAAGTCGCCCAATACTCCGGGGCAAAACAGAACAATACAGGGTTCCTCCGGCACGAACTCAACAGGACATGGCATAACAGACTAAAACATGACAAGGCATAACAGACTAAAACAGGACAAGCATAACAGACCGGGATTGTGTATAAGAGTAATGAACCAGCAACCGCAGAACCCACAATGCAGCCTTAAATAGCAGACCCACAATTAGTGGAACTGCTTTCAGCTGTTGCCCAGAGGGCGGGGCAGACTGGTCACCAAGGCGACCGTGACAGAGCCCCCCTCTTAAAAAATTACAACCTCACGCCCCGGAATGTTGACGCTCGCGATTGGGGCAACCCCGCTCCCTCCTCCGAACACGCAGGAACGGGGAGAGGCAGGCGCCATTTGCGTCGGGCGGATCGGAATCGGCGCTCGGCAGGGAGGGGGTCTGGTGGGCAAACTGGACAGGGGATAACAGACAGGCAGAACCGACGAGAACAGGACAGGCAAAATCAGGGCAGGTAAACAGGACAGGCAAAATCAGAACAGGTAATACATGAGAGGGTCAAAATCAAAACAGACAAGACATGAGAGAGTCAAAATCAGAACAGACAAGACATAAGAGAGTCAAAATCAGAACCGGCAAAACAGGAGCAGCGGAGTCGGACTGGCAGGCAGCGGAGTCGGAATGGCAGGCAGCGGAGTCGGACTGGCAGGCCGCGGAGTCGGACTGGCAGGCAGCGGAGTCGGACTGGCAGGCAGCGGAGTCGGACTGGCAGGCAGCGGAGTCGGACTGGCACGCAGCGGAGTCGGACTGGCACGCAGGGGAGTCGGACTGGCACGCAGGGGAGTCGGACTGGCACGCAGGGGAGTCGGACTGGCAGGCAGCGGAGTCGGACTGGCACGCAGGGGAGTCGGACTGGCACGCAGCGGAGTCGGACTGGCACGCAGCGGAGTCGGACTGGCACGCAGCGGAGTCGGAATGGCAGGCAGCGGAGTCGGACTGGCAGGCAGCGGAGTCGGACTGGCAGGCAGCGGAGTCGGACTGGCAGGCAGCGGAGTCGGACTGGCAGGCAGCGGAGTCGGACTGGCACGCATAGGAGACTGAATAGCAGGCAGTCGGCACGGGAGTCGGGCAGGCAGGCATCGGAGTCGGAGTCGGCCCGACGGGCAGCGGAGTCGGAGTCGGCCCGACGGGCAGCGGAGTCGGAGTCGGACTTGCACGCAGGGGAGAGGGAATAGCAGGCAATCGGCACGGGAGTCGGGCAGGCATGAGAGTCGAACAGGTAGGCGTCGATTCTTCCCGGGACCCCATTCGAGGCACAGCAAGGGCCACGACGGGCGGGGCCGTGGTTCGAACGGGCAGGGAAGGCCAACTCAGTAGGCGCCTGCCGAACTGCGCTCTCCAGCTCTCCCCAAGTCGCGCTGGGATCGTTCGCTGAGTTCTATTTGTTGGCTGGTTCATTCTGTCACGGGGCGTGGTGGCGTGGAAGGTGACCGGACCAGAACGGAGGCAGGAGGCATGAAGGGAGAACTCAAATGCGTTGACGATCCATAAGTTTTATTTAATAAAAATAAAAGTCGCCCAATACTCCGGGGCAAAACAGAACAATACAGGGTTCCTCCGGCACGAACTCAACAGGACATGGCATAACAGACTAAAACATGACAAGGCATAACAGACTAAAACAGGACAAGAATAACAGA
This sequence comes from Urocampus carinirostris, assembly GCF_059441175.1. Lineage (NCBI taxonomy): Eukaryota > Metazoa > Chordata > Actinopteri > Syngnathiformes > Syngnathidae > Urocampus > Urocampus carinirostris. The sequence continues at coordinate 7,221,298 of NC_142353.1, forward strand.
CCGGGATTGTGTATAAGAGTAATGAACCAGCAACCGCAGAACCCACAATGCAGCCTTAAATAGCAGACCCACAATTAGTGGAACTGCTTTCAGCTGTTGCCCAGAGGGCGGGGCAGACTGGTCACCAAGGCGACCGTGACAAAAAAAGCAGCAATGTAATGAAAATGCACAATATTTTAAGAATGGAGTTAAAGTGTAAATAACGTTAACAACAAGATCTAGAAACCTTTAACAGAATACAAAATAAAATACTTCCATCCATCCATTATCTGCACCGTTTATCCTCAGTACGGTTTTGGTGTTGCTGGAGCCTATCCCAGCTGTCCTCAGGCAGTGGGCAGGGGACACCCTGAACTGGTTACTAGACATTTGCAGGGTTTACGGGGACAGACAAATCACTTGCTCATTCACACCTAGGGACAACTTGGACCGGCCAATTAACCTGACATGCATTTTTTTGGAATGTGGGAGGAAACCGGAGTGACTGGAGAATATGCAAACTCCGTACAAGAAGGCTTGTAGCTGGATTTGATCCCATGACCTCAGAACTGTGCTGCGGATAAGCTAACCACTCACCCGCCGAGCCGCCTAATGAAATACTTAAATGACAAAAACTATCAGAATAAAAGTCAAGCGAGTCGAACCAAAAAAAGCAGTGATGAAACAAAAACACAAATACTGCATAATAACAATTTCAACAAGCCAACTGCAATATTGTTGGACAGACAGGGTTGGGTAGGGTTACTTTAACTTGATTACTTTCAATTACTTTTAGATTACTCCAATACCAAATATGCTAATAAAAGACAAAATAAACTAAATATGAATAAAATGATGACTCACAACACGTGGTAAGCTTTCTCGCCTGGCTTTGATCTCTTTGATCTCCAGCAAACCTAACATAAAATGCGACAGAAACGAAATGAAAATAAATCCAAACAGCTTGCCAACATCATTTTTGCCATTCCATGTATTCCGTTACTCCCCAAGCCTGCACAAAATTTAGTAATTTTATTCATATTTAGTTTCTTTTGTCTTTTATTAGCATATTTGGTATTGGAGTAATCCAAAAGTAATTGAAAGTAATCAAGTTAAAGTAAGCCTACCCAACCATGTGGACAGACCCAAATGCAGGACCCAAGACGTAAAAAAAACAAACAGATGCAATATAAACCCAACCGGTGGTGTTTATGCAATAACAATATGAGACTCACTCCCGATAAGGGAGAGCGGGGCCAGGACTGCTGAGGAGGGTAATCTTGGGAGATAAATTTGAGATGGTTGTCTTGGGGGGTTAAAGTCTTAAGAAGAATATTTGAGGAATGTCTTGAAGAGAATATCGGGAGAAGAAAGTCTTGGGACAAAAAGCTTGTCATCTTGGCGAGGAAATATCTTGAGATGAGTAATATGATGACTCACTAACACAGAGTAGGAGACTGGAGTATTTATAGTAGATTTGGAGCACCTGGACAAGGGATGGGAGAGGGAGACTGGAAAATGAGGAATTGCTACCATTGCTTGGAGAAGGATTGGGACTGCAGGCGCCAAACCATGACAATCAAAATTTGCGGACCATGAGGCGCACCCAAAACCCCCAAATGTTCCAGATATTATATAGTGTGAACTTTAATCTATTGTGCTTTTATAGAGCCAAAAATACAGTAAATACATCGAGGAATGTATGACTACAAAAAAATGCTTCTACATACGGTCATAATATTTATGAAATACAGTTTTTAAATCTGTTTTAATCACATGGTTTTATAATTTGAAGCGCCTAATATATAAAGAACATCTTTCACAAATAGATATTTTGGATATGCATATGTTAATCAGGTGCGCATGGTAGTCTGGAAAATACAGTACCATTTATTGCACAATATTTCAAAATCATTAGTTCAAATAAAATGAAATAACAATTGGACTAACAACCAGTTTTGGGAATAACATCGTTATAGATAACATTGTTACGTGACAGTGTTATTTTTTTGTTTTTTGTGCGCTTTTCTGTACGATTTTGAGAGTTTGTATTTCTATTTTTGTGCATGTTTATGTACGTTTTATGTGTTGATGTATGTTTATGTGTGTTTATGTGCGTTTTGTGCGTACTTTTGTGTGTGTGTGTGTGTGTGTGTGTGTGTGTGTGTGTGTGTGTGTGTGAAACGCCGATTGTTTATTTGTTATATTGTTTACTGTTTATTTTTGTTGCACTTCAAATGTAGGATCTATCTGTTGCTGATGAAGTGCAATAAATATTCACAGTTCACGGATCCCTTGAACGCATGGGCCGTCGGGGAACCAATGAGGACAGCAATAAATATTACAAGGTTCTATAACTCAGCTACCAGTCTGCTCTTCTTTATTTAATTGATCCAAACACTGCTCAGAATATTTCAAAATCTTTGACACACAACAACTTCTTTTTGAAGCACTTTCCCTGGTAAATAGTTAGTTTTGCTCTCGAGTAATTCAGTTACTTTTTGGAAGAAGTAGTAAGTAACTATGACTAATTACTTTTTAAAAGTAACTTGCCCTACACCGCTTTACAACTATATTATAGTGAAAGTGGGAATACGGGACAGATCCCAAGACAATAGTATCAATCTGATCCAAGTAATTGCTCTGTATCAACAATATTGATATTTGGATGAATCCAACCTTGTTTATTTTGGAAAGGATCATTTCACACAAGATGGAAAACGAAAAAGAAGCAGACAGATGCCATCAAGCTAGTACTGCCGTGTGTCACAAAAGGCTTTTCAAACTTTATTATAAGGACCTTAGGTGCTATTAAAGCTTGTGTAGGATTGAAAATGACGACCTTGAGTGGAACCTTATAGTTGAATGCAGTTCATTCTTTGATTCTGACTCATGGTTTCAGGTATACACAGTCATTTGGTGTATTACATACTTTTCATTTGTATCCCCAAGAGAAGTATGTGGCTGGAAGGTGAGGGTAGCTATTAAAAGTATTTCTGCAGTAATGTTTTTTATTGTATTTCCATAGTAGTATTTTTGTAGTGTTTAAGTATTTCTTTAGTATTTTGTAGAACATTCACAACAGATATTGTGTAGAATATCTGTAGTATTTTTGTAGTGTATTGTAGTTTTTTAGAATAATTTTTGTATCATAGTAGAGGTATTTTTGTAATATTTCTGTAGAAGTAATCTAAAGTATTTCCCCAGTAGTATTCTGAAGTACTTTTTTATTATTCCTATAGAATTTTGTAGTGTTTCCAAAGTACATTTTTTGCAGTATTTCTTTAGTATTGAATATTTCTATTTTTTTGTAATATAATTGTGGTAACTTTGTCGAATTTCTGTATTGGTTCTGTAGTAGTATTTTTTATAGTATTTTCAAAGTACTACTATAGAAGTATTTTTGCGGTATTTCTACAGTATCTTTTTTTTTCATTTTCAGAATGAAGCAAAATAATATTTTTTTAAGCACTAGATTTGATACTAAATACCGTTGTAGTAACGTATTTTTGCAGTAGTTCTGTAGTAGTATTTTTGGGGGGCAATGGGGCCAAAGTGGGCACCAAAAACATTATTTATTAATAATACATTATTCACGATTACATATCCTTTGACCATTTTCGTTGACTAAACCTGCCGTTTTACAAAAGGGGGGAAAAAGGCTAACTTTATTTAAATATAGTTTTTCCCCAGTATTAGTATTGTCACACGCTGCTGCTTTGCGGGATGATGCTTTACACCGAAAATCAACAGCGACCAGATGATAAAGATGCTGTATCTGAGTTAGATCACGAGACTCCTCCTGCTACTGGTAACCATGGAAACCAGTACTATTTGTTTCATGTGGGCGAGCAAACCCCTACCTCAAAAACCGGCCTTGACTGGAATGGGCTCCTCCAGGCTGTACTTTCCCAAGACACACCAGAGTAAGTGGTGCCCCAGCATATATATATATATATATATATATATATATATATATATATATATATATATCAGCGGCTGACATTACCAATTTAGAAACATGTTCATCACAGAAGAGAAGAAAACGTTTTTTTTTTTTTTAAACCTACCTTCAAACGCATCAATCTGTAGTGAATCTGCTAAGCCTCAAGTCATTAACTTTTTTCCTCCAGCTAAAAAAAAACGGTTCATTTATTCACTTCCTAATGCTTACATCAGCTTCACCGTTTGACAAATGCAAATAAAATGACCTCATTTTGTCTGTCTGAATGCTGCAGTTGTTGCAAAGAATTTCAACATCCAGAGGCTGCGATTAAAAAAAAAAATTCTTTTCATAAGAATCCATGCAAATCGTCTCAAAGTCACCCGCCTTCTAGGCAAACGGTCGACTTGTGTAAATATCATTGACAAAAGCAGTTCACGGATCCCTTATCGTCAGGGTCTAGAATTTTTAGAATTAGAATTTACTTTCATAGTCATTCTTTGTAACCATGCACACAGAACGAAATGTCGATACACCTGACCTGTACAGTTAAACTGTAGCGAGCCGATGCAGCCACAGCCGAACAGGGCGCCGCCATTTTAGACCCAACTGCTGTGTTGGGAGTCATTGGGTGACCAAACCCCCCAATTCCAAGCAAGGAGGCAATGAGTACCAATGTTGTAAGTCTTAAGTACAAGCGACCTCCCAGTCTCGGAGCGGGCGCCCTACCATGTAGGCTACCGAGCTGGTGTAGTGCTCTGGTGTGTCCTGGGCAGCCTGGTGATCTTTTTCTTATAGTTTTACACATTTTAAATAATATATTCCCCCTCTCTTCAGAGATTCTGTGTCTAAATTGGTCAAAGTTGAATTGTAAATAGTTAATTAGGATAGATTACTTTTTTCTTTTTTTATGTTACATTAAAATACATTTCTACCTAAATAAATTGTTTTCTCTGGGTGATTCTAATGATGTCAACCTGGCAATGGACAGGGGTGTGCATGCACGCTGCAGTTGAAACCTAAGAAAAACAACACAAGCATAAGACTAAGCTACATAAAACCCCGTTATTCCAAAATACAAGCCGTCAGATGACCTCACTTCTGCTTTGCATAAACTTTTGAGTAAATGTTATTCTGGAGTCAACAAATGACTTGACTAAGCGGCTCCTGCTTCCCCATGATGTGTGATGAATGAATACATGAATTCACATGAGCATGTCTTCTTCTCCTACGCGTGTTTTCAAGACAGTCCGAATGCCCCGCATCAGCATCTAATGCCGATAATAGCAAGTTACCAAGTCAAATGCACAAAATTCTTTGTGCCGCAGACGTACCATGTCAAACATGGTGAACTCAGGCAACAGAAAACATATTGTGCGAAACGTTTTTTGATGAACATCTTCATAAATAAATAACCAGAATGACAAACAACCCCGTAGACAGAATTAAATATTTAAAATGCCAATTAAGTCGGATAAACAAAGTTATTATCACACATGACTTAGCAAACGATCACCTCACTATCATAAAATTCAGCCCAGAGAACTAAAAATAGCACTACGATGGACACATTTACATATTGTGTATCTTTCTGTTCAACAGGATACCACATTTAACAACGAGGAATTGAAATATTGCCCCCAAAATGTTGCATTCTTCTGCTGTTTGTGTGTAATGTCAAAAGTGTCTATTTGTAAAATGTCTCAAAGAGTTGCACAAAGCACCATTACAACACCACCTTATCTGAAACTTACATTAGGGCGAGGACAAACTCAAACATCTTAAAATGAGGAAAATGAAGAACAGGTCAACATCACTTATAAGCTATAGAGTTATAGTGTACAAGCTAAAGAGGTTTCTTAAGCATACATTTGAAAATTTACAGAGGTTGCTGAACATATATCAGAGAGCAGAGCATGCTACAGCACGACGCCTGAATGGAGACCGCTTTTGAACCTGCGGATTTCTTCTTGGCTCTTGGAATCACTTGCAGACCTGTTTTTTTTTAGTGAAACCCTGAGCAGAAGCACTTAAATCAGATTGATAAGAGGTAGCAAGTCCATGCAAAATGATGTATTTTACGAAAATAACCTTTAAATCACAATCTTAAACTGACATGGCAGTAAAGGTCAGCTAAACTTGGGGTAAATGTGATCAAATCTCCTTGTCCTAGTTAAAAGCCCAGTTGCAGCATGTTCTACCAGATGCCAACTTATGATGCTGAACGCCAGCAGACCAGAGAATAGCAAATTACAGTAATCGAAACGGGAGGTAAAAACTACAAAAAATTGTTCACTTTTCCAGGTAAAATATGTTTTATGTTCTGTTTTCTTCAAACACAGGTATTCAATATTTATGATAAAAAACAAAGGTGATGGAAAATGTTAAAATTGTAATCTGAAAACACTGCAAATATTTCTGCTCATTTTAAAAGGAAAGTGTGTATTATTTAGTGTCTCTAGTGGTAAAAAACCCAATTCAATAAAAGAAAACATTGATTTAAACAATAAGCAGAATTAAATGATCCATCATGTAAAGTTTCATTATTATGTGCAGTTGTTAATCTTATGTAAACTATGAAACTCATCACATAATTGCTTGAAATGTGTCACAATCAGAACAGAAGGAGGGCCCAGATGCGTAACGTTACTCACAAGTATTGAAATATAGTGGAAAGGCAGCGCCAGCGATCCAGTGCTTGCTGGATGCGGGAAGCAAGCCGCTCACGGGATTGGAGCGTGTTCCGAATGCGGAAGTGGATCTCACGGAGCGGGGGTTTGTAGCGTAGTTAGACCGAAAAACGGGTCGTTAGCCGGTACGGGAGATCAAAACGTGGTCGGGGTCAAAAAACGGGTCGTAGCAGGAGACAAACGGGAAAATCAGGAACGGACGATTGGAAAACAGCTGACAAAACAGGACCAACGGGAGTCAGAGTCAAAAATGCTTGCCTTATGAAAACAGAGGTTCACTGACGGACTGACCACAGGCGAGTGAAAGGACTGAGCCAAACGAGTGGTCACAGGTGAGTGTAATAAGTAATCATGACAGAAATGTATGTATTGTGTAACACCTTGAACATTTTGATATGCAAACATTAAAGGTATAATGTACAAACATTAGAAATAAAAATGTGAAGCTCACCTAAAAATCCTAAAAAAGAACTCTCAGTCGATGGGTTGAAGATTTTTTATAGTACTCGACTCCATTTATGTATTCAGTACTTTTTTTCATGTATTACGATGCACATTTTGCATTTATGCATTTATACTTTTTCACACGACAGACATTTTTTAAGAGGCACTGCTATGAATTTTAATAAACTTAAACAAACAAAAGAAATACTCCACTAATTTCAAATGTTTCTTTTTTTCCTATTCAATTGACGTAATCCTCTTCTTTTTCTAGTCAGAAAACGCATTTAAATATTATTTTCCATAAATTATGAATAAGGTCACCAAAAAAGTCACCAAAGGGAGATGCAGTGTGATAAAAACAAGCACAAAACAAGTCTGGTCTGTATGGCGGGAAACATTTGTGGTAAGATTAGGGCTAAACCTTACTATTTTGATAGTTGACTAGTCACCGACTATTGAAACAAAGTCAAATAATGGAATAGCAATTACCTTTTTTCTTTAATTTTGCCTAAACTTGATATGATTATGTGGCAAATTATGATAAACACAAAAGAAAATGGTGCAATTGGAAAATTGAACATACTGTGGATTTGCACATAAAATACCTAACATACCCCCTATATACCAATTAAGCACAGTGCTCAGTCAAAAGAGACATACATCCATAAATACATTTCTGTCCATTTTAAGGGACAGGCAAATATATAATAAATTCAAATCATACATAAATATAAACATGTGTATACCTGTAAACAAAGAACAGGCTTGTTGGGAGCAGTAGAAGAGTAATCAAAACAAATATGTGCCTTTTTTGAAGTACAGTCAATGGTCAACTGCTAAGTCGGTAACAAAAGAACTTACTATTCACAACAGTTTGAAATCAAACACTTTTAACAATTGAAGTCTGTCATTGTTAACGTTTAAACAACTGACGTTTGTATTTTCGGACTCCATGCATTTAATCTCAAATATGTTTGTCAGGCACAGCGTGGCATAATGCTCAAGCCTTCTTTTATGGAAATGTATGAAATGTACAATGCATGTCATCAAAACCTTATCGGCTTCAATGTTACTTGAATCTTAGGGAAGCGAGTCAGACTCCGTTTTGTTCAACTCTCCAACATTCTTTCTCTTTAAATGTTTTTACAGAGGTACTGCAATGATACACAAGGTCTGCTTTGCAAAATTTACAAGTATTCTTTTTATTCACTGTATCCAAGATAAAATGCTCCTAAACTTTAAAAGTTTTGGTACGCATAGTTGATGTTGCACGTCATTTATGTATGTTACCACTCGAGACAGAGTCTGACTCTCAGCAAATATTATAATCAGGTGGAGATGCCTCACTCTGTTAGAGACAATGGAATTAACTGTCCACTATTTCTATTGTCGATTTTTTTGTCTGCAACGCCGAGAAATCGTTAAAGCTCTAGGTAAATGGGACGAGCTGATGCTAGCGCTAAGTGGTCTCGAGCACTTAGCCTTTTAGTGGTAGCGTCTGGAAATTCAGCTAACTTGGATTTTCTCTTATAAGTCGGGCAAGACTTTTGCTTGAAAGACATCTTATCTCAAATTTCTCCTGTGGGTGCTAGTATGGAGAGGGGCCACTGTACATAAAAACATGGAAAATTAAACTAAAATAATGCTTTTTTACGCTGGTGTGGCAGAAACACATGCCTTTAACTCAGGGGTACACATGCATTTAAATTGTTTATCAAGCCTAATGAACATGACTGTCACAGTAGATCCAACTGATTGGCATGTACCTCAATACCTTCGTTGGAAGGCGAAGTTGAGGAGGAGATACAGTAAATGAGTGAACAGGAAGTGTTTGATTTAGCTCTGAGTGTGATGAGATTAGTATCACTTGGTGAATTTGATTCCCTGCAATTAATAGATTGCATAGTAATCACTCGCAATGCATTATCGTCGTTTGATAGCGACGCTGCCGCCAGCTCTTCCTCAACGAGCTCATGGCGACCTGCAGCAAAATATAGTCTTAGAAATAAACACCCTTTCCGAAGGTGTCAGCGTAATGCACAAATTCATTATATGAATAAAGAAATAAAGCAAATGTAGAGCACTGGGTTGTTTTGTGCTATCCCTTTTGTTTTTATGAAAGTAATTATGTCGCATAGCTGATCTTTTGCGACCAATGATCATAGAGTTGGACATTCGCAAATAAAAAACATAAACTTTTATTCTCCCGTTTCCGGCATTTACAGCACAGTAAAGTGCTCCTAACAAGCTTTATGTTGGATAATTTATATATGCACCTATAAGGAAGAAAACAGAGATGTGGCCTTAGGTTGTTATTGTTGACATTTCTGGGTGATTAGGAAGCACTTTAGTCTTCAACGAGTAACGGTTTTGGAGAAATGACGACTTAAACTGCCTCAACTAAGTGGCTCACAAGATTGAGTCCTCAAAAATGAGGCTTTATGTATAAATAAAACAAAATAGAATGCAAAAAAAACTATATAAAGGTTCTAGTTTACATCTGTTTTTTGAAATGAGAAGCCTGCAAAAACAATTACAAGCTTGTGCAAGTATAAACACCATATCAACATATTTTCTGGACTATAAGGCACACCGATGACAAGAGGGGTAGGAAAGACCTAACAACCAGTCCACTAGGGCCATAGAAAACATAGGAAAAGGTAATAGGTCTTATCTCATTATCAGACTCTTTTAGGTCACGTTATCAGGTACACCTGCGACTGGCTGGCAACCAGTTCAGAGTGTCCCCTGCCCACCGCCCGAAGATGGCGGGGATGGGCTTGAGCACCTCCAGGACCCCGCTGAGGATAAACGTAGCAGGTAATGGATGGATGGTATCAGATACAAATGTTGGAGGAATGAGATAACAGAAAGTGATTAAAAGCGTTATAAAATTTTGTTTCACTTTTTTCTAGCTCAAACTAAACATTATAAGTGACAAATCTTGAATACATGCGGCTTTGTGTTTATTCATATCTTTCAAGATGACTGAATTGCTTACCACAATGTATTTCTCTTCATTCAGTTGAGAATCATGTGCACTTAGTTAAGACTTTGCGAGTTAGCGATACAGTATTATTATTCATTTTGGGCTCTTTTCTAGCTAGTCATCTAGTTTTGGGTCTGGCTATTTATATGGCTTTTACTCCTTCAGGTAGTTAACTAGCTCCCTTTTAGTTTTTTTACCTGAATATGATCTTTACATAACAATATTAATACCATTGATATAATTATATTTGGCATTTGGATTCTATGTAAACCAAGTTACATGTGTACTTATTCCATATTTTGCTAAAAGTATTCCCACAAATATATTTTATATTGTTGATGTTATATTTTACTAGTTATTTTGGTGTTTTTGTTCTGCTCTGTACAGCCCTTTGATGGCTATAAATAAATATGACTTAACTTGACTGGGCCCCCCAAATTGTGTGTACCACAGACCGGTTTAATGTCTGACATCATTCTCGTGGTGCGGTGTACTATTGACATTAACAAGCTGGTGCAGTGATTAAAAATTGTGTGATGACGACTGCTGCAATCCGGGTTCAATTGCCATTGCATCAATTTTTTACAACTGTGACAAGCGATATATTTCGACTGATCAATCAATGCTATAGTACTTGCTTATTTTAGTCAAACCATTGCCCTTACTTTACTTTAGTTTTGATTCTAGGCGCCTTCTAGTCCGATGAGCCGTGTATATGAAAATCGTATCACAATAGACTATTTTTTGGGAGTGCGCCTTATAATCTGGTGTGCCTCATACAAAATGTGTTATGTTTTTCCTTTTTTTTTAATATAACATCAAGTTTGGTTCTAACAATGATTGTGCAAGCAGGGCTACTAATAGCGGCCTCTACTCTCTCAAATACTGCCAGAATAACAGGGCGTGCTGTTAAAAACTGTAGCACACAAAACACAAGCTGCCTCTGCGGTGTGATTTAAACGCTGTACTTCAAAGTCACCTGAAATGAGTGAACAAAAGAGAGAAAAAGAGTGTGTGCAATATGATTGCATGGCTACTTCCTTGTTTGGCTCATGGCAATATTCACATCCAAACACAGGATGAGCTGGTCAATACATACAATGTTTGAAAATAAAAAAAAACACAGATACAACAAAAACATTGCTAGAATTTAGTACATTCTTCCCAAACTTTGCCTGGTACTTAGGAAAGCAAGACAGCAACTTATTTCACCAGTGTCTGAACTAACGTCTGCCCGGATGCCCAGGGCATGCATCTTTTACGATGGGCGTACAACTTACACAACGTCTCTGTCCGGGTGGCTGACAACTTTTTCAAGAAAGAAAAAAAAATTTTTTAGTTTTCATTTATTTCTTATTTTTTTAAATCAAAAGTTTGCTTTGTTCTGATTTCGAAAGCTTCGTTCGGATTGGAAATTTCAGTTCGTTGCACACTCTGCACCCAATCGGAAGCCTTCATTGAATAAATTGGTGCTTCCGGACTTTCCCGAGCGTTATAAGGTCGTGCATTTGCATATAATTTTCCAAAGTAGACGCACAGAGAACACAAGAAAAATCAATAAGTGGTTGGGAATCAAGCCAAATTGTCAGCCCCAGAAGAAACATTTGAAAGAATCTAACACAATTTATTACGCTACAAAACGTAAACGTACATTAAAAGCATCGTGGAAAGAGGAGTTCACGTATCTTGTAGCAGATGACACAACGCAAACATTGCATGAATGAAGATGAGTAAATACAGGTACATAAAGATGGCAGATGGAAAACAGCGATGTCATATACATACAATGAATGTTTTCAGTAGATTTATAATAGAGACTTAATTTTAAAGTGTTGTTCTGTTATATATTCTGATTATCAACCCTTCATACTTTGCAACAATGTTTTTTTGTGATTAGTTGTCCTAGTGTGGTCCTAGTGTGTTTCAAGTTGTGGAAAATGGGGAAGGCAACTTTTTAGAGTTGTCTCCCCAGGTGTCCGCTAACTTTTTGTCATTGGCTTCAGACACTGATTCCACATAATTACAAAGAAAGAATGTAAAATTTAGTTCTGATAATAATACTGCGTTTGTCAAGATTTAAGAGTGCAGACGGATTGTTTGTATAGAAACAATTAAGAAATAAAAGACACATTTTGATTTAGATCAATCTAGTTTCAAACACAGAATGGGAATTAGATTCTTCCTGATTTAAGTGTTTAATCCAAACCAGACAACAAGATCGGTAGGTAGGTAGGTAGGTAGGTAGGTAGGGTTTGTATAAAAAAATTAAAATGGTACTGTGTATAGCTGGGTTGACCGACTGATAGACGGACAGATAAATAGATCGTTCATAGAGAAACAATTCAAGAAACGCTTTAACTTAGATTAATCTAGTTCAACACAGAATTGGAATTAAATAATTCTAGATTTATGTGTTTAATCAATACCAAACATCCAGAGCAGTTGGTAGGTAGGTGGTTTAAGATCAGGTAATTGTGTAATTTTGTAACTGTAATCCTGTGCAGTCCTTTGAGACATTTTTGTGATTAAGGGCTATATAAATAAATTTGACTTGACTTGACTAGGTAGGTAGGTAGTGTTTGTATTAAAAATAAAAAAAATAAAAGGAAGCATCCTAATCTAGATTAATACCAGAAATTGAATGAGATTAATCTTTATTGAAATGTTTAATCCACACCCAGCACTAATTTATTTGTAATCACACCTCTGATCATTTTTTTAAAGATTTCCCCAATAAATCATTGCTTGTTCAGATCAGCAATTTCTGTTTGTCCCACAGCATTATAGAACCTCTTCTAAATTTTATTTAGGATAGCAAATGTTTGCCTTGGACTCCTATTTTTTATGTTATGTACAAATAACTTTAATTGTATTTAATCATTCTGCTTAAAGTATGGTTAAACAAATTTGGACAAGCCAACTTTATTTTAGAATAAGGCCTTGATGGAACTAAAGTTGTTATGTCTGCGGGGTGCAACCAAATGCAGTGAAGCATGAGCTTGGGTGCTTGATAAAAAAGGATGATGTTTAATCACGAAACACAGGAACAAAGTAACAAATAAACAAATGGTCAAAGACAACTAGAACTTGAAAAAAAAGCCAAACCTGACATGTTAACATAAGATATGATGGTAGCAGCAACGAGGATGGAACTGGAAAACAGGGAAATAGGGATATTAATTATGACCCAACAGTCCTTATAAATGGTTGGGGTGATGATAACCAGGTGTGGAAAGATTAGGCACAGGTGTGTCTTGCTCCACACGTGGTTGTGTGCCAGATTCTGACATTATCTCCCCCTCAAGGGCCAGATGCCAGACGGAGAAAAAAACAACAGAATACCATTAATCACATAGGCTGAGGCAGACAGTGCTTCGCCGAAACAGGGTCTAGAAGCGGCCGAGGGCTCTCCTTGCAGCCGCGACAGGGGGCAAAAAGCGGCCGGGGGCTTTCCTCGCAGCCAGGCAGGGGGCCTGAAGTGATTGGGACTCTCCCCTCAGCCAAGGAAGGGGGCCAAAGTGACTGGGAGCTCTCCTTCTAGCCGAGGTATGGGGGTTTAAGCGGCCAGATCCTCCCCTCGCAACTGGCACAGGGAACCCAGGTGGACGAGAACCCTTCTTGACAAAGGAGATTGAAGCTTCCCGCTGGGTCCTTTGTTGATTGGGTCATTCTGTTACGGTTTTGGCTTTGCCCAAATGCAGGAAAGAATTATCAGAGGCTGGGTTGCTGGAAAAAGGGATGTTTAATCACAAAACATAGGAACAAAATAACAAACAAACAAACAATAAAGCTGTTCAAACAAGAGAAAAACAAATCCCCACAAAACAGGATGGAGCTGGAAAACAGTGTGATAGTATTTATGATATCAGTGATGACCCAACCCAATATGCTTTCTTACCAGTCCTTACTAAGGGTCGGGGTAATCAAAACCAGATGTGGAGAGATTAGCCACTTGTGAGTCTTGCTCCACACCCGGTTGGCGCTCTTTGGGCCAAGGTGGTGTGCCAGATCCTGACAAAAATTGTATTTTTTTGGACATAATTAGGAGCGGTAAGCACCGTGGATGAAGAATAGTGCATTCGAGGAGACACAATAATAGAAATTAATCATCAACATTGCTTTCGGGCCCAAATCCAATATGCTCACATAAAGCAAGTCGTATTCTTTGAATGCTTAAATACAGCGCATTCGTCATTTACAAAGCGTAAGCGAAAGACTTTGAATTCAGCGGGGAAAACCATAGACGCTTGAAGGCTGTCTTCCACCTGCGATTTAATGCTATAGACGTCAATTAAGCATGTTATATATGTGACATTAATTACTCCACTCGAGACGAAAGTGCTGCCTCGGCGCATAGCGTTTATTTTCATGTTGATTAAATTGAAGGTCATTTGCTATTGGATTACAAAAATGATGAGTCTCTTTTTCTAGCACGGGCAGGGCATTGGAGTAGCAAAAAAAAAAGAACCAAGACCTGATCATACTCATTATCCTGTCGAGGAATTCACAGCATGGTAATTAAGATATTAATCTTATTGAAAAATCGAAACAAAAATCCAAACAGTGATCTAAATCAAGCATCTATGCGTCAATATCCTTTACCTCATAATGAAAAAAACTGTAAATGTACATCACAGCAGTAACCTTGACTGCTATTCTCTATTAAACATTCCAAGAACACTCCACATCAAACAAAAAACATTCACACATTTCTTTGAGCAAAGTCAAAATAGACTTTTGAAATTATTTCATTTTTTTATTACATTCGTATGTGTGATTAAGTGTATTTGGTGGGGTGAGTTGAGTGGGTGTAGGGATTTACAACTCTATTAAACTGTTATTTGTGTGTGTGTGTGTGTGTGTGTGTGTGTGTGTGTGTGTGTGTGTGTGTGTCACAACTCTATTAAGCATTTACTAACCGCCATACCCATCTAAAAAACTAATAAATGGCATTTTTAACACATAAACTATTAATTCAATTGAGGGCTCCTGGCAGTTTTATTATCCTAGACTAAAACTGGCTTACCATAAACAAATGAGTTCACAATGTCACAAACTCGTCACAAATAAAAAATGTGTGATAAAAGTAAGAATATCAGCTATGACTAAACCGCTAAGACGTGAGACATCACCGAACTTTAGTATTTACAGTATATGCATAAGCAGACATGCAGCCTCTATTTTGCTTTTTTACATGATGATTCCACGTGTTTCAAATATGTGTTCAGAGATAGTTGTAATACAAAATGTCAGTTTTTTTTATACTATTAAAGTTTGAATTGTAGTTTTTTAGGAAAGAAGAAACATCTTTTTGTGCCAATCATCTTTGTACTGTGTTGATCATAAATACAAACTACCTCAATGGGGATGGTTCAATTATTCAATCATTGTGACATGATCGGATCGGCTCAGTATCGATCGTTACCACCTCGTATGTACTTGGATCGGATCAATTCTAAAATTCCCAGGTGCGCCCACTTCTACCACATTTCCTATTAACTGTTTAGAAATTGCTGAATATTCATCCAACATATGCAACAAACTGTCACTGCCAATTATTTCATTTTAGATTATTATACGAGAGGCATCCTTCTTCTTGACGCTGCCTCCCCAACACGCTGCCGCATAGAAGAGGGCGCTTGCCACTACTGTCTCATAGAATATTTTCAGGACCTTTTTGCAGATTTGAAGGAGGCCAGCCTTCTGAGGAAGTAAAGTCGGCTTTGCCCTTTCCTACATAGAGCTTCTGTGTTGGCAGTCCAGTCCAGTTTGTTGTCCAGCTGCACACCCAGGTATTTGTTCCTGTACTCCTCCTCTTGCCCTTTTCTGATATATATATATATATATATATATATATATATATATATATATATATATATATATATATATATATATATATATATATATATATATATATATATATATATATATATATATATATATATATATATATAACTCAGCTCATTTTTCTCTTGTGCTTCTCACAGTAGTGTCTAGCAGCCCAAAAAAGTGATGTGAAAGGACAGATTTGGCCATGAGTTTGACACTTGTCAGTCCCGAAGACAGTAGTTATTGGTCATAAACGAATACATGTTTACAGAACTGTACTTTATTTTATTAAAACGTTTTTTTTTTTTTTTATTTAAATGCACTTTTTTAAAATTTTGCGACAAAATAAGGTTTTTAACTTGACGGATTTTACCTTTCATGGATTTATTTTGGAATCTAAGCCCTAAACAAAGGATCACCAATGGTAAACTTGAAAAAAATCAGTTAAAAATGTGTTAGAATCCAAAACTAGAGCATGGGTATTACCCAAAATGAACAATCTGTCAATTAGGACAACATGATCATTTGAGCTTAAAGAAAACCGAAACTGGTGCCAAAATGTTGAAAAACACTGCCATAGTAGAATGGAGCATTACTCGCAGTGTTGGAGATGTTAAAGTATTAGTTATAGTTACTCACTACTTCTTCAAATAGTTAGGACCGGAATTACGCTTTAGAAAAAGTAACTAATACCAGGGAAAGTAACTGTGTTACTTTCAAAAAAAATGTTGTATGTCAAATCATTTGAAATTTTCAAAACATTGAAGCACAAGATTGCCATTAATAAAATGAACATCCTTTAAACACATTCAACTTATAAAAACGTCCACAAAACGAACATTTAATCATTGAAAACAGCCTTTTAAAATAAAACGCCTTGAGCAAAACAGTTTAATTGAAACGTTATCATGATTAATTTTTACATAATTGCCACGGTTCTATTTAAAAGAAAACATTTTTACCAAAGTATGTTTTATTTCAAAAAGTCAGTTCGTTCAATGTTCTTTTGTATTTCCGAACACTATTTTGCATGTTTTGTATATTATCTATCTATCTATCTATCTATCTATCTATCTATCTATCTATCTATCTATCTATCTATCTATCTATCTATCTATCTATCTATCTATCTATCTATCTATCTATCTATCTATCTATCTATCTATCTATCTATCTATCTATCTATTTATATATATATATATATATATATATATATATATATATATATATATATATATATATATATATATATATATATATATATATATATATATATATATATATATATATAGATATACACACACACACACACACAATACATACATATACAGTATTACTCATGTTTATTTGTAAAACATGTGTTGACACGCGTTGACTCTTTCGGTCTGCAAATAATTTTAGACAGATTTTGTTTAGGTTAGGTTTTGCAAATGTAACCATGAGGTAATCCCAGCATTCTCGAGTCTAATATTGCGAGACATGTTCCGACAGCTCAGCACTCAATAAATGTTATTTATTTGCTTCTTTAGAACCCCATGGTCCGTCGATAACAACGAGATGGTTGCTTTTGGTGTTTATAGGGCTGCTTCCTCTTATCTTCTTGTACGCCGCGGCTCTTCTAAGCTCTAACCATCATTCACATAGAAACGGCAGAGCCCCCGGCAAGGACCTTTCAGAATGTCTGTCACCAGGAGCAATCTTTAATGGATCCTCTAAAAAACGAACACGTAAAAAAACTAATGCACACCGATTGCAGAAAAGACACATCTTTTGTCGTTAATTGAGGGCCTCTATTTTCTTTTTCAGGAATAGATAGGAGTACAACTTGCAAGTCTCCACTGGTTGTTAGGAGTGTTGAACGATAAAGTAAATACGATCAATCAAAGGGAAAAATTACCGCAATTTTAAACCTACACTTATGTACTAGGTTAGAGTCAGAGCTTGACAATAAATTGATTTGATTTAGTATTTTAAAAATTAAAGATTTGCTTGATCAAAAATGGATAATAATTTGAGAGATGAATTGGAATTAATCAATAATGGTCCTAAAATTATTTTCACCTAATTTTCTAAGTATTTCTTAAAAAAATGATTTAAATAATTATCAATTTACATGAATATATGAGGATGAATTTTTGAAAAGATGCTTGTTAGTCGAAAGATGACCATTTTTTCCCATATCATAGGCCACAACTAAGCCAAAAAGAAAAGAATGACCAAAAAATTCAGTAAAATAGCGGTAAATATCTGCATCATAGTAAAGGCTTTTGATTGCATTAAGCTAAATCTCTTTCTTTCTCTGTGTGTGTGCGTGTGTATAGTTTACAACAGACTCTTTAATCAAACTGCTCAGAATTAAAGCACAAGTCATAATTTGAAACTTAAAATGCTTTACGGCTAGCTCAGTTGTTTTGGTTTTGTTTTTGCATCGAATGTGATTAATATCTTAAAACATAAAATACATGATAAAAAACAACCAATAAAGAAAAATGTAGCCAGTTGTTTGAATCTTAGAGACATTGGGAATGGTATCAAATCAACACATTTTCATAGGTACTTGAAGGTACATTATGTAATGTTTCACCAATAGGTGTCACTCTATCATATAGTGCGACCGGAAAAGAGTCCTACAAAGCAGAAGGAAGAAGAAGAACCAACAACGGAGAGTCAGTGGATCAGGAGGTAGAGCGCTTGTCTTGGGATCAAGTGATCGCAGTTCGAATCCCGGCTCCTCCCCAATAAGCAGGTTAGCGCCTTACATGGCTGCACGGCCACTATTGGGAAATGTGAAGCACATTGTGAAGCGCTTTGGGAAGTCTTGACTTGAAAAGCGCTATATAAATGCAGATCATTTCCTTTCATTTCATCCTTTAATTTAACAGGCCAGCCTTGTTGGCCTAGTCTTGTCAGGATGTTTTCCAGCGCACAAGCCTAATGTCACACTCGACTTCCAGTATTCCCTCAAGTATTGAAGGAAGCCTATCATTTTTGTTACCCATTCATTCAGCACTCATACCCTAGAGAGAGTGATTGATATATGTTCAGAAACCGCTCTTGTTATTAGCAACCATTCCGGAAAGTGGTGCTTTTGGCTATAAATACATTCAAAAGCCTTTACGCTGATGTAGATTTTGAAAATGATTTGCTGTCACATTAAATACTTTGGTTTCCTGTGATCTCCAAATTAAAACACCAAGTTTACAACGTTGTCAAATTTGTAAGCAAACGTACGTTTTGGTTGAAAGTGCATAAACTTAATTTGTCAATGATTTTATAGTGTTTATATATGGCTATTTAATATCTAGTTATTCAACCTCATTATAGGCTCAGGTTTATTTGCTAAATCTTCGTTCATTTACCTTCTTGCAAACTCACTGTGGAAATGATTTTGTTTGAAAAAAAGACTAGCTGATCAGGGAACCTGCAGTTTTTTTTTAGCTGCTATGTTGGAGGAATAAACACTTTTCCAGTTTACCTGGGATCCAATTCCATAGTAACAATTAAATATTTTTTGTCCTAATATTTTTATGTATTCAGAATAATCACTACTTTTGGGTCAACATGCAAGTGTGTCATTCGATGCCCGAAACTAATTTACTTGAAATACAACATCACAACATTTGTCTATCTCAACAGACCATCACAACAAACAATATGAATGAATGACTAAATCAATGAATGTCCTTTGTTGTCACCATAAAGAACAGAGAAATTGTAGGTCTTCTATTTTACTGCAATTAAAACAAATTATAAAAGGTAAACATGTGTAAAAGAATTACAAAAAGAATATATATATATATATATATATATATATATAGATAGATAGATAGATAGATAGATAGATAGATAGATAGATAGATATGTATATATATATATATATATAAATATATATATAGGGAGTGCAGAATTATTAGGCAAGTTGTATTTTTGAGGATTAATTTTATTATTGAACAAGAACCATGTTCTTAATGAACCCAAAAGTCTCATTAATATCAAAGCTGAATAGTTTGGAAGTTGGAGTGGGGCTTTTTTAGTTTTAGCTATTTTAGGAGGATATCTGTGTGTGCAGGTGACTATTACTGTGCATAATTATTAGGCAACTTAACAAAAAACAAATGTATACCCATTTCAATGATTTCTTTTCATCAGGGAAACCAATATAACAGCTCAACATTCACAAATATACATTTCTGACATTCAAAAACAAAACAAAAACAAATCAGTGACCAATATAGCCACCTTTCTTTGCAAGGACACTCAAAAGCCTGCCATCCATGGATTCTGTCAGTGCTTTGATCTGTTCACGATCAACATTGCGTGCAGCAGCAACCACAGCCTCCCAGACACTGTTCAGAGAGGTGTACTGTTTTCCCTCCTTGTAAATCTCACATTTGATGAGGGACCACAGGTTCTCTATGGGGTTCAGATCAGGTGTACAAGGAGGCCATGTCATTAGTTTTTCTTCTTTTAGACCCTTTCTTGCCAGCCACGCTGTGGAGTACTTGGATGCGTGTGATGGAGCGTTGTCCTGCATGAAAATCATGTTTTTCTTGAAGGATGCGGACTTCTTCCTGTACCACTGCTTGAAGAAGGTGTCTTCCAGAAACTGGCAGTAGGACTGGGAGTTAAGCTTGAGTCCATCCTCAACCCGAAAAGGCCCCAAAAGCTCATCTTTGATGATACCAGCCCATACCAGTACCCCACCTCCACCTTGCTGGCGTCTGAGGCGGACTGGAGCTCTCTGCCCTTTACCGATCCAGCCACGGGCCCATCCATCTGGCCCATCAAGACTCACTCTCATTTCATCAGTCCATAAAACCTTAGAAAAATCCGTCTTGAGATTTTTCTTGGCCCAGTCTTGACGTTTCAGCTTGTGTGTCTTGTTCAGTGGTGGCCGTTTTTCAGCCTTTCTTACCTTGGCCATGTCTCTGAGTATTGCACACCTTGTGCTTTTGGGCACTCCAGTGATGTTGCAGCTCTGAAATATGGCAAAACTGGTGGCAAGTGGCATCTTGGCAGCTGTACGCTTGACTTTTCTCAGTTCACGGGCAGTTATTTTGCGCCTTGGTTTTTCTACACGCTTCTTGCGACCCTGTTGACTATTTTTAATCTAACGCTTGATTGTTCGATGATCACGCTTCAGAAGCTTGGCAATTTTAAGAGTGCTGCATCCCTCTGCAAGATATCTCACTATTTTTGACTTTTCAGAGCCTGTCAAGTCCCTCTTCTGACCCATTTTGCCAAAGGAAAGGAAGTTGCCTAATAATTATGCACACCTGATATAGGGTGTTGATGTCATTAGACCACACCCCTTCTCATTACAGAGATGCACATCACCTGTTATGCTTAATTGGTAGTAGGCTTTGGAGCCTATACAGTAAGACAACATGCATAAAGAGGATGATGTGGTCAAAATACTCATTTGCCTAATAATTCTGCACTCCCTGTATATATATATATATATATATATATATATATATATATATATATATATATATATATATATATATATATATATATATATATATATATATATATACACAATGTTCTCCTTTGCCCGCGTCCATGCGTCCTAGACACATCATTTTTGCTGGGGACGCATAGTCTCAAATCAACGTGCGTCCCCGGGACGCAACTTTTTTGACACAAAATTGTTATAATTACCTGATTACTTTTTTTAAAAAAGATTTACCGCAATCCAAACTTTTTGTCCGCCATTGTTGTTTTGGTCTTGCGGTTCGAGTTTTCGTCTGCACGCCGATCTCGGGCGCTTCGAGATAACCACGTGTTGTGGTGGTTGTCGTCGAGGGAAGGTGAAAATCAACACAAAATTGGCAATTTCTTCAGTGTCAGTAATAAGTCGAAACATAATGCAGAAAGTGATAACAACAGCAATAATTCCGGCACGAAAAAACGGAGAAATTCATACCCGTCAACCTGCACGTTTTTGCCGTACAAAGTACGTTTATTATGCATTTTAAGACGTGTATGACGTACAAGAAAATCCATACGGAAAAACGCAAATTTGTCAATTATGGGTACCATCCAGTATACACCGACTATCACGAAACGGCAAATCAATCAAGTCAAACGAGTTCGAGTTGTGTAGTGAAAGGAAGTCCGTCTTTTTTTTTAGAGATCCGGCTTTTTTGGCTCAACTCATTAAAGAGAGCCGGCTATCAAACGGCTCACTTGCTTTGATGATTGATATTACGAATTATGTTGTATAAAAAAGTAGAAAATTGGAAAATGAAAAAAAGACAGGTTTGCAGTGGGCAGGGGACACCCTGAACTGGTTGCCAGCCAATCGCAGGGCACACAGAGACAGACAACTCGATCGCTCATTCACAACTAGGGACAATTAGAAATGCATGTCTTTGGAATGTGGGAGGAAACCGGAGTGCCCGGAGGAAACCCATGCAAGCAAGGGGGGAGCATACAAACTCTGCACAGGAAGTCCGGTAGCTGGATTCGAACCCACACAGGAGGTTCCCAAGACGTTGAAACTGTGTCGCACATGCGCTAACCACTGCGCCGCCGTGCTGCCCGAATTAATAATTTGAATAAGAAAATGTATTATTCAACTTAATTGCATGTATTTTTTCCTTCTACGGTGAACGTCCAAGCTACTTAATTTTTGAACCTTTTTTATGATAAACCTCATTCATGTCAAGCAACTCAGTATCTCACAACAAAATGTTAATTAACAATATATATGATATAACGAAACACATGTACAATAATTAAACTACATAAATAAACACGTTTGAAAAACATATGGTGTAAGATTAATTTGTAAGGGAAAATACAGCATTTTGTAAGGTCACGGAGCCGTAGAGGTTGACAGGTATGGAAATTCTTTGAAAGATCGCGGAGGCAAGGAAAACACGTGTGTTCAAGCGAACGATTCGACGAAAGAAAATAAACAAAAGAATACTCCTAGCAAGAAAAGGACTTTTCTACCAAAATGCACTAAATTATATTCCTGGTTATGCTATGAGGAGGATGATAATGGATTGGACCTTGAGAAGGCATTGCAACTGTGGCGGGACAGCAAACAACAAAGAATATATGAACTGAAAGATCTGAAGTGATAACTGCTTTGTATTACCAATTAACTGATGATTAAAACTGAATGAAAATATGGATTAATATAATTATTTCAGCAATATTATTTTGTATAATGTACAATATTGTTGTGAACTGAAAAATCTTGAAGTGATAACTGATTTGTATTACCAATAAACTGTGATGATTAAAACTGCATGTATATATAGTTTTTTATTATATATTTGTCACAGATTTACAATTTCAACCTCGATAACACTAAATTTTGGGGACCCATAGATCTCTGTTGGGACCCGTAGATTTTTGAGCATGCGAGACCCATCACTTTTCAGAGGTAAAATGAACACTATATATATATATATATATATATATATATATATATATATATATATATATATATATATATATATATATATATACATGGTAGTCCAGGTTAAAACATATTATATGGAAACTTTAAAAAGAGAAAAGAGATGAACGACAAGAATTGGCCCCAAAATGATATTTACAACATTGTGCTTAGAAAATTGGCCTAAGTTATAATAATAATAATGCAATGAAAATGGTGCATTCTAACGATAATAACGATAACGAAATAAATACATAGTGCTCATAAGCGCAGCAGATGGGACCCACATTTCACCCACCCTCCAATATTTTTAAAGCAAAACAAATAAAGTTTTCAGAAAGTACTATAACAATCTACGGGAAGTATGCACCTTTGCCCACCTTGGACGAAAATGTCGAAACCCTGACCACTAAGTTCTCAGAGATGATGACTGATGCAGCATAATAAATTGTAGGAAAACACCGGGAGAAGATAAAGCCTTGCGTTACAAATTAAATTGTCCAACAGTGCGACACAAGGCGAGAATTAAAGAAGAAAAAAACACAGCCCTGGAGGAGCAACCAAGTATAAAGCAGCCAACAATACAATTAGAAAAAGCTTGAGTGAAGCAAAGAAGTAATGGATCAAAACACCAATGCAACGAGTTAGAAGAGTGCCTCAACAAGAACAATTCAAAGAAAGCCTCCCGGAATGTAAAATACCTCACACCAACAAGCCAGGCAAAAGTCAGCCGCATTCAGGATGAGGCACAGAATAAGTTAACAGAAGAAAAATAGATCATCAATAGATGGACAGACTACTGCTCAATACTCTACAAAAACCCAACATGGGTCCGTAAAAGTTCCGTCCAAGGGGAAAGTGATGATTTCCCTATCCTCAGGGAAGAGATAGAGAAAGCAATTAACTCACTGGAGAACGGAAAGTCTCCAGAACTCATACGAAAAGTTGGTGAGCAAACAATTGACCTTTTGACAAAGATTTGCCGAAAGATCTGGCAAACAGGAAAGTGGCCATCTGCATGCAAAAAAAATGCTAGTAATTATTCTTCCAAAGGAAGGAAACTTTCAACTATGCTCCAGCTATAGAACCATCAGTCTCATCAGCCATGCAAGTGAAGTTATGCTAAAGGTCCTACTAAACAGACTGAAACCACAGGCCGAAGAACAGGCCGGTTTCAGGGAGGGAAGGACCACCACAAAACATATTTTTATTCTGAGCATCCTATGTGAGAAGTTTTAACAACAACAGATAAAACCTCTATCACGTTTTTGTTGGATTTACTTGCTGGACTTAATCCAAAATCAAAGATCAGACTCATGCAAGCACTGGTTACTTCCATCTTCCTCTACACTTTTGAGACATGGACTCTTACAGCAAAACTGGAATATAAAATCCTGGCCATGGAGATTTGATGCTACAGGAAACGTCTATGTGACAAAGAAACAGTATGCATCAGAGGCCACATTTCCAAAGATGAAGATCTGTTGTCAACTGTGCACAGACGGAAACTTTTGGTATGGTCACGTCACAAGATCATCTGGACTGTCTGAGATAATTCTACGGGTCCAAGGGGGCTGGAAGAGAGGAAGACCGAAAAAAGAACTGGGCCAACAACATTAAGGAATGGACTGGTGTCAACTTTGTCACGACCCAAAACCAGGCCAGCGACGTCAGCAGTGGAGTAGGCTGTCCAGAGTTGCGTCCTCATTGGTGCCCCAACAACCAATACGGTTATAGAACCGTACACCAATACGGTTATAGAACCGTACCGGGACAAATGTAGTCACTCCACTGTTTCGCAAAAAACCCTTATGTAGAATTTTCAAGTTTGTTCAAAATTCCGTTTTGCAATGTCAGAAAATGGTCAAACAGTGTCATGTAAAGTAAAAACTGTACTGTGTTTTGAATCTATTACATAGATATGTTATCTTAGCGATACTGCTGGTGAGGTTGGGAAGGGCGGGCTATGGCTTCATTTTCGCTTCAAAGCTTTCCGTCACAACTCCACCACAGGGGGTCCGCCTCTCCCGGGAGACCGGAAACCAGAGCTGATACACGTCTCGTCTCGCAAGGGCAGTCTGATTTTGGCCAGCCACAAGGCAGTAGAGATGACCTAACAAGAGAAAAAGCTAGACCAAGGCCCAAATAAACATTCTTATCTTTTGCAAAATATTTCTCACACACCTGTCGTACTGCAAACACCTGATCCACACATCTCTTCCTTTCCTGAAACCACTCTGCTCTTCCATCACCACCTCATGCGTTCTCTCTCTCACTCTCTTAATCAAGACTCTTCCATACAGCTTACCCGGCACAGACAACAAACTGATACCTCTCGAATTGCTACATTCATACTTATCACCTGTACCCTTATACAATGGCACCACACATGCACTACACCAATCAACAGGAACCACACCACTTAAAAAGCATACATTTAACAAGCGTACTAACCAGTCAATCATAGCTGTGCCACCTTTTTCAGACATTCAGCAGTACAACCATCCAACCCAGGTGCCTTCCCCTCTCTCATTTCTTGCACTGCCTCTTGCACCTCCCATGTTTCCACAAGCTTTACATTTAAATCACCCAACACGGGCATTCTCTCCATACCATCGATCGCCTCGACTCTCACTTCTGTCCCATCCTCCACATTTAGCAACTCCTCAAAATACTCTGCCCATCTCGTCCTGACTGCACTACCGCTAACCAGCAATCTACCATTCTTATCTTTCACCTTATCTTCCTTTCCAGACTCACTGTTTCTTACTCTTTTCAGTTCTTTCCAGAACACTTTCCTCTTTTCCTCAAAGTTCACTATCTTCCGACACCATTCATCATTTGCTTTCCTTTTCGCTGCTTCCACTGCCGCTTTTACCAACCTTTTCTTCACTTTATATCTTTCATACGCATCGCCACTCTTATTTTGCAGTCGTCTCTTTTCTGTCACAGCCTCTGATACCCCATCATTCCACCATTCACTTCCTTTCCTAATACCTCGACCAACTTTTCTCATTCCACACACTTCTTTTGCACTCCTCAACACTGCCTCTTTAAACCACTTCCATTCAATTTCCACACTCTCCATTTCTCTTCTACTAATCCGTTCATACTCTTCCCTTATCCTCTCTTTTAACTCTCTTTCCTTTTCTGCCTTATTCAACTCTGACATTTTCACCTCTTCCCTCACACTCTTCTTATAACTAGCCTATAACCATCCATCTATTCTCAGTTTTCCTTCCACATAAAAATGATCAGACATACCACTCATTTCACCTCTGTAAACATGCACATGCAACAATCTACTTAACATCCCTTTCTTAACCACTACATCATCCATCAGTGCTCTGTCCACCATCTTGCCACTATCCACTCTGACAAAGGTATACTTATTCACGTCCCTCTTTTTAAACATTGTATTTCCAATCACCAACTCATTTTCCACACATAACTCAATCAATTTCTCCCCACTCTCATTTCTTCCTGGTACTCCATATCTACCAATCACATTTTCAACCGTTTCATCACCCACTCTAGCATTCAGGTCACCTAGTATTACCACTTTCCACCCTTCTTTCGCACTTGCCACACATTTGGCATGTCCACCCGCAACTCCAGACCTTCTACCATACATACCTCCAAGCTGTAATTCACCCTTTCCTTTCATCTTTGTTTCACTCAAGGCTATCACATCAACCTTCCTTTTAGTCATCATCCTTCCGATCTCCCCTTTCTTCCACTCAGTCGCTTTACTTCCACATCCTCTCACATTTAGTGACCCTATAACTAGGGTTTGCGAGACTTTTCGGTCTCCCGCCCCCCTTTCTTTGCCTTGCTGTCTCTTAGGGAGTAGAGATAGAGAGGAGAGGATCGCCAGTCCCCTCGCTCCCTCCACTTTAGTCGCCTCTTATGACACACAGCGGACCATGGCGGGAGAAAGTTTTGAAAAGAATAAACAGTTCTTTAATTCAATTGGTCAACAAAACTGTTTGGAATGGCGTGGTTATGTGACTCTCCACCAGCCATTATTATTGTGCACCAGAGGCTTGAGAAGGAGAATGATGACTCATTTCCCGCCCGTTCAGCCGATTCTATGAACGACAAGTAAGAATTCTTCATGTAACATTCTGAATTGACTGGGTTTCACACATAATTTTGATCAATATTGAAAAATAAATCAACAAATTTTTCACAAAAGGTTTTAGAAAACAGCTGCAGTCTCATGGATGTTTTTATTCTTGCAGTGATGTGAGGTAGTTTTACAAATTACCTAGTTTTATTGCATACAGATTGTGTGTCACATCTAAAGTTAAAAACGCAGTCCATGTCATCACATGCACGACCCTCTCTGACACACACACGAAATATTGTCATATGAAGTTAAACATGACTAGATTACGTTGTCCAAGGTAATGTGTTCATTTAACACATACGCAAAATCAAAATAAAATGCCTAGGGTAAAGCTGACGATTAACTCGAATAGTTTAGCTTCGAGAACAGCTACTACAAAGGGAAAAAAAATCGACTTGTATAAAATTTTCTTCCAAAAGGCAAACAAACTGTTTCTAGTAGCTGAGTAAAAATAGGCCATGAGTTGCTGTGAGTCACATTTATCTGGAAGCACGAGGCTGATAACATGGCTAGCCGTAGCAGTCGGAAAACAATACTAAAAACATGAACAAAGCAAAGTGGCATATCAATTTCTTCAAAATACAAACACACACTACTCTTACCAGTGCAGCAAACTAAATGCCTTAAACGAGGACCCAAAATATTTCCTTTCACTACACAACTCGAACTCGTTTGACTTGATTGATTTACCGTTTCGTGATAGTCGGTGTATACTGGATGGTACCCATAATTAACAAATTTGCGTTTTTCCGTACAGATTTTCTTGTGCGTCGTACTCGTCTTAAAATGCATAATAAACGTACTTGACAGGTATGGACAAGCCGCATGTGGCCTGCTGGCCGTAGTTTGACCACCCTGGCTCTAAAAGGAAATTGTATATTATTTAGCGCCTCCTAGTAGTAAAAAGCATTGAATCAAAAGTCATTGAGCTGAATAATATTGATCTGAAAAATAAGCAAACAAACACAATAACAATCAGATAAATGTGCATTCTATTAACAGTCGTATGTAAAGAAATTTGTATTTATTTCTTTAATATCAGGCTCGCCTAATGAGATTCAACATAATTGTCCGCCATCTTCCTCTTTCGCGTACCTAAAAACTTCCCAAAGGCTGGGAAAAAAAGGAGAAGTAAAATTTTGCTTTTCGGTCACTTTGAGTCTCGCTACTTTGGATTCTTCCTTGTGCTTTTAGCACAAATTTTTGGTGGCACTACACCATACAGTGACCACGAGTGGTCAAATAAAACACACTGTTCCTTTAACTTAAAAGCAATAGGTCACAGAAGATAAAAGGGCCTTAATCATCCGGGTACAATCAGATAGATAGATAGATAGATAGATAGATAGATAGATAGATAGATACTTTATTCATCCCCTAAGGGAAATTCACATTTCCAGCAGCATCCCTGAGCTGAGAACAATACAATAATAAAGCCAAAAGAATACAATATACAAATACCCAGTGTGACGTGCAAATGCCCACTTTAGCATGTTATATAGAGTAACTAAATAGTGCTACACAGAACACATAATGCAGTAAGATTCGGTAATATCCAATGTAGGTGGTGTGGTTTAATGTGGGCCTTTACTCTGCCGGGTGGAGTTAAAGAGCCTCATGGCATGAGGAAGAAAAGATCTCTTCAGTCTGTCCGTAGTACAAGACAGTGACAGCAGTCTGTCACTGAAACTGCTCTTCTGTCCGGAGATAATGCTGTGAAGCGGATGCGATGGATTGTCCATGATTGACCAGCAATCAGCAACCAATTATTGGTTTGAGCAGTTATATTCATCCAGAATTTTACTATTATAAGTAGGCCACGTTTACCGGAAAGAAAAATGGAGGTTTGATCCCTGTTGTATACTTTGTAAGTAGCTGAGAAAAAACGACAGACTAATTGTATTGAACTTTTGCAAGGATTAACTCTGAAAAAGGTTGCCGGCTTTAAAACATGACCTGTTCTGAATGAAACAGTCTAAATAGGTAGAATTTCGACCACTAATGCAAAATAATCAATTCCATTATAAAATCCCCCGTGGGCAGAGCATTGGAACAGAGTCCTTGATTTTGTCGCTCTACCACGTCTGCGTCGAGACCTGCTCTTTACTCAGTGAAATTGCTTCACATTTTTACACAAAGACTCCTTATTGTAGACCTTTCCGTTGTTTTGCTCATATTTTGTCCGGGTCTACAGTCAGATCCTCACGGCACACAGGGATGTTTATTGTTATTTCCACAATGCTCCATACTATATGTAGGGCTTATTATGTACGGGTGGACTTGATGTGCAGTAATTGCTCAACAGAGAAAAATAACTGTTGTCTTAGATACTAATGAAACACTGACGTACAGTCAGGGGAGGGAGTTGAGTTCCCCCCCCAAAAAAATCTTTTAATTTTCACATTGTTTTATGAAAATTATTAATATAATTAGCATGTGCTGTGCTGACCGTCAGCATATGTAAAGTGAGGCACGTTATTCTCTTGCCTCATGGCAGAGGGCGATAGTGGGGCCAGGGATTCTGATTTGGTGCACAGCTCAGCCCCAAACAATAGAATGAGTGATATTATAGGAAAGCTTACAGTTGAGTGAGGCACACAATTTTCATGCCTCATAGCAGAGTGCAATAGTGAGACCAAGGATTAAAATTTGATGCATAACCCATTTCCAAACAATATCATTTCTGATAGTATAAACAAGTTTAGAGCTGAGTGAGGCAGACAATTCTCCTGCTTCATTGAAGAGGGAAATAGTGAGAACAAGGATTCTGATGTGGTGCACAACTCAGCCCCAAAAAAATAGAGTTACTAGTAATAATATCAAGCTAACAGAAGAGAGGGAGCTCAAACTCTGTGTTTATCAGACACAGCCCAGAAACCTGACTGATGTAGAGACGATCTGTGTGGAGGAGTGGGTCAAGATCCCTCCTGCAGGGTGTGCAAACCTGGTGAAAGACTACAGGAAATGTTTGACCTCTGTAATAGTAAACAAAGGCTATTGAACCCAATATTACCATTTATTTATCAGGTGTTCAAATACTTATTCGCAGCTGTATCACACAAATAGATTGTTAAAAAAAATCATGCATTGTGATATCTGAATTTATCTTTTTGGTTTATCTCTCTCACGGTGGACATAAAAATTTCAGACCCCTCCATGATTTCTAAGTGGGAGAAATAGAAAAATAGCAGGGTGTTAAGATACCTATTTTCTTCACTGTACGTTTTCATGGTTCAAGAATCCCTTAACAACCAGGGTCGTTGAGGGACCACTTCCTGTGATGTCTCTTAGGCAAGTACCGTCTAGGGGCGCACATCACTCTCTAAGGCCACTTTTCTGGTGGGGGTTTGCTTCCCCACATGAAACAGTACTTTCCATGGTTACCAGTAGCAGGAAAAGCCTCTTGATCCAATTCAGATACAGCGCATTTATCATCTGGTTGCCATTCTTTTTCAGTGTAAAACGTCATCCTGCTCTTCAGAGATGACATATATATTGGCATTGATGGGCAGTAGCGTGTGAAAATACTTATACTAAATTCTAACTAAATCCCTGAGGAAAAACAGTTTTGTTTCAAATTTTTGAGTATCGCATTTTACAGAGGGAAATATAAGAGTGTTTGAGGACACAATGAATCAAACGGTGTCTGTGAACATCCCCTTGTGAACTGAGTTAGTTTACTTTTGATATTCTTCTGAAGTCTTTTTGCTTCTTGGATTAAGTATTTGATGTGTGCGGTGCACAAAAATAGAAACATTCATCTACATAGGATTCAGACTACTCTGTTAATATTCATACTTCAAAGTTTTGTCTGATCACTTCGCAAGTGTTAATTAAATGGGAGTTTAAATGACACTTTCTCCGTGAGTGTTTAAAATATTTAATGTTTTTAATATTTTTCCTACCTGTACAGTGAATCATCTATGAGAAATGGATCTAGGTTTTATTAAGGCATGAATTAAGGGCAATGTTTTATGGCGTACGATCCAGCAAAATAAATAGCCGTGTGTGCTTATAAATCATAACATTTAATTGTTGTGGTTGTTGGATTTCCCGTCGTTGGCAGCAAAAGTCGAATGAAATCGGGGACATTAATCATATGAAAATGAAATCACGAGGTAGCGGTTATTAAGAAAGTCATGTATCATAGTTACGTCACACAAACTACATGCGTCACAATTTGTGATGGGCCTAGAGGTTTTTAGTATAGAAATTTTAAACAACGTTCCCCATGCAAATTATTCTCTGATGTGCCACCATCATTAATAATGGATGAAATCTCATTAATTACTGCATTAAATATAATCTGAGATCTTTTAATAAAGCCAAAGGTCGGTAAAAGTATGAGTCATTTAATTATATTGATCGTGGAATATTGTTATCCTATGATAATGATGAGCATTAACATACCAAGAATAAAAAAACAATAGATATTCGAAAGAATTTGTAGTCATTGGATAAAAGTCAGTTATTTTGTACTGAACTTTGTTTTTATTCAAAATTATGCACTGAACACATCTTTGGTCAGTATACTTGAAAAGTTTAAACTGTAAAAGACACTCAAAATAAAGAGAGAAGACATCAATAGATGTTGAACTTGCAAGGATGTTATCCCATTCTAAGGCTCTCCCAAGCGCTTTCTTTTTAATCAACCTAAGGTGTGTGTGGGGCGCGGGTATCAAAGTACAACATGATATGGTGATATAATGTAATAGTCATAACAACGAACAAACGGGCACAATAATAGTCAAAATAACAAACTTGCATCCTATTATATCTCCTGTGCAGGTGTCCAATATTAAATAATGATAAAAAATAAAATTATCTGCTTATGGGGTAGTACACGTGAATATATTACATAATTTTGTCTTGATGAAGCAGTTGAAAATTGCACTGCAAAAATCACAACATATATCAAATAAAGTAAAAAACTCGCTCAAAAATGAGCTGATTTTTTATTTTTTTATTTTGATAGTAAAAAAATAACAGATGAAGAGCAGATACATTTTGCACAATTTAAGTGTCATTTTTCTTCAAACAAAAGATAAGAAAACAATGACCCCCGGCTACTTTTCACGGTTTTGTATTGTGCGTTGTGTTTTCTATTCTGATTAGCTGAACCAAGTGTTGGCAATCCAGACTTTTGAAAGAGCTATATTGGACCAAAAAACAACAACATAAATTTGGAGCTGCAGAGATAAAAAGCTTTATATAAGCCTTATTAGGAAAGCAACACATACGACATACATATGTATAGAATATTTAAGTTTGCCCTCCTACAAGAACCATGTAATTTTCCATTATCAAACATTTTTTTTAAACGCCAGGGAGCCACTAGCGAGCGCCAAAGAGCTGCATGCGGCCCCAGAGACGCTTGTTGATGACCCCCGTGCTAAAAAGTCCCGAAGATCGTAGTTAAACAAAAAATGTTGACCATTTACGGATGCTTGGGCATGCAAAAATGTTTTGCTCCTCGATTTCAATGCATTGTGGAGTATCTAATTGTATAATTGTTAAAAAAAAACTATTATTTCAGGTTTTTTGTCTATCAAAGGTTCACTTTGGAACTTAACCCCTGCAATAAACAAGGGATCACTGTATAGTAAAAATAAAATTAAAAAAACTGGTTAGAAGAATGTTATAATCCAAATTCACAGCAAAATTGTAAACCAAAGTGAATAATTTGTTTTACAGTCAATTAAGAAAACATGACCATTTAAGCCTTCAAAGAAAAACACATGAAATTGGTGCTGGGAATTTGTTTTAAAACATTTTTGTAGTGTGTCTTGACCTTGTTTAATGACAAACAGTTTTTTTGTGGCCCACAATAAACAGGCACAACTTAATTTTTGTGCCACGGCAAGCCCACTTTACCATTTTGGGGGGTTTGGCCAACTCAAATGACGTTCCAGTGTTTCAAACTGATTTTGTTTTTAATTACACGTGATTATTTGGTAACACGAAAGATGAATGATTGGAATTTTGAACAGCTAAAATTAGGTCAAAGTTGTAGCCTCGATTCTGTCCAATTCCTTTGCGGATGACCTAAAATAAATATCATGAATTGGTGCATCAATCCCGCTCAATTTGGAGTTTTCTTTTTAACTGAGCACATTATTATAATTATCATCACTGTATTTTAAAAACAACCCCCTAGGGTGTGGCAGAGCTATGTGGGGTTGGGTGTCACACACCATCAGGAGTAATAGATTGCAGTTTCCAACTGCCCTCCACACCAGTGTTGCTGGTAAGATGTTACTTTAATTTTTGGCTATTTGAAAGGGATTCTATGTATTTTTTAGCGCCTCCTAGTTGAATTAAGCCTTAATCTATAAAACAATACAGTTTTTAAAAATAGCAAAAGTACATGAACTATGAAATAAATGTAAACTTTCAAAACGTTCGTCGATTGAAAAAATTGCATGTATTTGACAAAACATGAGCCTCTTCTAGAGCACTGTTTCTCAACTGATGGGTCAGGGTCCAAAAATGGATGACGGACCCGTTTTCAGTGGGTCTTGGGCCTTTGCATTGCATTGGCAAAATAACGCTATGGAGAAGAAAAAAACTGGGGTCAATTACACTCCTTAACAGCAGAGTGCCGGGAGTTTTTGTTTTGCTCACGTCGTCGCGACTACGAGATTGATTCAGATTCCTACTATAGCAGAATTCTGGACTGAGATTTTTTATCTCGAATAGTTGAAAAGTTTCTGGTAAGTATCTCGGACGTTTGGCGTAAGGTAAGTGCCCGCGCACAATTGTTTTACAGTCGCGCTGCTGCCGATCGCTGGTGAAGGGCAACCCTTCCCACGGCTGCTAAGACGCTTTTCGGCTTCCGACTGCTCACAAGTGAGTATTGGTTGTTGTAAAGGTTGCTCTCGCTTCCGTAGTCAAGTAGCCCTTCTAGAGGGACGTGTCCGTGAGCTAGAGCAGTTTAAAAGGAAAATGTTTGGTGCCCTGGACACCACTACTAGCGTGGGTTGTAGCGAACCTGCTAGTCCTGTTAGCACTAGCCCTAAACGGCATGCTAATCACGGTGAACCAATTCAGACACGTAATAAGTTCAGCCCCCTAGCTAGTCCCACTCCACCCCGGTCTACTGGCTCCCGCACCCTATTTATAGGTGACTCCATCACCCGTAACATAAAGCTTAGCACCCCAGCCACGGTTATGTGTATTTCTGGGGCCAGAGCACCCGACATTGAAGCTAATTTGAGAGAGCTGACATGCAAATCTAGACACCAGAACAGGGTTAGCTTCACTGATATAGTCATTCACGTCGGCTCTAATGATACTAAAATGAGGCAATCTAAGATTACAAAGAAAAATATTGCTAGGACCTGTAATCTCGCCAGCAAGATGAGTCGGCATCGAGTAATTGTCTCTGGCCCTTTGCCTGCGAGAGGCAATGATGAGAGGTTTAGCAGACTAGTCTCGCTAAACCGGTGGCTGGAAAGTTTCTGTAGTCAGCAGGGATTTAGGTATGTGGATAATTGGCCTGCTTCCTGGGGCCGACCTGACCTGCTGAGGAGAGACGGCCTTCACCCTAACTGGAAAGGTGCTCTCACTCTTTCTAAAAATATAGATTACTGTTTAAGCCTTCCATGACAGGGTAAACTAGTGCAGGCCAGGTCACAGGTGATTAGTGAACCTGTAACCACAGGTGTGGAGTCTGTAATGCTAGAGCTAACTAGCGCTATGCTATATTCATGCAATTCACATAGTTTTTGTAGTTTAGAGTGTTCCATTGCCTGCACCACACACCCTCATCCGTACTCTTCTATAGCATCTTCTTCTGTGCTTGTTACCTCTGATTCTCCCTTGTTAGGTGAGGAGGGAGAATAAATAACATTATTTTCTACCACTAGTCATCCTGCTACTCCACCTGTCAACAATATTTCTGTGGTATGGAATTCGGGCCGCATCTGCCGTCATGCAAGGCACAAGACAAGGGGCTGGCAGTATAATCCTGTGGAGGTTACCACTAAGGTTGCCATTAAGGTTCAAAACTCGGGAAAGGGTTCAGCTCAGTCCACAGTGCTAGAGCTTGGCCTTCTGAATATTAGATCACTAGCCTCCAAAGCTTTACTTGTCAATGACCTTATTATTGAACACAATCTTAACCTTATTGGCCTTTGTGAGACCTGGTTAAAACCAAATGAGTTTGTAGTGTTAAATGAGGCTAATGTTCACATAAACTCCCCATCAAATTCCCTTGCAATTGCTTTTAAGTCGCTGATTGATACATTTGGTGTCAATCAAATAGTTGATGTGCCCACTCATAAAGATGGGAACATCTAGATCTTGTTCTGACCCGTGGCCTAGTAGCCTCAAATGTTACAGTGTTACCGTATCTTAATGCCATCGCTGATAACTATCTTGTTAAGTGTGAGGTGCTGTTTAATGTTAACTGTGATAAGGAAAAATTAGGCTTTAGCAGTCACAATATCCGCCCTACAACGACATTAGCTTTAAAAGAAATATTACCTATGGTAACTGCAGCCTTCCCTTCGTACACTGGGTCTGTTAACTCACTTACAAACAACTTTAATACTGCTTTGGTTAATGTTCTTGATTCTGTGGCGCCCTTAAGGCATACATTTCGACCTAAGAAGCATACACCTTGGTTTACTGAAGAAACCAGATCACTCAAACAAGGTTGCAGAAAAACTTGAACGAAAATGGCGCACTACAAAGCTGGAGGTGTTCCGACTGGCCTGGTGTGACAGCTTGCTGAAAGATAAAGTAGCTGTTACCTAAGCTAAAGTACAGTTTTTCTCTAAGATGATTGTTAAACAAAAGAATAATCCAAAATTTTTGTTTGACACAATGGCAAAACTTACCAGACAACAACTTAACCCAAATAGTTCTACTTATTCTGCTGATGACATTATGAATTTTTTTAATAAAACAAATCAACTAATCAGGAATGACATTTTAAAAGAACGCTCTGTAACCTCCTCCTATCTCAAAGATGTGGAGGTGTTAGGTAAGGACCGTGTCGGCGGTTGTTCAGAAATATTCTTCAGTTTCAATGATTTGTCCCTTGATAGTGCAACACAGATGGTCAGTAGGGCCAAACAAACTACTTGCCTGCTTTATCCGTTTTCCAGTTTCACTGGTGAAGGATCTGTTTGGGATTTTAGGACCATCACTTTTAAATGTTATTAATATATCGCTATCCTCGGGTATTGTTCCTGTAGCCTTCAAGTCTCTTGTCATTAAACCCACGCTTAAGCGACCCAACCTTGACCCAGAAAGCCTAGGTAATCATAGGCCAGTGTCAAATCTGCCATTTTTTTGCAAAATTACTTGAAAAGGTCGCTGCACAGCAGTTAAATGACTTCATGTCAGAAAATAACCTCTTTGAAACTGTCCAGTAAGCATTTAGGGCAAATCACTCTACTGAGACAGCCCTGGCTAAAGTAACCAATGATCTCCTTTTAGCAATAGATTCCGGTGCCTCATCAATGTTACTGCTGCTGGATCTCAGTGCTGCTTTTGATACTGTCGACCACAACATATTACTTGTTCGTCTGGAATGCATTGGTATCTCAGGAACTGTACTCTGATGGTTTAGGTCCTACCTGTCAGACAGAATGCAATATTTTAACTATGGCAATCTGACCTCTAAACAATCTAATGTCCCCTGTGGTGTTCCACAGGGCTCTGTACTTGGCCCCGTTCTTCTTAGTATTTATATGATCCCGCTTGGTGACATTATCTGCAAATATAATATTAGTTTCCATTGCTATGCAAATGGCACTCAACTGTATGTGCCACTGAAGACAACTGGACAGATAAGTTGTAGAAATCTGGAGGCTTGCCCTACTGAGATTCAAAGATGGATGTCACTTAACTTTTTGCGCCTTAACCCAGAAAAAACTGAAATGTTGATTATTGGTCCAGCTCACTGTTGTGAGTTGTTTTCAAACACTACCTTGAACCTAGACAAATGTAATATCACCCATAGTGACTCTGTCAAAAATCTAGGTGTTATATTTGATCCTAATCTGTCGTTTCAGTCACACGTGAAAAATATTACTAGAATAGCTTTCCATCACCTCCGTAATATTACAAAGATTCATTTGATGCCGTCCCAATCAGATGCAGAGGTTTTAATTCATGCGTTTATTACTTCTTGGCTTGATTGCTGTAATGTATTGCTTTCTGTTCTCCCGATGTCTAGCATCAAAAGTTTGCAGCTGGTTCAGAATGCAGCAGCTAGAATTTGGACTAAGACCAAAAGGTTTGAGCATATTACTCCTGTATTGGCCAACTTGCACTGGCTCCCAGTCCACTTAAGATGTGACTTTAAGGTTCTCTTATGAACATATAAATGTTTGCATGGACTTGCACCCTCTTATCTATCTGATTTGATTTCTCCCTATGTTCCTGCACGGAGTCTGCGCTCGGAAAATGCCGGTCTACTTGTGACTCAGAGAGCCAAGAAGTCTGCGGGCTCGAGAGCGATCTCCATCCGGGCCCCGGTGCTATGGAATGCCCTGCCTCCGGAGATAAGATCTGCAACCTCAATGCTTAAGAAACACTTCTATTCCAAAGCTTATGATTAATTCCCACCTCATATTCTGTATTGTCCTGTCTTTTTTCGACTGCCTGCCTGGTGGTGATACGAAGGGGAGGGACGATTTGAGATGAGTCAGCGGACCAGCGTTTGACATGAAGCATGTGAACGCCTGCATGGACCAACTGGCTGAGATGGGAAGCTGCGTCGTGGCCGTCATAGACTTTCTGGACTAGTTTACAGGATGGGGGAGTCGCTCCTGTCATGCACTTTTCGGACAAATTTTCAACAAGTTACCTAGTGTTTACTATGTTTGTGTACTGTAATGCTAAATGTAATTTACCCTGGTCATCCTGAAGGGGGATACCACTTGTGAGGTCCCTTCTCAAGGTTTCTTTTTTTCCTCACGCTGAGGTTTTGAGTTGTTCCTTGCCCGAATGTTGGTTTAAGATCAAGTAATTGTGTCATTGTAATCCTGTGCAGTCCTTTGAGACATTTTTGTGATTAAGGCCTATATAAATAAATTTGACTTGACTTGACTACAAGGTAAAGAAGGTTTATGCCCGGCTTCTCTTCTTCTTGTTCAGTCAATCTGTAATCGTCTTTATTGCGTTTGGAAGGGACCACATCTCGTTTTATTGTGATTTTGTATGTTTAATTTACTTTTTCTGGCCATGCTAATGGGTCTTAAGAAAGTTACTGGTAAGGGGAAGGAAAAGAGGAAAACAGTGACAACAACAATCGAGTGGAAAATGGAAATTATTGTGTAATACAAAAACGGTGTATGAGTGACTGTCACTGAAGTTGTTTTTGTACCACCAGGAGGCTGTAAAAATACAAAATGTCCCTTTAAAGGGAATGTGAGTGAGCATATTCCATTGGATAGAAGACAATTTGTCTGTTCTCTCCCGATACAAAACAAATTCATGCTTACACTAAAAACTAAAAACACATTGCATATTCTGCCAGTTTACCTATAATACTATTGGGTAAAGACAATTGATAGAAAATGGACATGATGTATTGCCTACATTTCTATATATTTTTTATAACTACATCTTTTTTCGAACGAATCATACATTTCATCTACAGAACTTGACATTGCCCTTGAGTGTAATTATATAATAAAAGCTTTACCTGAACAGCAAAACAAAAAAATATTCTCCTTTGAGGGTTTTATGGTATCTAAAATCATGGCACTGAGGCAGTGTTTCTCAACTGGTGGGTAAAGACCTGAAAGTGGGTCACGGACTCGTTTTCAATGTGTCGCAGGGCTTGGCAAAATAATTCTAAGAAGGAAAAAAACAAACATGCAATTACACTCCTATAATGCCGTGCTCGATCTTCTCTACCTGTTCCGCCAATCAGCACAATCGATAAGGGACCACATCTCCATTTATTGTAATTTTGTGGGTTGTATATCCTTTTTCTGCCCATAATAATAGGTCCCAAGAAAATTACTGATGAGAGGAAGGGAAAAGTGGAAAACAGGGACAACTATCGAGTCAAAGAAGAAAATGATTGTGAAATACAAAAATGTAGTACAAGTGTCTGCCAATGAAGTGCTGCTGGAAGGTACAGTAAATGGTTTAAAAATGATAGATTTTAAGCTTTTTCCCAGTGTATTCATCTTTATACGATGTAGGCTTAAATACAAGGATAGACCGTACTTGCAGTTCTTTTGGTTTCGATTAGCATTTTGTTTTTTAAACTGCACAATCCTTTCATTGAATGAATTAGATAGGTGGAAATGTTTTCTCGAATTGTGTTTGCAGCTTGTCATTATGGTGGAATTGTGGGTAGTGAAGTCAGACCAGTTAAGAATCAACACTTTATAGAGAATGTGTGTGAGCAGTTTTCATTTGGTTCCAAAAAAATGGACTATTCTCTCCCAATATGGAACAAATTCATCTTTAAACTGAAAAAACACATTGCGTGTACTACCATCTCCCCTGGATTACTATTGTGCAAAGGCAATTTATAGAAAATGGAAATGATGTTTTGCCAATATATTTAAATATTCTATCCAACTCTGCATGCAATTGCCCTTGAATATTATTATATAATCAAAGTTTCTCTCAAACAGCAAACAAAGAAAACATTTTTCTTTGAGTTTTATGGTATCTATTACAATGGCACTAAAGCATTAATATTCAAATGATTTTGACACATAAAATCTTCAACTCAAAAGGTAGCCTAACAGAGACATACTGTTTTGAAAAAACGAGACACAGTACACTTTCATACTTCAGTAATTTTAATTTCACAGCGAATAAGTCATTATTTTGCCCAGGTAGCTTGAAGGAAGTAAATGTTTGAACATTTGAATTGGAGTGGCTGCGATTCTACTTCTGTGATGATGAAAATAGGACATCTTGTCTATCTTGTGAACTAATTTTGTCCAATTTAAGGAGCAGTCATCCTTGAACAAGTCCCCTCCGGTGGGTGCTAATATAAAAAGCAGCAATGATAAAAGCAATGTCCTGTCACAGAATTTAGGAACAGTTCAACTCATAGCCTTTTGCAGATATACAAGTTAGATTTTTTTTCTACGGATGAACAAACATCATAATGCATACATTGGAAACCACATTATTGTGAGTACTTAAAGCACTGGTCCTCCACTGGTCTGACTTCAGGACCCACCGTTCCGCCCTGATGACAAGCTGCTACCCAAACAAGAAAATATTCCACTTCAAAAATGTATTCCATAAAAGAATTGTGCAGTTTAAAGAAGATATAATATAATATATATAACGGGAGATCGACAGACGGGTCGGTGCAGCGTCTGCCGTCATTCGGACCCTGTACCGGTCCGTCGTGGTGAAGAGGGAGCTGAGCCGAAAGGCAAAGCTCTCGATCTACCGGTCGATATACGTTCCTACCCTCACCTATGGTCATGAACTTTGGGTCATGACCGAAAGAACCCGATCCCGGATACAAGTGGCCGAAATGAGTTTCTTCCGCAGGGTGGCTGGGTTCTCCCTTAGAGATAAGGTGAGAAGCTCAGTCACCCGGGAGGGACTCGGTGTAGAGCCACTGCTCCTCCGCGTTGAGAGGAGCCAGTTGAGGTGGCTCGGGCATCTAATAAGGATGCCTCCTGGACGCCTCCCTCGGGAGGTGTCCCGGGCATGTCCCACCGGCAGGAGGCCCCGGGGGCGCCCCAAGACACGTTGGAGAGACTATGTCTCTCGGCTGGCTTGGGAACGCCTCGGAGTCCCGTCGGATGAGCTGGAGGAGGTGGCTGGGGATAGCGATGTCTGGGCTTCCCTTTTAACGCTGCTGCCCCCGCGACCCGACCTCGGATAAGCGGAAGACAATGGATGGATGGATGAATAATGTAATTTGTTCAACCCCCCCCAAAAAAGAACAAAAAAAACAAAATGATTGCAAAACCCATAGAACCTACAGTACCCGATATCTTTGCAGATAAGCCTACATCACCTGTAAGTCAGCCCCTAAAACTTTGAAATAGCCACATACATAAATACATTGAAAATATTAATAAAGTGTGTACTAAACAGCGATCACTTTATAACTATATAGTTAAAAAGAACAATAATACTAGTGGAAAGCTGAATGTTTAAACCATTTACTGCACTTTCCAGCAGCGCTTCAATGACAGACACTCGTACCCCATTTTCGTATTTTACAATTAAAAAAGGAAATACAAAATAAAGAAATCACAGTAAAATGAGATGTGGTCTCTCTCAAACGCGTCGGTTGACTGAACAGGTCGAAGAGATCGAGCCAAGATTTATCACCTTAACTGTTAAGGAGTGAAACTGATCCTCAGTTTTTTCTTTTTCTAAATATTATTTTGCCAAGGCAAAGGCTCGTGACCCACTAAATGCAGGTCCGCTACCCACTCTTTGGTGCCGACCCACAAGTTGAGAAACCCTGACTTAAAGCACCTATTTCCAAGTCAAGGGCCGTGGGCCTCACCCGTCCAATAGAAAGTTTTTCACACTATACTGCATACGTATAGTGAATAATTTTCAATGTTACCTTACTGGTTGAGACCTGAATAGTTAATGATTTCAGATTTATTTTACATGAAGGATTAGTTACATTTATTTTACATACAAATTCCATTCCATTATATTGTTAAGCTACATCTGGCTGATGTGGCTCTCGGTGAAAATGAGTCTGACACTTTTGCTTAAGGGATCGCTAGCTGTGACTAGCACAATATTAACAGACGTTGTCACTAGGTGTATTAGCATCAGCAACTAGCATTAACCACTATTTTTGGCATCTCGTGTTGCTCAATTTGAACATTGGAAAATTGAAAACTATTGCACTGAAAATAAATAATCTTTCCCCCTTTTTTAGTTTGCATTATTTTTCTTTTATTTGTGTCTGTTGTCAGCCGTAACTGATCAAATGTTTGCTTTAGCGGTTAGCTGTTAGCTTTAGAAATATCAAGAATTGCCTTAGAAGTTCCTAGCTGCTACAAGCACATCATTAGCAATTCACATTAGCAGATTCTTTCTTATTCAGCAATCGATTGACGTCGATTTTTTTATTCAAATTGAATTTTACACCCCTGACACCAAGGTACAGTGTGCATTCTTTGACCATTCGATGTTCCTGAGAGCAAAAAAGAACAAGCAAGGTTTGTTTTTTTTCTGGGTACCTGTGCCAGCAAGATGGCGAACAATTAACTCAGGTCCCTCAATGTGAGGCTCATGCTATGAAGAATAAAAACAAATTTCTCCACCTACGAGTAATTTAAACAATGCCTTTTTATATGGTACTTAATTTAATTTTCCGTATTATTCAAATAAACATTGTTTTTTTTTTTAACAAATTATGTTTTCTTACCACAAGGAGTCACTAACTAATACACAACGTCCCATTAAAAATAGATCAGTTAACAGCAATACATCGTAGTTAAAAACTGAAAAGAAAGGAAATACTAATGTAACCGCGGTGTACCTGTCCCACCAAAGATCCACATTCACGCTGGACTGGATGATGAGGTTTTTTATTAAAGTTGCTGCAAATAATTGAGTCACAACACGTGGTAAGTTTCTCTGCTGGCTTTGATCTCTTTGATCTCGATGTGCTCACCAACTCAGTCCATATCCACCCTTTCATTTGTTTCTGGTGCTGATTTTAACCTGGTTACACGTTTGTGTGCTGACATTGGAGGAAAAATGTTAATTATTTGAAAAAATAGAAATAACAACAATAATGAGTATAAAAACGGGTACAATTTACCTGCAAATGAATGAGTCACAACACAACACGTGGTAAGCTTCTCTGTTGGCTTTGATCTCTATAAGGGGAATTGGCATTTTAGTACAATATGCAACGTCCGGCAAAACTAACATAAAAGGCGACAGAAACAAAACGAAAATAAATCCAAACAGCTTGCCAACATCAATCACATTACTGTGCATGTTGAGAGATTTGTCAGCTGTGGTTTTAATGTTTAAAATGAACTTTTTTGCGGAGCACCAAAAGATCGTGTCTTACCGTTGACAGCTCGTTGTATACTGCCAAAAAACCCCACCTTCCTGTCGCACTACTCTCCGGTCTCCCGAAGTCCAGAATCAAGAGTCTTCAGCTGGTACAAAATGCTGCAGCCAGGCTTTTAACTAGGACAAAAAAGTCCGATCACATCACGCCAACTTTGGCTAACCTGCATTGGCTCCCTGTTAGCCTAAGATGTTATTTCAAGGTTCTCTTAGTATTTTACAAAATCATACATGGACTTGCTCCCTCATATCTTTCAGATCTGATTCCCCCCTATGTTCCAGTCCGAAGCCTTCGTTCTGAGAGTGCCGGTCTTCTGGTGACACCAAGAGCCAAGAAGTGTTCCGCTGGTTCGAGAGCGTTCTCCATCCGGGGACCGGTGCTGTGGAATGCTCTCCCTCCTGAGATCCGATCTGCAACCTCAGTGGAAATGTTTAAATCTGAGCTTAAAACACACTTTTACTTTATAGCATATGAATAACCTATACTTTTCGTGGACACTATCTCTGTATTATTTGTGATTGCAACATCCTTTGCTGTCTGGTAATCCTGAAAGGGGGATGCCTCATGTGCGGTCCCTTCTCAAGGTTTCTTCATTTTCCTCATGTTGACGTTTTTTGAGTTTTTCCTTGCCCTCATGTTGGTTCCAGATCAGCG
The DNA here is from genome assembly GCF_059441175.1 of Urocampus carinirostris. NCBI lineage: Eukaryota > Metazoa > Chordata > Actinopteri > Syngnathiformes > Syngnathidae > Urocampus > Urocampus carinirostris. The sequence continues at coordinate 7,265,387 of NC_142353.1, forward strand.
GATGATGTAATAATAGTCTGAAAAACAGTCTGTGTAATAACCTGTGCAGCCCTTTGAGACTCTTTGTGATTAAGGGCTATACAAATAAAAATGACTTGACTTGACTAATCTTTACAAGTATTGCGATATGAATTCCTGTTCTGATATTGCCCATATAATTCATTTTTAGGATTCATAATTGTCTTTATTATCATCAACATGAAAATGCTAATTAAATTTTCTTTGCAACTAAGAGTACGATGTTGATGAAAAAAAACCTATGAAACTAGGATACAATCAAAAATACAATAAAATGTGTACGTATATTATATAAAGGAAAAGACTATGTACAGTACATATATTCTATCTTGTTTTATTTATATTCATCAAGGTGCATTTGAGTGTCTTTTATTTTATTTGTAGATGTTTCCCCCTTTAATTATTGCAGCTACACAGAGAAAATCCTGATTAATTAGGAAGGAAATAAAATGCAGAAATGCATTGTAAAAATATATTTATATAATAATAATAGTAATAAATGATCTGCCGTCATTGAAATATTTTTTTTTGTTTGTTTTGTTTTATTTTTTGCCGTGCATTAATTTTCTTTCTTTCCACTGGTAACAATGCTGAGATTTGATTGACACTTTAAAACAGGTCTTTACTGCAATCATTATTTGGCATGTGGTGTCATTCTGAAAGCTCTGCCTAATATGTTAGACTCCCGCAGGTAAACAAATCATTTGACACAGATCTTATTATGGTGCTCAACAGTCAGCGGAGTTCAATACCAAACTTCATGGTATTTTATTCCATTTCCTGTGGTGTTTCTTGGGTAAGTACAGCCTGGTGGCGCCCATCCCTTTCCACTCTAAAAAATGTTTCCACCTGTTCTCAAACCAGGCAACTTTCATTTCTTAGGCGAACGTGCTAACCACTGCACTACGGATACCTTGTGAATGACTGACGACCATTCAAAGCTTCAGAGATATGGTTCAGCACTACATGATAAGCCGCTTAGAGTGCACTAATGCTATTTTCAGAATCACTTTACACATGCTGATGGATGATACAAAAATGTTATTTATACATTTTCTTTAATGTTGCTCAGTAATTTGTCCCCACTTTTTAACAGTACTAGAAAATAAAAGGTCAGCGGATCCACCCAAGTATCGATCTTATCAATACTAAAAAAGTACTTGGATCCAATCTATACTATTGTACTGGGAATTATACTTTGCTCTTGCACTTTTTCTGCCTGAATATTGCAGGATACCCCACCCAGGCCCTCTCTCTCTCTCACCCAGTGCCCTCTGCTACTGTCTAAATCTATGACGGAGTGGGTGATGGACTGGCACATTTTTATGACTACTTGACTAACCCCTCTGCCTAACTGGCCGCTAGCTGTCCTGCCCTATCCAGTCTGCACGGCAAAAGAGAGAGACGGAGAGTTTTGGACACCGCTACGGTGAGTTAAAAATTACAGAGTCAAACAGGAAGCGCGGTATGGACTCTTCAACTACAGAAAAGGAAAAGGCCATGTGTCATTTGTGTGGTGAAGTGGTCTGCAGCTGTGGCAACACCACACATTTACATGACCACATGAAAAAAGCTCACCCTTCAGAGGGCAACGAGTGACAACCAAAAATGTAAACTTGTAAAGTCATTGTTACTATGGCAACAGAATCAAAAAGGCTTCTTATTGTCGAAATATTGCACAATCGTAGTTATTTTAGATGTCTTGTTGACATTGTTATTGTCACAAGCCAGAAACGGAGACAGGACCCAATAGCGTTCGTTAAACTCAGTTTTATTGAAATAGAGAGCAGTGCTTTCTTCCACGATCCGATGATCGTCGGACACGGGTGGCTGACAGCAGGAACGCGGAAGTGCTACTTCCGTGTAGAGCAAGGATAGTCGTGGGTGGCAGGTAAGCTGGTCAGTAGGGACAGGGGAGCAAGGGCGGTAATCGAGTCCAGAAAAAAAGTTGGCAACAAGTATCAGGCAGGAAACAGGGCAAAACAGGTCGATGGCCGGGACAGAGGAGCAGGGCAGAAACAGGTCCAGAAACAGGTCGGCAACAGGTAATCAGGAGAAAAGAGAGCAGGACATTGTCGGAGGGTACGGTGCTTGCCTAGCAAAAGCGTATGACGGTCTGACGGCTTCCTTCCAACGGGGCATTCGCAGATGCCCCGAATCAGCAATCATGACAGTTATACAATATTTGTATTTTTGATACCTTGCTACTGGTTTTGTTTAATGCTCTTGGGTTTTGTTCTGAAACGGGTGTTATAAAAATACCTGAATTTATTTTTAGCATTAGTTACATAATCATTAAGTTAAAAAATAATCATTTCAGTGCCTAGAATCATTCTGGTGTATTTATTGGAGTTAGAACACTTCCCTCCCTTGAGTTAGTTTCTATTATTCAATAATCGCGATGAAAGTATTGGAATACGATCAGTATCGATCGATACTGACTTGTTTTTACTTGGATCAGAATGAAACCAAAATTCCCAGTATCGCTACAAAATAAAAACCTGTCAGTTAAAGTTTTCTTTTTGTCTGCCCAAAAACTTCAAGCTACTGTACATTGTGCTTGAATCAATCCGTGATCTTTTATCTAACCTTACCTTCTCTGCAGCGGACACGCTTGACACATCATAAAAAATTAACAGTAACACATTGGCTGCACACCTTATATATTAAGTGAGCCTCCCCAAAATACATCATTTCTCTTTTTATCAAAGTCTTATATTCTTTGCAGTCATAAATTAAATGTCAAATTCTGCACCAGAGTGTTTCGAGTTACAGCCGGTGAAAATGTGTCCACAGTATGTTATCTGACTTCCAAGGTGACCATTCCATTTTTCTTGACAAAGAAAGATTGCAGGCGCAGGCATCAACACAAAACCTACTTGGTTTTAATACAGCAACCTTGGCTAATATTGATGGAGGAGGGAAGTGGCAATTACAGAAAAGTAAACATAAGACAAGCCAAGTTTGTTTACTGATTATAACCCTGAAAAGATTCTCGTAGCTCCAAACCTGATAGCAGTGCAATGGATAACGAGTGGGCACATGATGAAATATAATTCAGGACTAATTAAAAAAAAGAAGAGATCTGCAGAGTGACACCCCCAAAGCAGAGGTTGTCCCATTCCTTAGTAAAATAGGCAAATATGAATGTTGAAAGAAGAGTGGTCGCAGTTTAGAGCAGTGTTTCTCAACTGGTGGTCCGATTTTCAGTGGGTCGCGGGCCTTTGCCTGTCACGGTTGCCATGGTGCCCAATTGGCCCCGCACATGTGGCACCAGCTGCGGCTCATTGACTGTCTATTTAAGCTCAGTGCTCTCATTTTTTCTTTGTCAGTCTGTCAACCAACTTCTGCCCCTTGGTAATTCCTGTCCGGTATTGTTCCCGCTTATTTCGTCCTCTTTAATTTCGGTTTCCAGTTTTGTTTCCGTCTATTCTTGACCTGTACATTATTTTCTCCAGTTTTCGTTACCGCCTAGTTATTCCTGTTTATTTTTTTTATATGTGATATCCAGCTCCAGACTTCCTGTGCGGAGTTTGTATGTTCTCCCCGTGCTTGCGTGGGTTTCCTCCGGGCACTCCGGTTTCCTCCCACGTTCCAAAAACATGCATTTCAGGTGAATTGGCCGGTCCAAATTGTCCCTAGGTTTGAATGAGCGAATGAGTTGTCTGTCCCTGTGTGCCCTGCGATTGGCTGGCAACCAGTTCAGGGTGTCCCCTGCCCACTGCCCGGAGATGGCTGGGATGGGCTCCAGCCCCCCCGCGACCCTAATGAGGATAAGCGGTACGGCTGATGAGATGAGATTTTTGATATCCTGTTTTATTATCTATCCTGTCTGTTTCGTCCTGTCCGGTATCGACCCCATCTGTCAAATATCAACTCGGGCAATTGGTACCGATCTCGTCGCCCTCTGGCTTCCCATCATTTCACACCAGGCTGCTGCCTTACGTGCATGACTCCTCATTACCCATAAAATAAAAGGCATGTGTGAGTAACGTCACGCGTTTGGGTCCTGATCCTGTTCTGGTTCATGACATTGCCCTGGCAAAATTAAGGTAATAAAAAAAAAAAAAAACGCAGTTTCAATTACACAGTAGATAGCAACAATACCCTGCTCATTCTCTTCTTCCTATTAAGTCTCAATTGTGTTTGAGAGAGACTACATCTCATTTTATTGCGGTTTTGTTTGTTTTATTTCCTTTTTCTGCTTATAATAAAAAGTCCCAAGAAAGCTAGTGATAAGGGGGGAGGATAGAATGGAAAACAGTGACAACAACGATCACGTTGAAGAAGGAAACAATTGGGGAATATGAAAATGTTGTGCGAGTGTCTGCCATTAAATCATTGCTTGAAGGTACAATTGTTTAAAGAAGTTATGTTTCTGTCTTTTTAACATTGTACATATATTTATTATCTCAAATTAAGTGAATATTGCTGTTCAGGTACACAATTTCTTTAAAATTTTTGGAATGAACTTCTTTTAGTATGTGGCTATTTTAAAGCAGTTTTAGGGGGTTGCATTATGCTATGTAGACTTTTATGCGAGTGTCTACAGCACTTGAAGTGGTTTTGGTTTATTCTCAATTTTGTTTTTTGAAAATAAAAGAAAATGTATTCCAATATATCTGCTTTAACATGTACAATCATTGATGAATTTGAATGTTTCTTAATTTGGGTCGCAGCTTGTCACTAGGGTGGAATGGTAGGTCCTCAGGTTAAACCAGATGAGAACCACTGGTAGCCCTTCTTGAAAACAGGTTTTTGATAGAGGTAGCCACTCTAATGTCTGGGGTACCGGTGCAAAAACAGTGTGGTTCAGAACCTGCTGATGTCTTAGCACCCCTCTAAGATATTAAAACAATAGCCTATTGTGAACAAAAGTCCAAAGTGGACACCGGGTACCACTAAAGTTAAGCATTAAATGGGGTTTTACAAATTTATTTTTGCAAGTAAAAGATCGATTTAATTAAACTTTAATTAAATGCCATATATTAATTAAAATGGCAGAGTTCCAAATTAAGGCAAGTCACCTGTGTTCATGCCCACAATGGCAAAAAAGTTGGACTGTGCTTTGCCCCAAAGCTATGCAAAATTCAGGATGTTGGAAGTCACTTTTATTCCATTGGTAAAAGCAAATTGAGTCCACCACATAGGAGGCTTTATAATTGAATTTGAGTCACAAAAAGTAGAACAGCAAGGTGGAAATTAGACTTTAAGCATGCATTTTTTACCTCTTTCCTTAGCACATTTTTACCTTCTTAATTTGTTTTACTTGCATTGAAAGAGGAGGCCCTCCAATTGTGTTCTACTTGTATAATGACAATAAAGCCCATTTATTTATTTGTTCCTTAGTCTTCTGATAAAAGAATAGTAAAAAATTGTTGAGGATTTTCTTTATGTTGAAAAGCGTAACATTATATATTCATAAATATTACATAAAAATCACGTTTTCCTATGAAGGAGCCTTCTGATCATCAGAGAATTTAGTAGTTTTCTTTTTTTCAGGACCCTTAGACAGCCATCCTCTTGCTACACACATAACAATGAATAATGCCCTTGCTAAACTACCCCCAGTGAGGAAAAAATACTGAAAAGGTAAAACTAAGTGCAAAGTAAAAGATCTAATTCAGTGAGAGAAAAAACTTGAGACTCACATTCAAAGACATAATTCACTCTATGCGTTATCATATGTAAATGATTTTGATGCAAAACTTATCTCCAATGTAAATATATGCACTACCTATAGATTTTTTTTCAAAGCTAACAAAATTCACGTTGTTTTTCAATTGATATGTCTGTTCATTTAAACGAATATATTCACAGCAATATTATCGATAATATATGTTGGCCTTTAAGTCTTAGTTGTATGGCCACAAAAAATATGACTGTTAACTCAAAATACGGCATGGTACCAGCTCAGTACTGTTACTTGGTATCGTTATTCTCCCATCCTTATTAAACATAAATTAAAAGGAAAAAAAAACAATTCAATAACATGCACAATTTTGTTTAAGTCCAGTGCCTAGGGAAAATATTGTCCCCTGAAAAAAACTCTTCTCATATTGCCACATTTCAGGCTTAAAAAAAGGAAAAAAAATACTTTCTAAGAACAACAACATGTGAAACACAATTGTGAAGTGGATCCAAATTGTTTCAAAAAGACTCATACAAACGTTGATTACTTCCATCTTCTTCGATGCTTGCAAGACATGGACTCTCAAGGCAAAACTGGAAAACAAAATCCAGGCCATGGACATGCGATGTGACAGGAAAGTTGTAGGCATCAGCTACTTAGGCCAAATGACATACCAAACAGTGCGTAACCATCAGAGTGCACATTGTACCCTAAGAAGAACTGTTGTCAACTGTGCATAACGGAAACTTCAGTGGTTTGGTCACGTCACAAGATCATCAGAACTGACCAAGATAATTCTATGGGGAACAGTCCAAGGAGGCTGGAGGAGAGGAAGACCGAAAAAGTACAGGGTCAACAACATTAAGGAATGAACTAGTCCCAACTTTGTCACGACCCCAAAACAGGCAACAGTGGAGCAGGCTGTCCAGAGTTGCGTCCTCATTGGTGCCCCAAGGACCCATACGGTTAAGGGATCCGTGAACCGTAAACTGTATGTTGATCAGTTTCATTATTTTGTATGGGTAAATTTGTTTTTTCCAAAACCTAATTACCCTATGATATTTAAAAAGCAAAGTTTTAAAAAAGAACATTAGGCAGGGTGATTATAAAACTTTATTACTGGAACCTGATGAAAAGCTCACTTTTATGTCCACGTCTCAATAAAACGAATGCAGGCTGTCCAGTAAGTTTGATTGTGGTCCTTTTCTACTGCTCGAATGATTTCTGGGACACCGCTAATGTTTCCATGCAACATTAGATAGTTGAAAATGTAATTTTCTCGGAATGGGATCCTTGTTTGTGAGGCAGAAATGCAACATATAAACACATTACCATGACAAGACATTGATTGTAACTCCGAGAAGACTGCAAAGAAGTTCGTTAAAAGTTATAAATGGCTATTGATCTTTTTTTTACCCTCATATAACGGAAAATAAAGCAATGACAATAAAAGCCAAAGTCGCGTCGTTAATGGGATGTCATTGCTGCCATATTGGCTTGGTTTTACCTTCTAAATTGGGCTCTAACCTTTTGGCAAGCACAAGGGTAACGTTGCACGGATGCTACGCTCGACAAAGAATGTGCAGTGACAGATGTAAATCAACATTTCACGCCTGCCAGGCGAGCACTGGCCCCATCGCAGTTTGACTCTACAGAAACGGCAAGGAAGGCAATCATAATTCTGGACGTTTGCCGGCAGGATCTTATTTTTTACTCCCTGCAATTCTCTCTTTCCTTGTCTTCCGCTTGCTTTTGCTGTCTGCTCTAAGGAGCCTCCATCAACTCAAGGACATTGTCCATTTCAGGTAGCTGACATCAGTGACAATTTTGCACATAGAGCATGGTTGTAGTTAGATCTTGTTGGACCACAGTCAATACCGTGCGCTGCTGCAATACTTCACCCAAACAAATAACCCTGATAATGGTCTACAAGATGCAGACCACAATTCTCTAATCAGCATTCTCTGCTTGGCTACACGCCACACAAAAACATGAGAAAATTGCTTTTCATCACTCATGACAAATCAGAGAGTAATTACAATATCTGTCAAACTTACATCAACACATCATTTATATTGTTGTTTTTTGCATTTAGAAATACTCGCACTGGTGCTTGAAAGAAATTATTCATAATTAATGCAAAACACGAGTCAATTAACAAGCGCAATCAATCAAACAAAACATTTGGCCTCGTCAGGAATTCTGTGGCCTCTTCAAAGACAAAACTAACAATAAAAACAACGCAGCAACAAAAAAAAGAGTAATGACATGCATGACAAATGTGGTGAAAGCAATGAAATTGATTCATTCTGGAACAGGGAAAATATCACTTTCTTTTAAAGCAAATTTGACATGCTGGAGTATAAATTAATCACGCTTGACAAAACTCATGCCCACGTGTCCCCTGTGCAGGTTGTAATCAGTCTTGGAGGAAACACCAAAAGGCGGAGGTGTAAAGACAGCAGACGAAATCGACAGATGAAGGCGGATAACATCATCCACGCTTGACCCAAAGCAGCTGAACCCCCCACCAGGCCTGCCTCAATTCTTCCTTTTTTTGGTGTATTGTTTTTTTGCGGGAGGGTTGTTCAAAGCGTGAAACCGAATCTTGAAGTCCCGTCTACACTAAGCAGTTTGTTTCACCACCGATGACCCACATTCAGTCAATACTGTCGTCGTGTTATTAAAGTCAAAAGAGGAGTCACAAAAAAGGACGAGAAACAGGAAAATATGCCATTAATTTTATATGCGCCTTCACACCCCGTCAAATGCGGAACTGCGGAAACAAAACAAGTTTATTTTCCTATCTACTGCCAACTCACATTGTCACCTGCAGTTTTCTTGAACTGCAGATTTCATTTTTTGCCTCATACCATATTTGTACACAAACGTAAGATTTCATAAATAATAAAACATCTTTTATAATGAATACACAACAGCTTTTTGATCAAATGGGCTTTGTAATAAGCACCAAAATAGCAATTGCTGACTTAGATGATGGTTTGATTCACACATGTGGAAAGGGATTTTTGATGGCACAATATTTCAGAGAACAGGGGTTGGCAACACAAAATGTTGAAAGAGCCATATTGAACGAAAAAAAATGATGGAGCTGCAAAAAAAATTCAAAGATTTATGCCTTATATGAAAGGCAACTCTCACTGTATATATCAGGGGACTCCAACCTTTTTCGAGTTGAGAGCTACTTTTTGTTACGAATTGGCGCAAAAGGCCCCCACTTAGATAGTTTTATGTGCATTTCTAAAATATCAACTCATCACTGTATTACTATATTGTTACTATGTTATTACCTGTTTATTAATTGGAAGTAGGGTTGAATAGACTCAGTTAACTACTAAATAAACCTTTTACCAGAAAAAACCCAATGACCCAGCACTGGTGAGCTATTTTCAGAAAAGGTCCGCGGGCACCTCAGCTGCCCTTAGAGGTCAGCCTGTCGCCTACGGGAAACAGTTTAGAGACCCTTGGTATATATACACTTTATATGTCTATATTCATTGGAAAACGTTACGAATGTTTGTGTTTGTGCTATGTTTTTCATCCAACATATACCATTCATTTTCTGCTATCAAACTTGAAAACGTGTCACAGAGCCTCTAGGGTTCGCCAAAGAGACGCATACAGCTCTGGAGCTGCCTGTTGATGACCCCTGATTCAGTCCACTCCCAATATGTGTACCCAAATCTAGAGTTGTCATCAATTCTGATACCACACACTGAGACCACTAGTACATAAAGACATACCTTAAAATCCCAACATAGTTTTAAATATATTCTACTTGCTGATGCCATCTTTTGGCTTAATCATCATTGAAGCCTCTGTCAAGCTGCTTGTGTGGCGGGTGAACGTACATATCTCTCTTGGATACACTTAAAGGAATTCTTTTTTTCATCTTTTTGGGGATATTGTTGGCATCCGGACTGAATTTGAGACTGTTCATTTCTTACTTTCACCATTGTCATCCTAAAATAAAAAAACAAACCCTTATTTACGCGTGGGATATGCGCGGTGAAAAGCAATATATAAAGACTTTTCTTACTCAGTTATTTAATTGCAATTTAACATCCTAAATTTACGTTTCAAGATTGTTAACTAGACAATAGAAGAAGGCCAGTATAAGTATCGGCTACTAATGCGAGTGTCAAAATATTCAAAATTGCTGGCATCTGCACAAGATTTGTGGTATTGGCGATGTAGTTAGAAATGACACTTCGCAATAGTGCATCATAATCAGAGCTGTTCTTAATACTTACTTGTACCTTGTATTGATTAACCAAAAGTAGAAATATTTTTCAGCTTTGCTGACAGGGTGCAACATTAAGAGGTACACTAGCGCTCAAAATGTCCCCCCATGAGACAAAGCAATACCATCTAGCTTTTTTTATTAATGGAGTATGAATTCAGCTTAAAAGTCCATCTATTTTCAGCCCTCTCATGAGGCAGTCATTTTGACAATTTATGTTTGCCTGTATATTGCTTCACAGCTCAAATGACCAAATTCTGATATGAGATATGATTGGTCGTTTCTGGATGCATATTGGACAGTGATGACATTTTTAACCGACAGTTACTGGGAAAATCAGCGGCTAAAGTCTTCTGTGTAATTAACTGTCCTCTTTAGACTGATGTGGATGCATGAACCATATAGATTATCATGAGTGGAATGAATGACTAACCTCCTAGCAGAAAATTAGATGAGTGTGAATGAGTTTTTCAAATTTGCATTTGTAATACCTCATTTTCATCCGCCTGGAACTTTTTTTTTCAAACATTTGTACACGTTAAAAAAAATTCTCCCCTACATCTTCATACACTATTTTACATATTTCATTTACACGTTATAAACAGGCAAGTAAAAATAAAAGTGTCTACAATGATTGCAGATGTTTTAATGTTACATGTGACATAGCTGATTTTTGATGGGGTCATGCACAGGTAACCTGGTCGTTCCCATGTCTCGACCCCAGTGTCAGTCACTGTAAAGATGTGCGCCAAAAATGTCTGAACGCGCATATTATTTAACTTGCTTGTCCTTCAACGCAGCAAAGAATCCATATATTAGAAAAAAAATTACTTCAATGATGAATTTGCTTCGTAAAGTTACTTCCGGCGGAAGTGTTATACTTCGCATTCTATGGATCCCGAGACTGTGCATGTGCACGGCCTCGCCTCATTGGCCAGCGAATCCATGGTCTCCGAATTGGAGTGGTAGCTCAGATAGTACTCCTGCAATTGTGAGTTAAGATCCTGCTCTTGCTTGCAGGCTTTTTTCCTGCGCTTGTGTTTGACAGAGCGCTGCTGCAATTGCCTGACGGTGCTGGGGTAATGCCTCCACGAGACGTAAATCACCAAGCAAATCAATGACACGGACAGAAACAGGGCTACGCTTCCTGCAATTATTTTATGGAAAGCCATATGTTGAAATGGTATCTCAGGGAATGATGAGGTGGAGGGGTCAAGGGTGGTTGGGGTTGAGGATCCAACTGTTGGTTTCGCAGTCAGCTCGCCTTTGTTATTAGGCCAGATGTCTGGAGCCGGTGAGGTATGCGCCGGAGCTATCTGCGTGCCAAAGTAGAGGAAACGGTGGGATGTGGCATTTGCCAACGGCTTTGTAGTCAACCCAACAGGAATGTTGGTTGTGTTCATATTTGCTGGGAAAAAAACGCAAGAGGAGAAATTCCCTACAACGTCCACCACCCTCTCACCTTGCGTGGACTTGGGACTACTGCAGATCATGCTTATGTCTTTAGCATTGCTCAGAGTCCGAAGCCACGCCATAAGTGGGCAGATACTTGGTCTGCAGTCCCAGGAGTTCCCAGCCAGGCCGACGGCAGTGAGCGAAGTCCATGCGTTTACGGCTTCCACAGGAACATTCCTTAATTTGTTGGATTCCAGATTTAGTGTTTGCAAATTGGGCATGGACCGAAACACCAAAGTGTCCAAGCTCTGGATTTCATTCCCTGAAAGGTCCAGTTTCTGCAGTTTAGGCCAGTTCCATGGGGCTCCTTGAGTGACAGTCCGAATGCGGTTCCATTGTAAATAAAGGGCCTGGAGGTCAGTAAGGCGTGGGAAAATGTAAAAATTAATCCGAGAAAATTGATTGTGCTCTAAATGAAGCTCTTTGAGCCTGAACAATCCCAGAAAGGTTGTGCGTGTCAGGCTTCGAAGGCGGTTGTATCCGAGATCCAGAAACTCAAGGCTACGGCATTCCATGAAAGTCCGGACTGCGATCTGTTGCAGCCCATTGGATCGAAGGTGGAGATTCTGCAGCTTGCGCAGCCCAAACAGGTGTCCCGGCTGAAGGGACTGGAGCTTGTTGTAGGATAGATCCAAATTACGCAGGTTGGGAACTGCGCTGAAGGTGTTGTTGTGCAAGTAGCTGATTTTATTTGAGCTAAGGATGAGTTCCTTAAGCCTCCTCACACCATGAAAGGCCAAAACGTCCACGTCGCCGATGGCATTGTGGTCTAAATAGAGCCAGACGAGCTGGTTGAGATGAGCAAACTGGTAGGGCATTAGCACCAGCAGGTTGTTATAGCGCAGGGACAGACCCTGGCACCCTGTCGTGATGTTTTCCGGAATGTCCTGGAAAACGCCTGATTCGCAGTACATGAGCTTGCCTTCGCAGCGGCAGCTGGCAGGGCACATCCGCTCCCCCTCGCTGAGCAGCAGGCACGCGGTCGCCTGCACGAGAAAACACCAAAACCACCGGCCCAGCATCACAGAACCTGTGAGGGGATGAAAGTGGGGGCGCGGGCGGACAAAACCGCAGTCGTGCTTTTAGAGGATTTGCGCTCTAAGACATTTAAATAAGTAAAGACAAGAACTTCTTTATCTGTTTTTAACGCCGAATGATAAAGTGGGAAAATGTGTGATGTGCAGACCTGCTTCATGCATTATTTAGAACCGCACGAGTTTACATATTTTGACAGTTTATGAATATGGTACTATAAGCAGTCAAATATGGAGTTAAAGAATCAAAATGTATTACTTACCCATGGTTTCTGAGGTAAGGAGTAATGCTGTGGCATAAATGGATGAAGAGCATATTAGTCTGCGCTCGGATGTGGGGAAAACGCAGCTGGGTGGCACTTACGCGAGCACCACCTGTGTCTTCACTCACAAGAAGACAAACGCAGAGGGAAGTTTGCAGTCCTCCTCGCGGCAGTGAAAATAAAGCGGAAAAAAAGGAACGCTTTCAGTACGCTGGTGCAAGGGTGGTCGGTGCTTGTTCAGCTTTCTGCGGACACAATCATCAAGTGGCGCACCGATGGAGAGGCGCGGGAAGGAAACGGCTCGCTCTTTTACTCTCCCTCTCTTTTTTCTCACATCGACAAATCAGTCATATGGGTGCTTGCTCACTTCATTTATCCAGCTAAAGCGTTCCCTCACTTATCACTGATTCTATTTCTGACCATTTTTCAACGGTGCAAATTACATGTTTTAGTCAAATCACATTTAATTGTATACACCTTAATCACAAAGAGACTTAATGGGCTGCACGGACCAACATTACAACATCCCCTTATCTGAAACCTAAACGAGGTCAAGGAAAATTTCAAACTACCTTAGCATGATGAAAATTAAGAATTGTATAAATAATAGCTAAAACTGTGCAAAAAGTCAAAGTGAAGGCAACGAAAAGCTTCCCATCCCAAAAATCATGGAGCAGGCTCTAAATTAAGGGTCTCCAACGTCGTGCCCACAGGCACAAGGGTGCCCCCAAGGACAGCTGAGTTCCCCACTGACTTGTTCTGAACAGCTCACCAGTGCTGGGCCATTGTGATTTTCTTAGTGGTTGATTGAGGCCAGGTTACCCTACTTCCAATAATGTATCTGGTAATAACATAGTAACAACATAGTAATAACCTGATAGAAATGCATATCAAACTGTGTGCTTTTTGCAGTGATTGGTAACCAAAATTAGCCCTCAGCTTGAAAAAGGTTGGAGACCCCTTCACTGTGCTACCTCTGGTAAAGGTGGTCCATTTCAAACTGTTCTACATTTTGGAGGTTTAATATGAAATGTATTGAATTCAAAACGTTCTTGTAGGGAGATCAAGGGGGATTCTAGTTAGCAGTCACCGAACATGATATTGTTTATTGCTTAAAGGATAGCTACTTGAGAGGAAGCCTTTTATTTTCAAGAAGCTCTTTTATTTTATTTTTTTATTATTATTCCCTTTTTTATAGTTTAGGTGATCAAACCCTTCGATTTCAGCCTTTATTTCTGAGTGCAAAGCATGGAGGCAACGGGTAGTATTTTTTGCACGTCTTTGCTATGACTTGTCCATGTACTGAACCCCTGGAATCCCAGTTTCAGGGCAGCCACAGTACCCAACCAATAAAAGTTTTAACTTCACTTTTTGTGGTGGTTTGCACCTGGAACACATTGCCAGAGAAATGTCAGTCTTGCAGTATCCATCATACATTTTAAAAATCTCTCACCTTAAGGATGAATTCACCGTTTTAAAGTAAAAAATGGGTGACCTACGTGAATTGTATAGATCAGAGGAGTAAATGTTTGGAAGTGGGGAGGAGGGGAGGAGGGGTATTGTGAGATTTTTAAGAGTGAATCAGGAGTTTTGGGTTGGTGCGTTAGATAATGAAGAAAACAGAAAGTCGTCCTGAAAGATATAAACAAATGCAAAAAAAGCACGATGGGGGAAACGACTCTTTCGTATATCAGCTGATTAACCGGACTGTGAAAAAAAATATATACATTGTGAATTTTTTATTGATTCAATGCTTAGTTTTTACTGCGAAAAAGTCAAACAAAATTGTATACATATCTTAAATAAAATACTAGGGATGCACATTATATATACATCTATACACATATACACAAATAAATACGGTATTCCCTCACACCCTTCTCACCTTTTTAAGCCCTGACCCATTTTGATGCCTAATTCTAAGCATATGTATGGCTAAAGACTTGTAGTATACAGTATGCCTAACTTAGCAATAAAAAATAATTGTGCTTGCATAATGACAAAATAATCCATTCATCCATTATCTGCACCGCTTATCCTCAGTAGGGTTGCAGGAGTCCTGGAGCCCATCCCAGCTGTCCTCGGGTAGAGGGCATTTGACACCCTGAACTGGTTGCCACCCAGTTGCAGGGCACATAGAGACAGAGAAGTTACTCGCTCATTTACGCCTAGGGACAATTTGAAACAGCCAATTAACATGACATGCATGTTTTTTGGAATATGGGAGGAAACCGGAATGCCGGGAGGAAACCAACGCAAGCACGGGGAGAACATGCAAACTCCACACAGGAAGGCTGGTTGCTGGAATTGATCTCATGACCTCAGAAATATGCCACAAATGTGCTACCACTCAACTGCTTTGCCGTCCATCACAAAATAATGCCGCGCTAAAATAGACTCCTTAATTAATTCTTGATGTTAGGCAATTAAATTACATAACAGTCCTAAATCGGCTACAGATGAATGAAAGTTTGCAGAATGTTGAACTTTGGATTTCCAAAAGTTTGGCTGATATGTGAGGACCAGTCATCCATTAGTGCTCAAAAAAGTTTTCTTATTCTTAGTCTTATTTTTATTCTTACTATTATTCTTATTTCAATTTTAGATTGTAATAAAGGAATGTTTTTGACAGTAGCAAACAAACGCATGGTTTATTAAGGAAGACGCACCATAATCTTAAATTCACCAATTATCTGGATCATTTTTTAATTATTAAACACAAAGTTGTGTTTGTTATTCATCTCCTGCACTTAAAAGTGATGCTGACAACACATCCATCAGACTGCGTTTGTAGAGAAGCATCAGAAGCGAAAATAGATATACAATCATTTAAGCCGTAAGAAGTGGGAACCCCGGGAATGGAATCAATTTTAAGAAGCAGGAGAGAGGGAATTTGTGCTAATCTCATGTTTATTTTTCCATACTTGGCTCATTTTGCTTGAAGCTACTGTCAGAAAACAGGCAGCAGTGGCTCGCTTGTGTTTCTACTGTGTGCTAACAGCGACCCCCTGTGTGTGCAAGCAACATTTTCGAAACACATCCGGGCACGAACAATATTTAGGGTAGGGTACTGAGAAAATAATCCATTTTCATCACTTCAATTCAAAAGGCTGCCAGTAAAAGCATGGAGTGCAGAATCAGCGTGCTTAATAAATGGAGGAGAAATTTGGAAAACTAATATTGTCCAAAATATGTTCAGCCAAGTGACCACAAAGAAATGTCCAAAAGTGACTTCAGTCAAATATTTCTCAGCCCCTGCACCAAGCACACAAGCATATTAAAACATCAGTTAATTCAATCCAAACTATGTTTTAATCTTAACTACAACACTAGGACTGTTTATTGCAGTGCCGTGCAGTCAAGAGAGGCAGTTGAGGCTGTGCCTCACTTGTCGTCATAGAAATAAAATATGAAATACTTGTATTATATTCATTCAACGTTGATTTTTTTTTTCATATATATCAAAAATCTTGGATTTTCGTTTTCAAAATCACAGAATTTTCATATTCTATTCTATTATGAGTATCAGCACGGCGGCACAGTGGTTAACGTGTGTGCGGCACAGTTCTGAGCTTATGAGATCGACCCTTCCTGTGTGGAGTCTGCATGTTCTCCGAGCACTCCGGTTTCCTCCCACATTCCTAGAACATGCATTTCAGGTTAATTGGCCGGTACAAATTGGCTCTAGGTGTGAATGAGCGAGTGAGTTGTCTGTCTCTGTGTGCCCTTCAACTGGCTAGTAACCAGTTCAGGGTGTTCCCTGCCCACTGTCCCAAGATAGCTGGGATAGGCTCCAGCACCCCCGTGACCCTACTGAGGATAAGTGGTGAAGATAATGGATGGATGGAAATCTGACATCTCTTGTTAGACTATTGAAAAGTGTCACAGCATACTGTTTGTAGACTTGTCTGTATGAGTTTCCCTCCCACTCTTATAACTTAACCATAACCATTGCCTCCCTGCTTGGCGCTCGCCATTGGGGGTTTGATTGGAGAGTTAGGTCACTTATTGACTTCTGAAAATTGGGAAAAAAATAAATCTCAATGTTTTTGTCCTGTTTGGTAAGTAACGGGGACAACACGGCATGGTTGAAATGATCAACACGGGCCTAGAGTGCACATTTGCCGTTTAATGTGACAATAACTTGTGTAGATAGATGCCGGGTAAAAATGAGTTAATGATTTCATAGATTACTTGCATCCGGAGTATAAGTCTAACCCCCAGCCAAACTAAGAAAAAAACCCTGAGATTTATTGTCCGGAAAATACGGTATATAGCGCAATACCAGTCACTGAGGACCTCCAAAACAGTTTACATTTTTCTTCACGCTTTACCCATTCACACACTGATAGTGGAGTCAGCCTTGCATATCGGAGGCATTTGAGGTTAAGTGTCGTGCCCAAGGACACTTCAACATTTAACTTTTTCATTTTCTCTTCCCATGTTTTCTGTTTTCTGTAACTTTGTCGTTTTTTCCCCATTTCCACATGTATTTGTTTTGAGAAACTGACAATAATCAGGAAGCATCGCAATACTTGAAATGCATCTTCAGAATAAATGACAACAACAACAGTTGGAAATGGAAATTGTGACTACTGCCGCCCAATCTACTTAAATAGTTATTGATGTGTTCACTGCATGTTTCATTCAGTTTCTGTGTTATCTCCACATTGTTCCAAGTAACATTTATTTTGCTGAGAAGAGTATCTGGATCTTATCAAACCACATGAAAAATTCAGCAAGATCCAGTTCAACCAGAATTTTAAATAAAGACTTAGATTTGGGATTTTCCACTGGACCACCAATGCCTCATTTTGTTCAAACCAAGCCCATCAGCCCACCATTTTGTCAATTCTTTCGTCTGTATCCACAAGCCCAGAATATATTCTCTTTTTTCTTTTGGGTTAAAAAAAGAAAAACCTCAACAGAAAGGCTTTACTTGCAACCCAGACATTGATTAGGAGGAGAAAAATATATCTTCCTTCACTGTTAATCTTTTTGTCAGGTTTGTTTTGAATGTTGCAAATTGCTACATGGCTAGTGGCAAAATGGTCCATAGCCCTGCATGTTTAACCGAGAAGAAGACAAATGGATGTTGTTATTTTTTTTTAACATTGGTTATCCAGTTCTATACTTCTGTATCCCATATTCAATATGGCGGTATAGTGTTGTTGATGCTTTTCTCCTTATGTAGGTATGTTAAAACTTTTGTCCCTTATGTCTATTGCATTTATGAGCAGACCTTCATGAAATACGGAGTTTGAGACTATCTAAGACCAATGTCATTCCCCTTTGATGCTGAAAGGTGGCGTTCCTTTGTTGAATGTCCAGGAAGAAGGACACTGTATCACATCAATAAAAACCTTTCAGGATCTCTCTCTTTTTTTTAATCGATGGCATCTCATCTTTTGTGTGAAAACATCCTAAATTAACTGAGAGCGTGTTCATCAAAGCGTGCTGCGGGGAATTTACAATGCAATCATCTTCAGAGAGGTGATAACCGCTATCTATAACTGCCAATAACAGAAGACTGGGAGAGCAAAAGAAATGCATGACACATCACACTTCTTTGATATGTAGCACAATTAACCTGTTTCAACCCCATTAAGTGAGATCAGGAGGTGAGTTCCCCCTTTGCTAAATGATGTTCATGTGGATGGGCCCAATGTCACGGAGTAGATCCACAGAGAAACCTCTCCAAAAGTTAATTTTATACGTGGCACTGATTTGAATGTGCAGTGCTTGGCTGTCAGTAATATCTCATGTGGCAGGTGCTGTGGATACAATTCAATGTTTTGGCATTTAAATAACTCTGCTTCCTTTTAAATGGCAATGACAGCAAGCATAAACAAACCTGGAGGTGACCAAAAAATCAGTGATACTTCTACATACAAGGTTAATTTGTTCCCAGATCGCGCTTAAATCTAGAATTTCCCGTAACTTGAATACATTTTGCTGACAAAAACAATTGATCAATTCCTGGTTTACGAAAACCATGCAATTTAACTTTGATTGCTATAAAACACATCTTCCTGATAACTAAAACACATTCAAATGGTTACTGGAGCAAAAAATACAGTTATAAGATAACCCCTCTGTTGATCCTGCCTCAAGTTATAGATGGACAGCCCCTTTTCAGAGACAATGCTCTTCTTGACAGTATCTCAGACTATCTTATTGTCGCATATCCTTAACAACAGAAGTCTCTATTGTCAGGAGGACCAGAACAGAGCAGGAGACCCCAGAGCGTTCGTTACAAGTCTTTTATTTGGGGAAGCGTACAGGGTTAGCGGGAGACGCGATGACCGTCGAACGTCAGCAGCAACGCCGTGAAGACAACTTCGGAACACGTAGCCAATCGTAGCGTGGGACGGAAGCAGGTCGAGTTTACCGGGACTGGAGAGAAGATCGTAGCGTGGGACGGAAGCAGGTCGAGTTTACCGGGACTGGAGAGAAGATCGTAGCGTGGGACGGAAGCAGGTCGGATCGGAGGCAGGCAGGCAGAATCAGGTAAACAAGAAGGCACAGGTAATCGGGAGAGTCATACGGGGTACAGAAGTATCCTCAGACGAAGAGGTCTCCGCGTAGCGTGCTTAAAAAGGGAACATAAACCAATCAGGGAGTGCATTCCAGCGAGTCAGATGATTACCCCAGGTGGCTCCATTTAGGTAATCATGACATCTATATCGTGTCATAAGTTCTAGTTCTCAATTTTGAAAGAATAGTCATGTCCCTGGTTTCTCTGAGAGCATTGATGGCATCTTTGTGTTTAAATATTGTTCAAAATGTAGATCAGGGATGTAAAACTCAGTTTGGTTCTGGGGCCGGATCCAGACTTTCTGTTCTTAGATGAAACTAATTAGGAAAATATTGTCAACTTCAAATATTTATCTTTGTTTTTCAGTACTCAACTTTATCATTCAACCTAAATTAGTAACGTACCCTACATATAACAATCACGAAAGACAAATATCTTTTCAAAAAAAGTATTAACAAACAATGGGAACAAAGATTTTCATGTTTCACATTGAATGTGTCAACTGGTTTGTTTTAACAGATGAGTGAATGCAGTTTTACACCTGAACCAACTCACCATAATATGCAAACTCAAGTTAGTAATTTTTGCTTTAATTGCTTGCGTGGGTTTCCTCCGGGCACTCCGGTTTCCTCCCACATTCCAAAGACATGCATTTCAGGTGGATTGGCCGGTCAAAATTGTCCGTAGGTGTGAATGAGCCAGCGAGTTGTCTGTCCCTGTGTGCCCTGCAGTTGGCTGGCAACCAGTTCAGGGTGTCCCCTGCCCACTGCCCGATGATTGCTGGCAACCCTACTGAGGATAAGGGGTGCAGCTAATGAGATGAGATGAGATGAGATGTTGTACTGGTTGGAAATAAATAAAAAAATTAGTTTTAACTGTGCAGAAAATTTTACACATGTATGCATTTGGTTTGCATTTATCTTAAAAATCTTGAATTATCAAAGAAACGACCTAGAGCAGCGGTCTCCAATTTGGTGCACATGGGTGCCCTGGGGAAGGCTGAAGTGCCCGCGGACCTGTTCTAAAAATAGCTCACCAGTGCTGGTTCATTGGGATTTTCTAGGAAAATTATAATTTTGTTGGTTGAATGTGTCTATTCAACCATACTTCCAATAAAATAACACAGTAATAACATGGTAACAACTTGGTTATAATATGATTAGACAAATATTTTAGAAATGCACATCAAACCGGGTGCCCTTTACGGCAATTAGAAACAAAAATAGCTCTCAGCTTGAAAACGGTTGGAGAAATGTCCTTTTTAGACACGCTTAGAGATATCTCAGGCCTGATTATATTATCGAACAAGCCGGGTATTGCCTGCTTTTTGGTTGACATGGCTGCATGCTGGTTTTGTGTGTTTCACAGTTAAAATGAATTGATTCATTCATAAGCGGTTAACATATATGAAACCATATCCTTGTAAGTAGACATTTCAGGGTGTATTTAATGTATTTCATGCTCTATAAAGGATCATAAGACGCACTTTCGAATCTCTGGCTAATTTGAGGTTTTTGTGTGCGCCTTATAAAACTGTATTTAAGTTGGATTTGTTTTTTGTCTTTTTCACTGCTGCTATTTTTGGTTTGATTATCTTGACTTTTGTTCTGAAACGGTTGTTTTAGTAGAAGTATTTCATCTTTTATACCGTTAAAAATGTTTTTTATTGTATTCTCTACACTATTTGCACTTTGACTTTATTTTCAAAATATTGTCAAATGGAAGGGATTACAGTTCTTATGTTGACTGTTTTTTATTTGTATCTTTGTTACATTGCTGTTTTCTCTTTGTTTGACTCTCTTGACATTTGTTCCAGAACTTTTGTAATAGAAATATTTTTATTGAAGTCTTTTACTGTTACAGTTGTTATTGTAGTTATTTGACAACGAATTAAAAATGTTTAGTGCAAATACTCTTTGTGCTTGGGGTTTGTACAGGTGCTTAAAATCCCGGCAAATGCATTTTAAAGTTGTGTTCTCAAGGATTGAAAAGTGCTTGAATTTTGTGTGAAGTGCCTGTAAAAGCTTGAAAATTTTGCCATGTTTCTTTACAAGTCAGCTTAAAATGACCCCGACAGACACTGCTCTCTGGTGTCTTTGCTTTGTCTTTGCTTTTCTTCTTGCCTCGTGATTGACAGTAGCTCCCATTAGTTTCTATGGCATTGTCCTAAGCATCCTCTCCCCCAAAGGGTCACGCCTAATAGGACAAGTGCCTGCTACACCTATGGAATGTGTTTTCTTGAAAGGATTACATATCAATCTGGGGTTTTTATCATGGGCCATGCAAAACAAAAATGTAATGTTTCCCAGTGGTAGGAAATAATTGCCTTGCTTGTTTGGGTGTTTGGGCATTTGGGTTGGCCATGGTCAATTTTTTTTTGTGTTTTTTGTTACTTTTTCTTTTTTTATTTTCTTTGTTTTTGTATACGTGTTTGTCTTGCTGTTGGTTATCCCTATTGAGGAATATGACTAAGGTAGATAGATAGATAGAATAGATTGTAATTGGAAGAACTCCCTGCAACTGAAAAGGAATGCTGCATACTATACGTATTACTGTCATTTGATCTAGCACCTATATGCGAGAGATTTGTGTCAAAATATTTACACACTTGTTGTTCAGATCCACAAATATATTCACGATTAGACAAAATCTGAAAATCAGACGTCTTGATAGATGCACACGCAAGATTCAAAATCACACACGTAAATCTAAAACATATTTGTGGATCTGCAAAATACATGATTCACACTGGATTTTTTCTTTTTGTGGTACTGAAGAAATTAAAAAACTGGCTTTTAAAGTATTTAAAAGTACTTGAATTTGGCCATGAAAAAGGTAGATGAACCCTGTGTCCTGTTTTCGTCATAATTCTAAGCTAATTCAACAAGGGAATGGTTCAATTCAATGATCATGACATTTCTGAGCAAAATGTATCCAATCTGTAATCGAATTATACTACACAGTATTAACCAAAAATCCCAGTAACACCCATCCCTAATATAGAATTAGAAGTGTGAAACATGGAACTGATAGCGGGAGTGTTTTTTTCAGGTTTCATATGTGTCCCCCCCTTCTTTTGTCTTGAACCCCCTCTAATCCCCTTCCCCTCCATGTTACTGAACAGATTTAGAGATAAATGTGCAGGATCAGGGACCTAGCTGCAGACAATCATGATCAACTTCGACTGCAATCTTAGGCTAGTCCAAAAGTCAATCACATGGTCGCATCAAGCCGCATGTGAACAATGTACGCCCCACTTAGGCCACATGTTGACCCGAAGTAAAATGCACGTCATGTGTGACATTCACGAAGTCATTAGCAATCAGCGGTTGATTTCTTTTTTCCTGTGACATACTTTTGGCGTTAAAATTGTCTGTTTAATGAAAATAATTGGTTGCTATTGCTGTATAAGTGAACAGTAAGGCCTAGGTGATTACAAGCTGCAGCAATTACTTTGTAAAGTAAACATTATATACATGCTTAAGCCGCACCAGACTGGAAGTTGCATGTTCAGATATTTTGAGATAAGATATTTGGAGAGAAAGACGTTTTTTTCTGAACAATGCCTTTAATGATCTTCAGTACAAAATGAAAAGAACATATTTGATTATTTAATAAATACATTTTTTAAATCACAGGTTTGATGTTGGTATAAAGAACAAAACCATGTTTTCATTTATTATTAACTTTGTTTTTAGGAAAGGGGGTGTGTCTTATTTGTCATCATGGAAATTTAGGGTAAAACAAATATATTAAATAGTTTTTTTTTTTAAATGTCTGATTAACCAATGATCTCCTAAAGGGCAATGGACTCTGGCACTTCATCACTTTTGTGCTGCTTTTGACACAGTGGACCATAATATCTTACTAGAACGGTTGGAAAAATGGATTGGTCTCTCAGGAACCATCCTTTCATGGTTCAGATCCTATCTCTCAGATAGGACGCACTGTGTTAAATATGGCGAAATGACATCTGAGCCCTTTAGTGTTACCTGTGGTGTTCTGCAGGGTTCAGTACTTGGCTCCCTTCTTTTCAGCATTTACATGCTTCCATTAGGTGATATTCTTCGCAAGTATAATATCATTTTCCACTGCTACGCAGATGACACTCAACTATATCTTCCATTGGAGGAATCTGCCACATTAAATTGTGGAAAATTGGAGGCCTGCCTCATTGAGATAAAAGAGTGGATGTCACTCAATTCCTTGCGTCTTAACTCTGAAAAGATCGAAATGTTAGTTATTGGTCCATCTAAATGCCGTGACTTATTCTCAAAAACTGCTGTGAACATTGACAAATGTCACATCACACAGAGTGACTCAGTTAAAAACTTAGGTGTCATATTTGACCCCGATCTGTCCTTTCAAACACACGTGAAGAAAATTACTAGAACCGCTTTCTTCCATCTTCGCAACATTGCTAAAATTCGTCCAATGCTGTCTCAGGCGGATGCGGAGATTATAATTCACGCGTTTGTTACCTCCCGTCTCGATTACTGTAATGCACTACTCTCTGGTCTCCCGAAGTCCAGAATCAAGAGTCTTCAGCTGGTACAAAATGCTGCAGCGAGGCTTTTAACTAGGACAAAGAAGTCCGATCACATCACGCCGATTTTGGCTAACCTGCATTGGCTCCCTGTTAGCCCAAGATGTGATTTCAAGGTTCTCTTAGTATTATACAAAATCATACATGGAGTTGCTCCCTTATATCTTTCAGATCTAATTTCCCCCTATGTTCCGGTCCAAAGCCTTCGTTCTGAAGGTGCCGATCTACTGGTGATCCCAAGAGCCAAGAAGTCTTCCGCAGGTTCGAGAGCGTTCTCCATCCGGGCACCGGTGCTGTGAAATGCTCTTCCCCCTGAGATCTGATCTGCAACCTCAGTGGAAATGTTTAAATCTAAGCTTAAAACACACTTCTACTCTATAGCATATGAATAACCTATACTTTTTGTGGACAACATCTCTGTATTATTTGTGATTGCAACATCCTTTGCTGTCTGGTAATCCTGAAAGGGGGATACCACATGTGCGGTCCCTTCTCAAGGTTTCTTCATTTTCCTCATGTTGAGGTTTTTGAGTTTTTCCTTGCTCTCATGTTGGTTTCAGATCAAGGGATGGTGTAATAATATTCTGAAATAATAGTCTGTGCAATAACCTGTGCAGCACTTAGAGACTCTTTGTGATTAAGGGCTATACAAATAAAAATGACTTGACATGAAATGTTCAAATTATTTCTCATTTAACTTAAAGAATTTATGGATTTCTGAACCCCCCTATAAACTGTCCTTACCAATGTCCCCTCTAAGCTGCGCGTGTGCGCAATCGCGCACTGCCCGCACATTCTCAGTGCACAAGAAAATCTAGCCAGCTCACAAAAATGAGGGCTCAAAATTGCTAATTAAGAAGCGAATTAAGTCAAAGTTACTGTGTATGAAGGTAAAAATACATGGGTTGCCCTGACGCTGTGTGTGTAAAGTCAAGATCGAAGTAGAACGAAGTTGAGTAAAGTCAGTAGAGTTTTTCGAGAACCGGCTTCTTCGGCTCGGCTCACTAAAAGGAACATAAACGGCTCTTCGGGTTGTTTTTGCTTCTTTAATCCCAACATGACCAAATATTATGTAAAATTATGCACAACATGACTTAAAGGAAGAGGGGGAATAGAACAAAAAAGAAAAAAATACAGAAATGAAAAAGTAGTGAAAAGCTGAGAAAAAAAGAAACAAAAGGAAGAGGAAAAAAAAGAAGGAAAAATTTAGAAAAAGCCAGAAAAAAAGAAAAGAAAGAAACAAAAACAAAAAGATTTTTTTAAAGGAATTTAAAAAAAGTAGAAAAAAACACGGAAAAAGAAGGAAAACTGTGTGTTGCATTCAAATCATTTCCAATTATATCAAGTGAATCTTGTTGCCAACATTGTACTTACACTAAAAATGTGATTAAGTACAGTTCTGTATCTTGCAACCAACTAAATAAGCCCCCCAAAACGTTAGTATTATGCGACAAAATATATCAGGAAAAAAAAGAAATGGATATCTTGTGAAAGAATTGTAAAAACAAACGACGTTTGTAGGCCGTACAACCTTTGCAATAGTACATGTGTCAATTCATTCACAGGGGAAAAATAATTTTGCATTGCCGGAAACTCAGAAAAATGTAACAAGTTTTGGTGATGTTTGATTTTAGTTGCCACACTTGGGATTATGGTTACTCACTGTTTCAACCATTGCTCACCGACTTTGTGTGAACGCTCAGACCCGTGGAAAATTAGAGGGGACATTGGTCCTAACCCTGTCTCTCTACGCCCATGATCAACTGAGCCACACCCACCTATCGACGCCTTCTCTACGCCAGTCCCCCACGCCCATGATGGAGACCTCCAAAATAAGTGCGCACCAGGCATCTACAAATGTGTTCCTGGACAATGATGTTTCTGGTTCCAGGAGATTGCCAGCCGATACAGATTTATAATAAAGATTAAAATGTTAGCTTGTATTAAAAGAAAATGTTGATGTCCCTTTGTGTCATCATTTATGCTTGAGTATTTTATTTGATGGAATTGGCCCCACTTTGCGTCCAGAGAGCTTTATTTTGTTAAAGCTTCCAATACCTAGGGAGGAACTCGTGAAGGAGGTTCCAATGACAAGCCTCTGATGGCTGTCACGAGGCATATAAAAGTTGGTGGCAAGGTCAACCTCGCTGTCTTTTCCTGGGCTCAGAACCCAAGCATCACGCTCTTGCAGTGCGCTAAAAGCATCTGCAAGCCTTCCATGTCACGTGAGCCGAAACTCAGCTAAAATAAAAACAAAAAAAAACAAGCTTGCTTGTCTATTGACTCCCTTCTTCGCTGACCAGCGATGCTGAAGCCAGCCTCGCTTTCCCAAAATCAAAACGAGTTACAGCTGCGACGTTTCACATCTCAAGGTACAAGGAGAATTTACACAGAATGCCGATTTAGTGCTGGGGACCAATACTTTTAACATGCAATGGGAAATCTCTGTTCATTTCTTTCCGTAGCCATTTTTACTTTCCACAATTCATCCACCATTGTCGCAAAGACTGGGGACAACCCTCTCCCATTCAATGCTCCCAACTTAAATTATAATGTGATGATTTCTTCTTGTAAAAATATTTTTTTAAATTCACTTCTTGTGTAAATAAAACACGTACTGTGGTACATTAATCAATTTGTGTGTTTGTTAACATTATTTTCTTAAATTATTCATTATTATCCAAATCATCCATCCATTATCTGCATCACTTATCCTCAGTAGGGTCGCCAGGGTGCTGGAGCCCTTCCCTGGCATCTTTTGGTAGTGGGTAGGGGACACCCTGAACTGCTTGCCAGCCAGTCGCAGGGCATCTCGCCAAAATTAATGATCTGCAAAATCGGTAATGCTTAAAGAAGAAATAAATATAGATCAACTGTAATTTTTTTCTTTTGAATTGAAATTTGAGAAAAATGCATAAATGAGACTGATTTGACGACTAATTTTGTTGGTCTAGCGTCCTCTGCTGGTTAATTACTGCAAAGTTTACTATTCATGCCCACAAACTAAATTCTAACACGAAATAGATCAAACTAAACAAAAACACTACATATGTAACATCTGTGCTGTGCTCCTGCAGATGCAGAATGAGGCACACAATTTCCTTGACTCATGATAGAGGGGAATAGTGAGACTTAGAATTGTGGTTTGGTGCACATCTCAGAATGAGTGACAGTATTTGCAAGCGAATCAAGCCATTGTGAATGTCTGTGTAAATTAATAAGTGTGGAAAACATTGTTCAGTGGCTTGAAAAGCGCTATATAAAATGCATTAATTCATTCATTATCTGCACCGCTTATCTTCATTAGGGTCTTAGGGTATATAAAATGCAATCCATTTATATATTGCTTTTTGCTATGCCAATCAAATAAAGAATAAGATGTAGGTTTATCTATTTGTGATTCAGACTGTGCCTTACAGGACACAAACCTTACTGCATGTTACAGTTCTATATATCTTTGTATTTTAACTTTTGTCATCCATTTATGTTAAAGAGGGCCAAATGGCCAAAGTTTCTACTTCTTTCTGTCAACCATCCTTTTAAAGAGGCAAATTGAATTAAATTAACTTGGCAGTAATAGTAAGAGTTCACTGAAATGTGCATTGTTAAAAAGGCCAGTGTAGTGTTTGTGTTTGGTGGTTGATTGGATCAGTTATGGAAATATTAAGTTAGAACAAAATATTAAATGAATATATTAAACAATGTAAAGTTATTTCTCATAAAACATCACAATTTTAAGATTCTGGTTTTCAAAATTGCTGAATTTTAACATATTACCAATATTATTAATACAATTAGTACGTAAAGTTTTTCTCTGTCGAGTATCTGCAGATGCAGAGTGAAGCATAAATTCCATATGCCTCATGGGAGAGGGCGATAGTGAGACCAAAATTCTGATTTGGGGCGCACCTCACTTCGTCTTTGGGATCATGTTCTTGGCAAGTAGCTGTATCTCCGTTAACTTTGGTTTTTTTTTGCAAAAGAGAAGTGAATTGAAATTTGCAGATGTTACCTTTTAATCTTGTTTTTTCTCTTGTTCAATATATATCTATTTGGTGTATTGTCCATTATTGGTCTACATTTGGTCCACATTTAGATGACTAATTAACCTAGTATAAAAGGTTGTTCAACAATATTTTGGATTGTGTTTTTTATTTTGTACTGTTCTTGATTGTTAATGAACAGCATAGTCCAAATTTAGATATGATTTCAACGTCTAAATCAAGACCTCATATGTACTTCTGTTTTTCTGTGTGTCTGTCCCCACAAAAAAAGGGGGGAGGAGTTCAAATATGACCACCATATTTCAATGGCAGTCAGGGAGGTTACCCTAAATGTGTATATTTTTATAAAAAGCTGACACAGCACTATTGTTTTGTTGACTCCAATTTTTTTCCCCAGAAAGACTTTTCACTCTCCCAGGCCGAAACATCATTGAATATCAGCACCATCTTTTACATGAAGTCAGGTAGGTTACCCCAGATGTGAAAACTACCAAAACAGTTTATTTGGTATTTTTGGTTTTGCTGATCCAGGGAAACGCCACCCGGAAGTGTTTTCTCAACGTGGGTGATGCTCTAAGGCGCACAGCCATTCTAGTTTAAACATAAAACAGTTTCTATTTGTTTATCGAAAAAAAATACCTTTAATGTTAATGGTACAACCAATACAAATATATAAATTGAAGGTTAACAACATGTGCTGCTTTAATTTAAGGTGGAAGAATCAAGGCTTCCCTTGACAAATTTGACATTGAAATGGTATTTAAGCCAGATTGCTTTAATTAGCTAAACAAATGTTGAGTAGCTTCCGCTTGGGGTGCCGCCACAATGCAGCTTCATCAAAAGAGATTACGTGCTAATCATAGACTCCCCCTAAAATAAAACAGAATTTGCGATGCACACAGGACAGGAAGGATTTTTTAGCCTCCATCATCAAAAAAGCTCAATAATAATTTCCGTCTGATCATTGTGTTCTGTCAGGCTGATGTTTGAAGATGTATAAAAGGAGCGTTCACAGAACTGTGGTCGAGTTCAAGGCATCAAGTCACAGTTTAAACAAGATGTTATCTGTTCAAAGGCCTTCCTGTCATGCTGCACTTAATTAGGGAGGTTAATGAACAGATGTTTTGTTGAGACCCTCTGCCTTGGAAAGGCTTACCTGCTGTTCATGACAGATGCAAAGATTGGTCAAATTGGTCAACAAAAATGAACAGTAGAAATGGTCGACTATAGATTTTTGTCGACTATTGTCGCCAGACTTGTTTTTCCAACAGAGAGAAGAAATTCTCCATGTATACAATGTCTGCTGAGAGTTACACATGCACAATAGACAATAGCATCTCTGTCTAAAGTGGTAGCATAATCTCGAAGAAATAGCTGCATCAACATATACTACGGGTAGCAAAATATGTGAAGTTTTGAAGCAGGAACTGAAGCAGAAGTTCTCAAAATAAGGATAATTTTTTTAAACAAAACCAAGAACAAAGTAACAAACAAAAGAGGGGGAACAAAACATTACATGTCTACAGAAAATAAAATCTGACAATGTCCGAACCAGAAACGAGGACCGAAACCGAAAATGGATAATGCAAGGAATAAAGTATCAAACTAACAAGTGGGCATTAAACTACAAACAAAATGACCAAACACGAAACCAGAAACAAAACAAAACAAAACAAACCTGGCGTGGCCATGTAAATGCAAGGAACAAAGTAACACACAAAACAAACAAGTAAGCACAAAACAAATGACAAAATGACAAAACCAGAAACAGGAAAGAAAAACCAAATCAGATGTTGCAATGACAATACAAATTATATGACCTGACAACATGGGCGGTCTAAAAAGTCTTTATAAAGAGTCAGGATAAATAGGTGTGCATTGATCGGACTCACCTGTGCTCAGGTTCAAATCCAATTGGCACACTCTGGTGGAAAGTGGAATATCAGATCCTAAAAAGCTGTATTTTCCATTGTACTATTTTACTTGGCCCTGGAGGGGAAACATTATTATTATCATATGACACATAATTGATTCAACATAATGCTAAATTTAAGAGAAAATCCAATCCAATTATTCTACTAATCGTTTCAAAAGTCTGACTAGTCAACTATTAAAATAGTCGTTAGTTGCAGCCCTACTGTTTGCACATTTATAGTAAAAAGTGTCATTCAGTGAGGAATTCTTTCTCACCTAAAAAATCAGGTTCAGAAAAATAAGACATGATTTCGATTTTTCGGGGTTAGCTATTCATACAGTTGTACTCCCTGTTTCTGTGCAAGTCAACTTTCTATATAAAAAAGCAGGTTCTGTGGTTGCTCGCTAATTCAGGACTCAGCCACTCACAGACAGTCATTAAAGTTTCATGGGAGGCAATTTGGTGGCGGGCTTATTTGCCAAGTGAGGTGAGCGCATGTTGTGACGATATGCTTTTGTTTGTTGTGTGCTCTCGCCACGCTGAGAGGAGGCAGCAGTGCTCATCTCTGACAGGGTGAACTTTCCCCTGATAGGCCCTGGAGGGGAAACATCAAAGACCAGAGCAATGAGAACAGATTAAGCTCAGGTCACGCAAGCAAAAATCCCAAAATAAACAATTTCAGAGGATTAGTTTTGCAATTAGACAGAATTCATCCATTGTGGTTGTACCCGATGTATGGCCCGATGGTATCGACTTTCATCCCTTGTCCTCATCTACCTACGCCAAAACTGCATAAAGAATCTCGGATGTGAAAGTGGGTCATGGCAGATTTGTTCCACAGCATACATAAGAACAGATGCAGTGAGAAGAAGCAATTTATAGGAACTTAGTGGGATGACTGCCCTGCAACATCATGCTACCATTCGCAAACATAGGATTATCACGTAGGATGATAATCTTAGTCCATTTGCTTCCATATGCCATTCAAAAAGGGAAATATCTACAGTGAAAAGTGCTTTTCATATGGGGAAACACATGTATTTGATGTATTGTATGTTCTGCACACCCCAATGAAAAGTCTTTGTTCACATTTTTTCCGTACATAAGGCGCTACAATAGGAAGGTCATCAAAAGAGTCAAATAGGTCAGTCAAACTTAATTAACCCCTTAATGACTGTTAAGCATCACTGTATAAATGGACGTTGCTTGTTGCTAGCTGTCTGTTTAGCCGTAGAGCCAAAACCAACCTAACTTGTGATTCACATCTTTTTAGGCCAATTGTAGGCTACGTTTTTCCCCTGCTCTAGCCTATACGAGCCTGTAAATGCTAAACAGGACCCGCCTCTCTTACCTAGAAATAACTTTGGCCAATAGTGACCAATTAACACGATGATTTACACATTGGTTAGGAAATAAAACGCTGGTATACATATTCCAGCATGCACTGCAGACTACTTCAATGGAGGGAAAATTGAGTCGGCAGCTGCTAAACATATTTGCAAAACCTTTTGCAATTTAATATTGATCCATATATATATATATATATATATATAAAGCACATGGTCAACCTTTGAAAAAAAAGGAAGCATTTATGTGCGCCTTATAGAGCAGAAAATTCGATACACTACATAAGATAGTGTCATGATTTGCCAATTGCCCTCACCTGCGCTCACTCGTTCAGCCCCGACTGCCACTCGTTCCCTAATTAGTCCTCCTCCTATTTAAACACGTCATTCTCGTTCACTCCTTGTCAGTTCGTCAGAGAACCTCCGCACATGCAAGGCAAGCATTTTTGACTCTGGCTCCCGTTCTGTTCCCGACCTGTTCCTGTTTCCTGCTCGTCTGTCCCTGGTTTCCTGATCGTCCCCAGTGAAGGATTTTTTATTTTATTTAATTGACTATAAGGGATTTAATATAATACAAAATACATTTTGCTGAATGCAGTGGGGTTTTTTCACAGGGATTCAGGGCTAGGGGTCAGTGTGGCCTGGACAAGAATTATGTTTACATAAAAACGAGAACAAGGACAAGAAGCTGATGCGCGAAAAGGAGACGAGGTTTCTGATTAGCTTTAATGTTTTGAGCTCTGTAGACATGGCGGCATCTGGTTTTGGCAAGGAGGAGGTGACAATGGCCCCTGGCACGCCCACAGGAGGAGTCAGCCCGCCCAAGGGGGAGGGGCCGACACCCGACGTATCAAAAGGACGGAACCCGGAAGATGGACAGAGAAAAGACAGACAGACAGGACCAGAGACGAAAAGATGGGAGGCTCGACAAGACTAATTAGACTAATTCGAAAATGATTCGGCAAAATTCGATGGAATTAACTTGGGAAATAGATTAAGAAAATAAATCTCCCCCCGTGTGGAAAAGCCTGTCTCTTCTCAATATTCCCCTAAATTAAGAAAACGAGCATGCGTTTGTTAGGTGGTTAGAGTTTGTGTTTGGTTAATGGAGTCAGTTAACTAATTCGAACAGTTTGGAAAACGCTAAATTTATAATATATTTTTTTCCCCTAATGATTTATAGTGTAACTCCCAACACCGGTTACCTGACTTGTCCCGATCTCCGACCACGCTCCGTCTCTCGTCCCGGGTGCCTGACTTGCTTCCGATCTTCGACCACACTTCGTTTACGAGGGCTTCCTGCTCCTCCTGCCCAGCGAGCACTGAATCACTGTTGGGTTTTTTTCCCCTCGCCTGACTTTCTTGATTCTCCAATAAAGCATTGTGTGAAACGTTACGCATTTGGGTACACTACCGGTTCCGATTGTAACAGATCCCTCCATAGTTATCCCACTCAGTCATTTTCAGCATCAATCAACTTGCGGTGTATTGCGCCATATTTTATGTCATTAAAAACTAAAAAAGACATGATTGATTTTTTTTTTATAAACCATACCAAATAAGCAAAATGTTTCTGGGCTAATAAGATGTACCTCAAAATCCGTCCAAAATGTGCAATGTTTTTAAAACAATTTGCAACCTGTTAAGGATCAGTTTCATGGATCATGAACTACAGCAAAGTAGAGGACTACGTTTATACAAAGCCCCATATTTTACCCATACCGGGGCGTTATGAGGGACATATTGTTGAAACGGATGTAGAATATACCCGTGCTGGAACTGCCGCAGAGATAAAGACTATATAAATTTCCATCCCATTTTTGGTCCATACCTGCATCGTTTTTGGACCACATGAGTTTACCAAATATCCTACCTCGTATTTTCTGCACTATAAAATGCACAGGATTGTAAGGCAAGTCCCCAAAATATAGTATTCTGCTGAATTATTTTCATATATAGGGCGCACAGGACTATAAGGCGTATGGAAGTATATCTACAGTAAGAGCTACCTTATATATTTGTGGATATCAGTTCCGCATGGTATACACTTATGGTATATATTGATGCAACCATTGATCAGTTGTAAAATGTCGCAGACCAAAATTTCAAAACATGGTACGCAACAGGAATTGAACCGATCGCTTCAGTGAAACACTGAAACCTCATTGTGTCATCAGGCACACTTTCAAACTTCTGGCCCATTTGGGGTTTTTAGGTGCGCGGTAA
Organism: Urocampus carinirostris; assembly: GCF_059441175.1. Lineage (NCBI taxonomy): Eukaryota > Metazoa > Chordata > Actinopteri > Syngnathiformes > Syngnathidae > Urocampus > Urocampus carinirostris. The sequence continues at coordinate 7,298,628 of NC_142353.1, forward strand.
TGTCCAGAAAATGAATGAATGAAAAATGAATGAATGAAAACTTTATTTCGAACATTAAAGTGAAAACAGGACAAAAACAATGAGTCAACAACAAAATAATGTTACATGACATGTTCGAAATGGGGTAGTCAGAAGCAGATGCTTATTTTCCCTACCCCTTTATCTTCCCTATTAAATACATTTTACAAATCTTCTTCTCCCCTTGTTTCTAATATAACAAAATCTCATGGATATACTTATTAAATAGGTCAGATATCAATAGTTATAATAATTACAATAATCACATATTTTATACACAAATCTTCGTAATACCCATCCCTCAAAGTCATAATGCCACTAGTTACCAAATATCACTGCGGCACCAATGATAATAACAACAATGAAAATAAACATACTATTTATAATAACATTTATGATATAATAATAGCAACAATAACAACAAGTTAATCATAGTTTTAAACGCAGTATTTCCAATTTCACTCTTATCCCATTTTCTTCATCCCTGTATTTCGCCAGTAATGTTTTTTTTTTGTATTTAAATTTGAGCATGTGAATAGTTGGACATTGTTTGATCTCATCTTGTAAATTATTCCAAAGTTTGACTCCACACACAGACACACACATACTTTTCCTGGTGGTTCTCACCTTGGGGATTTTGAGTTTACTACAGCCCCTCAAGTTATAATTTCCTTCTTTCCGAATGAATAATTTTTGGAGGTTTTCTGGCACCATGTTTTTGTTGACCTTAGATAACAGTTGTGAAGTGAAACATTTTATTAAATCATCCAATTTAAATAATTTGGACTGCATGAATACAATATTAGTATGATCCTGATATCCTACCCTGTGTATGGTTCTTATTGCACGTTTTTGAAGGATAAAATATGTTACTCTAGTTATCCCAGAGCATTTAAATCCTCATCAGGGGTGTCAAAGTCAAACGGATGGAAGGGCTGAATAAAATATTAAGAAACAAGCCTAGGGCCAGACTGATTGAATGTTGAAATATGTTTAATTTGCGCAGCGAGTGTAGTGAACCTAATTAGACTTACTGAAAAACAAACAAAAATATTTAATTAAGATTAGATACATAAAGTATTGCTGTCTTATGGCTCTGACAGTCATGTTTAAATCGGAAGAAGCACAAATGACAAATGTTGTTGATTTCAAAATCTCCATTACATGAATATAAATGAATGAAGTCAGTGTTACTTAGGCACCATCAGTATCCGTAAATTTCTATCTTTTCAAAAGTACTTCAAATAAATCAGAATAAAATTAAGTACAAGTAGCAGCGACATACAGTGAAAACAAATACAGGATTCCAGGTGTTTGATACAATAATGAATCAAGATCATCTCCTTGGCCGAAGAAAACCCTGGGGTCTTTATTAATCAGTTAATGAAAGAATGAAATTATTTGTCTGACTAGCCTCCAAAAATGTGGAATGTGTGCGGTATCACGTGTCTCCAGCAGTGGTGAAGCGCGCAACGTACGATTTGAAAGACATGTGCATCCACTGAGCAGACCCGAACATTTTATTTCAAACTCTTTGATAACCTGTTCCAGAACTGGCCCAGCGGACTTGCCCTCTGTCAGTATCTGCCAACTAGTGGCCAGATTATGCACTGAATCCTTTTCCATTCAGGACATGGTTTGCAAGATCCTACCTATTGCCGGCCCAGACTTCTCGTTTAAAACTCTGAATACATCTGTCTATAGGGAATATTTAAACTTTCAACAAAATGGCCATCTCCTTAAAACCTGCCTGGTTTCCTTTTCCGTACTGAATAACACTTGACAGTTTAGTCCCAGGCTCGAATAAAGGAAGTCAGCACAAGGGTCAAAGTACTTAATCAAGCATTGTATATTTATAGTTTAAGGACACTCAAAATAAGGAGAGAAGAGATCAATCGATTTGGAACTTGCAAGGAGGACAAGGGAGAGCCCAAACCTCAGATACGAGATTCCAACTAAGACTAAAAGCCCTCCCCTGAGTCATTTATGTTTGTTTTTATTATATAGCCTCGGATGTTGGTATCAAAGAATAGCAACATGATTGGCCAATAGAGACGATAGATCTAAACAACATAAAACAGGCAAATCAACAAACGACATAAATGAATTATAGTCAAAACAATAATCTGGCATTCCAATGTAATATCTTTTACAATATCCAATATTAAAAATAGAATTGATATATCAAGCACTAAATTAATGTATGTGTCAAAGCAGTTTTGAATTTAAAGCTATTTGTTAACTAACAGTGAAGATTAGATAATAATTTAATGACCCCCCCCCCCAAAAAGTTGTTTCTTTAGAGTTTCTAATGGTTTAATAAAAGATGGGGAAAAGCAGTCATTAGTTTGTCTTCAAAATGGTTTGTTTCATCTTTAATTTGGGTCCTGTTTTATTCATGTTCTAGTATGTGTTCCGGTTATTTCTTCCTTAGATGTTTTACCACAACCGAATTTCATTCTTACAAATGAAAACTTATGTGTAAATACATTTTAATTCAATTTGGTTAGTTGTCAACATGATGGGGATTCCAGGATTTTCAGACAACTCACATACATTTTTTTTGTTTTGTTTTGTTTTTTGAAGGTATTGTTGGATACATTAATCAAAACATGACACAAATAAAAAAAAAAAAAAAAAACTAATGCCGAGAGTGAGCATGGCCAAATATGGTCACCTTACGCCCCTCCCCTAAGGAAATTTGACAGATCTGTTTCTGCCAACCTTTGCTTAAAGGTTTGCACCGTATTTGCACTAATAACCCGGTCAGGCAAAAAATTCCAAATTTTTGGTATCCTGAATGAAATAAAGTTTCCATGCAAGTTGCTGGTAGGTCTAGGCACCCGTAACTTATATCTGTGACCACGTAAACCATCAACACGACAGAACTCAAAAAATTGATCAAAAGGCACATCGATCATTCCATGCAGTACTTTGAACACAAAAATTAAATCAAATCGAATTCTACGGAGCTCCAAAAAGTCCAAGTTCAGTCTTTGTAGTCTTTCCGGATATGACAAGCTGTGCATCCCAGGTATCCGCTTCGTATACCGTCGTTGAACTCCTTCCAGTAGGTTAATGTCCTTGAGTAAGTAAAGGTTCCACACAACGCTGTTATATTCTAACCCGGGTCTAACATAAACGCAAAACATTCGAACTAAGAATGCTGGGTTCTTGTTGTAAAAGTGTCTGTAAATGTTTGATGCTATGTTATTGGCTTTGTTGGTAATTTTGGCGATATGCGGGATAAACTTTAAGTTTGAAGTAAGAGTGACACCCAGATCCTTATGTTCAGTAACAACATGCAAATCATGATCATTAATATTATACAGCGGAACATAACCATGCAAAAACGACTGTGCTAAGCATTTATGAGATGACAATTGCAGTTGCCACTTTTCGGACCAAAGAAAAACTGATTTAATGTCATTTTGGAGAGAATCAATTGTTCCTGTAACCTGGGTTATTGGCAAGAAAGCCGACAGTTTAGCATTATCGGCAAAAAATGAGATGTCACTACTTTGAATGGCCTCAGGTAGGTCGTTCACAAAAAACAGAAATAATAATGGTCCTAGTACTGAGCCCTGCGGTACCCCACTACAAACTTCCGACCACGCTGAAAGAACATCAACAATTTTTACGCATTGTTTACGATTTGACAAATATGCTGTTATCCATTCAAGCAGTTTTCCACTAATACCGTAGCATTTCAGTTTTTGTAAAAGCTTGTTATGAGACACTTTATCAAAAGCCTTGCAAAAGTCTAAGTAAACAACATGACCAGCCATATTGTGAACAAAAAACATACTGGTAATATTATTCAAATGAGCTATTAAGTTAGTCATGGTGGAATGTCCGGACCTAAACCCATGTTGTTTAAACGTAAAAAGATTGTGCTCCTGTATAAATTTCCATATGGCATCTGAGATAATTTTCTCAAACACTTTACAGACGCAGCTAGTCAAGCTAACTGGTCTATAGTTGGCTGCACTTGTTGTGCCCCCCCCTTTAAAAATCGGTATGACAATAGCACTAAGCCAGTCCTCAGGCAGCTGTGAATCCTCAAAAGATCTAGAGAACAGGTAAAATAATGGTTCACATAAAAAGTCAGCTAGCTTTTTAAGCAAGAAATTTGGAATTTTGTCAGGGCCGGCTGAAAATTTGCTGGGAAGTTTTATCAAGTATCTATGAATTAACTCCTTTGAAAGTTCCACAGAATTTAGAACAGCTGAAGTTCTGCTGGGAAAGTCGGGTGAAACACCATTGTCACGACCAAAAACACTGGCATACTGATCATTTAATATACGGACATTGTCATCATTATCTGTAGCAACGGTACCGTCAGATGCCTTCAGGTTGGGAATAGATGCCCTAGAAATTAGTTTACGGTTGATGTATGAAAAGAATTTACGAGTATTATTAGCCTCTAAAACTTTATTTTCCTCAGCCACCCTTTCCCGCCTGATGGCCCTCCGCAGTTCCCTTGAAGCATCTTGATAACTTTCCAAGTATGCCAACTGATCACGTTTATAAAGCTTGTGAATAAACTGCTTTCGCCTATGCAATTCAGCTATATCACGGTTGACGTGAGGTGTAACAGCAACTGAGGGTACGTATACAGATAATAAAGTGTAAACAACAGATTTAAATATTGCCCACATTTCTTCAATATTCCCACAATTATCAAATAAGAGACACCAGTTGACACTAGACAGAAAGTATCTCATGCCATGTAGATCACAGTCTTTAAAATTTATGTAATTCTGAGCAGCGGTGTCTTTTTTAAGAGCCAGGTTAAGTTATAAAGTAACAGAATCGTGATCACTGGTAGAGAAACTCGGCCCAACGTCAATGTTTTTAATCAGATATCTGTCAGTGGAAAACACAAGGTCTAATACGTTGGACCCCCTGGTTGGTTTATCGACATGCTGGAAGAAACCTGCATTTAAAACCAAGTTTTTGAACATTGAAGTTAGATTAGTATCAGAATTTTGAAGAAAACTGTGGTGAAGGTCAGGAAAGTTAAAATCACCCATAAGTAGAATTTGCAATTTAGTATCGAAAATAGAATTCAGATGTTCGAACATAGCGACGTTGGCCTGAAAAGAGCTCAGACCAGAGCGATATACAAGCACTATTCTCAGCTTCACCCCAGAAATAAGAATATCACATCTCAATAACTCAATTCTATCGAATTGATAATTAGCGACAGAAAACACAGTTATACCTTGAGAAACCATGAGCAAAACTCCTCCATGTTGGGCATTTTTACGGTCAGTTCTAATGGTATTATATTTCTCTATAGTTGGCCCTGTGTCACCAGCGGAGTACCAAGTTTCTGTAATTGCCAAAATATCAGGGGTGTAGAATATGATGTACGAGACCAAGTCATCTGCCTTAGAAGTCAAACATTGGGCATTAATGAGATGAATCAAGGGGCTGTTCAATAAAGGCGAAGGCGACCTTAGGCATTTCCCGGCTTGACAATAATTTTCCCACCCCGTATAACAATGTTTACTTCACCTTCATCCCGACGGCGCTTAAGTTCGTCCTGTAGTTCCCTGTCGCGTTCCCTTTCTTTTGGTGTCATATCTGGACGAACAAATCCAGAAGACAACGTCGGAAAGGTACTTTTCACCCGATTGAACCCACGGAGAAACGCCAGCCTTGATCTTGTTTTCCGGAATCGGATCTTCACAATCCTGGGTTTACCATCATTCCCCAGCCTTCCATCACGAAAAACTTCCAGAATGTCCTGTTCTCTACTCCCGGGACTGCTTTGGCGACTTCCTGAAAGAGCTGGTTATCCTGGACAGCTTCACCATTTTCTCGATGTGTCTTTGCTCCAACCACCACGAGATTATGCTTCCTAGCCTCCTTTGCTAGCATTTCCTTCATTAGGCTAGTCGACATTCTGGCAACTTCTGGCATCATCTGCGTCATAATCTCTCGGACCAAAGTTGGTACCATGGCCTTCACGGTTTCACGGACAGTGGAGACCAAATCAGCAGAGTTCAGGGCACCGCACGGCCCAGACGACCCGGATAAAGGCACTGGAGTGCTATCCACGTAGGTGAACACCGTTCCAGAGCTACTCAGAGAGGCGTAAGAATCCTTATCATCAGCGGATAAGCCGGGGACGCAGGACTTGCAGATGTAAGTAGCTTGCTTATCTTGTATCGCGAGGCATAGGTCCTGAACTGACAATCCAGAGCACTCGTAATGTATATAGTGCTTGCAGTGACTGCACTGGATCATTGCTCCATGGTCCACGGCACCGCAAAAACATGGTTTAGAAACTGCCTTTCTAGGCGCCATATCAAATAAATCAAAAACTCAGTTCAGTTATTGAGTAAAACAAAACAAAAACTTCGACTCGACTTCAAAATACGGCATTTAGGACCCGCTGCATTTTCGCGCGCTTGCGTGGCACTTCCGTGCCACTTCCGCTTCCGTCAATGGAAAGCAATTGAAGCTGGCCTTGGTGCTGACTGAGTGAGCAGAAGACCTGTGCTTTTAAAGATTCACTTCAGAGGCAAAGCTACATCAGAAAAACAACTTTGGTTAGCCAGGTTAGTAGCGAGAAATCTTCAGTGGCGCGGCTTTTATTACACTAAACAAAGTATACAATCCAGAGGTCTTGATAAGCTTTAACACTACAAACTTCTTTTTGAAGCCGTGAAGAACGTGTCAGTGTTCTGATTGTGTTAAAAGATCTCTTGCATTTAAGTACCTTTGAATGCAACATAATTAAAATTGTGATTTTTGGTTAACATAACTCAAAAGGAATTACATGTGATGCTACTGCTTTAGGCACCAATGGAAATGTGGAGTGACAAAATAATGAACTAAAACTGTCAGAACCAGCAGAACCTTTCGTCTCAATAAACTGGCGAGGAAAGTGAGCTCTGTTGTGGGCAAAGAGCTGGACAGCCTAACAACAGTACCTGAGAGACGGGCACTGGAAAAGCTGCGGTCAATCATGGACAATCCATCGCATCCACTACACAGCATTATCTCCAGACAGAAGAGCATTTTCAGCGACAGACTGCTGTCACTGTCTTGTACTACGGACAGACTGAAGAGATCTTTTCTTCCTCATGCCATGAGGCTCTTTAACTCTACCCGGCAGAGTAAAAGCCCACAGTAAACCACACCACCTACATTGCATATTACCGAATCTTATTGCAATATGTATTCTGTGTAGCACTATTTAGTTATTCTATATAACACGCTACAGTAGGCATTTGCACATCACACTGGGTATTTGTATATTGTATTCTTTTTGTTTTATTATTGTATTGTTCTCAGCGAAGGGATGCTGCTGGAAATGTGAATTTCCCTTCGGGGATGAATAAAGTATCTATCTATCTATCTATCTATCTATCTATCTATCTATCTATCTATCTATCTATCTAAATGGTAGACCCAATCATGTAACGTTTACTCACAAGTATATTGAAATATAGAGGAAAGTCAGCAGCAGCGATCCGGTGCTCGCTGGGAGCGGAAAGCAAGCTGCTCACGGGATCGGAGTGTGTTCCGAATGCGGAAGTGGATCTTCTAGAACAGGAGAGTAGTTAGACGGAAAAAAACAGTCGTCAGCCGGGACGGGAGATCACAACGTGGTTGCGTCACGGTCAAAAACAGATCGTTAGCCGGGACAGGAGATCAAAACGTGGTCGGGGTCAAAAAAATGGGTCATAGCTGGAGACAAACGGAGAAATCAGGAACGGCCGAGTGTAAAACCGGACAGACGAGAGTCAGAGTCAAAAATGCTTGCCTTCTGGAAACAGAGGTTCGCTGACGGACTGATGACAGGCGAGTGAAAGGACTGAGCTTGAATAGGACAGGGAACCAATCAGGTAGCCAGCAGCAGCTGGCACCAAACGAGCGGGCACAGGTGAAAGTCATGAGTAATCATGACAAAAACTAATTTTCATCATGTGTGTTTGTGTGGCATTTTTTCTCCTTCACAACAAGTTAAATAATACATGCAGCAGGACGAATGTGGGGATTAAGTTAACGACTGCTTCTGATGTGTTACGTACTTTACTTGAATTTTGTTTCCACATTAAGCCGCTTGAGCATAAATGTTCATTAACGCTCATTACTGGCAATTAAGTTTGCCATTAAGTAGGAAGGCAGAGGGAGCCATTAGAAATGATGACTTTGACCCCGTATCAAATCCCCGCGATGAGGCGTTCAAGCCAACCTTTTGTTTATGGATGATCTATTTCAATATGGGCAGGTGTTTCTGGTGCCTCTTACATTTCTATTTTGTAATGACCAGAATACTAGGAGAGACTTTGTCAAGGATGTCCCGGGATGGGGACAAAGGCCCGTGAGACTGCAGTCAAGTCAGGTCATGTTTATTTGTATAGCCCTTAATCACAAAATGTCTCAAAGGACTGTACAGATAAAAATCATGAAATATGGGTTTAGGTGTAGCATTGTCCTGTTCTTTCTGGGGGCGATGACGTTTCATAGGACAATCCCATACAACCTGATGCCAGCTGCCATTAATCACAAGCACCATTTCTGACCCTTACCGGGGCTATCATATGAAAAGTTCGAAGAAAATGGATGCCAGCCTTCTTTTACCCTCCTCTTGTGTTAGCTTTCAGGTTACATGCCTCATGTTAGCGAGTCGGTCGTGACCTATATCTTAAATCAGCTGTTAAATTCAACAAAACCAATAATTTATGCATGATGATGATCTAATGATCAAGGGTTTTCTGTTACCTGTATTTTATCAAAGGGTATTACAACACATCTACTAAATGGTAAATTGTAAATGGTCTGCATTTATATAGCGCTGTTCGAGTCAATAAAGACCTCCCAAAGTGCTTTACAATGTGCTTCACAAGATAATAAGTATTTTTTTGATTTCATCATATCATTAAAGATGATAACAACTATGCTTTTAAGGTAGTGTTTGAACCTTAAATATAGAAGTCAGGAAAAATGCTAGAAAATATATATTTTTTTCCAGCAACGGAACTTTGATACAAATATAAAATAAAACAGGATTAAGTCGAAACACAAAATCTGTGCACTCTGCAAATTCCCAGCTCTATCCAGAATGGACCTCACACAACTGGCAATGTCTTTGTTTGTTTTTGGTGCAGGTATACTGTACTGAAAAACATGGCACAGTAAGAATCCCCTAAAGCTCACACGAGTGGAACAGTAGCTGGCTGTCACTGTGTTGACAGACAGTCCACTTATGGTTTCAAGTTTGAGTCTGTGTATAAAATCTTGTTTTTATAACCGGGGAAACAACAACTCTCACAATGCAAATGTAACAATTTCAATAAACCCATTTTTAAAATGAATTGAGTTTTGTTTTTTTTCATTGTATTTTGTTGAAATATAAATTCCCGACAATTTCAAGAAGACTTGATGCAATAAGCAAATGCATGTGGTTGATGTATGCATTCAAAATCCAAAACCGATCGGTGGAGACCCAGCATAAGAGGAAGGTTGAGGTGACTTTACTACAAGCTGCCCTCTAGCGGCCAATTATAACCAGCCCTCTGAAATTAAAGCAATGGGAGTTTTACATTAAATTAACGCATGTATGAATAAGTCTTATTGCTATCTGATATTGGTCAAACGCGTAGTATTGATTATCCCTGTTAATAGGCTGATGATCACTATTATAATAATGCTGTTAATGATTATCAATATGACCTCCCCATGGACTCTCTTCCTACTGGATGTGCGTTGGGGAGCACATCATTTAACTCATTTTTGATTTGTAGGTCAAATCACTGACGAGGCATTGCTTTGAGAAAGTCGCTCTTTTGAAAGGGTAAAGAAGCATTAACCCGCTTTACTAGACATATTTGATTCCTGCCTAATTATGAAAATTTTTTATTCATCAAAGTTGATTAAGTGAGGGCTTCAAACATACTTTTGGGGAACACCACTACTTATTTGGGACTTGCATACCTGTCATACTCCAGGGCTCCATGCCCTTACAAAATTTTATATTTTCCCTTACAAAATACAAAATAATCTTACACCATATTTTCTTTCAAACGTGTTTATTTATGTAGTTTAACATGATATATTGTACATGTGTTTCGTTATATCATATATATTGTTAATTAACATTTTGTTGTGAAATACTGAGTTGCCCGACATGAATGAGGTTTATTATAAAAAAGGTTCAAACATTAAGTAGCTTGTACGTTCTCCGTAGAAGGAAAAAATACATGCAATTATAATTAAGTAGAATAATACATTTTATTATTCAAACTATTAATTCATTTTCTGCATTAAATTATTGTTGGTAATATACTGATTAAAGGGATAATCACAAACCTGTCTTTTTTCATTTTCTTATTTCATACTTCCTTTTTTTCTTTATACTTCTTTATACAACATAATCATTCATAATATAATGTATCAAAGCAAGTGAGCCGGCTCTCTTTAATGAGTTCAGCCGAAAAAGACGGTTCTCTAAAAAGAGACGGACTTCCTTTCACTACATAACTACCAAATGAAATCCGAGGCGGCAGACGCATGCGCACAGTAGCATCAAACCGCTCGCCTCGTTTCCAAACGAAAAAAAACGATACAGAGAAAGAGGCACCCGCGGCAAACTCGTTTGACTTGATTGATTTGCCGTTTTGTGATAGTCGGTGTATACCGGATGGTACCCATATTTGACAACCTTGCGTTTTTCCGTACAGATTTTCTTGTACGTTGTACACGTCTTAAAATACATTATAAACGTACTTTGTACAGCAAAAATGTACAGGTTGACAGGTATGGACTTGGCAATGAAATAACTATTATAAGTATGATATTAATTGAATAAAAAAGTTCATATGGAGAACATAGGAAAATAACTGTACTAAAATATTTACATTTACACAACTGGGCAGCTTATTAATTTTTTATGCAAGCAGAGACACGCACTGAAGAATGCAAGCAACCCGAGGAATTTAAGATTATTTTCTCCTTTCTTTCTCCCTACAACATACTGCTGTCTGATTTCTCTTACCACATATGATATGCTCCATTGCTTTTGCTTTTTGGTTGTATTTATTTTTGCTGATAGATTCATTTCAAGCTGGTCTGGAGCCAGTGGTGTGACGTTTGCTGTTTGTTTGCTCAATTTTGGTCAATATAACAATGACGACTAGGCACAAGAGGAACATACACAAACACGAGACCTTGGGTTTTTAGATAAAAATTTTGTTTCCAAGGTTTGTGAGGCAGCTGGAGCGTCCCCATGGATAGTCCATTCACACACACGTACACGCTAGGGGCTACTCCACGGTTTAGGAATTTGAAATTATCCAATGTACTCAGAGAAAGGTCACATAAGACTCGAGAGTCTTAGAATTGAGGGCTGGCCAGGTGAAGCCACAACACATCTATTTAGGTTTGTCCCAATTCATATTTCATTCTTTATTCAATGGAAGTATTTGCTGTTGCTTTTATGAGTAAGGGCATACCAATAAAGAAATTGTTTTAAATAATTTTGGATATTGCGTCGTTTGAGATGTCTTTAAAAAGTAGAAAGTAGAATATTTTCTCCTTTTTTATGTTTTAACAATGCCCAAATGAGTTTAAAGGGCCTTCGTAAATATATATATATATATATATATATATATATATATATATATATATATATATATATATATATATATATATATATATATATATATATATATATATATATATATATATATATATATATATAGATATAGATATAGATATAGATAGAGACAGCTACAAATAACATAAAAATACATATTCATATTTGTATTAGTGGACCTGACATATGACTTGAATTCAAAGTTTACGGTAAGTTTGGTTATGAATTTAGAACTGGATGTTGTATAATTTGGTAAGCAATTTCTTAATCCACGCCAAGTAAAGTTTTTAGTTTTATTTAACTCAAGTGAGAGTAGAAATTGTTATTGTGTAAATTTTTAGGAATGGAAGCAATAAATTAAGTTATTTGTTTTAAAGCAAATACATATAAGTACAGTACTGATTTGGAGTAACCACACTTCACTAAATTCAGCATTTTTTAAAGAGACGGTGTGGATGATTTCACCACGAGATGTTGCTATATTGTTTAGTGATGTCAAGACCAGAACAGAGACAGGACCCACTTGCGCTACGTTTCTCTCAGTTTTATTGGGAATAAAGGAAAGGATTGCACACACGATCCGATGATCGCTGGGCGCCGGAAGCAGGTCGCTCTGAACTTCTGTGGCGAGCGATGGCTGAGTCGGGAACGGAAAAAATGGGTGAGTAGCCAGGACAGGAGAGCAAAAAAACGTGGTTGGGATCAGCAACAAGTCGAAAGCCAGGAGAGGAGAGTGGACGTGGTCAATATCAAAAAACGGGTCAAAGCCGGGAAACAGATGGGAGCAAAAACACGAGTGAGTCAGGGTCGAAAAGCTTACCTAGAGTAAACCGAGGTTCGCAGACGGACTGACAACAGGGGACGGATAGGAGTGGGTTTACATAGGGACAGAGAGCCAATCAGAGTCCGAGGCAGTTCCCGCCAAAGGAGGGGGCACAGGTGAAGCATATCGTTAATCATGACAAGTGATACTGAAGCGCAAAAAGCAAAGTGTAGGATTCAAACTACGGAGTCTCAAGATGACCAAACTCCACTTCTCATTTTTTTGCTAAGTGTTTTGCAAGGTTTTCGTTTTTCGGTTACCCATACCAGCAAGATGTCGAATAATTATGACAGCTTCATATCATGAAAGGTAAATGCATTTTTCTCGAAATGTCAGTATTTGTTTAATGTATAGTTATGTGATAGTTCATGTATTTTTGCCCATTATTTGTTTTTGTTTTTTTTCCAATAAAGGTTTTTTTTTAAACCACTAAGAGGCTCTAAATAATAAACACTGTCCTTTAAAATTAATTTATCTTATGAGGCACCTGAAACTGATGGAAAGCGATTCTCTCCAGAAAATAAAAGTCAGCTTTTTTGTTCTCCATATGGTCGGAAGCCATATTTACACCAGAAGGAGGAAGACAAAGTCAGAAGCACGTTTCCGCCAGCGGGGTAGTTTTTTTTTTTCTCAACTTGTCAAAATACATTTCAATAAATAAAAAAATAGTGTATGTTCTCAAAGTTAAAGGAAAAGTTTGTATTTTTTGAAAAATAGATAAAAAGACACCGGGGACGATAAAGTTTTGGAGGAAAATTCTTTATAGTTTTATTTTTCAAATATATTTTTACTAATGAGAATGGACTTCCTTACACACATATGAATGGACACATGTCTTGTGACTTGTACACCAGGGGTCTCCAACATGGTGCCCCTAAAGACCACCTGAATATTCCATGAACTGGTTCTGAAAATATATCATGGGTTCTTTGTGATTTTCTAGGAAATTTGATTTCTAGTTGGCATGATGTTTAGTTGTTGACTAACATTTTTGGTCACAGTGGCTAGGGATTTAACACAGGTTATTCATTTCGGTATATTTTTTCCGTAATTTCAATTTAATTTGACTATATTTTTAAGTATTACTATCAATAAATATATATTTTCCAGAAAATCATCAAAACTACTTGAAAAGGGCACAAATTATGAACATTTTCTAAAATACATACTAATTATTTAGTAGTGAAAATTATCGTTTTTTTACATCATTTGATAAGTTTTAGTATTGTTTGCAATGCAATCTTAAATAGCTTCCTCAAACAACATAGGTTAATAAATATCTCAAGAGCAGATCATTTGTGTGTATTAAAAAATTGTCTTCTGCCAAGTAGTGATATGGATGAATATTACAGTTACTCAGGTGATGATTGGACGACTAGCGTGCCCCAGCACACTGGTTGAAAAACACCACACTAGGCTACTCGAATCGTCGATGTTAAAGGGAAAGGCATTCAATTTGATCTCATCATTACACTATTTTTACTCCCGGTGACGTTTACAATATTGTAATTGAGCGTTATGGGTAGGAATTCTGCCAAAACAATGTTGTACAACATGGTACTGTGAATGAAAATGGTCTAATGACCAAATAAAATCTGATGCCTTTTCCTATGTATTTTATGACTGTATTTATGCAATCTAGCTTCCTAAGGGTTTTGTGATTACACATTGGATTTGGATCTGTTATTATTGTTATTATTCTTACAATTATATCAGTAGTTGTAAATGTTATTGTTGGGCCAGGCAGCAAGAAACTAGTAGGCGGTATCTAACAAGTCTGTTTGTCCTCGCGACGGGTATTGATTTGCCCGACTAGTGCAAGTTGTCCCACCATTAATGGCTTTTGTACTTAATATCTGAGTGCAAAAGCATTTCTGAAGCGACTATCAGTCTCATAGACCTTGAATTGGCCAACAAGGATATAGGACAGTTGCTCAAGTGGCTTTCGATTTCAAGTAATCAATAGGGATGGGTCGTTGGTGAGCGAAATGGCTCTATGAGCCGGATCTGTGATGTGAAAGATGAGAGCCAGCTCCCCATCAATACGGAGTCGACTCCCTTTTTCAAATGCTCTGCCCATGACCCCCAACCCTCTCTTTCTCTCTCTCTCTCTCTCTCTCTCACTCTTCCTCTCTCTTACTTTCACTCTTTCTCTCCCTCTTTCTCCTTTTCCTTCTCTTTTTCAATCTCTTTTTCTCACTTCCTCTCTCTTTTATTCTCTTTCTTTCTCTCACTCTCTTTCCTTCTTTCTCTTTATACTTCTCGTTTGCTCGTTCTCACTTTTCTCTCTCTCTTTCTTTCTCTCTTCTCTTTATCTCTCTCTTTCTATCACTTTCTTTCTTTTTATTTCTTTATATTTTTCAGTTCTCTCTTGTATTTTCTCTCTCTCTTTCTCTTGCTCTGTTTCGTTCTCTCTCCCCTCCCCCCCTTCTCTCTTTCTTTCTCTCTTAGATTCGCACTTCCTCTCCCCCTTCTTCCCTCTTTTTTGATCTGTTTTGCTATATCTCTCACTTTCGCTCTCTTTTTTCTCTTTATTTCTTTGTTTCTCTTTCTTTCTTTCTCTTTATTCTTCATTTCTCAATCGTTCTCACTTTCTTTCTCTCTTTCTCTTTCTTTCTCTTTATCTCTCTGTCAGTCTCTTTTTTTTCTTTCTCTATGTCTCTCTGTTCTCTCTCTTATTTTCTGTCTCTCCTTCTCTTGCTTTACTTCCTTCTCTCTTTCTCACACTCTCTCTCCCTCCCTCTCTCTCTCTCTCTCTCTCTTTCTTTCTCACTCTCTTTTCTTTTCTCTCTTTCTTACTTTCTCCATCTCTATCTTTCTCCATCACTTTCTCTTTATTACGATAAATTTTTCTTTCTTTCTTTTGGTCTCTCTTTTTGTTTTCCTTTTTGTCTCTCTTTGTTTATTCATCTCTCTCTATCAATCCCTTTCTCTCACTATTTTTCTCGAACACTTTCTCTCTCTCTCCATTCTTTCTTCTTTCTCTCTTTCCTTCTGTCCAAAATTTCTTTTTTGCTATATTTGTCTTTCTCTTTCTATTTATTGCGCTCTCATTCTCTCTATCCTTATCTCTCTTTCACTGCATCTCTCTCTCTCTCTCTGTCTCTCTCTCTCTATCTCTTTCTCTCTGTGTCTCTTTCACTCTCTATGCCACTCTGTGTTTATCTTTCTCTGTCTCACTCACTCATTCCTTCACTCACTGTCACTGAGGCGCTCATAAGTGGTGTCAACTATATACGGGTTGCTTAGGATAAACAACTTCAAGGCTTGAATTAGGCAAAGATTTTATTCAAACCATCGAGGCTAAAGTAATATAGTAGCACTTCTGAGTGCTATATTTAATTGTCATTCATTTGATGCATACTTTTCATTAATGTTGGTAATATAACATTAAAAAACTAGGAATCATTTGGGAAACGAAAGAGACTGCTCTTTGTGACGAGCCGAGTAGAAAGAGCTGGAATTCCTAACACTAGCAATCGATTAATCGCCCCCGTGCGGGGAATAAAGAGTGGCCAGCAGAGGGCACTTTGGTACCAAAGCAGATGCAAGAGTTTTTTGCTCCGCGGGGATCTCCGCCGACTCAATTCCTGTTGCTACTCAACTGATTCCTTCTTGATGACACGCTCATCGACTGAGATCCCAACCGGGCTCCTGTTCTCTTCAACTTGTCTGCCTCGGACCACATTAGATCCCATCTCGTTTCCTCCATCACTTGGCTCATTTCTGCGCTGAATCAACAATTGGCCGCCGGATGTTTAAGAAGATTCTCCCCCCCCCCCAGAGTCACCGCGAGGCTTTGGGCTTAATTATTTGCCGGAGGACTCTGCAAGGTGGTTGTCGCAAGAGGGCATCGTGGTCCAGATCGTTCTTTTGCAGTAAGGCAGCAAAGTAAAATCTGAGCTCATCCCGGAGCTGTCGCCGTTTTCCATGCCAGGTGCGCCAAAGTGCGCGTTTTTGTGCCCCATCATCGACTTTTTGGCCGGCTCGGTGGAACATGTGGAGCTGGGACGCATGCAGCAAAAAGCTGTAGCATGATGAGGAGCAGACACCGCTCAAGTATGGGTATGTGCAAGCTACTTGTTACATGCACATTTCATTTGACATTTTCCAATCATCCTTCTTGCAAATTTCACCTCAACCAGTCGAGGAGACTTCTTTCTTATGGTGGGGATTCCGGCTATTTATAGAGAACTGGTTATTTGGGATCAGCTCACTGACAAGAGCAGACTCTTTTGGCTCCCAAACAGCTCTTCTGATTGTTTTTGTGGTTTCAATCGTCGGGTCTCCAACGCGGTACCTAGGTGCTCCCAAAGGCCAGCTGAGGTGTTTTGAAAATAGCTTACCAGTGCTGGGTCATTGTGAGTTTCTGGTAAAATGAGCATAATTAACCCTACTATACTTTCAATAATTAACCTGGTAAAACAAAGTAACAACATACTAATATCACAAGTTGTTATTTTAGAAATGCATATCAAACTGGGTGCCCTAATTATTATGTGCTCTCAGCTTGAAAACGTTTGGAGACCTCTGCAGTTTAATCCATATGTTGAGCATTTTTCTTGTGACGTTTTGCCTTTTAAAAAAAGGCCCATAAACAAAGCAAAAAAAAGAGAAAAAAAACCTAGGAGAGAAAAAAAAAGGCTAGAAGAAAGAGGCAAAACAATGAATGAATATAGGCAAGGGAAAAACAATGAAAAGAAAACGAGCGACAAGTAAAAGTAGAAAAACAATACAGGTTTTCGATGTTCATCTTCATAGGTATATTATCAATAATAATGCAACATTGTTCACAAAAGCTATTTCTGTTCAGTTTTTTTGATTGTTTCTTGTAGTAGTTTGGTTGTTTCCTCATCATTTTCGTTGTTAGGTTGGTTTTTGTGTGTGTTTTTATCCTTTTATTGCATTATTTTGGGAATTTTTTATCATCCATCCATCCATTATCTGCACCGCTTATCCTCAGTAGGGTCGCGGGGGTGCTGGAGCCAGTCGCAGGGGACATTTCTTGTCATTTCTTGGCCTTTTTCTGGTCATTTTTTTTCCCCATTTTTATTAAATTTTTGGCAGCTCTGTATGTTTTTGTTTGGTCATTTTTATCATTTCTTTATGGCAATTTTTCATTAGTTTCTTGTTTCCTGGTCATTTTTTTAGCATATTTTGGGCAATTGTTATTTTTTTTAATCAGTTGTGTGTGTTTTTTGTTGTTGTATATTTGGTCGTTTTTCTTTCGTCTTTTTTTGGTCAAATTTGTTTTATAATTTTTTGGTCAATTTCATATTTTTTGGTTAGTTTTTAGTGGGATTTTAATGTGGTTCTTTCCAGGAAAGTTAGACAACAAATTTAAAGTCAACAAAATGCAATTATTGAAAAGAAATGCATACTTTCCAATCACAAGATGAAAGATGCGTCTCTAAGGGAACCAGCTCTTTATTGGTGGGGACTCGGCTCCGGTCATTCACTTCCAAAAAGGAGCACAGAGAGCCGTTTTGTTCGCGAACCAAATATCACTACTTCTTTCTTCTAAAAGATGGCTGTGGTGAAGTGGGCATTGTTGTGATCTGTCCCTCCATTTGTTGAATAACTAGATTGTTTTTTTTTTGATCATTTTTATTTGCAGATTGCACCATGTTCCAGGAATGCAAATATTTGAAAGGTCTTTAGTTTGATGAAATGAAAGTATAGCCGTTGCCAAACATTTGATGTACCCTTTCACCTTTTTGGATGGTTCTTAATCAGCCTCTGTGTTTGCTTGCCTGTGTGTGTGTGTAGGACTTCCTGTGCTTTGCAGATGGCTTGTATTCATCGCAGTGGTGCCAGCCTGGCTTTTGGCCGCTCCGAACCCGACGCGTGAGCGCCCCTGCCCGCAGAGCTGCAGATGTGATGGGAAAATCATCTACTGCGAGTCCAACGCCTTCCGCGACGTGCCGGGAAACGTTTCGGTGGGAACGCAGGGCCTGTCGCTACGCTACAACAGCCTTATGAGTCTGCGAGATCGGCAGTTTGCCGGCCTGGGTCAACTCGTTTGGCTGTACCTGGACCACAACTACATTGGGGAAGTGGACGGCAAGGCGTTCCATGGGATCCGCAGACTCAAAGAACTTATTCTGAGCTCCAATAAGATCACGGCTCTTAAGAACAACACTTTCGATGACGTTCCCAATTTGCGAAATCTCGACCTCTCCTACAATAAACTGCAGGTTCTCCAGCCAAATCAGTTTGTGGGGCTGCGGAAGTTGCTCAGTTTGCACCTGAGGTCCAATTCTTTAAAAACAGTCCCGATGCGCGTTTTTCTGGACTGTCGCAATCTGGAGTTCTTGGACCTGGGCTACAACCGGCTTCGGAGCCTGACACGCAACGCCTTTGCCGGACTCTTCAAGCTTGTGGAGCTGCATCTGGAACACAACCAGTTTTCCAAGATCAACTTTGCGCACTTCCCCCGCCTGACCAACCTCCGAGCACTCTACTTACAATGGAACCGCATCAAACTTCTGACCCAGGGCCTGTCGTGGATGTGGACCTCCCTGCAGAAGCTGGACCTGTCCGGAAATGAGCTGCAGATGTTAGATCCCACCACGTTCCAGAGCCTGCCCAACCTGCAGACCCTCAATCTGGATTCCAACAAACTAAATAACGTTTCTCAGCAGACGGTGGAGACATGGATCTCGCTTACCACCATTAGCCTGGCCGGAAATCTGTGGCACTGTAACCCCAACATTTGCCCCCTGGTAGACTGGCTCAAGGCCTTCAAGGGAAACAAGGAGTCCGCTATGATCTGCACAGGGCCCAAAGAGACGCAAGGAGAGAAAGTCACTGATGTAGTGGAGACTTATAACATTTGCACAATAACGCCGAGCCCCGTTACCACAACAAGGTCACCTCTGACTTCCCCTTTTCAAACTGAACAACTACCCCTTCCCACCCAGCCTGAAGCGGACCAGAAACTGATAGAAAACAAGACCACCGGCCATACTTTATCCCCTACAGCTCCCCTTCCTAAGGCCTCTCCTACTGTTCCTCTGCAAGACTCGGAGTTCGTGTCTTTCCATAAGATCATAGCTGGTACTGTTGCCCTCTTCCTGTCTGTGGCTATAATCCTCCTGGTCATCTATGTTTCTTGGAAACGCTACCCAAGCAGCATCAAGCAGCTCCAGCAGCGCTCCACCAGCGCAAAGCGTCAGAAAAAAACTCGGGAGACCGAGCGCTCCTTTAGTTCTCCCCTGCAAGAGTATTACGTGGACTACAAGCCTTCACACTCCGAGACAATGGATGTGCTGGTTAATGGGACAGGACCTTACACATACACCATCTCGGGCTCCAGGGAATGCGAGGTATGACTGTTGCCCTTCGAAAATCCATTTCCACTGCGAGGCATGAGAGGTAAATTTTCTAACAATCTGTGGAGACAAACAACATGCCGCCTCCCCTCCCTTGCCCTTGTCTGTTTTGGGATAAGGAAGTAAAGGTCAGTGCACTGTGATTTGCTTTGCAACGTTTTACATTCTTCAGAGCGACTCTTCTGAGTCGGGTTCTTTTGATTGGCGGCAGTTGGACTTCCCTAGCAAAGCAACTATTGAGTTGGAATGTAATGTAATATCAAATTAATTGACAACTATATTTTTTTACAATCAATTGATTGTCTGGATACCCTTGATAATTTGAATAATACAAAACAAATCTTTAAATTCAGCCAATATTAGCCTCTCCAATATAGGTATTTACTGATATATTGACTTTCATTATGACAGAACAACTTTTTTTTTTTAATGGTATTTTTTCTTATCAATTATTGAACAATTATTAATTTCTGAAATGGCGTTATTTTGGAGGATTATATGTATATATATATATATATATATATATATATATATATATATATATATATATATATATATATATATATATATATATATATATATATATATATATATATATATATATATATATATATATAAAACGATGATTAAAATACTCTTTGTTGCAGCTCTTGTAAATTATACCCAAAGTGGCTCCATCTATCATTCTTGGCATGAAAGAGGCTATTGATATGTCTGGATCTCGTCAGCCGCTCTGTTATTTATTCACCAAAGGCTGTCGTGCACCCAACGGAATAATAAAAAAATTCTGACATCAAATCACTGTGCAGGTGGTCCTCTGCTATCCTGTGTGTTTGCTACCTCGGTGGCAAACACAGCTATCATGGATAAAAAAAATCCCAATATGTGTTTTATGTGGTGCTGCATATGTAAACGAGGCAGAAGCAGCAACTGCTATAAACATAATCACATTTATTGACAGCGTAGATTCCATTCTCCAGTCACGACCGTAAGCAAATGCGCACTTATTACATTCCTTATTCAATAAGTTCAGGCTTGAGCAAATCCAGGTTGAATGATGGCGACGCATTTGCATTTTAAGGCTTTATAATTGTGTACCCTTGTGTACTATCGAAAAACCCGTTTCCTTGAAGAATTATGTGGTATCCTGTGCGAAATTTGTTAAAATGTATTCAAAAGATAAGATATTTTGCACGAGTGACTTCAAACTAGTGTCTGGCACCGAGAGCTTGAGAATGAAAGCCTTGGCGGGATGCACGGATCAATTTACGCATCCTTAATTATGCAGTTTTTTTTTTTGCACGTGTCGCCGTTTTGCACATGTACTGCGCATCTATCTTCTTTAGTCCTGTTGCTTATCATCATTGAGTTTGTTGTGATTTAGAGCCGCTGTGCCGGACATGATTGATGCCACTCGGATCTTGGCTGAGGGTCACTCGCACCAGTCTGCTCTTCAAGCCTCATTGCAAACACTTTAAAAGCATTCAGTAAACAGTGACAGTGTATTCTGGGGCCCAAGAAATGTGATGAACTGAGTTTGAGGGAACTCAAAATGTGTAATGCTTGGTTGTATGTCTAGCTTGGGACATGCTGTGACATACACATTTACAAATACATGAACATACATCTTCTGGATTGGCAGTGTATAAATAAAAGTAGTGTATAAACCGTCAATTTCATTGTCCTACCTTAAAGGTGGGGTCCCGAGTTTGAGGTGTCCTTAAAAAGTATTTCTCATCTATTTAGTATGTTTAACGATTCCCAACTGAATTTAAAGAGCCCTTGTGCTTTAGTTTTCATTGCGCCTGTTAGCTTTTATCTTACTTTTATCAGGCCTGTTAAGCAGAACAAACCACCCAAAAGATGAAAACGAATAGTTTATTCGAGCGCCTCTAAGAAATGCCATGTACTTGCATGCAAAACATGTGTTACTTTTGCTCGATCTTCTGGCTTAAAGGATTGATTGCAGCCCTAGGCTTTCAAATCACGCACCCCATCTTTAACTTGTAAATGAAGTCTATGTGCTGCTCCTTTTGAATGAAAGTAATCCTTAACTATGAAAAAAATACTGGATTGCTTGACCTGCTGTTAGTTTGCAAATAGTATCAAAAATTGACCCTTGGTCTCACTATCACCCTCTGCCTTGAGGCAAGAGAATTGCGTGCCTCACTCTGGATCAGCAGACACTAAACACAGTCGTGTGGCACATAATAATTGCATCCAAATTACAAATTATCATTTTAAAAAAGAAAATCCCAAAAATGTGAAGTTAAAGTACCATATAATATGCACCGGACTGTGGGAGGTGCCCCCTCAACATTACGTGCACTGCACTATAGGGCCCATTAATATATATATATATATATATATATATATATATATATATATATATATATATATATATATATATATATATGTATTTTTTTTACTACTCGGAGGCGCTTAATAATACACAATGTCTGTAATTACAGTTATATTATGAAAATTCATAAAAAGAAATTATAAACGCAAAGAGTAAGCCGGAGATTTTTTTTTGGCATGCCTTGGGAGCACATTAGGGGACAACATTTTCAATTAAGGATGCTTCTTAACTCATCCAATTTCGAATGTGATCGAGATGCTTCATCCAAGGTCGCACAAAACATTTGACTTGAAGTGAGACTTCCCTTCAGTTGAGCAAGCAAACATTTTTCGACCTTTACTGCAAGATTAAGCACTGCGGTGTATTCTGTGACAAAATGTGTATTTTAGTTTACACCTTGTATTCCATCAAAGTATTAATTACTCCTTATTCCTTGTCACACTTGTGTAACTGATAAAAACATTCACTTAATGACTGGTAATTATGCATTTTATGGTTAAATACCAACGACTGTCACAAACACTGAAGTGGGATAGAATGTGTTGTGCGAAGCAAAGCTGCACATAAGAAGCTTTGATAATCTAATACACTGGTTTGGATGTTTTAACTGTGCTCAAATATTATATTTGTATGTAAAAAAATAGATTTCCAAAACAACAAATCAATTGATGGTCAATCTTAATTCAAAATGAAATGATCTGCATTTATATAGCGCTTTTCAAGTCAATGACTTCCCAAAGCGCTTTACAATGTGCTCCACATTTCCCAATAGTGGCCTTGCAGCAATGTAAGGCGCTAACCTGCTAATTGGGGGTATTAGGCGTGTCTTACCCAAGGACACTTCGACATGTAACACGGACGAGCCGGGATTCAAACTGGGATCCCTTGATCCCGAGACGAGTGATCTACCTCCTGAATTACTAAAACCCACAACCCGTGGGCCAATTGCAGCCCTAATATGAAAGCTCAATTTAAGTGCAGCTCTCACAATTCGTTTTATATTTATTACTAATTTATTGATTCATTTTCATATTCCTACGTATTATTGATTTAAATAATAAAAAATAAATTAACTTTTGTATAAGTGTGCATTTTTTGAATACTAATACGTTTAGAAATGTGCGTTTATTTTATATGACAATCCTCACTAGAGAGAGCTAACATGATTGTCTGCCATCTTGCTGCGACAGGTACTCCAAAACTCAAAAAGGCTGTGCAAAAAAGAGAAAAAAAATTATGTAGCTTTGTAACTTCCGTAGTTTGTATTTTCCCTTTTGTTTTGTAGCATACGTTATCAGTTGCACTTCACCATACAGCTGCATCTAGAGGTCAAACAGTACACACTCGTTAATCAATATGAAAAGATAACAATGTTTTATGCTTGTGTGTTAAAATGAATAGCTCTCAAAACATGATTCAACAGCCATTTATTTCTAACATATTTGTCATATAATTTTTTTTAAATTGCAGATTCTTCAACTGCCCTTTCAAAACAGTTGTATCAAATCACTTTTCAAATAGGCCTGTTGTAAGAATATTGCCAGAAAATGTCTTAAATCTTTTTACTATCAACAAACATCATGTAAGATTAAAAATAGTTAGTTTAGTCGCCTCATTTTTCATAACATTAACTCATCCAGACGGAGCGGAAATGATTGTCCGCCATATTACTGCGATGGGTGTGATGCTTTTTGGTCACTTTGAGTCTCTGTAGTTTGTGTTATTCCTTGTGCTTTTTAGCACTTGTTTTCAGTTTTCACTGCATTACAACTGTCAAAATAATAGCCCAATGTGGCCTGTCACATTATCTAGTGTGAGTGTGAGACCATGCTGAGTGAAGCTCAACTAAAAATGAGCAGTTTTAATTCTGTCCACTGGATGTCTCTAAAGCCAGGCACCACTCAAAAATTACCCACTATAGCTGTATATGTTTACTATCATTAATTAACTAGAGAACATTGAAAAGAACCTGTTTTTCTGTTATTTGGCCTGAAGTAAAAGTCACGGGCGCAGTGTTTAAGCTTATACAAGAATACAAAATTCCAAGAAATAGCAACTGGGTAGAAGGGATAGATATGAAATCAGTAAAGTTCCCATATTCATGAAAACATTTTCATTATAATATAAAACTGAAAGCAGAAATAGCATTAATCATTACATCAAACATTTTAATTTGTATACGTATGCTATTTGTCCCTTTCCAGTCTGCATGAGTTTCCCTGACTTAAATTAATTCAATTGTTTTTCCCTTCCTTTTTTCTTTACAAGTACAGTTCTTCTTTAGCTCAGTCTTACATTCATTTATTATAATTCAATAGAAAGCCTTAGAAAATACCCCCAGCCTTCCATCTATGGCACATTTTTTATGCTGTTAATTTACAATATGGCCACCGTGAGAATATTTTTTTTCTACCATGTGGCCCCCAGAGCTAAAAGGAGTTTGTCTTCCCTACTCTACAATACAGTCAATTCAGGGACATCCAATGGTCAAATAATACACACTGCCCCTTTAAAATAAAAGAAACACACTGGTTTGCCTTTATATACTCACAGTTTACACAGTCATTTGAAAATGACTGTCTTGAATGACCTATCCTTTCGCTGTGTGTCTGATCCCGGTCTTCTTCCAGATATATGTAAGCACAAAGATATCAGACATTGGTCACAGAAAACATGGAGAGTCAATCCAATCAAATTCGGCCCTACCTTTGCGCCGACACGGCGGCTTCCACTAATATGACGGATGAGACGTAGGTACACAAGATGCTAAATCAGCTCTTTGTCGGATATCTGCGGCAAAACATTTCTCAAATACACATGATGCTCGGGGTAAAATGGCCAGCTTTTCAATCTTGCCACTTTCATCTGTGGCTGCGGCATGGGAGCATTAAATGGCAGACCTAATGGGGCTCCTGCTCACTAGAATAACTAATAGCCCATCAGAGGTAAGGAGCCGCGACTTCCCTCAGCTTTGTTATTCCTTGCCCTCTACAGCTCAAGGGAGCAACCCAAGCTGTTAAAAGATGTAATGGGATTTTTTTTCTTCTTTCCTTCCCGGTGTCACGTATGCCACTGACTTTTGCAAAGGCATCAACACACAACAGAATGAGAATCTCTGAACATTGTCCCGTTTGATGATAGAGTTCACCTTATAATTGAAGACTTTCAGCATCAGAAAGCAGCGTTATACATGACAGCATATCAGGTGCATGCAATGCCTGTCACAAAGGCATTTAACAAGGAAGGGTTTACAAAAAATGTCTCAAAATAAAAGCTACCAAAAACATCCTATTACAGTAAAAAAGGACTGTATAGTGAACCTGATTAAATTCTGTACCCATTGCTTTAAAAAAATGCAATTTTCATACATAAGTGATAAGTTTAAACTTTAGTAGACACTCAAAATAAGGAGAGAATACATCAATACATTTTGAACATGTATTGGGGTGAGAGCAAAAAGTCTTCAGATAAGAAAGTCCAAAAACAACAGCAACATAATTGGCAGATAGCGACAAAGATGTTATAGTCAAAACAATGAACATTAGTGTGCAATAACACTGAAGTCAAAATAATAAACGGGTTTTCCATGAAATCTTTGATCCAGATGTCCTATATCGGTGGTCTGGAATTTTTTGACCTGAAGAGCCATACAATTAAAAATCTTGCTGCACTTTGTTTTTTTTTACTATATTTTAAACCTGTTTTTCCGGTTTTACTACATTTTTCCTCTTGTTTTTCTGAAAAGATAACAACTATAATACTTAAAAAGAGCAAACATTAATTGCCAGTAGAACTAAATTTACTTTTTCACTACTTTTTTTGTAAAATGAGAAAATAATAATTAAATTTAGGGCAAGATTTTAACTGTATTGTTGTTTTTGAGATTAAGTGTTTGAGGAGTATGTTAGGAGTGACAAGATTGGATAGAAATGAAATTGTGCGAGAACTGGAGTAGTATTGGAACTGAGCAAGCGTGTGGATAAGTGAGTACTCATTTGGTTTGAACACATGGAGAGGATGGATGAGGAGAGAATGTTGAAGAGGCTCTACAGAGCAGAAGTCAATGGAAGGAGACCAAGAGGAAGGCCGGGATTGACGTAGATGGATGGTGTTAAGAGTGCACTGCAGGAAAGAGGTCTAAATATAATGGAAGCTCAAACTCTTGTTGGTAATAGGAAAGAGGGGAGAGGTGTTGTAAACGGATAGTGGGATGTTTAGACGTGTCCTAAGGGATGGGTAGGGCACCTGTATGATGCGGCAGGGGTAAACCAGTGAAAGCTGTCGGGCCCTGCTGTTGAACAGAGGAGTGTGTTGTGTTACAACCGAATTGGATTATGAAAAAGCCCAAGGAAGAATACTGACTACAAAAACTTAAAGTAACAAAACTACACCTTATTCTCATTTTTTTTCCTTGGCTTTTCACAAGTTTTTTTTTTTTCTGGTATCCGTTGCAGCAATATGTCAGAGAATTAAGTCAGCTCCCTCTAGTGAGGCTCATATTATATAAAAAAAAACAAGTGTGCAGTATTAAATTTGTGCTTGTCTTTGTAAACACATTTTTGAATGGTCACATGATTTGAAAATATGTGATGTAAACAACTCAAATCTAAACTGAAAAAAACGCTAAAAATGGCATCAGGTGTTTTGTTTTGCAGCCGAAGGGTCAACATCAAATTCTCCACGCGGCTGGTGCCAGGTGTGCGCCTGGCTGAAAATGTATGAAATGGTTGTAAATCAGTTCATTAATTGGTATAATGGCGGCGCCCTCTGTTGGCTGCGGCTGCATCGACTCGCTACAACGGGTCAGGTGTATCGACATTTCGTTCTGTGTACATTGTTACAAAGAATGACAATACAAAGGAAATTATTATTATTATTATTATTTAATGGACTTAGAGCAGTGTTTAACGAATCGCCTTTCACGTGAAAGGTCCCTGGTTCAAGACCGGTTGGAAACAGAAATCCTGGGATCCACCAGCCTGTAATTGCCCAACACACACCACAGGAAATTTTGCCCCAACGAAACTAGTGGTTACGCGATCCAACACATTAACCATTGGCTGTTTAAGCCTCTGGCTTTAAATCCAGTGCGGCTTGTTCGTGGTTCACGTATCCCTTAACATTTCGTTTTCGTTTCGTTATGTGCATAGAAGTTTCCTGTGCCATCTCATCTCCATGGCCTAGATTTTTGTTTCCAGTTTTGCTGTGAGAGTCCATGTCTCACAAGCGTAGAGGAAGATGGAAGTAACCTTGCATGAGTCTGATCCTTGATTTCTCAGCTATGTTCTTGTTCCTCCAAATGGGTTTAAGTTTGGATAGTGCGGCTGTGGTTAGAGCTATCTTGGCCATAATTTCTGGTTCTGACTCTTCTACTGAAATGACAGCTTTTGATAATCAGGCACAGGTGTGTGATTATTAGACATACCTGTGCCCAGGTTAAGTCCTGGTTGGGGCCCTCTGGTGGTAGGAGGTATGTCAGACCCTAACAGACGATTCTGTTCACTTAATGTTGCTCGAGTTATTTAGATTATTTCTAACACCCTATTTTATCTTGAAATTGGCCATGTAGTTTTACAAGCTGTCCAATCCAAAACCTGGAAAAAAAGTAGTGCCTTATGGTTCGTTTTTTTACAGTACTTCTAATTTCTTATCTGAAATTTGAAGTGGAAATATTCATATTCCAACCAAAGCCTGTTAGCTTTTTCCCATGGGCAGGCAAGTGCCCTGATTAAAGCGTTCCTACGGCGCGCTGAAAAGCGTTATGTGAACAATGTGAATGGGCTCTACTGTCTTTGTGAGGCGCATCTGCTCCCGCGCTCGCACAGCAGCCGGAGTCTTGTTGACGTCCACCCACAGATCAACCCCTGCCAAGGTAACACACATAATATTACACGGAAACAAGATTTTCTCTCAGCCAAAAGTGTTTGTCGACTAAGGATGAAAATGTGATGATGAGCTAAGTGAGCAAAGACTGTCCATTGATAATTACCGGAAGGGGGACAAAAAAGGATTGCCGCTGCCTCGCCGTTAAGATGAAATAAAAAAATTGAATTTGTTCATCTATTTGCAGCCGGAAACAGATTCCACTGCAATACCACCCTGAGACCTCCCATTTTCAGGAAACTAAGCAGGGTGGGGCCTGATTAATACTTGGATGGGAGACCTCCTGGGAATACGAGCTGCTGTAAGTAGATCTTTTGGCCCACGCTCTGCTGCGACAGCACTGACTGTATAAAACCTCCCCCACCATCCCCGCGGGTGCAGTCTGTTAAAATTAATTTCCCTAAATAAATCTAATAAATTATTTAGATATTTACTGTTTTGTTCAGTTTACATGCAACTTAAGTATTGATTTTCTAACTTTATTGTAATTTTTCTTATTTATCTTTTTAGTTATTTTTTAATTATTGATTGCACACACACACTTGAAAAATAATGTATTCAAATAAAAAAATATTTTTAAATGATTAATATCATCACTTTTGTAGTGTGTTAACTTTATTAACACATTTACCCACATTTTGTGTGCTACGTTTTCTTAGTATTTAAGATTGCTTGATGCGCATGCTCCCCGTTCCTGAGTGTGTTTTTTTCTGGCATTTTGCTTTCCTCCCACGTCTCAAAAACGTGCGTGGCAGGTCAGTTGGTGGTTCCAAATTGTCTCTAGGAACGAGTGTGTGACTGAACGGTTGTTTGTCATTGTGTGCCCTGCAATTGGATGGCAATCAGTCTAGGGGTGTCCTCTGCCCACTGCACAATACCAGTTGGGATAGACTACAGCATCTCTGCGACCTTAGTCAGGATAAGCAGTTGGACAATGAGTGAATGGGTACTTGCCTGCATGCACACTTACTTTTGTTTTTGTGATAATTTCAGAGGATGAGCAGTTTGAAAACCTGATGGATGCTTTGAGAGATGTGTGCCTCGGGCATGTCTCATGACCCTGTTTCCACAAACCAAAAAGAAGCACTAGTGACGTTTAATAATGCTCGTGTGTCAAACAAAGCCGGTCATGTGCCATCAGACATTAAATAAAATTTTGGAGATTTTTTAACCTGAATACTTCAAGCTGTGTATCGTAAATTTCAGATTACACAGCACACTTGATTAAAAGCCACATGCTCAATTTAGAAGTCGAGTCTGTCACTTCAAAATATGCTACTCGCTGACGCCATCTTCTGGCCGAAATCATATTTGCCGCATCTGTCAAGATGCCTGTCTCTCTTAGACACGCTCAATAAAGTCTTCCTTTTTCATCTTTTATGTTGTTTGGGTTGGCATTTGGACAGTCCTTTTCTTACTTTCACTATTTTCATCCTGAGATAAAAGAAAACCGCAACCTTGCGCTTGAAATAACTCTCCTCCCTCAATCCCCACCTCCTTTTCCCCAGCGTAATGCACTCCATGGCCTGAACACCAAGGGTTGAAGAAAGATAAAAGACGATAGGTAAGGAGGAAGAAACTGAACTCAGTTGGGCATTGTTAAGACATACTTAATAGGGAAATATTTAATTTTAAACCTTTTAAAGTCACCTTGAACTACGCACACCTCTTTTAAGAAAGAAAATAAATATGGTCTTTGTGCAAGTCGCACTAGATTTTAACCTGAAGGCTTAAACAGCCCCAAAAATGAACTAAATCACGTCAATTTCTTAGATTTTTGAGCCCGGCGCACACCTGGCACCAACCGCTTGGAAAATTTGACGTTGACACTTTTGACTGCAAAGAAACCAACCACATCGTGCCCCCACACACCTGACACAATTTTCACCGCCAATGTTTTCTGTTCAGCTCCAAGTTGTTTATGTTACGTGTTTATGGTTCATGTCTTCAATCAAGATGGCGATTAAAAAGAAAAGCAAGCATTTTCTCGTTTGGATTTTACACCACAGCCTTAAACATGAACTTAACATGAACAAAATCAACTTATGAACTTATTTTTTTTTATTCTAAGGCTAGTGTACACTTAGCGTCAACCGCACAGGAATTTGGTATCGACACCTTTGGCTGCAGAACACCAAACACGCCGTGCATCTGCACAGCTGATGCCGTTTTCAGCTGCGTTATTTTCAGCATTGTTCCGAGTTGTTTATGTCATGTGTTCAGTTAAGAAGGTGACAAAAATGAGGACATATTCACTACTCCGCCGAAAGAAAATACAAATGTAGGCTGCGTTGCGTAAAATGTGAGCTGTAAATTTCTAGATGACAGCGCGAGGGCAACCATTTTGTGGAGGGTAGTGCCAGATTGCAACACAGACATGTCATTTTATGTCGTTCTAATTGATGGTTGCTGCTGTAATGGACCAAATATAATTCAATTGTTATCACTCCTCGAGGATTACGTTGACACCAATGATACGGGAAGAGAAACATAGTGTTTTTCATAACTTCCATTGCTGTTCAATTCAGATGTAAAAATTGAGGAGTGATGTGGGTGTGAAGGTTGAAATATCGTGACTATATTGTAATAATTGAATAATGTACCGGGCTCCCTTTTCCCCCTGTTCTGTATGACAGTACATAAATATGTTGGCAAAAAATGTTTCCCCTAAAAGGCATCATAACATTTTCAGATGTCACTGTGGTGTTTTGTATGTAGATTGCATGCATTGTGAAAAAGAGCAGCTCGCCGTTTTTCTCATTGCCTACATGAAAAAAAGGAAGCGGCCCCATATTTTAAGCCGCGGTCTTTAAAATGTAGCATAACAAAGTAGCGGCTTGTAGCCTGTAATTTACGATATGGATGATTTGCAGGCACAAGTTAGCACACGGCCCTGGCCTGACATTTATTCCAGTGCATGTTTACTTTATGCCCTCTGATTAGCTGGCAATCAGTACAGGGTCTCCACTGCTCACTGCCCGATGTCATCTGGGATGGGTTCCAGGACCCCTTGTGACCCTAGTGAAGATAAGCAGTTCAGGAAATGAATGAATGCATGTTTACTTCACAGACCATGACGAGAAATAGCCACAACATATCATCTGTGTCTCCGTAAAATGTTGACATTTCAGCCTACATAACTCAGAATAGCATAACTCCTCCCTTGTGACACATCTCTGCCAATGAAATTGTTCATTTAGAGTAGTGAAAAAAATGAGTAAGTGCTTTCAGGTTTAGCAGAAAAGAACACTTCTGTCACAGTTTCAGATTTATTTTCATCATTCTATTAGGGGGATTAAAGGATCATATTTTTAACATGTTCAATGCAGTGTTTCTCAACCTGTTTTCAGCCAAAGCCACTATTTTTATCGAAAAAATCTTGAAGCACATCGCCTGTCAAAAATGTTAAGAATATTTAATCCTGGCACCAGGTTTATTTTTAGGTTTTCAATGCGTAAATTGTTATGTTACTGAAATTGACTGTATAAACTAGTTATTATCATTTGTGGTCATTGTGGCTTTGGAAGTAATACAGGTTATTCTTTTAGGTTAAAAATCTTGCTGCACTTTGTTTTTTTTACTATATTTTGAACCTGTTTTTCCGGTTTTACTACATTTTTCCTCTTGTTTTTCTGAAAAGATAACAACTATAATACTTAAAAAGAGCAAACATTAATTGCCAGTAGAACTTAATTTACTTTTTCACTACTTTTTTTGTAAAATGAGAAAATAATAATTAAATTTAGGGCAAGATTTTAACTTTATTGTTGTTTTTTATTGCAGTGCAATTTTAAACAGCTTTGTCAAAAAAAATAAGTTATCAGTTATATTTCCTGGTACTATCTCATGTAATTGGTTTTAAAAATATATATCCAAAAATGTAACCAGCTGCCACATACTTAAATGGATGAATGTCACAGTTATTCTGCTGATCGCTGAAAGAAAGCCAGGATACTGAACAATGGCATGCTTTATTTTGCAAAGATTAACAATGGGTAATTTCCAGTGGCACACTAGACAAGGGACACTGGTTGAAAAACAAGAGTCCACTGTTAGTGTTTCAAATTCATTTTAAAGTTCAATTTAAGTTATTTGACAGTTGGTGTTATATTGTACTATTTACAATAAAATGTATTTGATTTGTACAAAATATCAAGTAAAGTGCATCCATATAGACTAAAGTGATTGACGTTGAACCTGTCTGACTTTGTAGCAAAGATGTGCTCCAACACAAATTTACTTTTCCAAGATGACGGGCCTGCGTGCAGTGAAATGTCAAGGCTGTGACAAAATAAACAGTGATGTCAGAACAGGCCTCGACTTGCTTTCCATTGTTTACACTCTGGCGAGCTTTGAAAGTCTGAGGTCCTGTCCTAAAGTGAACTCACCGTCCAAATAATAGGAACCGTGACCAGCATCACCAACCGGGAAAATGTATGCACCGCGATGCTTTTCCACCTTCATTAAAGCCTTCCCAGTGATGGTCCTGGTTTCAGGACAACGGATAGCTCCATTTGTCAAATGTGGCCATTTACCAGTCATTCATTCAATCCGGGCGCTATGTCAGCCTATGCAAATTAAACTCTCCGTTTGACATTGCAATTTTGCAGACGTCTCAAGCGTGACTTTGTGTATGCGCGTGTGAGTTTGTGCGGTTTGTTTTATAGGACCTCATAATGAGTAGGGAGCTAGCTCTAATATAATTATAATGCTTTATTTTACTCTTGCCTCGAAACTTGGGTAATCCGCAGACCTTCCACAAAACTGTGGCGACCTGCAGACTTCCTCTGGGTATATAATACATTTCCGATCAAGCAGAGTTTGCCCGGACAACATGGTGCAGCTGCTTTCTCATTACATTGGCTAAGTTTGTGTTTGTTATTTGTTCTTTGTGTCACGGGGATTACCAGAACAGAGCAGGGGACCTCAGAGCGTTCGTTACAAGTCTTTTATTTGGGGAAAGAGTAAGGGTTAGCGGGAAACACGATGACCGTCGAACTCAGCAGCAACGTCGTGAAGACAACTTCGGACGACGTAGCCAATCGTAGCGTGGACGGAAGCAGGTTGAGTTTACCGGGACTGAAGAGAAGATCGTAGCTTGGGACGGAAGCAGGTCGGATCGGAGGCAGGCAGAATCAGGTAAACAAGGCACAGGTAATCGGGAGCGTCATACGGGGTACAGATGTGAATCCTCCGACAAGGAGTTCTCCGCGTAACGCGTTTAAAAGGGGAGCATTGACCAATCAGGAAGCACATTCCAGCGCGCCACATGATTACCCCAGGTGACTCCACTTGGGTAATCATGACAGAACCCCCCCTCAAGGAACGGCTCCAGAAGTTCCCCAGGAAAAAAAATAAAAATAATTTTAACCCAAGACACGTCACAGGGAAACACAGGCAGATCAGGACAGGCAGAATCAGACAGGACAGGCAGAATCAGAAGAGTCCAGACTCAGGGGGGTCGGATTCAGAAGAGTCCAGACTCAGGGGGGTCGGATTCAGAAGAGTCCAGACTCAGGGGGGACGGATTCAGAAGAGTCCAGACTCAGGGGGGACGGATTCAGAAGAGTCCAGACTCAGGGGGGTCAGATTCAGAAGAGTCCAGACTCAGGGGGGTCAGATTCAGAAGAGTCCAGACTCAGGGGGGTCAGATTCAGAAGAGTCCAGACTCCGGGGAGCGGAAAGGGAACAGACAAGACAGGAGAGGAAAGACGGGACAAAATCAGTACAGGCAGACTCAGGGCAGGCATGGGAGTCGAACAGGCAGGCATGGGAGTCGAACAGGCAGGCATGGGAGTCGAACAGGCAGGCATGGGAGTCGAACAGGCAGGCTTGGGAGTCGAACAGGCAGGCTTGGGAGTCGAACAGGCAGGCTTGGGAGTCGAACAGGCAGGCTTGGGAGTCGAACAGGCAGGCTTGGGAGTCGAACAGGCAGGCATGGGAGTCATTGCGCAGTCATACGGCCGGAGGTGCCTCAGCCAATTTCGCCATGTCGGAAAGGACTTGCCGAACTGCGCATTCTGAAGGGGAATTGCGCTGCTGATTCAGGCTTTGATAGTGGTCAGGGGGCAAATGTACGAACGCGGGGTCCATTCTGGTCGGAGGATTCTGTCACGGGGATTACCAGAACAGAGCAGGGGACCTCAGAGCGTTCGTTACAAGTCTTTTATTTGGGGAAAGAGTAAGGGTTAGCGGGAAACACGATGACCGTCGAACTCAGCAGCAACGTCGTGAAGACAACTTCGGACGACGTAGCCAATCGTAGCGTGGACGGAAGCAGGTTGAGTTTACCGGGACTGAAGAGAAGATCGTAGCTTGGGACGGAAGCAGGTCGGATCGGAGGCAGGCAGGCAGAATCAGGTAAACAAGGCACAGGTAATCGGGAGCGTCATACGGGGTACAGATGTGAATCCTCCGACAAGGAGTTCTCCGCGTAACGCGTTTAAAAGGGGAGCATTGACCAATCAGGAAGCACATTCCAGCGCGCCACATGATTACCCCAGGTGACTCCACTTGGGTAATCATGACACTTTGGGCACTAGATGCAAGCTGTAGCTGATTTAAATTGTCAGGAACATGAAAGATAGATAAGCCGTCACAATATTCTGCCATGACATTGCCATTGCAAAAACCCACAGAAGGCTGACATCTGCAGGACTCCGTAATTTGAAGTAGATTTTGTTAGTTTGACAAACCTCACGTGCCCTTGAACTGAGATTTGGAAATACGAGCTTGGAATAAAAAATGCACTTTGTTTTCTCATCTAATTTCATATTTTTTATGAAAAGGGAACGATATGTATGTTGTTTTCTGTCATGCTCGGCTTTGGTTGTTTTGAACTGATACCAAACAAGCAATTGAGATGAAGGAGTACATTTTAAAAGTAGACATTTCCTGATAATGAGTTAGATATTAATCTGATAGCATTCCTCCCAAAACAGTATGAGATTTTTTCCCAAATTACAGATATTGGTTCAGATATTGGTGCTCTTATACAACCAGTCCATTCCAGTTTGTGCTTCCTGTGTAATTTTAGTGAAGTGCAGTCAGGGGAACATTAACATTTTATTGTTATATTTATTCAGTCAAAGGTCTTTCTCGTTCAAGATCACAATGTTTGGATTTTGTTTTTCAAAATTGCAGAATTTTTACATGATGAATGTTATTATTCAATTTAATATGTAACTTACAACTGTGCTGAACATCTGGAAATGCAATGTGAGGCATGCAAACCTCTTACCTCATGGCAGAGGGTAATATAGTGAGACCACGGATTCTGATTTAGTACAAACACCAAACAACAAAATTAATGATAGTATTAGTAAACAGCAAGTCAAGCCTCGAATATTTTGATATCTTGTTACATGGAGATTTTTATTTTCATGATGGTGGATTACCTACCTATTAATGCTTTCATTTAAAAGGAAAAGCGCTTTGCTAAATCTGAATTTCAGGAAGAGCGGGACTAGAGTGAATGAATCTACATGAATCTGCGAAACCAAAATCTTTCACATCCAAATCTTGTCACAGACCAGAAATAGACACGGGACCCAGCAGCATTCGTTTACTCAGTTTTATCAATAAAGTGGGAGAGTAGGGCTTGCTTCCACGATCCGATGGTTGACGGACAAGGGTAGCAGGTGGCTGGAAACGCGGAAGTGGCACTTCCGTGTCGAGCGAGGATGACCGTGGATTTGCAGGAATAGTAGTCGTTAGAGCGGGAGAGCTAGGGCGGTATCGAGTTTGGAAACCAAATCGGCAATGGGTGTCAGGCAGGTAGTGGGTCAAAACAGGTCGAATGTCGGGATAGCAGAACAGGGCAGAATCGGGTCCGGAAACAGGTCGGTGACGGGTATCAGGTGTAGGAAAACAGGGCAGGAAAAGTGTCTGAAAGTTAGTGCTTGCCGAGCTGCGAGCATCGGTTCGCAATGATCTGATAGTGTTCTCTTGATAGCTGGTAGTTTAAAAAGAGTCTCTTAGCCAATCAGCTCACAGGGCTGTTGGCGCCAATTGGGCAGTCACAGGTGCCTTGAATTGGCAATCATGACAAATCTGTTATGCCCATTTTGGACTTAAAACACATTACAAGCAACAGTACAAATTCTGCTGACATCTGAGCGTTTAATATATGGTAATGTAATATAGATATTGAATTTGAAGTGAAAAAGTTGCATTTGTATACTCCTTAAAAAGTAACTGTCAATTCAAGCACTTACACATATTATTAATATTAATGTTCTAAGATCATAAAATATTTAACATGGTCTATATAAGAGCATGAACAGTGGTCCCCCTCCAGCTCTTTTTCTTCTTGTAGAAAATGTACAACAGGCAAGTCTTGCATTTTGCACATACATACATCAGCTTAAAGTTTTGCAACATATAACTATTGAAATTGCATATTTTTTAATTGCTACCTGATTGCCTCCCACTAATTCTTTCTTGTCATATGCTAAACCTTTGTCTGTGTCTTAGCAGGAACAGGCTTCGCTATTATTGTTCTTTTGTAAATCGTTTCTAGAAGTGTTGGAATGACTGCCGATGTGTGCAGGATTTTTTTTTAATTTAGCTGAAATAAAAATTTTAACCACATAGTTCAGAAAAATACATTTTGTGTCTTTGAAAAAACTAAATTTGATTAGTGCTCAAAATGATTCATCAACAAGTACCTCAAATGCCTTATTACTGCAGTCTGCTAACCATATTAGGAAGCAGGTAGAAGAGTGTTCAGCCTCATGCTGAGTCCTCTAATTGTTAGTCAGTGCTGAGACAATGGGCCCTATTTACGTACCCAGTGGAAGACTTCAGGGTGAAATTTACTTTCTTTTTGGCATTTTTGCAGACGCAGGCAGTCAGTTGTGGGAGTGAACAGTGCTGAATTGCTTCCCAGACCCCCTCTTTCTCTTGGATTTCAGTACAGGAGAATGCAGAATTTGGTGGAGTCTAGGCAGGAAACTGAAGTGTTTAATTTTTGTCTATGGGATTCCTTTGATAAGTTGAGGACTTAAAGCTGGCAATTACAAATTTGCACTCCAGAGAAAACATTTTATTTTTGGTCACTGTTAATGAAGCAAATAAAATTAACCAACTTAACAGGGTCACCTAATGTACTACCGCCCAAAACACATTAAACCATTAAAAATCCAATTCAATCATAACAATTAATGAAGACTCCTTAATCAACACTATAATTTTGTCCAAAGCACTTTACCGAGCTTAAATGCACTTTTTGAAAACAAATATTTTAAGACCATGCCCAACAGATTTTCCTTTTCAGTTTAAAGTAACATCTTTTACAGGATTCTTTACTATACAATGGCCAAAAACAGAGTTCACAATATTTCACGTCAAGCCAAGTCTTATTCATTCATATAGCCCTGAAACACAAACAATCTCAAAAAAGGCCACAATTACAACATCCCCTGATCTGAAAACTGTATTCCTGCAAGGAAAAATTAAAAAAACTAATCATACTAATCATGAAGAAAATAAGAAACCTTGAGAAGGGGCCACACTAGAGGTAATCCCCCTTCCAGGATTTTCAGGCTGCATTAGATGTTGCGTTAGGTAAAAATACACAAAACATAGTCAACATCAACAATAAACATTGGTAATAACAAAAACTGTTCAAAAAAACCAAGACAGCAAAGACGGAGCTTCCCATATCAGTCAGATAGTCAGTGCAGATGATGCCATATCTTAGATCTAAGTTTTGGTTCTGGTCCACTGACTCATCCAGGTTTTTCCTCCCTCTGTCCACCACCTACCAAATACCCGGAAAGGACAAAAAAATAAAAGTATGAGGTTGGCATCAACCATAATCTATAGAATAAAAGGGTGTCTTAAGTCTAGACTTAAATAATTTCACTAAGGTGGCACATATTATCTCAGAGGGCAGAGCATCCCACAGCAAAAGAGTACCCGATTAGAGAAAGCTTTCGAGCCTGCAGATTTCGTCATGGCTCTTGGAGTCACACATAGACCAAGATTTCTCTCCCTAACTCAAATGAATCAAGCAGAATCTTGTTATACCACACCTGCAATACCTTCTGTCACCAAATGTCCACGTGTTTTGAGAGAGGGAGAAAAAGAAACCATTTTGGGTCCACTAAAACATCTGAAGTGGTGCAGCGCAATCTGCCAAATTCCCAAATGTCATTAAAGAGAGTCTAAGTGTCTACGGACATCAAGGTTGATATGTTTTGTGGGGCTGTGCACCAGTGGCGACTCAAATAAAAATGTGAAAATCTGTTAAAACAAATGCCACACAAGGATGGGTCAATCCAAAACAACTATGTTGCCAGTGTCATTAATCTCTTCCCCTTCCCAGTAAAATCCTCTCCAATCACATTCACGCCTCCACCAGACCATCGGAAATCACAGCTAAAGATTACTAAAGCATGTCTGTGAGGTGTGCTACATTTAAATGAGCATTGAATTCAACCTTAAATATGTCTGTCAGTAAAGCCTTGCAGCAGCATTAAATTACCACCTTTGTTTACTGTGTTACGCTCTCACTGTAAGGGAGAAGAAATATACACACACCTAGGTTAGCTTAGGTTAATGTGAGCTTTCAGTTGGTATGAAGAAGAAATAATATCGGTTGAAAAGAACCACTTTGGAGCTTTGAAGTTCCAAGGTGAATTATATAGCGTCCTCAGGTAGTGCAAGATAAATAATAATGATTTTAAAAACAACATTTATTTAAAAGATTGGTCGATACACTTATACTATTGCATAAAAATGTTTTTTTTTTATCCCGTTGGTCTAGAAATTAACATTAGTCATATGAAAACACTTGGGCATCCGAAATCAATTTCCAGATTTTACTAGTTGGTCAAATCTATTTCAGTTAAATACATCAAATACCGCACAGTGATATTTGAGAAGTAAAATCAATTATGGGATTTACAGAGAATTTGTTAAAAGTACTTCAACAAAAGCAAGCAGATACATACATTTGGGTACCCCAACCGGACAAGTCATCAATATTTAGTGGACCTGCCTTTTGAAGAAATAAGAGCATCTTCCTTTTTTTAGCTTTTCAATGAGGGTTTGGATTCTTGTTGAAAATATTTATCACCATTCAGCTTCACAAAACTTCTCAACTTCAGTCGGATTGGATGGTTTCCGAGCATGTACAGCCTGCTTTAAATCACACCACAAATTTTCTATGACATTCAGTTGTGGGACTGAGCGCCATTCCAGAACTTTGTACTTGTTGCTCTGGATGAATGCCTTAGTAGAATCCGAGCAGTAGTTAGGGTGTTTGCCTTGTTTATGTATCCAACCTTAACTTTGTCGCAGATTCTTGAACATTGTTAATCCTAATCTGCTGATACTGACCGAAATCCATGTGGCCACCATCTTGAATGAAATGGCCAGTACCTACACTCACCACACAGCCCCACAGCCCTATAGCTAGATGGAATCACAACCAAATGTTATGGTTTTAGATGCCTGTGTTCTTCTTCTTATGTCCAAATAACTCAATATTAGTTTCATCGGTCCTCTTGAGGTACGTTGAAGCACATTCAGACAAGCCATCCTCATCTTGGAATGAGGTAATGTGGACTGATGAAACTAAAATTGTGTTATTTAGACAAAATATGGGGTTGTATGCATTTGGAAAGAAAAACACTGCATTCTAGAAGAAACAAAAGTAGAAAATAATCATTAACATGCCTTTTAGGTTTTGCTTTATTTTTCTTCCGCAATGCATACTGCCAATCGTTATGTCCAATAACTCAAGTTTAGTCAGCACTGGGTATCCTAAATCCTATTTGGACTGGCCGGCTTCATTTTGGAAGAAGGTTCTGTGGACTGATGGTGCTCAATACCCTAATACGGACATCTGCCATTTTGTCATGTTCTACTTTGATTTGCAGTGTTACTATCCTTTTTTCACTTGGTTCGTCTGTTAGCCACTCATTAGCTACTTGCCTCTAGCTTCTATTGTTAATGTTTAGCTGCTGCAGGTCAATA
Source organism: Urocampus carinirostris (assembly GCF_059441175.1). Lineage (NCBI taxonomy): Eukaryota > Metazoa > Chordata > Actinopteri > Syngnathiformes > Syngnathidae > Urocampus > Urocampus carinirostris. Next base: position 7,338,650 of record NC_142353.1, read on the forward strand.
AAAATGGCCTTGTGTTTAGGCATTACCTGTGTTAAAAAGTTGTTCCTGCACGTAAAAGAGGTTAAGGCCTGTGATTTAGGGTTTAGCAGCTTCTCAAGCCAGCCTTCTCCAGCTGTGACCATATCCAGCTAGTAGCTCTTTTTAGCAGCTCCCGGCAAATCCAGCTGACTCGATCTGTCATTGTCCTCACAGGATTTAAATTGGCTTTCATGTCCTGACGCTAACAAAAATGCTTTTCTTTGCTCACACAAAAGATTTGCAGGTAGGATGGTTATTTTGCAAAGCCTTTGGGCTTCTGTAGTGCAACATTTTTGAGTGGACATATTTTGGCTCAATCGTACGATAAAGCAACCTCTATTTGTGTATTATTACACACTTAAGGCATTACGGTCAGCAGGCCAATGTTTAATGCGGTCCGCCAAATGAAAGTGTTAAAAACATGACAGTATACAAACAGTATAATAGTAAATAAAGTACTACTAATAGAAAATGGAGTTTATTTTGTGCCAGTTTTTTTCCTCATAGTAACTTTTGTGTCTACCATAAAAACCCTACAAAATTACAACCGAACTAAATGTCAAATTTAATGCATAAAACAAGGACCTCGTGTATTATTTTGCCTTCATTTTGAAAAGAAAAAAACACTTGACAGAGATATTACAAAAATACTAATACAGTAATACTATAGGACAGAAATACAACCACACACAGAATTTTACACAAATACAATGAAAATACTTAATATATACTACAAAAACACAACAGAAATATTTCCAAAATACTACAGAAACACTACAACATACCGCAGAAATACCACAAAAGTACTAAAAAAATCTACTATAGAAACATATCAAAATACTACAGAAAACCTACAAAAAGTCTGCAGAAATACTACAAATGTACTACAGAAATACTACAAAAAATACTGCTCAAAAACTATGAAAATGCTACTAATTAAAGAGTACAAAATTACATATATATTAATACTACAAAATACTGCAGAAACACTAAAAAAAATCATCCATCCATTATCTTCACAATTTATCTTCAGTAGGGTCGCAGGGGGTACTGGAGCCCATCCCAGCTATCTTCTGGCAGTGGGCTGGGGACACCCTGAACGGGTTGCCAGCCAGTTGCAGGGCACCGCTCAGATATTCCGACACTAAAAATGACTACAAAGGAAATAGTACAAAAATATTACAAATATAGTACAGAAATACCACAAAAATACTACAAACAACACGATTTACGGATCCCTTAACCGCATGGGTGGTCGGGGCACCATGCAACTCTGGACTGCCTTCTCCAGTTTTGACGGTCCCAGGCCTTTTCTTGGATCATGGCAAAGTTGGCAGTTCTTTTTCAGGTTCCTTTCCTCCTGCCCCCTTGGACTGTGTCCTGGAGAATTATTTTGGTCAGTCCTGATGATCTTGTGACGTGAGCATACCACTAAAGTTTTCGTCCGCGCACAGTTGACGACAGTTCTACGTAGGGTCCAATGATAGTGCGCACCGTTTTGTTTGTCACATGGGCTACAAACATACTGCCGGAATACTACCAAAAATACTACTAAATACTTTAAAACTACAACATAAGTTAGACTACAAAACACGCAACAAATTAAAAGAAAACAAAAATATTGCATTAATACTAAGAAATACTGCATAAATAGTACGAAAATTTTACACCAATACAACGAAAAACAAAGTGCTAAAATACTACAAAATGATTCTTCAGAAGTATTACAAAAATACAACTTTGTTAATACTACAAAATATCACAGAAAAATGACATGGGTACCGCAGAAATACTATGAAAATACCAGAAAAATAATATAAAACCACTCCAGAAATACTTTAAAAATACTACTACACAAATACTACAAAAAATATATTTAGTAATACTACAAAAGACTACAGAAATACCATGAAAATATTACAATATAAGTACTACAAAAACACGATTACAGTTATACTAAAAAACGTAAAAACGAATGCAGTGCTTAAAATAGGCACCTTATAAATTATTTCAATTTCAATTCTGTAAAAACAAATATAAAGGGGATTCAACATGTGACTGTTTGAATGTATATTTATCCATAAATGAGAAAAATTAGATAGGTCTCAAGGATCGGCTCCTTCGCTAATTTGTTTAACCCAATACGATCGGCGAAGATTTGCCAAAACCCCGACCACCCCCCAACCCCGCTTAAGGAAAGATTCCTATTTGAATTACAACAACTGATGCAGTTGTCTGGCAAACAATACAGGTTGTTCATACCGCCTTCCCTAATGTCTGCTGAAAAGCTCCAGCATACTTATGACCCCACTACACCAGGCGATATACCGGTACACCGGATAGGTCATTAGAATGTCACTGACAAATTGAACTTTGGGGCTTTGGCTGTACCTAAAATCTGTCTCATGCAATTATTTGGTGAAACACGACAGGTTTCTTGTATAAAAAAAGAAAAAAGCCTTGCGCCTTGAATACTGAAATCGAAACCTTTTGTGCACATCATGTGTCCGTTGTCATGTGGTGATCTAAAGGCACATTTAAAAAATGTCCAAGCCTAAAAGTACAGGATGTTTTTTTCTACGGCATTTTTTTAAAACTTCAGCACAAAGAAGCATGAAACTAGAAAAATATAGTCTTTCTTCAGTGCAGATTTGAATACATTTGCATAGAAAATTCTGTAGCTCGCAGCTCTTTGAGGCAGCAGTTGCAATGTTATGAAAGCCACATTTACCATTAACACTTACCTTTGCAAGAAAAATGCAAGAAAAACGTTAATTTTTATACTTGGGTACAATTGGTGAGGTGGATAAAATGGTTGCAGAGGGAGCTGTATTCAGACAAGCTCTCCCTACTCGAGATGTGGGTGATTCAGACTAATGTCAGACGTCTCTTTCAGAAGTGCGACTTCTTCGTTCCTGTTTTGCAAGATGAGTCTCAGAAGCCAACAGCAAAAGTATAGTGAGTTATTAAAATAAATGTTTGGTAACCGCATTTGCATGCACTGTATGGGTGGGTGGATATTATCAATACCAAGCAAGTACTTGGATCGGATCGATACTATTGTCCTTGGTTCAATAATTGGCTACTCCATCAATTTCTTAAGGGTTGGTACAAACGTGTAAATTCTGGAAAATGTTTGCATTTCAATATTGTGCTTTCAAGGATTGAAAAGTGCTTGAATTGTTACTGAAATCCTTGTAAATGTTTGAAATGGTTGAATTTGCCTTTGCAGTTCTTCTTACTGCATGATTAAAGGCAGCTGACATTAGTTTGTACGGCATTGTCCTATGAAGTGCCATTGCCCCCTACGGCTCATGCCCCATTGACAGGTGAATGCTTTACCTAAACAGGGCAATGAGAAATGTGTATCAGTGCAAGGATTACAAATCGATCATGGATATCTATTATGGGCCATACAAAAAATTAAGGCAGCAGTTCCCAGGGATAAAATGTATCGAGAAGAACTTTCCTGCAACTAAAAATGTAAGCTATGGAAAACACTATTCCCAACACATATACGGTGAGAGATTTGTCTCAAAAACAATTACAATTGCGTTTTATTCAAGATCTAAAAAGCATGTCTTGCTGAACGCACACACAAGATAAAAATCACATATGTTAATTACAGATACAGTTGTGGATCTGCAAAATACATAGTTTACATTCGATCTCTTCTTTTAACTGTACTGGAGGAATGGGATTTGGAAGTCCTTAAATAAGTGATTGGATTATTCAATGGAAGGTATTTCAGTTCTCTTGTTTACATTGTCATACAGTTTTCGTCTTTTTGTTACACAGCTGCTTTTTTGGTTTGACTCTTTTTACTATTGTTCAGAAGCATTTGGAATACAAATATTTCTATTTTTTTTATACTTTAACGTTGCAGGGAAGTTATTTTAAGCCGCAGTGTGTAATATTTGACCACTATGTGATAATGTATTATCTAACGCGAACAAACACCAGTGCCAACCGCACAGCGCAGCAGCAAGGTGCCAGGAGGCATCTTGCTTCTAGGTAGGGATTCCACTATGTATTTCTCGACCAATGATTTTTTTAAATAAAAACATTGGTATGATAGTTCATTTATTTTGCCTATTATTCAAATTAATGTTTTTTTAATAAATGAAAGGTTTTTTTGTTCCTCTGGGAAGCACTAAATATTACACACTGTCCCTTAAAAAAATAACCCATTTTTCGGGGAATTAAATTATTGGTAGAGCAGGACATTTCCACTCAAAAAGTATGGGATCGGTATTGATCAATACTACGATGTATCTACTCGGATCGGATCAGTACCAAAATTCCCAGTATCACCCAAAGCCTAGTGTCTGAAGCCGACAGCAAAATAACAATGAGTTATTAAAAAGATTGTTGGGAAACGGCGATTGCATGCACTCAGCTAGTATTCTTATAATGATGTTGGAACTAATAAGACGGTGATAAACGCTACATCTGTCACTAGTTGTAAAACACGCAATAAAGGCACTCGGTGTTTTAGCTCATAAAAGCGTTGTCTTTGGCCGCAGGTTAGATGCGCTTGTTTACAGCGTCCAAACAACATGACGCCTTCGGTGTCTCCGACCGATCATTACTCACCCGAGAAGCCAAATGATTGTCGCAGGTGCATCTGCGAAGGCGCGTTCGGCTGCAAAGGAAGAAAGGAATGAAAGTCATTGCTTTGTTAACCTGCAAAACCTCCATTTGAAATTGAGGTCAGCACTGATTGACAACATCATTAACTGCGCCGGGCAATTGATATTAGACGATTACCTAGTCCTTCACTTAAAGCCAAGATCAAATTAAGCTGTCCCTTCCAAACAAATCATGTGAGTCCGACGTCTGTGGCCGTGCAAACTTTTCAAGGCCGTGTCGGGAAGGCACCGGAGAGTCAGATGACACCAATTTTCTGATAATGAAAATCTGACACTCCAGGCGGTGAATAGAGAGGATTTCAATAATCAGCTGTGTGATGGGGAAGAATAGAGAGAAAAAAAAATCCTCTCAAATTAAACATCAAGAGGCATGTGTTGTAATTTGCCTGCGAAACAACAATGTTTGCTGATCTTTGTTTTATCTGCAGGAAACACAGACAATCATCTTCAAATGAAAAATCAAAGCAAATCAGTCTTACATAGCTAAGCGTATCATTCATATTAGATTTAAATAAAAAATAAATAAAAAAGAAAGCATGGTCCAGTGCAGCAGGAATACAGACTATTCCGTTCCCTGTTGAGTTCCTGCAGAGTAAAGTAATTTGTTTCATACTAAAAAGGAATTTCCGGTCTGTCATGTCTGGATTGATGAGACTCTCAAGCTTCTACGGATAAACATTTAACAATAATACTATTGCTTGTTTAAAAAAAAGACAAAAATATAATCTCAGATATAACTACAGAAGTCGCCTTCTTACAAACGATTTTCCAATACCCAGAAGAGCAAATAATAGAATATTTAGAGCAGTCAGCAACCTTTTCTGTACCATGGACTAGAGTTCTACGTCTGATATCATTCTCGCAGCCCTATCCCCGATAAGATTTGTGAAACTGATAATAACAATAATCTTAATAATAATAAGCATACATCCGCTGTGTTATCACTAGATCACTTCCTAGCTAAATGACATGGTAAAAGGCATTTGATTTCATCTCCTTACACACTTTTTTTACTAATGGGACCATATTGTATCACCTTTTCTTATCTTGAAGGTGTACAAATTTGTTGAATCATGTGCAATGTTGTTTTTGCTGAAGTCATTCCCATAATGCTTTATGACTGTGCCATGTTGCAGAACTTTATCGTTTTGAGCAAACGTGATCAGTGTTTGGTGTACACTGATTAACCATTGCCCAAATTCTATAGTTTTCCACCGAGAAACCTTACAAACTTTATTATTGGTAAAAATAATAAATCCGGCATAAGCAATGTGCAAGGGCCATTTTTTTCTTCTTTTTGTGCAGCAGGGTACCAAGAAACCAAATTGTTTTTTTAAAACTGAGTTTGAGCTGGCGCAAATAAAACATTATTACAATCATCTTTTTTACGTATTCGGTGTCTTAGAAAAATCCGGATTTGCATAATAGATGTTAGCTAATTGGTCAAGAAGGTTCTCAGGACATTATACCTTTATCACAAGTTTGTATTAAATTGAGTTGTTTTAATTCTATTTATAGTTAGCATACAATTTGGGAGTCTCACAAAGTATCTTATTTTAAAGTCATTAGATTAGAAGATGCAAACTTTTATTTCTAAATATAGGGCAATTTGATTTTCAACATGTCTTGTCAAGGAACACAAAAGTCAAGTCAAGTCAAGTCATTTTTATTTGTGTAGCCCTTAATCACAAAGAGTCTCAAAGGGCTTCACAGGTTATTACACAGACTATTTTTTCAGATTATTATAACACTATCCCCTGATCTGGAACCAACATGAGGGCAAGGAAAAACTCAAAAACCTCAACATGAGGAAAATAAAGAAACCTTGAGAGGGGACCGCACATGTGGCATCCCTCTTTCAGGATTACCAGACGGCAATCACAAATAATACAGAGATATTGTCCAAGAAAAGTATAGGTTATTCATATGCTATAGAGTAGAAGTGTGTTTTAAGCTTAGATTTAAACATTTCCACTGAGGTTGCAGATCGGATCTCAGGGGGAAGAGCATTCCACAGCATCGGTGCCCGAATGGAGAACGCTCTCGAACCAGCGGAACACTTCTTGGCTCTTGGGATCACCAGAAGACCGGCGCTCTCAGAACGAAGGCTTCGGACCGGAACATAGGGGGAAATCAGATCTGAAAGATATGAGGGAGCAAGTCCATGTATGATTTTGTATAAAAGTCACACCCCATTTTCAAAATGTAATGAATACAATGTAAATGTAAAACAATAAATAAACTCAACTAAAAGACGCTACTTAAAAGACTTAAAGAATGTCTATTTCATTTAGACTAATTAGTTAAAGGGACATTGTGTAATATCTAACCGCTAGATGTCGCTGTCGAGAAACACAAGGAATGATGCAAACTAGAGACTCAAAGGGACATAAACACACCATTGTATTTCTCAATTTTTGCTCAGCTTTTTTACGGGATTTGGCTACCCGCAGCCGCATTGATGTCAGCTCTGTTTAGGCAAGACCTATGTTATAAATATGATTATAAAATAATTGGACTATGAGTAGTTTATGGAATGTATGTTCGTAGGGCAGTGCATTAATTTATAATTATAATTTGAAGTAAAAAAAATATTTTAATAAATGATTTTTTTTATCACCACTAGGAGGCAAAAAAGCAATACAGACCTTCGCCCTTAAGGAGATGACCTGATGGGCTTCTAACATGACACTACACTACGAACAATATCTATTTTATAAAGACTTTTTTAGTTGAAGGGACATTGTGTAAAACATGACCATGAGATCTGTCTGTATTGTGTAGTGCAACCGAAGGCAAATAGTACAAAGCAAATAATTCAGTGCCAGATGTTTCTCTCAAATTGGAAGTGCAGGTGCCAGGCATTTTTTGCTATTTTGACTCATATGTGAAGGCCTACAAAAATGTTCTGCTCCTATATAGGCATGGGAAATATACAAAGGATCCTTGAACCCATCTCATTTTTCATTAGAAGAAAAGTATTGTTCTAGCTTTTACCACTGTTTTGTAAACAACAATGTAACATTGCGAAGTATCTTGGAAATACTCGTTTCCAAGAAAACTTCTGAGAAAAAAACCCCCACCTTTTTCTGAAAGGATGCATTTCACTTTGGTGCTTTTTTTTTGCATTTGTGATACTTCCAATATCCAAACAATGTTTTCCATAAAGGCAATGTTACTTACTTTGCTTGCAAAATAACATTTAATTGCAGGAAGACTGAAAATAATTATGAACAATGCAAGAACTTTGCAAGAACCTTCCAGTGCCTGATGTTTTCAGTGACTCAACCATTGGATAGCGAAAGCAAAACAACACGAAAAAGTGGGGGCTCCTTGATGTGTGGACAAACATCTGATCATGCCGATTCCTGCCTTCTATTTGTGTTTTATCATACAGAAATCATTCCCAGAGGCCGGATACTTACTGATCAGCAGCACCAAAGCCTTTAGAATAGTTTGTTAAAAATAAAACAAAAAAATACATATTTTTACATTTGGCACGCAGAGAAAATACTTCTGAAAACATTTATACGTTTTGGCACTGAATCAGTTAAGAATACAAACCGCGGAGACCTCAAGTGAACAAAACTTTAAATATTACTTCCTAATCTAGTGCCCAGCCTTTCACAAGGTCCTTGTTTTTGAGGTATCTGCTGTAGCAACATGATGGACAATCATGTCAACTCCCTCTAGAAGGTCCTCATTCAAATTTTTCGACCCAGGACTGATCGTGTATTTTATTGTTTGAATAAATATTGTTGTTTTTATAAATCTATTTTTTTACCACTAAGATATGCTAAATAATACGCAATGTCCCTTTAAGCACACATGATAAATGCTTTCTCAATATTTCAGTCAACTAATAGGTCAAATATTTGAAAAACTAAATTTCCCACCGCAGATACTTTGAACACTTCTCAAAAAAGAGAAAGCAGTCAAAAACAAAAGAGAAAAAACAAGGGAATTCGCTGACTTTCCCACAAGAAAGTATGTCTCGAACTTTGTGGCTTTGTAAGCACTTGAATTCGCCAGGCTTTGCTGTCTGAAACCTCAATGTCTCATCCACTGAAACATTTCCAAAGTGCAATAACTTTAGGGGGGCATCCAGTTTTGGTGAAAGATTGAATCACAGCTTTACAACGCAATCCAACGGTCCGTCTTAAAAAAAGAAACGCATTAGAGAGGAGGCAGTGAAAGCAATGTGTCCTCTGACAAGGGAGCGAGTCGGGTGTAATGCGATTGGCCGCCAAGTGAACGAGGGGGCGCGTGCGGCTCTCACACGCTCACTCGCTGCTGTTGCCTTCGGCTGACTTTTCCTTTTGGCAGCTGCTGAAATCCATTCGAGCAAACGGCAAAGACCGCTAACTGCGGCCCGAGCAGATGCATTGGGGTTGGGAAATCACACCTGGCATGCACGGACTAGCGAGTTAAATAGCGGGTATTTTCACAGGTTAAGGCCGAGGCGATATCTCAACGGAAAATATTCTCAGAAGAAATGTGAATGCACAGAAATCCCTCGTGTTTCGCGGGGTTTGTGTTCCAAAAAGGTCCCACGATGGTCTGATCCATATTCATGTATAAATACAATTATATGAATAGTGATGGTGATGATAATGACGATGACGATAAAGTGACTGTGGATCCACAGAACCAATGCAAATATGTATATTCATGAGATGTTTGTTAGATGTAAATAATAAAGAGATTTAGCTGTAAAACATATTTTTCTTAAGAAGTCTGGGGGAAGGATTAAATAAGCATATGCGTCTGTCTATTCCTTTTCGGACATATACGTTAATATTGTTTTTGTTTGATTTTTTTTCACTTGTTTTTTTGTTTTTATCATGTTCAAAATTCAGTTCCATTCATTAATTTATTCATATCGTATTTTCAGTACTACAAGGTGCACTTAAAAACCCCAAATGTATCAGAAATTTGAAAGTGCACCCGATATTCCGTTGCGCCTTATACACTGCAAAATACGGTAGATAAGAATGGAAATACACACAGTATTTTACATTTGCATTCCTAAACAGTTTTAAAAGATATTTTACTATTGGTGCAATAATTGGTCAATAGAAAAACATCACTTTGCGTAATCGCAAAGCATCGTATGCAACAGGAATCAAACCTGAGTCACAGCCGTGAGTGTATAACAAAAATTTGTCCTGAAAGATATAAATAAATGTAAAGGTCCGATTTATCAACGATACAAGTGACATATGAATTCTCATTTGATTTATTCTCATGATCACACTTTTTTTACTCATCGTGCCAAAAATGAATGTTAGAGAATGCAGAAAAACAGAAATTTGTCCTAAAATATACAAATCAACGTCCAATTCATTATGAGACTCACCTAAGTGTTGTTTCTCCTGTCGTACTTTTTTGCATTAGTTTATATCTTTCAGGATGTCTTTGTTTTCTCCATTCTCTAACATTTATTTCTGGCACCGTAAAAATATTCTAATAATGGGATAAAATGCAATGCCTTTTTGAATGTCATCCGTATCACTGGCGGCTTAGAGGATAGGTTCCTGCACTCCTGCCGCTGCGATCCAGGTTTGAATCCTGTTGCATGCAATGTTTTGCCATCATGGTCAAAAACATTTATCGATTTATTTATCCTTGCACTAATATATACCGTAAATGTATAAGAAAATGCAAAGGTTGTCCACAAATAAATACAGTGGCTCTTACTGTGGTCTGAATTTCATGCCCCATTGTCCTTACATATTAAAATGATATTACAAAATAATGTTTATTTTTGAGGGTTGCGCGTCTTATTAGCCAGTGTGCTTATATTGCAGGAAATATGGTCCATTGAAACCAAAGAACAAACCCCGTATACAGGCTTAGGCTTTTTTTATAACAAATAACTTCTGGACTAGAAAAAAATGTTGCTGCTATTTTGCATTATTGATTCAGGACACGACTTCAGATGATATTTAATCACATCATGTGGACAGATCATTATTGGAAAACAACGATATGGCGTAAAAAGGATTTTACCATCCTTAAGCGTGTCGAGAAGTCCAACTTTGTTGGCAATAAAAAGCATCTTTCTCTGCTTTTTGGCCTTGGCAGTTGGGGCTTTTATTGGTCCAGAACGTTTTGTTGATATGATGCCGTTTATGAAAACTTAAAATTGAACTAACTGCACGTACGTAATGTAAGTTCATCACACTGTTTTACATACGTGTAATACTTAAACCACAAAATGTATGAAGCACAGGTAGACACAGGCAAAAAATCATTTAGCCAATGAGAATTCAGAACAAGAACACAACACACGAGGAAAATCCGGCAACGCAGCAAAACTGCGAAAAGTAAACCACAATACAGCAAGAAATTACTGTATTCTAAAAATGGGAATCGCAGCAATCGACTATCAGTCACTAATCACATGACCTGGATTTCCCCTGATAATCTTCAGGTTAACTCTTAATACTGTGATTCTTCAGTTTTAATGGGATTTGACATCTTATCTGCCACATGACGAAAAGTTTGCCTTCACAGACTGAATTAACGATGCAGCCTAGAAATAATCTGCATTGCAAGTTGTTTTTGTTCACAGTTGATGTTAATTTTTCAACTCGGCTTGAAGCACTACCTGCTGTTTTTCCCTTTATTTTTTCATATCCGGATGATTGATTGAATTGCGATTAGTACGTTAAAAAGAGTTGCTGTTGTTGTTCTTCTTGAGGACCATTTACTTTCTGCAGAGATTTTAAGGAGGGAAATAAAGTGTTGAAGTATTACACCTCACTGCATCCCGAGAGCTTGAGAATTGCTAATGTGTCTACTGTCGTTTTAGTGCTAGAACAGTCCTGTTTTAATTCAGGCTTTTCCCTCTCTGAATTATATTATCTTATTTGAAAACAGAATACCAAAAGCTTTTATTGTGTTCAAAGCCAGTGTGTATTACATACTGCTTCTCTTGAGGTGAAAATATATTCCATTAATTGAAAAAAATAGTGAAAGGAACAAAAACATGTGTAAAAATGTGTGATTATATTATATGAAGCGATGTTTTCAAGAGGTTGCAACATTTTTGGTAGTGGTACGCGATACTGGGGATTTTGGTATCGATTTTGGTATCCGATGCAAGTAAATAAAAGATCCCGATACTTTTTATCTTGGAAGTGTCATGATCACGGATTAATTGAACCTTTCCCCCTTGAGTTAGTTTACAATTACAATGAACGCAGCATACTGAATTTTGGCATTAAAAATCTTTCATTTATATTAGCTCACTACAGAGCAAACTTTAACACTATACAACATTAGTATATACGTTTATATTAAGAATGCTTCAGAGCAAAAGACAACAAAAACTCAGCTATTTAATGAAAATACAACCACTGTATAACAATGCCAAACAGTGAAATAAAATACCTTCTAATGCACAATATTTTGAAAATAAATTCAATGAGGCAATTTAAGTGTCAAGTGATTTTCATTGGCTCTGTTACCATACAGGTTTTTGTTCGGATACAGCAACTTGTTAAACTTTTTGGTTTCTCTCTGCAGGGTGAGTTCTTTTGTGTTTGTGTAAATTTGTAGGGTTGCCACAGTAGCAGACAACTTTACCACGCAAATTACACCTAGCATTGTCCCTTTCTGTAGTTGAAAAAATGTCCACACTGCGCTGCGCTTCCTGTTTGCCTCCATCATTTTTAGCCTCTGGTAGGGGTGAGCATAAAGAGTTGGCCCTCTCCTCTGCCTGGCAAACAGGATTCAGCAGCAGGCCAGGTAAGGAGTGTTGTTAAAAGGGAGCCTGTCAGTGATACATCCAGGCATAAACTTGAGAGTTGCAGAGAGCACTGCGCTATTTACATATAGAAGTGGTGAATGGAAAAATTGGTGGAGGAGTGAGATATCAATACCAGAACAATATTATCGATCTGCTTCATGAACGTGATCTGTATTGATAATATGGATATTTTGATTGAACTACCCTGCCTTAGTTTTTATATCACTCCCTCGCAACTGAAGTGCCTGAGAAGTTAACTTGTCCCGTCAGTGTTTTTAGCGCTAGTCTTAGTAGTACTTATTTTTCATAGCTTGGTCCTTCATGTGATCGGTAAGGAGTCCCATGATTGAAGCATTCGCTGCTGGACATGCTCTAGTTTGTGCTAGTCTTTATTTTAACTTGTTTCCACCTCTAGCTACTTGTGTTAGCCACTTGACTTTGTCTCTCTGCTATCTGCTGTTGTTTTTTTATAGCTGCTCCATGTATATAAAGCTTGCTGAGTGTTTCACTGTCACTTCCTTTCAACATCTGGTCATGCAAGTAAATGTCGCTAAGGTCTGTGATTTAGGGTTCAGTAGTTTCTCCTGTTAGCAATTAAAGTTAGCCAATTGACAGTGGCCTATTCTAGCCTGTCGATAGCAACTCTGAGTTAATCAAGCTCGACCTGTCTGTGGTTGTTGCTCACTGGGATTTACTCTCATGTCCTGGCGTAGGCTTGCACATTTTGCAAAGTGGACACCTTTTGGGTTTCCCCTGGTGTAACATTTTTGAATGTGCATTTTTTTGCTCCATTCTGTGATAGAGCAATCTCTAGTGCTTGAACATTATACACTGTTTCTTTAAGAGGGTGAGCTATGGAGGCATATGATAGAATTATGCATAGGAGCTGAAAAATGACCTGAAATGTTTGTTGATTTGTGGATTTGTGCTCCCATCTTCTCGCTTGAAGTCAACAGGGAAACCTCCAGGTCACCCACGACCGTAAACAAAAACAAGCACTATTAAAAATATGATTGATGGAAGTCAACCAAGATCACTGAACCAATTAGGTGTTGCCTTAATAGGTTTATAAATGTGATTTAGTGGGGCAAAAACAAGATATAACAAGAATGGGTTCTATTAGTTTAAGAAAGTCAAACGTTTGAATAGGACCTCTAAAATTTACTTGCGGCCACATTTCTTCTGAAGAAATTACACTTGCTTCCCCACTACCAGGGTGTGTCAAAAATAAAAAGAAAGCTATTAAAAATTAAAAGAAAGATAATTTGTTCCAAGAGAGATAAAGCATCAATTTAAAATTACCCAACATATTACTAGGGGAAACCTGCAAACATAAACCCAAATTCAGGATGTTCACACTTTTTCAGCATGTAAGCTACTTACAAAAAGACCAAGTCTTAATTGTCAACCCGCAACAAAATTGCAAAACATTTTTTTTTCAACCATGTATACAACCACAGCAGCAACTAAAACTGTTTTTGTTTTTGCACTGGAAAGGCTGCTTCTATGTTTTTACATAATTAGTTTTATGTTTGGTAGCTTACTTCTGTTAGCATGGTTTAAGGAAAGGTATCTTGATATTGCAAGATGGCAGGAAGTTCATCACGGAGGCTCAACAATTAATTAATTTGTTTTCTGGCACCCCCCTGAAAAGGCAACATTGTTTATGCGTGTCACTCTGTTTGTTTTCAGTTTTAAAATGTAGGGCACTTTAGCTAATTGTTAGCAAATATTCAATTGTTTCATTACTTGTGTTGACTAGCTTAGCACTTAACATGAGCGGTGCTTTAAAGGTCAAAATTCTGTCTTATTTGAACTACTTGCTCTGTAAGTCAATCAAGTAATAGGATTGGTTGATAGGCTGACATCGTAATCCCTAATTCACAGCCTATCTACTAACTCCAATTCGGATGCCACAAGAAAAAGAAAGCATTATTGTGGGCACATCAATGCACACTGCCTCTGGAACGGATGTGGTCTGTTGCTATTTTACTGCGGTCCGCCGTGAGCTTCCCGAAAACTTTCTGTTTCATCTGGAATTTTAAGAAGCTAAAGAAATTACACAAGGCAGGCTGGAAGTCAGTTAGTCGAATTAAGAGATATAGTCGTTGAATAACATAGCAAATCATTCTCATGGGGTAAAATACATTTAAATGGGGAAAAACTATCAGTACAAAATACATTATAAAGCGCACAAATGTTTGACATAACTAGATACCATACACCATGTAAGGCGCACCAGACTATAGCATGCAATCTTCGAAAAATAGTATTTTCTTTCATATCTAAGATGCAGTGTGCATATAATTAAAACTTCTGTAACGGCTGGGGTTTGACAAAAATTCATAAGTGCCGTATTTACACATTCATTGTTCATTTGGAATATATTACTGATCACAATTGCATAATATTGGATGCAATGAGAATCGAACCTAAATCGCGGCCTTTAGGGCACCAGTTCCTATTCACTAGACCACTAGGGATACAGATGACACATGAAAAGGCATCAGGCCTCATCTCATCATCACACTACTTTTAGTCACGGTACCAAATTGTTGATGACATAATTGGGCCTGGTCGTGAGAATATTTTCATACATTTAACCGGTCCGTGGTCCAGCATACTAGCAGCATACTTACAAAGCGCCCACAATTCTGAACTGAAAGACGGGAAAGGAATTGTGGCAAATAATTTGGTCACCGTGAAAAAAATGAATACATTCAAAACATGTGTCACTTACAATGCCAAGTTTGAGCTGAGAAAAAGTAAAAGTAGATCATTTCTACTCCAACATATTTTGTATCGAGACTAAAAACACTTTAATTATAAGATAAGACCTAGTGCCTTTTCATGTGTTGTCTGTATACCTAGTGGTCAAATGGATATGATCTGCTATTTATGGTTGATTCCCAGTGAATTCAAAGTTATGCATTTTTCTACAATCATCCATGTCCCGAGTGACGTGGTGGTTAGGATTCGGTGCTCTTACCATTGCCATTCAGTTCGATCCCCGTTGGCATCATCTTTACGCAATTGTAGTCAGTGATAAAATGTATCGACTGATAGATGATTGCACAAATATGGTGAAACATTTCCAATTTTGACCACATATAAGGCAGACTGGATTATCACTCGCACGTTAAGATTTCTGTGCAATTTGGAGTTTTTGGGTGCGCCTTATAGTCCGTAAAAATGATACATTAAAAAAAAATAACTTGGAGTCATATTTTTGTGGACTTGACATAAAAAGCACCCATCACATGAACCCCAAACCTGAGAACCATGGCTTTTCTTTGCAATTCTGACCAGTTTCTAAACCGTTGCTATTTCTCTTAATAACCCATCTCTAAGTGTCAAGCTTTACGATTACTAGAGCATGCTGTATGCATAGCATAGCAACCAGAGCCACAGATGACACGATCTGCAGGCGTTGCCCTTCTGCATAACCATCCCTGACTTTACAACGCAATCAAACAATCATGGCAAGGCTTTGGAAAACAGGTGAGCCGTGACAAGTCCAATTGTTACCTTAGCTCTGGGTAGCTTTGATGTCATTTTCTTTAGTGGACAGAAGGTAGCATAATGGCCGCCACCTGAGCTCAAAAACTTCAAGCCAATTTGTGCAGGAGGCGACATAAGACGCATATCCGAAGACAACAGAACAAACGCTGCAACGTCCTTTCATGCATCTGTCGTGACAGATAAATCACATTAAACCTTTTCTACCCTTGTCTTTACAAATTAGGATACCTTAAATGATGACCAAAAGCACACGATTTTCGTCAGGGTTATTCAAATTCACAGCACAAAAGCTTTAAAAGGCACATTAGTGTACAGTATAAAGGAAAAAGTTATTCAGATAACGCTTTGCTCACCTAGCACTAGCACAATGGAAATGAGGCTGTGTGAATTTATTAAGAGAGTGTTCTACTGCTCCTCTATATGAAATGTGTCAGAAAAGTAACAACCGTTATGTTTCACCCAATAAAAATAGAACTGACTGAACTTAGAGGTTAGCCCAAAAGGGTTATAAATCCTTCGCACTTATGGTAGCGTGAGTGCGTGAAGCATTACCGCTGCTCTTGAGTGCTTTCTCCTCATTAAGATGGATTCACCAGTGTTAGTGGTTGCAAATAATGGGCAGCCTTATATTTAATGTGTGCACGAGAATGGAACCACTAAAATAAAACTCTGGCAAACTGGATTCTTAAGTTCTATTTCAATATCTAGTATGGACACAACAAAGACTTTACAGTACTGCAAAAAGGGCTATTATCCGTCAGTGCCTGCAAGTTCTTCTCTGCTGGCCTAAAAAAACTATCTGAATCATGTGAGCGTTTTTTATATTTTGTCACTTATTAAATGAATCCATCTTGTCTATCAGGTTTCTTTTACTGCTGCTTCTAGGTGTACAATATGCATTAAATTTAGACATTAAAAAAATCCCTCTTTACTATTACAAGTTGTGAAGCATAAGTGACGATATACTGTAGCTGGTGATTTACCCAATCAGATTCCGAGCTGACAAATCAGCGCTTGCTAGCGAACCTGGGGAATTGTCACTGGTTTCAAAAACTATGCTCGGCAGCGGAAGTATCACATTAAAAATACACAAACTGTATACCTGTATCCACTGCATCCGTCAAATGGATATGTTCAGCTCTAAATTAAAAGTTATGCCAGACATACAAATGGACAGGCTCAAGCATTAGCTACAATGCCGATAGAAAACTTAACTCAACTTTATTTTTAAAGCCCTTTAAAACAAAGTGCTGTACACAAATGACAAAAATGTTACTTATTTTTTTAAATAGAACCTAAAATAATAAAATCTCTATAAAAAGTACTTAAAAAAGTATACAAATGATAAAATAATAAGACAGGAAAAAAGTGTCATGCTGAGTCAAAAGCCAAATAATAAAAACAAGTTTTAAGGTAAGTTTTAAAAATGAGAAGTGTGTGAGCCTGCCTGTTGTGCAAGGGCAAATTGTTCCACAGTTCTGGAGGAACAACCGAAAAGGCTGTATCCTATCTGAGCTTCCTCTTAGACTTAGGTACCTCCAGCAGCAGCTGATCGGCTGACCTGAGGCACAGTGCAAGAAGAACAATAGAACTTATTGATGGAACTGAAACGCAAACTTAATATGTACGACAGAGTAATTGAAATTTTCTTGAGGAAAGAAAAGAGGATGGATTTTGTGCACAAATAAAAATGTATTTGGGTGATAAAATGAGGCTATATTCGTAAAAGCATTGAAGATATTTTATGTGAACAGCATAGCATGTGTAAGAGTAGGGAGTGAGACAAGTGAGTGGTTCCCAGTGTTGACTGGTGTGAGACAGGGGTGTGTGATGTCACCGTGGCTGTTTAATGTGTACATGAATGGCGCGGTGAGAGAGGTGAATGCAAGAGTATTTGGCAGAGGTGATCGATAACAGTGGAACGGTGTGGCAGGTAAGTCAGTTGTTGTTTGCAGATCACACAGCGCTTGTGGTTGATCCTGAGGAAACATTGGGAAGGTAAAGGAGTTTGGAAGAGTATGTGGTAGGCGTATGTTATGTGTAAATGTTGGGAAATGTTCACATGATGGAGTGGGCATGGCGTGAGAAAAAGGTTACATGGACAGTTGAAAGCTTTAGGTACTTCGGTTGTGTTGTGGCTGCAGTTGGTGGAATGGAGTGCAAGGTATTGCACAGACTGAATAAAGGAAGCAAGGTTTTGGGTGCTCTTAGGACAGGGATGAGCAACAAGAGTATGAGTATGGATGTTAAGGGGGGGACTGTATGAGAGTGTGATTGTGCCGACTGTGTTGCATGGTGCAGAGATTTGGAGCCTGAATGCAAATTTGAGAACTAAATTAAATGTTTTTGAGATGAATTGTTTGAGGAGTAGTTGTGGAACTGAGCAAGCGTGTGGATAAGAGAGTACTCGGTTGGTTTGGACACATGGAGAGGATGGATGAGGAGCGAATGTTAAAGGGGATCTACAGAGCAGAAGTAAATGGAAGGAGACCAAGAGGAAGGCCGCGATTGACGTGGATGGATGGTGTTATGAATGCACTGCAGGAAAGAGGTCTAAATCTAGTGGAAGCTAGAGCTATTGATGGTAATAGAAATGAGTGGAGAGGTGTTGTAAAAGCATAGTGGGATGTTTGGACGCGTTCTAAGGGATGGACAGGGCACCTGTATGCTGCGTCAGGGGTAAACCAGTGAAAGCTGTCTGGCCCTGCTGTTGAACAAAAGAGTGTGTTGTGTCACCCTGACCCGAGTGACACGGCCACTTTTTGTGTCCCGTTTCATCTGGAGGGACTAAAGCATGACAAACTTAGGTGCCGAGGTGCGTAACTTGTTTGGGTGTTTGGGCATTTGGGTTGGCCATGGTCCAAAATTGTTTGTGAACGTTTGTGTGTGTTTTTGCTTTTTTCCCCTTTTTTATTTTCTTTGTTATTGTATGTGTTTGTTTTGCTGTTGGTCACCCCTTTTTAGGGATATGACCAAGGTAGATAGATAGATAGATAGATAGATAGATAGATAGATAGATAGATAGATAGATAGATAGATAGATAGATAGATAGATAGATAGATAGATAGATAGATAGATAGATAGATAGATAGATAGATAGATAGATAGATAGATAGATAGATAGATAGATAGATAGATAGATAGATAGATAGATAGATAGATAGATAGATAGATAGATAGATAGATAGATAGATAGATAGATAGATAGATAGATAGATAGATAGATAGATAGATGGATAGATATTCCAAAATAATATTGCAATTTTATGCGGTTTTATATGCGTCATAGCTGTAGCTGCAGTCAAAGTTATAAAGGGTTGAATTGATTCAGACGCAGCACTACTGAAGGCTTGGATGCGAAATGCATGGCCTGCCACTGGATTTTTAGCAAACACATTTGATTCACAGTTGTCTTTTCACTGCGTGTTATTTTATGCGTGTGCAGAACACAGGACAATTTGTCACAGTTTTATTTGGACCAAACAAGGTATATTTATTTATAATACGGTTTAACTCAGTGTTCAAATGTAATTGATTTTTTTTTCCGGCCCACAGTTCAGGATTGGGAAAGTCCAAGTATGAGCGGCGGCTTTTTGTATGATACGGTGCAGTCCTGCACCACTGCGCTGTAGTATCCTTTCCGCAGCATCTCCTCGGCTCTGCAAGTCAATCACATTATTTGTTTGGCACAGCTTTTGTGCTAGGTGCCTTTCTTGGATGCAAAGCTCTGATTTTCCAAGCTTTTTTTTTTATACTTTTTACTTTTTATACTTTTAAAGGTTTGTAAAACATATTGTTTACACTATTTGCACCTTAACATCATTTTCAAAATATTATGATCTGGAAGGTATTATAGTCACAATGTTGACTGTGTTATATTTGTATTTTGTTTATTTCTGTTTTTTTTGTTTGATTCTCTTGACTTGTTCTGAAACAGTAAAAACACAAATACATATCTATATATAATTTATACTGTTAAAGTTGTCATTTTAGTGATTTGATTAAAAACGGCTTTTTTATCGTAATTATAAAGTAACTCATGAGATTTTGAGGCAAAAAGTATCAGTATCGGATTGATATTGATCAATACTATCCTATATTTACTTGAATCGGATCAACACCAAAAATACCAATACCGACCACCGCTGCTGATTGCCCTGTAATCCTCAAATATTTCATTACTCAGATTTTCTACTTTAGATGGCATTGATTAGATGGTCTTTCTGATTATCACGGAAACCTTGCAATTGTCAACTGTCGTAAATCCCTACTCATTAAATTATAGAAAGGATGCCAAGTCGAGAAGGCCAGAAGAGGGAAAAAAGATGATTCCAAGACTTACTGAAGAAGTGCAACATCAAGTCATAGTTCATTCAATAACTCTTCATTCAAATAAACATACAGTATGTTTTAGTGAACTGATTATGTCCTGAAGTGTTTTGACTTATCTTTGTATTTTTAAGCTCAGCCTCAGCATGTCATCTGTTTTGAAGAAACCACCAATTAGCTTCCAACATGAGATAGGAGCAGGATATTACTTAAAATGCGGCTGCGTTATTTTCAGTTACCAAAGATTCAGTGAGTGATCACGGTGTCATTTACACCTCATGAATCAATGCGTATACCCCCTAGCAAGCTAATAACTTGGGGGAATAAGTCTGTCATACAGTTCGTTTTAACTTTTTATGACTGATGTACAACAGATTATGCCACAGGAACACTCATCGTTGATGCCAGAAGATGATAATCCTCGTCATCCACTTTTGTTTTTTTTTGCCCTGGCCACTTTAGAATATAATGCACTTCTAGCTTTTGACCACAAAGCCTAAAATAGGGGAACCTAACATTTTTTAAGCTGAGAGTTACTTCTTTTACTATGCGCGGAAAGCACCCAGTTTCATACGCATTTTAAAAAAACAACTTATTATGTTATTACAATGTTGCTACTATATTACTACCAGGTTAATTATGGTCATTCGGGCTTCCATAGTACTAAGATGGTTACCAAACATGTCAACTTTTTGAGTTGTGTAATATGATTGCCCATTTCTTTGTGTTTATGAGTACATCTTGTGTTTTCTTTTCAATAATTTCTGGTGAATGTGGCTCAGGAGGTATTCGAGGTTATTCCTTTTGGATAATAATTCTGCAGTAAACTTGTGTTCTGCTATATTTCTGACCTGTTTTTCAAGTTTTTTTTCTACTGTGTTCTTGTTTTTACAGAAAAATAACAAGAAAAATACTTAAAATGGGTTCTCTACCAGTGGACATGATTTTTTTCCTACTACGTACTAACTTTTCTTCTTTCTTTTGTTCGTAAAAATAATAAGCAAAATAATGTACAAAGGTTTTACTTTTTTGATTGTATGCATTTTCTTTAGCAGGCCAGCCTTATTAAATGAAATAACTACAATATACTGTACTACCTCATGAGCGTATGATTTGTAAATAAAAAAGAAAAAAGTAATCTCCTGCCACGTACTGATATGGATGGATCTTAACTGCTTAGCTGATAGCTGGAAGAAAGCATAGAAAATGAGCAATGGCAATGCTTTTGTCACAAATATAACATTCGGCAATTTCCTGGGGCCCACTACAGAAGGTCAAGGGTTACACTACTTTATAATACAAAGTATTACCAGCAGCAGCATTGCATTGCTTGGAATGAAGCATTTTTCATTTCAATTTATTAGGTCCTGTAAAAGTATTGTTAAGCCATTATTGCCAGAATTTTCATGGGAGCAGAAAATTCCCGAAGGAGCTTTTACCTTTGACGGACCTCCCAGGAGAAGAATGGAAGAAAAGAGAGAAAAACCCCTTCATGCCAAACATCTAAAGGGACTTGCCTACAAGGATCATACTCATCATCAAAAACCTATTCCTCAGTCAAACCCAGAACACGACCACCACAGAGTAACTAGACAGCGTGAGCGCAGATGGAGGCCGAATTAATGGAATTAACCAATAAGTCTTTCTTCACTTGGGATGTCAGCGTAACCTTTTCAACCCAAAGGCCTTTGTTCATGGACAATTTTTCTCTCACCTTGTAATACACACAGATCATTCAAGTGTTTCAGTAATAAACGTGCCGAATATCACCTATTCCACTGAAAATGCATCACACAAATAAGAAGCCCCAGCTTTGTGCTAGCAAAACAATACAAATACATTGAACTATCACAGAGGAAAACAATAATGTTTACAGAATGTGAGGCTGCTCAACCAGGCAGAATTTGATGTGCAGCAACTGAGCAGAATCTAAACAGACCTCAGATTTCGGCTTTTGTTTCTTCAACTCTCCATTCCCCTTCATACACCCACACTATGTTTTCATGCAGAGTACTTCTTCCTCTTTCCAATTACAATCTTTTGTCCTAAATAGCCAAAACAAATCAGGTAACAAAGAGTAGGAGGGTAAGGGGTCAGCACAACTACTGATTGTTTTGTTTTGGCTGAAACAAAATGACTGTTAAGTTGCGGACCTTAAAACGAAATGACAAAAAAGTGCTTTGAAAATTATCACAGAAGAAAAAAGAACATAGAAACGCAAGCTCCTCAAAAATGTAGCGAGTCATTTTATGATTGTTTTTTTTGTGTTATCGTTATCTCGGCATAAAATTGTTATGGTCGTGTTATGGTTCCCTTGTGCTGTAGCTGATGTCGTCATTTAGTATGCAGTTGCTATGTAACAGGAATTGCTTCTCTTTTGTTGGGGTCCACAGTTGCAATTTTGATTCTGCCATGTTAGCCTTTATTCTGTCATATAACATTGTGTTAACTATTTTTGCCTACAACGGTTTTCTATCCGCATCTCGAGCTAACTTTCTTCGTCCTACGTTATTACAAAAGCTATCGCTCTTGGCGTCCAAGGTTGCCTTCTGTTGCGATGGATTCAAGGTCTCGCTGCATCAAGCCTACTAAAGATTCTTCATCAAACTTTTTACAATTACAACCATTCATCTGTATTTTTTTATGTATTACCTCCAGAAATACTTATCTTGAATTAATTCCGCTTTAATTTTATTTGGACATACTTTCTCGTGGCTTTTGCATTAAGGCCCCATGAGCTAAATATGGCATAGAAGCCAGAACCTACTTTGTAAGATTTCAGAAATTCCGAGACTGATTGACCCTGTAAATGCAACATTCCTCTTACAGTAGTATTGTTTCTAAACTTTTTATGAAAAAAACTCAGGACACAATGGTTAAACATTAATTGCCACATTTTTTAAAGCTTAAATTGACGGTGTGAAGGTACTATATTCTTATCGCTTGTTGTCACAGAGACTCAAGAGGTAATACAGGTTATTCATTTTGGTTAAAAATGTTGCTGTAAATTGGGATTTTATCACAAGTTTAATGTTTTTTTAGTTTCACAGTAATGTATCTTATTTTTCGAGAAAAATAGCAGGAATAATACTTAACATGTGCAAAAATTATCTTCATTGGCAGACTGTTATACTGCATTCCAACCTTTTTTTTGTGAAATCAAAACTAATTAAAATGTTGTGCAAAAATGTTATTTGATTCATTTGACTATTTTTGCAGTGCAATTTTGAAACGCAAGTTATTGAATATATGTCCCTGTTCTACATCATGAACAGATAGTGTCATGGTCGCCGTGGCGACCGGTCTGCCCCGCCCCCTGGGCACCAGCTGAAGCAGATCAGCTAATTGCGTGGCTGCTATTTAAGGTTGGGTGGTGGGTATTGCGGGTGTTGGCTCATTATACCTTTTCTGTTCTGTTATGCCTTGTCCTGTTTAGTTTAAGTCGGAGGAAACCTGCACCTGACCATTCTGAGTGTAAGAATGTTTTTGTTCTGTTTTGTCCCGGAGTTTTTGGACAACTTTTATTTTGGTAAATAAAAGCTTTGATCGTACGCAATTGAGTTCTCCCTTCCCGCCTCCTACCTCCGTTCTGGTCCGGTCATCCACCTTGTGACAGATAGTTTATGAAAATTAAAAAAAGTAATGTGTTGCCACTTAGTGCTGTGGATGAATGTTTAAATTACTCTGCTGGAAGAAAGCAAAGATACCATGTGTTTTTTGACCATGTTTGTTTGCCAAGATAAAATTTTCTTTTTTTTTTCATGTGCCATGCTAGAAAAAGTCTGGCAACACACAAGTGTCTTGAAAGACACTGCAGTAAAATAGCAGCGGTTTTCTCCCAATGCATTGATTTGACACATGGCTGGCAGTGCTGCCACCAGGTCCAAGATCCTGGAATATGCACCATTCAAGTTGGAAACATTTTAAACTCAGCAATATAACTCCAATACTTTCATGGTTTTAAAATCATTCCGTTAAAAATGCTTCTAACCCTATAATAATGGATAAGTGGTTTGAATTATTTCTTAAACAATTTTTTGGGGGGCTTTGGACTTGTTTAGTCTTGCATTTCTAACTCTTCTAGTCTAGTCAGGTTTTATTGTATAGCCCTTAATTTCACAATACTCTCAAAGAGCTGTACAGACTACAGAGTATTATGACACATCCCCTGGTCTAAAACGTACATAAAGGCAAGAAAAAAACTCAAAGTTTAGGATTGCGGAAAATAAAGAAATCTTGAGAAGGGGCCGCACAAAAGGTAATCCACCAGACTTAATTGGATGTTGTAAGAACAGTTACAGACGATACACAGACATCAAGGTAAAAACAGAATGTCCAGTTGACAGCTTCCTCCACCAAAATCAATGCGGCAGGTTCTAGATGATGCCTACATCAGGTCTAAGTGACGGTACAAGGGCTCAAAATGCATGCACTGTGCAACAGTTTTATCCTTCTCCCTAAAGGACAAGAAGACATAAGTATGAGGTCAACATCGCTCATAAGCTATGGAATACAAGCGTGTCTAAGGCATCAATCAAACACTTCCACTGTGGTTGCAGATCTAATCTCAGAGGGAAGAGCATTCCACAGCACCTGGGCCCGAATGGAGAATGCTCCCGTACCTGTGGATTTCTTCATGGCTCTTGAAATAACTAATTGACCAGTATTTTCCTAGCGTAGGCTCTGAGCAAGATCATAGAGGGAAATTAAAACGGAAAGATATAAGGGGGACAAGTCCTTTAAAGATTGTGTGTGTTACATCTTAACCTGACAGGGAGCCATTGCTGGTCAGCTAAAATCAGGGTAATGTGATCAAACTTTCTTGTCCTAGTTTAAAGCCTCGCTGCAGCATTTTTACCAGTTGTGAGCTTTTAATGCTAGACATTGGGTAACCAGAGAGTAGTACATTACAGGTAAAGATACAGGGGGTAACAAACGCATGAATTATATTCTGAGCATATAAAACTGGGACAGCATAGGACAAATCTTTGCAATGTTGCGCTAATAGAAAAAGCTATTCTAGTAATAATTTTCATGTTTAACTGAAAATAGAGGATTTCTAGACGATTTGGACCAACTGCTGTAGAGTAAAACTTATATATTTGGAAAAATATCCTATTTAATGTTGGTATCAGCAAGTAGATCAAATTAACCTGTTCTGTATTTGGTAAAATGACAGTAGGCTGACATTAATTAAAAAGAAACAATGCAATTTACAAAGCTGATAACAGAGACATGTCTGGGCAAACATGCACTGATTCCACAAATCATTCCTTGGAGAGATAGATCAGTGGGGGAGATTCCTTCAGAGCCAGGAGCACAGACATCTCATCAAATGGAGATCAGTACTCTGTATCGATCCCACGACCCTTGCGTGTTTGACAAGAGTGAGACCTCTGTGCTTTTTTCAGTTCACAGTCAATCGCAATTTCCATAGAACTCATAGGTGTAAGTTTACTGCTGTGAAGCTGTGGGAGGTCATGTGATTGCATTGCTTAATGTAAATTTCATCATGTTTCCCAGTTTTCCTGATTCGACCTTTATTTAAGTTCAGATCTGTCAGGAGCATTGCAGGCCTTTAAAACAAGACAATTGCAGTACATTAAATGAGGAGTCGATGTATCGAGCAGTTGATGTACTGAGTTGTATATTTAACCAGATTTATTCTTGCATAAAAAAAGTATATTTTTTGTTTTGTTTTTACCCTGCATTATATTATGTACCAAAACATATATTTTTTTAAATCACTTATTGTCTTACTTATTTTTTATAGTATTGGGTGATGGGTTTTTTTCAGTGTTGTAGCCCGATCACAGTCGCAATTTCCAAAGATTTTATAGGTGTGAGTTTACCGCTATGAAGCTGTGAGACATAGTGCGATTTAATTGCTCGATTTAATATTTAATTGGGGTGTGCAATACTGGGAATTTTAGAATTGATTTGTTCCAAGTAAATAAATGGTACATGGATCATTCAATACTATTATCATTACTACACAAGTATCATTGAATAATTTAACCCTCACCCTTTTGAGTTAGTTTATTATTACAATTAAGATTTTAGGCACTATTCTTTTAATTGTTATTAAATACATTAAGTAAACTGCAAACTTTAAAAAGATAAATAACAAAAATGTTTTAAATCAAAAGCCGAGAGTCAAACCAAAAAAGCAACAACGTGACAAAAATTCACAACATGTATAACAATGTCAACTGATGAATTTTCATTGCACAATATTTTAAAGATAAAGTCAGTGATGTAAATAAAGTGTTAAGCAACTCTCATTGGCTTTGTTGCCATAGTGACAACGGATTTACAGGTAATGGTTCTGAAACAGAAATATCTTTCCATTTTTGGTAGCAGCTCGTTTTTCAATGGAAGGTGTCTTTTTTGGGGTTTATGTAAATGTTTGTTGTTGCCACAGTAGTTGATACATTTTTGACACAAACAGCACCTGATATTGTTCTTTCCTGCAGTTCAAAATAAGTCCACAGTGTGCTGCACTACCGATGTGCATTTTTAGCTTCTGATAAGGGTGGTGCATAGAGTTGACCTCCTCTTATGCCTGGCAGGCTGGGTGCAGCAGCAGCCGAGGAGAGGTAGGAAAGGAGAGGTGGTTGTCAGTCACAGCTCGAGCATAAACTTAAAGAGTGATCGTGAGAGAAAAGGGCTGCGCTATCTTCATAGAGAAGCGACACTTTGAGGAAACTGGTGGAAGAATGAAAGATCTGGCCCACGACTATGGTATAAATAGATCCAATCCAAGTACTTGCTTCATATCGATAATATCGATGGGATCACCCAAAGTATTAATCCAGTGTCCCATTTTTCTTGATTAGACGTTCTGATCAATCAAGAGCAATAAAGCCTGTTTAAACAAGACAATTGTAGTTCGCTGTATGAGGAGTCAATGTTTCAAGCAAACAAACTGAGTTTTATATTCGACCAGACATATTCTGTTATGAAAAGATGATGTTTTTTCTGTTTTATTTTATTTTTACCCCCTGTTTCAAACTTATATTATTAATACATTTTCCATTCTTGGCTTATTCGATTTGTATAGGTTCGGGTGATAGTCTTTCATTTTCGTGCTGCAGATCGCAGTCAATTGCATTTTCCATTGATCCCATAGGTGTGAGATTACTACTATGAAGTTGTGAGACATCATGAAATGGGATTGCTTATTGTGCCATCCATTAGGAGTGGGCGATACTGGGGATTTTGGTATCAATCTGATCCAATTAAACACAAGGTAGTAGCAATTGATACCATTACTAATTATGTTTTCTTGGGAATCTCGTGATCATTGAATATCTGAGCAATAGGCCAAGTAGGGAGTGTGCCTGTCAGTCACAACTCAGGCATAAATAGTAACAGGACAATAGTATCCAATCCAAGTACTTGCCTCGGATTGATGATATTAATATTTGGACCGATACACCCTCTAGTATTCATCCTGTTTCTTAGTTCCCTTGATTAAGTCTTCTTTGAAGTTCTGAGCAAAGCAGTATTTTGATGTATGAGGAATGTATTGAGGAGTCAATTTACTGAGTTGTGTATTCGACCAGAATTATTCTGGTATGAAAAAAGGATGATTTTTGTTTATTTGTTTCTCCCCAGCAGTATATTTTATTGCAAACACACATTATTGATACGAATTCCCACCTTGCCTTTATTTGATTTTTATAGCATTGGTTGATATTTTTCATTTTTCAGTACTGCAGCTCGGTTGAAAAGTCACAGACATATCTGTCGATCATTATTTTTTAAACCTTTGCAAAATTAAATAATATTTCCACACAAGATTATTATTTTTTCTTATTTCACTCAAATGGCAAATTGTAAATGAGAGATTACCCAAAAATCTCCCTTTTCAGCTCACTGATTGTGTTTACAAGCTCATCATTTTGTTGGTCTTTTTTTAATTGTTGATCAGGATGAAGGGCAGCAGCGGTAATTGGTTTTATTAGTATGAGTCAGCAGACTGATCATGGCAGCCTGACTTTGTTTGAATTTCCCACCAGATTATTTAAAGTGAACGTTTAAGCTCCGAAAAGGAAATCTCATTTGGCGACTTGTGTCTGTAATGGTGCTGCTTTAGTCCCTTATAGCAGCAGATTACAGGGAGGCTCAAGTGCTGAATCTACAGCTTTGAGACAGCTCATTAAGTTAACGTTGCCTGAAATTTTAGCAGGCCCAAGATAAGTAAGTTATACAGGGTGCCAACTTCACACGGGTTACCTGCAAATTCTAAGATGCCTGGGTAGGTGCTGTCTTAAAAAATCTGATATTAGTCTTAAACTAGTTGGTAATTCGAGTTGTATTGAATTGTATAGCCCCTAATCACAAAGTATCCAATTTACGCTGCCAAATAATTGGGTCAAAAATATTTTGAATCGAGTCATAAATTGATCATTGTTTAAACAAATTCATTCAAATAGAGCCACCTTGTTTGAGGGTTTTTCTAGACAAATAGTACAATTTTAGGAGGCTGTTTCAAACTAAATGAAATGATTTTGTTGACTATGCTTTTGTTTCCATTAGAGCTGTCATATTTAAAGGGTAAGTGTGAATTATTAAGGGTTTCAGCATTGTCACTCAAAAAAAGCTGCCCATCATTGCCAATGTCTAGAATAGATCATCTCTGAAGAGCCAGGGTTATGACTGAAAGAACACAATCCCGGATACAAGTGGCCGAAATAAGTTTCCTCCGCAGGGTGTCTGGGTTTTCCCTTAGAGATAAGGTTAGAAGCTCAGTCATCCGGAAGGGACTCTGTGTAGAGCCACTGCTCCTCTGCATTGAGAGGAGCCAGTGAGGTGGCTTGGGCATCTGATAAGGGTGCCTCCTGGACGCCTCCCTCGGGAGGTGTTCCAGGCATGTCCCGCCGGCAGGAGGCCCCGAGGGCGACCCAGGACATGCTGGAGAGACTATGTCTCTCGGCTGGCTTGGGAACGCCTCGGGATCCCGTCGGATGAGCTGGAAGAGGTGGCTGGGGATAGGGACGTCTGGGCTTCCCTTTTAAGGCTGCCCCCGTGACCTGACCCCGGATAAGCGGAAAATAATGGATGGATAAATAAATAATTAAAAAAGGAATAAAATTGCTTTGTTTTCGTCTGTTTGAGTCTCCTTAGTTTTGATTCTTCCTTTTGCTTTTTTCATTTGCACTAGTATTACTTTAGCAGCTAGTGGTCAAATAGTACACACGTTTCCTTTAAAGCTTTAAAGTGGTGGGCTGTCAGGGCCCTCTGTCAATTTGACTTTCTAAAGTATGACTATCTAAAGTAGCTCGTAAAATCATAATAGAAGTAACAAAATACTTGAACCAATTCCAGTGAAAAGAGATTACTTTGTACAAAAGGACTTCAATTGTGTATTAAGTGTGATTTTGACTAAAAAAGGACTCGGTTTTGTAAATTTTAAATATGACAATTGGCTTTGGGGATTGTTTGTACGAAACAACCCTAAAAAAGTTGGGTAAAATGATTGCGAATCAGTCCCTTTGTGACCAAAACCAATGATTTTTTTACCCAACCTTTTCTAGGGTTGCACACAAATAATATACATCATTGCCATCACTTGTTTTTTATTCTCATGTAAAAACTGTGACACATCACAAACAGCCCACATTGTTTGGTTTCGAGAAGAGGTTGTTGCATCTCACAGCTGCCCACACACACATTCTCGCACACAAACACACAGACACTGAGCAAGTATGCATTTGAGTCATATTTACTCAACTTTGAGCTTGGTATATATTTTTTCTTGATCCGTTATCCTGTTACCCAGCAACTGATTTGATGAATGAAGAAAACCTCAGAGGCTCCTGCATCTTTATGCTTTGTGAGGATTTCAAGCACAAAACCATACATAGAATTACAGTGCAAAAAATAGAATGACATCTGCTTCAACATTCTATTGTTATCAAACAGACATGAGTTGAAGATCATGGCAATAAGGGTGGATGGATTGATCCAAACCTCGATATTATTGATACTAAGCAAGTAATCAGATCGGATCGACATTACTGTCCTGTTAGCGATACTTTATTCGTCCACCAAATTCTTCAAAGCGCCGCTGTTATTCAGTCCCTCTCTCTCAGCCGGTGCCCCTTGCGACTCTATGTTTATGCCCAGTAGGTGACTGACAGGCACACTTAAACACCTTTCCCTACATGGCCTTGCTCTGCATCCTGCTTGCCAGGCAGACAAGGTGGCCAAATATATGTGCCTACCCCCACCACAAGAGGCAAACAGGAAGAGACAGAGAGGTGTGGACTTTTTGTTTTTCAACAACAGAAAAGTGCCAGATATCATTTGTGTGGTCAAGTTGTCTGGTCATGTGGCAAATGGACATCTATATATCTAATTAAATCTAACTCATCTGAATCTAATCTGTCTAATCTAAAGCAAATCTACTTCATAAATCCCAATATGTGTGTTTGTATGTGACTTATAGGCTCCAAAACGACTGAACCAATCTTTTTGAAAATGTACACAGTTGTAATTTAGGCTTCTGTGAATGTCTTTAGCCCGTGTCAAGCACCCCACAATCAATACCAACAAAATCAAGAATTATCTGATTTTGTGTACGAGGATCTCTGGAGCTGTATCAAAATTCCCAGTATTGCCAATGCCTAGTACACAGATTTACTGTGTAAAATGGCAGTATATCTGTATGCTTCAACATTCTATTGTTATCAAACAAACATAAGCTGAAGATCATGGCAATTCACTATTGTTTTCCCATGTTTTTACAGCAGCACCTCAAGTGCGCCCCATTATGTAAAAAGCTTTCACAATGCATACATGATAAACGGCGGCTCTTCTCGTTTTGCTGAACATGTTCCCACCCACGCATACGTACCTGGCTGATATTAAAACACGGCTTGGTAAACAACAAGCATCACACCCACACAAATCACAAAGTAACATGTAGTGATAACACCAAATTGCCATTTTTTTGTGCGTGTCGCTGTGCATGTTGAACAGGTTTCCTCAGGGCGATTTGTTGCTTTCCACTGGGATTGGATCCAGTCATTGGACACAGAAGAGATTTAGAATGCAGGACAATGGCAACAGATGTTTATTGTCATTGTGGGAGAGCAAGACAAGTGTGTTTGTTTGTCTCTGTTGAAGCCCAAGAAAATTAGTTGTGTGACTGCAACTAATGTGAAGTGCAATATAAAACATCTTGAAGCACAGTTGCTGTTTAATTTAGATTAAAAAATTTGGATGTACAAAAAGTAAGAAAATGATATTCTACAAAGGATAAGCTTCTGTAGCCATTATAAGTGGGCGATACAAGTTGCCAGGGTTCCATTCCCAAAAAGTGGACATGTCAAATGTCAAAACCCGCAAAGTACAAACCGTTATTTAATCATTTAATCATTCATTTATTACTCAAGAACAAATCCAATTTACAGACTCAATTATATTTTTCAACAAATAAAAGTAAAGGGATGAGCTCAGACAATGGCCAAATATTCACCTGTCCGAATCCAGATACTTAATAACAATATGGTCAAAGTACAGAAAGGAAGAAACTGGGGTCTGATTTATGTAACAAATGGAGGGTTTAAGGAAATAAAATAATTAACATTGTTATTATTATTATCTCATCTCATCTCATTAGCCGTACCGCTTATCCTCATTAGGGTCGCGGGGGGGCTGGAGCCCATCCCAGCCATCTCCAGGCAGTGGGCAGGGGACACCCAGAACTGGTTGCCAGCCAATCGCAGGGCACACGGGGACAGACAACTCACTCGCTCATTCACACCTAGGGACAATTCGGACCGGCCAATTCACCTGAAATGCATGTTTTTGGAACGTGGGAGGATTTATTATTATTATTAGTTGTAGTAGTAGTAGTAAAAACTGTTATTAACTGACATTATCACTGTTTTTGTTATTATTGTCATTATTATTGGTGTCTGAATGATATTTGGTTAATAAAAGGGTAAAACTAATAACAATTCTGGTATTATAAATATCGTTTTGATGATGATTATTATAACTGTTAAATAACTATTATTGTTATTATTAGTTATTAGTGGGCAGAAGCCTTATACAGTCAGTAGATGGGTCGAGCTAATAATTAAAATGGCTACTAAAATTATTACTGTTATATTTATTGTTGTTGTTATTGTTGTTTTTATTATTATCATTATCAACTAAATGACCATTCTTATTGATATTGTTGAATGCTGTTGTTATATTGCTGTCACCAATTTTATCAAGATCTTTATTCATAAACAAAACGATGAAGTGAATAAATATATTGGGGATGATGGTGAAAACCAAACAAAAACTAAATAAAAAAAATAAATGGGGTTGCAAACATATAGTAATACATTTTAATAAGAACACAAAACAGACGTGTCTGCACAACTCATAGTTCGGGCAGACAAGTGGGAGCTTGATGCTGGAGTCATCTGGCTCAAGCTCCCATGTCTTGTCTTTTTAAATGCACAGTTTAGGACACTTTGCGAATAGTGGTCCTGCTGCCTGGGGGCAGACATTCTCTCGTAGCAGGTCCAAAGATACTTTGTATGATGGACAACACACACCACTAAACAGACAGTTGTCACCAGTAACACCAATGACAACTGTTGTTATAATAATGGATACTTTTGTTATATAGTATACTGAAAATGTATGGAGCCAGTAATGATGATAACGATGACGGTGAAAATCAGGATGGTGATAATAATGATGATGATGATGATGATGATTAAGTGACTTTGCTTCTACAGAACCTAGTTGAATATATCTATTCAATGAAGTGGTTGTTCGATGTAAATCCACAAAAGCTCTAGCTTTAAGACACATTATTATTGAGGAAGTCGAGGGTAGGTTTAAATAAGCATATGCTTCTTCCTATTCTTTTTTGAACATTTTGTGTTAAAATTGTTATGTTTTTTTTCTTTAATTGATGTTTTGTTTTTGTTTTTACAGTGTTCAAAATTACAGTGTTTCATTCATTCATTTATGCTTCATAAACGTTTTGGTTAGCACATTCGCCTAACACGCAAAAAGTCCCCAGTTTGAGAGCTGGTGGAAACATTTGTTGGCCTGAAAAGATGGGCACCACCAGGCTGTACTTGCCCAAGACACACCACAGGAAATGGTGCCCCTTGGTTAAGGGATCCATCAACTGACGAACCCATATAAACAAATATATCACTTTAAACTTGTCTCCCTTCCACTGTTACTTTAGATTATTGAGGCTCAATTTGACCTTTATATTTTCATAAATGATAGGTTTCACAACAAGGTGCAAGCAGAGTTCTTTTGTAAAAATGTCACAAAATACTACAAACGAGGAGACTGGCAAATTAACCTTAAGTGCTCCGCCCACTGCTACCGCTCACCATTACCGCTCACTCAATCAAACACTTTTGTGCCTAAAATCTCTGAGCTGCTTTAGCCGAACGAAAGTAGCAAAACTGATGACTAAACCGCAATACAGCAAGGGATTGCTGAAATATTGATCTGATCCAAGAACTAGATCAGTATTGATAATATCAATATTTGGATCAATCTGCCCACCCATAGTAGCAAAATCGCCTACCAGGGCAACAAGAACATTCAATCAACTTGAGATCTTCACCCTATTAGGCCCACTATCGGGACTCAGGCAGCCAGGTCATAAAAATTAACAGACTCCCCACCTCACACGATTAGACCCCATGTTATGTGTTTATTATTCACTCCCACAGCTTCCAGATCTCACACATGTATTGCGAAATGGCTTGTGGAAGCGATTCCTGCTCATTGGAGGATGCCAACTTGGCTCTTGTGCTTTGACAATCCTCCTTTTTTTATCGAAGGTCACATGTCTAATTCGGAAAATGAAGGGTAGAAAAATCTGGGTCGTGAGCAAATTAATTCCACTGTTGGAGGGATTTGAATATGTAGAAATTGTGAAACATGACTTCAGGCCACAGTCTCACT
The DNA here is from genome assembly GCF_059441175.1 of Urocampus carinirostris. NCBI lineage: Eukaryota > Metazoa > Chordata > Actinopteri > Syngnathiformes > Syngnathidae > Urocampus > Urocampus carinirostris. Next base: position 7,372,881 of record NC_142353.1, read on the forward strand.
AGAGATGGGTTTTGGGTAAAGTAACCCAAAAAAAGGCTCATCTAAGACGGATACTGAAGTCAAATGTAAAAAAGAAGTTCACAAGTCTAAGAGAGAGTAAATATATAATGAGAAAACTATTTGAATCTTGAGTCATGTAGTGTTATTATTTCATGTCATAAGAATGATTAAAGACTCCACCTTTAATTTGAAGTGCCCATCCCTCTACAGGCTATATATGTATATATATATATATATATATATATATCTCATCTCATCTCATCAGCTGCACCGCTTTTCCTCAGTAGGGTCGCTGGGGTGCTGGAGCCCATCCCAGCAATCATCGGGCAGTGGGCAGGGGACAACCTGAACTGGTTGCTGGCCAATCACAGGGCACACGGGGACAGACATATATATATATATATATATATATATATATATATATATATATATATATATATATATATATATATATATATATATATATATATATATATATATATATATATATATATATATATATGTATGTATATATATATATTCATGTATTGGAGAAAATTTAAATAGTGCATGGTATTTCATGTTACTGTTGTTGTTAAGTGAGAGCTGAGGGCAAAATCGGTCGATCTAAATTCCCTCTCTCTCCTGTGGTCATGAGCTCCGACCCAAAGGACAAGACGGCCGATACAAGTGGCTGAAATTAGTTTTCTCTGCAGGGCGGCATCTCTCATCTCTACAGGTGTTTCACATGGAAAAGAGCCAGTTGAAACTGCACTGTTTGCTTTTTTGAATCCTCCACTAGTAAGGTCGTGTTTAGGAGGCAAAGGTTCTTAAGTGAGAGTCGGTTCAGTGAAAGCTCAAGTTGAGAAGTGGAGGGGGGGTCTCGAGTGAAGGTGACCCATCCTGCCTCGCAACTGGAATAGACCGAGTCATGCAAAAAGTCGCGTCTTGGAACTGTAGATCCAATTATTTAAGAGCAGATGTTGATTGTGCCCTGCAGATGTTGTTTGCAGGCGAGCTAGAAGGTGAGGAACGCCATTTTGCCAAGGCCTTCAAGGAACAACAGGCGAGTCAAAGCTCACATTTTGGACACGCTGTGACTCCTTGGTAATTGTAACTAGTTAGTCTTTCCAAGTGAGTCATTTGAAGAGTTTAACTTAAAACTGAAGTGGAGACTGTTGCATGGAATTGTGGCAATATTCCAAGCATGACTCTTTCAAAGCAAGACCCACAAGTGTAACTGAAAAATAGAATAGAATAGAATAGAATAGAATAGAATAGAATAGAATAGAATATACCTTTATTGTCAGTGTTACAAAATGGGTTAACATATTGTGTCAACGAAATTGGGCATGACACTCCAGTTTTACACATTCACAGTGAGGTATGAGCCAAGAAGATAAAGGAACAGAGGAGATAAGGTTATAAAACAAGGGGGATAAGGCTATAGTTATAATTCACATGGTATTTACACAAGAAATGTCGGCATGTGGGATGTTACATACAGTTGGTATCGTAAGGGTTGTGCAATATTGCATTTGGTGCAAAGTCATCATAGTGCAAAAAAATAGTCAGGATATGCATTGGTGCAAACATAGACATCATAGTGCAGAAAAAAGAAATGGTCAGACATTGTGCAAGGTGAGCAGTAAACGTAGTGCAGTCGACATGTGCAAGAACATAGACATGAGTACCATTATATTCGTATGAGGTAGTGTTGGCATGAGTTTTCAGATTTTTTGTGCGGTGTCTATTTTGAGCAGTGAACAAACATAGTGCAGTCAGCATGTACGTGGGTACCATTTTACATTTGTAAAAAGGTTGGTAAAAAGTGAAATACCATGCACTATTAACACCAGCATATATGAAAAAAGTAATTCGTTAAAGTTAGTATGTAATTCATTAAAAAGCATTTCAGTTACCCCCCACATTGCTAGCGTCCAAATGTAACGTGTTACTCTGAAAGTAAACATCTAGTCACAAGTTACCGTATATGCTCAAATTTAAGCTGACCCCTTAAAATTGCTTTAAAATAGCCACATAATAAAAAAATTAATAAAAAGGTAAAAGGTTGTTTTCTTGGCTTGGGCAAGCTTGAAAGCTTGCGAATGAACACTTAGCCGAGACACTCCATATCCATTTTGTCTCTGGGCTTTAAAGCACTCGAGGATTTCCTTTTTGAGTACTGTTCATTTTGTTTTTTTCTTCAGCTATGGTGTATTGCAAAAATATTTTGACAAATGAAAAGACCAGAATACAGCACACGTCTACATAGGGTGGCAATAACAAATCAACAATATTGTTTAAAAAATGATTAATAAAGGCATTGGCAAGGGATTTTATCATTGATTCGTCCTGTTGAACGATTAATGCGGCACTCAGAATGTTTTGTTCAACCCAGATAAGAGTGCATTAAATTTCCTCTTGATCCAGCGACAAACTTGTAATAGCACTTTGGTCTGGCAGAGGGCACTTCGAGTCTGTATTTTGAGGTCCTCTTGATCCAAATCAAAACGTATTTATACTTCTCGCACTTCTCAGACACCTACTGTAAATGCAACTCAAAGTGTTGAATAAAAATATTCACTGTACTATAAGATGACATCCAATGAAGTACTCGCATTCTCCTCAGATGTTGTCAATCTTTGTTTGCGCTTTATAAGAAAAAAGTATCTTACATTTTTGCAGGTATATACGATTATATATTATATATTTTTGTTTATTGTTAGGCTATTTGACAAACACTTGGATTTTTTGTTGTCTTATATCATAGAATATTTTTGTGCACTATTTTTTATTCGTCCAAAAATTCCATATTCAAATAGAAAGGGAAATTGTTTTTTGTTTTGTTTTTTTAAAATCTGATTCTTCGATTCATCCTCCAAAAATAATACACTGATTCACCGATTATTTAAATCGTTGTTAGTTGCGGCCCTACTTTTACAGGAAATTCTGTTCTCATGTTGCCCCATTGATTTTGCTGTTCCTGTATAAGAACACACCCTGTGTGAAACCGAGGATGAACATTTCATTGGATTTTGTGATTTGGAGTTTTGTAAACATGTTATTTGTGCTAGAGTTAAATTAATATTATTATGATACATCATTACTAACATTACCAGGCATGTTAACCAAGTAACTTTTGTATACTATGCAATTATTCAGACTGTTGTTTTCTATTTTATGTTCATTTAAAATCAGGGTTGGGTAGGGTTACTTTGACTGGAAAACTTTCAATTACTTTTGGATTACTCCAATACCAAATATGCTAATAAAAGACAAAAGAAAGTAAATATGAATCAAATGATGGCTCACAACACGTGGTAAGCTTTCTCTCCTGGCTTTGATCTCTTTGATCTCCGGCAAAACTAACATGAAATGCGACAGAAACAAATCCAAACAGCTTAAGGCCATACTACCCTGAACACACCCGATCTCGTCTGATCTCAGAAGCTAAGGGGCCGGTCACACAGACATTTGCGGCTGAATCACGGCCAGAAATTTCTGCCTTAGAGGCGGACGCCATTGGACGCACTAAGATCGCCATTCAGACGAGATACAGCGGTGCTTAACACGCAGTCGAAAATTCGCGCGCAGCGCGAAATAATTTGGCACTGCTCAAATTTTCAGAGCGCGGGCACACAGCCTTTCACGAGCGTACTGAGGCTGAACCACGGCCAGAAATTTCTGGCCGTGAAATTTCTGGCCGTGAAGCAGATGCCGATGAGCGCTGTTGGACGTTTAGAGACCGCTATATAGACGAGATAGAGCAGTGCTTTACTCGCGGTCGGAAATTTTCACGTGGTTGGCCGCGTTCAAAACTTTTGAGCTGCTCAAAAGTTTGAGCACGTGTTAAACCGCGTGCCGCACACGCGGTCAACACGAGGAAATGACGCGCAAACGACGTGCTCTGGCCGCGGCCAAGGCGTGCTTACACATGGGTAGGACGGGAAATTTCAGCGGGTAATCGTGGGTGGAGCATGATAATAGCATGTTTTGCGCCTGTATCGCGGTGTTATTACGTGAAATTAGCGTGTTACGCGTGTGACAGTCAAACGCCTTTCTCCGCGTATAAACAGCGCGAATGCCGAGCATCAGTTGTGCTCGTGACGTCAAGGGGGTGAACATGGATCCCCGTCAGCGTAGTTTCTCTTCATTTTGAATAAATCTTTCGGTGCATTCGCAATGGTCGCAACAAGGCCTTGAAGCCAGGACCTTAACTTGGCCTTTCAACTGTCAGGGTCGCCAGGGCACCACTTCCTGTGGTCAAGGCTTTAAAGCCAGGACCTTAATTTGGCCTTTTGGCCGAGATTTTTGCATTCCGGAGATGGAATAAGAGCTTTCTCTGTCCACTCCACGCATCGGCCCGGTATTGCAGTACCTCCGGGAACGGTGCATTCGCAATGATCGCAACAAGGCTTTAGGGCTAGGACCTTAGCTTAGCCTTTTGGCTGAGAGTAAGTGTCCCGGCTCCTAGGCTTTGTAGCGTATAATGAACTGACCGATAACGGATAATGGATAATGAATAACGAAGATAGATCAATAACCCTTAAAAACCCCAAAAACCCCTTTCAGCCGAGAGTAAGAATCCCGGCTCCTAAGCCTTGTAGCGTATTATGAACTGACCGATAACGGATAATGGATAATGAATAACGAAGATAGAACAATAACCCTTAAAAACCCCCACGCGTTTATTTAAACAATAAATTGCGATCGTATTCTACAAAATGCGTTTGTCAACGCGGATGAAAAAGTCACCAACGTCAATGCACGCTTCCAACAGAAGCGATCGCAGCAGAATGCGCGTTCACGCGAGGGGGTGGGGGGGTAGTTGTGTTGCGTAGGAGTCGAATTTGGGCACAACACCGGCTCCACACGAGAAAATGACGCAGAAACGACGCGATGAGGAAGCGGAACAGTCGCCGGCGTCTTTTTTCCGGCCATACCACAGATGAACGGCGGGTTGGCCAAATTTGCGCATTTTCCATCCCGGGCAACCACGGGCAAAAAAAGAACGCAAAATTTTAGCCGTGATTCAGCCGCAAATGTCTGTGTGACCTGCCCCTAAGCAGGGTTGGGCCTGGTTAGTACTTTGACTCGGAGACCGCCTTGGAATACCAGGTGCTGTAAGCTTGGGCCGGCAGTAGCTCAGGAGGTAGAGCGATCATTTTAGGATTAAGGGATCCCAGTTCGAATCCCGGCTTGTCCGTGTTACATGCCGAAGTGTCCTTGGGTAAGACACTAAGACCCCAATACCCCCCAATAAGCAGGTTAGCAGCCTTACATGGCTGCACAGATCACGGCCGCTATTGGGAAATGTGAAGCACAATGTAAAGCGCTTTGGGAAGTCATTGACTTAAAAAGCGCTATATAAATGCAGATCATTTCATTTCATTTCCAACATCAATTTTGCCGTTCCATGTATTCCGTTACTCCCCAAACCTGCACAAAATGACATGGTGAGACTCATGTTTTTATTTCTTTCTTAATTATGCATTATTTTTGGTTGGTGCGATTTATAAACCGAAGTGACTTTTAGTCCGGAAAATACAGTACTTCAAAGAGTCAAGCGGGATGTGAATTGAATTAGGTGATGTTTTACTCCTTGAAAAGACGTTCTCTGCAATTCCAACGAGAAAATCAATTTTTGGGGAAAAGCTATCTATCGCCGTGAGCAATAATTCAAGACAGAATTATGGTAATCCTTGAATGTTTATTGTTTATTCAATGTTTATTTCCACCCATGACCCGATTTACACGACTGTTGGCGAACATGATAAAATGCTGAATAGAAAAATCACAATGACTATTTCAATTCAGACCTTTTCGAACTGAATAATAGGTCGTTAACATGCAAATAATTTCCTTGCAAAACAATCAGCAGTATTCATTACAGTGGGACCAGAGGCGTGTTCAGGAGAGTGAGCGATTGCTATCGCTAGCTATCGCTAGCTTCTGAACGGCCAATGATTATTGAGCGCTCGCGTGCCCGAGTAATCACGGGAGAAAGACCGCTTACTTTGATTTCCAACATGGCGTCGACAGTGCTGAACATGGAGGATCTCACCCTGACGAGTGCTGTTGGCGATATAATTTATCGTCTTACATTGCCTGGTAATGTTTGTCAACAATGCAAGACAGGTATGACCCTTCCACTGCGTTTAGGATAACCTTAACTGTGTCAATATGCGAACTGTCGCTCATATCAGCCAACTCGCTCAAAGCAAGCTGTAGAACGAAATCCATTGTACTGTCGTCGGCCATTTTGGATCAGTAAGGCAATCACAGTGAGCGATTACAACCGTTCAGCAGTGCGCGGCAAGCGATTAACAAGCGACTACATGTCTGATTACTCTCCTGAACACGCCTCTGGCTACTTCGCGGTTCCACGTTCTTTTTTTTTTCTTTTTTTTTAAGCATTTTTGAAGGGGCGTTGCTAATTTGTGGTTCCACGTTCGCGGGTTCAGAGCTTCGCAGGTCTAAAAAATAATAATAAAATAAAATAATTTAAAAAATAATAATAAAAAATTCCCAAGCATTTTTGAAAGGCCGTCGCTACTTCGCGGATTTTTACTTTTCGCGGGTGGTTTTGGTCCCCATAAACCGTGATAACCGAGGAATTACTGTATCTTGTCACGGTTGCCCATTGCCCCCAATTGTCCCCGCCCGTTTTGCGCAAGCTGCGGATCGTTGACTGATTGGCTTCCGTCCTAATTAAGCTCAGTGCTCTCTCTCACCCTTTTTCAGTCCATCAACGAACCTCTGCACCCGCAAGACATGTGTTTTGACTCTGTGCGGCATTTTTCCCATCTATCTTGCCCTGTTTGATATCTGACTCCAGTCTCAAGTGTCTGGTATCAATCCTGTCTGTCTCGTCCTGTCTGATATCTTCCCCAGTCTCCTGTATCTGATTTCAATCCTGTCTGTCCTGTCCTGTCCGGTATCGGCCCCATTTGTCCGGTATCTGCTCGTGTAACTGGTATCGATCTCGCCGGCCTCTGGCTTCCTGTGGTTCTAGGGACAGTCTGTATTATTAAACCACAATATGTTGCTCTTTGATGTGATAGAACCCAAAACAAGTGTCAAAAATCAAAAGGTAAAATGCAAACTACGGAGACTCAAAGTGACCTTAACTTATCATTTTACTTCTCATTGTTTTGCCGGGCCTATTGGAGTTTCTTGAGTAAACGTTGCAGCAAGATGCCTGACAATCCAATTTGTTCAATGAGTATTTTAAAAAATGCTTGTTCATATAAAAGTTTGTGTAGTTTTTATTATTATTTAAATCAAAATTGTTTTTTATGATTTAGTTTTTTTTCTCACTATGAGGCGCTAAATAATACACACCTTCCCTGAATTGATTTAAGACATTTTATTGAAATAAAAACATTCAACATATTTTTTTCTTATTTTACTACATGCGCAACATTTAAAGATGGCCAAATCTATTTTAAGTATAATTCATCTTCCTGTATTTTCCTGAAATTTGTAACAAGACTTTCATGTCAAATACAAAATATACTTTAAACAAGCACACTTATCTACATGTAATACATCATATAACTGCTCAATAAGAACCTTCGTTAAATCATATTTGCTCGTGTCAAGTTTTTTTTTTTCGTGAAAAAGAAGTGAAATATTTTAGTAGTACTAAAATACATCTACTGATGCAACTGAACACATCATTAGTGTTTCCTGTAAAATAAAGGACATAATAAATAACTTTTCAATACAAATCTGTTTTTGCTCATTAAATCTATTGTATTGTGTTTTTGCAGACTGCTTGCAGGTATGCTTAGTAGGTATACAAGATTAACAATTTGGATTCAGACTAAAAAACAGGTCTTCGAATTGTAAATAATTGGGTATGCAGACGGTTAACAGCTCTGCCCTATTCGAGATCACAATTTGTTTAAATGATGAATAATTAGCATTGAACGTCACGAAAACAAATCAGTCCAAACAAATCAAGATTTTTTTTTCTCACTAATTTGTACATGACTTGTGAGATTCACTTCTGCACGGCCACCGGCCCATTTACGCGTGGCCTAACGAGGGTGTAATTTTCTCTCGTTTCAACAACGCTCTAATCTTTCCCTGTTTCTGTCATCACGGCCGTGTTTTCTATAGCCTCCAATTTCCTCTGTTCATCTGAAGTCCAGTAGCTCTTTACTGCGCTTCTGAGTATGCCATTTAATATCTCTGAGGTCCCTGTGGCATGCATCCATAATCATCTCATTGCCCCATGAAATGAGGTGGCCTTATTTGAACCAAAGTTCTCGGTCTTCCTGCATGAAGACGTGACAGTTACCAGGCAAGCAACACAGAGGTTCACTTCATGTAATCCCTGGAGCGTAATGGGTTAATGGAGGCGTGCGTGTGGTATGTTCCTTTCAGCGTGTATGTTTTTTTTTTGTACTAATGACTGGGAAAATATCTCTTAGTCTTTTACTGACCACAATCATTGTTTATCTTTGACCTAAAATGAGTAGTTGCTGTTGGGAAGCTCTGGTAATATACGTTGCCTTACAAAAGTATTAGCCTCCCCAGGAACTTTTGGACTTGTTACCATAATTCAGGCTTCAAATGTAAAGATAAAAAACTTGAGTCAACATTTTATGTTTTGCTAATAAAAATAAAAATCTAAAAGGAAGTGTTGCAAAAATATTGGCCCTTTTTGAGTTAATACTTTGTACATTAAGGCTTGATCTTGATGGTTTGTGCACAACTTTTTTCAGGTCTTTCAAAAAAAAAAAAACTCCAGGATTGAAGTCTGAACTTTGGCTGGGCCATTCCAGAACCTTTATATTGTTAGTTTTAGAACATCCCATTTAAGATTTTTGTTGATGTTTAGGGTCGTCCTGTTAGAGAGTGAAACTGCGCACCATTCTCAGGTTTCTTGAAGACTCCCAACATATTTTCTAAGGGAATCGCCCTGTAATGGCCCCATTCTCATTCGATCAACTCTAACCATCTTCCCAGTCCCTGTTGAAGAAACGCATCACCATGCTTGAAATTGGGCATGTGATGAGCCGTGTTACTTTTAAGCCAAACGGAATGCTTTGCGTTCAGCCTTAAAATATGTTGGTGTCATTTGTCCAGGCACATGTCATTTGTGTTTTCCATGTGGCTTGTTGTAAACGCAAAACAGGCGTTTTTAGGGAATTCTTTCATAAAGCGCATTCTGCTTTCCACGCTACTATGAGGGGCAGACTTATGAGTACAACCCTTATACACAGACTGCGCCACCTCAGCTGTGTATGCCTGCAGGTCATCTGATGTGATCTTGCACCTTTTGGTTGCTTCTCTGATTAGTTTTCTCCTTGTTTTGGCTGACAAGTTCGTGGTCCTCAACGTCAAAATGGAAAACAATGACTGATCGACCATCTAGACTGGTATTATCAGATCAAGATTGACTAAACACACACAAAAGGAAAAAAAAATAAGAAAACAAGTTTAAACAGGGAAAACAAATGATCAAAAATTAGGGTGAGATGTCAAGGAGAACATGAAATCGACACATTATGTTAAATATGATTATGCTTACTGTATTTATATTGTACTTGTTTGAGTATTGCTCCTGTGTGATGATGAGATGTGATATATGATACTCAAAATGTCTTGTTATAAAATCTGATTATTTGACATAAATAATATGAAAAGTGTTCCGGTTGTTAAGCAAGATAAGCTCTAGCTTTTTCCTTTTCTTTTCCTTCTGCCCTGCCAATTGTAAATCAAAGCTGTTGATTTTCAACTTTTAAAACCTTGCATATGAATCACTAGTGGAAAATAAAAAGGTCAATCAATCAATCAATCAATCAAAGTTAAGAAGGGTGGCCAAGTATTGGTAGGTTTGCAGTGGTTTTATGTTCTCTCGATTTTTATATCATTACCCAGTGCTCCGGGAGATGTGTAAAGGTTGCAAAATCTTTTTACAGCCCATTCCTGCTTCAAAGTCTTCTACAACTTTATTCCGGACTTGCCTGGTGTGCTATTTGGTCTTCATAAGTCTGTTCTCCAGTGTCTGCTTTCACAGACCTCTGAGCCCATTACAGAACAGGTGCATTTAAACTGAGTAACTCAGTATTTTTCATTGTAAATCTAATATGAATATAAATGAAATAATTTGGCTCTGTTTCTTGATCGGATCTTTGGTTTGGGCTCTCCTCTGATTGGCTTGCACGATCAAAAACTATTAATGTCTTTTCTCCTTATGTTGAGTGTCTACTAAGTGATAAACATATTTACCATACATTGAAATTTAATGGTCAAATAATACACACTGCCCTTTTAAAATAGGTCTAAGAAAAATATACTTATTCGATAACAATATTCTTCCCAATTGGGTACAAATTTAGGTTATGTTGTTGAACTTGAGCAGTTGTTGTTTTGTGTGAAGCTAAGCAATAGAATTAACAATTGTATTAACAAGCTAATAGCAAGTCAGGTCATCCAGTATTTTTTTCTCGTTGCATTGATTGTTTTACATCAAGAGGCATTACTCATCTATTGATGCTTTTAATTAAATTTAGCAGTATGTAACGTATTACTGTGCTGAGTGTCTATCTGCAGATGCAGAGTAAGGCACACAATTATTTTGCCCCAAGGCGGAAGGCAATCCTCAGACCAAAGACTCCTATTTGCCGCACATCTTAGCCCTAAACAATAAAATTAGCAGTAGGATTAGCAAGCTAGACTTTTTTGTCACAATAGGGGATTACCTACAGTATCTATGGATGCTTTTAATCACAAGGAGCAGCACATAAACTTATGTTTTAGGTCAAGGTAAGATAAAAAAAAAACTTTCTATGCTACAGTTATCCTCAGTAGAGTCTCGAGGGAGATGGAGCCCATCTCAGCTATCTTCGAGCAGTGGGCAGGGGACACCCTGAACTGGTTGCAAGGCAGACAGAGACATACAATTCGCTCGCTCATTCACACCTTGGGAAAATTTGGACCAATTAACCTGACATGCAAGACTTTGGAATGTGGGAGGAAGCCGAAATGCCTGGAGGAAACCCACTCGAGCATGGAGAGAACATGAAAACTCCGCACAGGAAAACTGGTAGCTGGATTTGATCCCATGACCTCAGAACTGACCCGCCAACTACTCAGCCATTGTGCTGGGGGAGTGAAATGTGACTTATCCAAATCAAGCACTTGTTACTTTTAAGAGGATAAAGAGACAATTATATGATTACTGTATATAAAATGCCAGAAAAAGCTTTTCCAATTGACGTTTTTGTGTTTTGATTAAGGCCATAAACACTATCTAGGCAAGGCTGAATGAACACCGATTAAAATTAGCAAGTTAGCAGCCAACATTGAGGATGACAAACAGAAGTGGTGCTACAGATATATATGGTCTCTTCCCTTTCTACTGCATCGAATGAAACTATTTGCATTTGTATCCCAATTTTCACTTCATCTGACATTTTGTACCTTTAGCACGTACACAAACCGCAAACAAAATTTAATGTGCATCTATAACTCAATCTTGCTGTGTAATCCTGCTTACAGAGTCAGTCCTTTTATTGTTTTATGATAACGTGCTAACTTACTTCGAAATGAGCACTATGAAAAAGGTCAATAATGTAATGAAGACAGAGTGTTATGGGTTGCAGGCACAGTTTGGGATAACAAGAAAAGCAGGCAAAGCCAGGCAGAAGTACACGGTGAACCGAAGAAAATATTACCAAAACATCATCAAGCAATAGTTCATCAAAACAACGGTGACTAGATGATAAAGGTACTGTATCTGAGTCAGAATCAGGAGGTTTCTCCTGCTGCTGGTAACCGTGGAGATCAGTATTATCTGTTATGTGGTGGAGCAAACCCCATACCTGGAAGGGGGTGGGCGTCGCCAGGCTGCACTTGCGCAAAACACACCACAGGAAGTGGTCCCCTACAACCCTGGCGGCCGTGATCCCTTTTTAAGCCAAATCGATTGTCATCGAAAACCTCTTGTAATCAGAACGCACATTTTACCAGTATGTATAAAATCCATTGGTTTACTGGTATATAATTATCATTCCAAACAATCTCTTTTAAGTACCCTTTTCATTGGTATCATGATTATTCAAAGACAACAGAGTACTAATATTGCAATCGAGGACGGATGTCCTATGGCCCTTCAAGAGTCGGCTTTAAAACATCATGATTAAGGATTGAGGTCCATGTTACAAAGTTGGGAAACGTAATAACTAACTTCAGAAATTAATTATCAATTACCACTTCAACAAGGACACAGAACGTAAATGGCAAAGCATAATTTCTTGCAAAACATTATTTCTTGCTCATCAACCGTTAGAATTCACTTTTTTAATAATCAGTTTATTTGTTGAAGTGTATGACAAACCCAGAAAAGGTCCCTGTATTTATGTTATAAAAAGAAAATTTAGAAAAATACTTCACCAGAGGCTGAAGTGTATTATCAGAATTAGCCATACTTTTTCATGGTCGCCACAAAAACTGAGGTCAAAACTGCGAATGTCAAAGTGTGATAATTCCAATTTTCCAGATTTTCTGAATGCAGGAACGACACAAACAAACTGATGCGGCACTGACAAACACCAGGACAAGGTATTGATTGGACAAGTATCTAGTCCGGCAAAAACAGGAGATCTCAAACACTTAATGAAACAACATGGTAAAAATAGACACTATGAAAACATATCAAATCTGATTCAAATCAAAAAGAAGTGCAGTAAAAACTATATAGTTCTGTATTGCATAGGATTTTGACTAATAAGATCGCAATTTGATTTTCTAAAATAATAATGGCAAATGTGACTGGCTGTGATGAAAGTAATCAAAGTGGAGTGACTTCTAGTGAGGCACAGTCAGATTTAACAAAAAAAAGAGCCTACATCTTATTCATCATTTGATTGGCAGAGCAAGAAAGCAATAAATAAAATTTTAGCTTAAAAATAACTTGTTTTAGTCTTCCCTTAAATTACTGGATGGCTGGAATTGCTCTTAGTTTGCTAATACAATCACTATTACTGCTGGTAGGGCTAAGCTGCGTGCCAAATAAGAATCATTGGTTTCACTATCACCCTCTGCCATAAGGCAAGATAGTTCCATGCCTAACTTTGCATCTGCAGACACTCAGCACAATAAAACATTACATGATGCTCTTTTTGAATAAAAGCATCAATATATAGGTAATCCTCCATTATGAAAAGAAAACATGTCCATGCATAAAATACTGGATGGTCTGACATGTTGTTAGCCTGCATATATTATTACCAATTCTGTTGATTGGGGCTGAGTTGTGTGCCAAATCAGAGCCTTGGTCCCACTATCGCCCTCTGCCATGAGGCAAGAAAATTGGGTGCCGATTCTGCATCTGCAGACTTCTGCAGAGTGATATGTTACATACTATTTATACAGTAATATTATTCATAATGTAATGTGACAATTGAGCAAAAGTGAAAAAGAGAATGCAAAAATTGTACAAGTTAAATGAAAAAAATCTTTAAAACTAAAAAAATATAACCATTGAAGATATTTTTACTTTTATGTTTCCACGGTGACCGGCTGTTCTCCCCTAGCTGCCCATCACTGCCAAAGTTGACTAAAACCATACAAAGCAAACAATGTAATTCTATCAACACAGGGACTTTAATCAGCTTTTCCCGCCTAAGACACAAGTTGCTCCTTTTACACTCTCCCCACTGCCGGGACTAAAAATAAAGTAGCGGCTTTCAGGATTTAATGTGATTGGTGAGTGAACTAGATTAATAATCATCCTTTAATCTGCTTGTTATCTGTGCTCCGTTGTGAGCATCCTCGAATGATCGAACGGATCATTTTAGTAGCTCACAATTCTCATTTGTCAGAGGAACCAAAATATTTGTACTGGGACAGAGATCTTGTTCCCCCAAAGTGACCTCCAGGGACACGCTGTCAAGTTTCTCAAGGTGCTCGCTCGGGCTACAGTAGTCATGATGACGGGACCGGACAAGAGTCATTTATCTTAATAAAGTGCACTATTAAAACTGATGGTGGCTGCAGAGCAACACGTTAAGTGGAGGAAGAAGAAAGAGGTGCGTAGCATGTGAGGACAAGTGGGATTTGAGATGAAAACAATATGCTCATCTGTTTCCGTGATTGGGACACAGGGGTTGTGACGGTCCTCTAATTACCTCATTTTCTGCACTAGGAAGCGCACCAGATTATAATACGCCCCCCCCAAAACATAAGGCAAACGGGACTATAAAGTCTATAAAATTGAGACTACATTGAGAGTTACTGTGTGTATTTATGTACAGCCCGTTCAGCCCTTTTTACCCTTACTGTACATTTTAATGTTTTATCAGTGGATAGGCCCACTGTCTATAATGGCAAAACATTGTATCTAACACGAATCACACCCTAGTTCTGGCTGATGTTGTGAGTGCCAATCCTTTACCATTCGACCAAATGTGGAGCAAATGACATGTAAAAAGGCATTAGAGCTTATCTTACTATCACATTATTTTTAATCGCAGTGCCAGAAACACTGCTTTACATGGTGCATTTTGTTTAGCATTCTGTCTTAAACCTATGGCTTGTTTTCATGAGTACATATGGCTCGGATGAAAAAAATTGACCACAGTACAGATTCCTGTGGCGTTCCAAAGTCGGGGGATTGGATCCCGATTTTGATACATGCAAAGCGGAGGCAACACTGAATAAGTACAGTGGTACATCTACTTATTAATTTAATTAGTTCTGGGAGTTGCTTTGGAACCTGAAACATTTGTAAATGGTGACGCTTTTTAAGTGTAAATGCGCTAATCCTTTCCAAGTAGTGCAAAAATATGATTTTTTTTTTTATAAATCATAAAAGAGCACCAGAACATGAAAATAATACATATTAAAATTAGATTCAACATATTCATTTACATTTTAACTGGCCTCTTTGTATACTGATCCACACTAGTGATTAATGCTTCGCATTTCTTGAAAAACCGTTTCAATGACGTCTGCTTTTGCCAGTTTTGACAATCTGTTGGAAATGCGACAGGCAGACTTTATCATTATGAGCGATAGCCCGACATGTCAACTCTCTCACCGCCACGACTCAGGTTCAAATCCTGTTGCATCTAATGTTTCGCGAATAAAGGCAGCAATGTTTATAGATTGAGCAATCATTGCACTATTATTGCCTGAATGCAGCGCAAAACTTAAACCTTTGTATGGTAACACATACTTTTTGCTTGCATTTCCAAACTCCACCATATTCAGTGGTATAAGCCCCACCGTGTTATAAGGCGCACTTACAAATTTCTGGCGAAATTGGGTTTTTTAGGTGTGCCTTACAGTCCGGAAAACAGATTTACATAACTATTACTCTAACAGCGACTATATTTTCCTACAAGATTGACTGCTATGCAGCACTTTAGGAAACGCTTATCATTATCTTATCATCTGCGACAGCAATGATGTATTTCAGCGATTAGTTTGTAAAAAAAAGGGGGGGGCAAAGCATGTCGTTGGTACAGGCCTGAAAAAAACAAGGACAATACTGTAGTTTCCCCCGCTGTCGAACAATTCTTTAGGATGAGGAAATCCGAACGAAAGGGCGGGATGGGGGAAGGGGGGCTAATCTCTTGCAAGTGCCATGCAAAAGCGCTACAGCGGTGACAATGTCTGGCTCCGAGCCATAATGATTAGAATACAGAGGGAGGGATGAGTGATGCGAGAAAAAAAAGGGGACGAGGTGTTACCTGTGGCTCTTCATGCAACCATCTGCTTTGTCTCTAATATTTAAGACAGGCTTGACAATGCAGTAGCAAATATTCCCTAAGTGGTTGCAAAGTGCCTTTCTTGTTAGCGCTTCCATCGCAGCTGCTTCACAACAAATCATATTGAATTGTTTTTTGTTATGTTTTTCAAGATGGAAAACCTGAAGGAGGAGGAAAGTGTGAAGGAGGCTCAACATGGCGGAAGTAAAATCCAGCTGAATCTTTTTTTACATTCCCGTGGTCAAGGAGCACTGCTTACCAGAATTGTTGACAAATACAGTTAAATGCGGGCTGAGCTATTTAAGGTGTCCTTGAAAAGTTAAGGTAGAATATTATCACTCTTAAGGATGTGTTGAACCCTATTAAATACAGGCAAAAGTAAAGAAATGCATTCATGGATAAACACATGTGCAGATTTTCAAAAGTACATGTTATATTTTTATTTATCCGTCTACATATATACCATTTTATCGAATTGGTTTTGAACCTGCTCAGCATTAAAGAAAACTATTAACTATGTCCCCTTTCAAAGCACTAAATATGATCATATGCAATGAAATTCAATACGGTTAGCTCAGACGCGGTTGTTTTGCAATGGATTTGATAAATTTATTGATAAATCAAATAAAAAGATGACAAACAAAGCAAGTAAAGAAAAATGTAGCTAGCTAAATAAAGGGACAAAAATGGTACCAAATCAACACATTTCATCATTAGACCTATTATTGTTATATTTTTAACTTTTTGATCTGGCCATCCAGAAAAAAAAACCTGCATGTCGCCCCCAGGCTAGAGTATGCCAAACCCCAAGAGTGAAACCATGTGAAACCATTTTAGTTACCTATGTAAGTTCTGATGTTATAAAGAAGGTTCTACGTCAAAAATAATCCCCTCGCTGTGCCTCCTTTGTTGATAGGATGCTTTCGTACAAATGGAAGAGCATCAGTAATGACAATTCTTTTCAAGTTCAGAGCCCTTTCTGTGCAGTAGCACTCAGCGTAAAAATGGCTAACCTCTCGGCTTTTTCAAGGTATGCACACGTGTCCGAAAAAGATCAAAATAAATCCGATTCCACTCAGCGCTCCCTACCACAAATCCTCTGCGTAGTTCATTGTCATTGCAGTACTGTGTGAGCAATTGTAAGCAGGCTGCTTCTTCAACTAATCCGATGTTTGAGAGGAGATCAGATTTAGAGCAGGACAATGATGCGTGTACTCCGCAGTGGTTGCGTGTTACCTGGTCAATAGTAAAGATTTGATGTCAGAGAGGACAGTCGATGCAGTGTTCACATAATGAGAGTGCGCAACAAATAAGATCACTCGGAACCTCAACTCAAAGTCTTCCACGGCATGGATAGTTTCCCACAGTTCATTATAAATTTGACAAAAATAGCGACAATAATTTACTGTATGTGCAAGAAAATGTATATTCAAAGGCAGGTATTTAAAGTCTCTTTTGAAAACCATAAAACTACCTTCTACTCCAACCCACTAACCCTACATTGAATCATAAATCTGCCAATGAAACCCCAAACTTCTTCGAAGTTGTAGTTTGTAACTCTAACCATAGAATTAGGAATTAGGGGAGATTTAGGTAAAGAGGTTTGGGTTTAGAGTTAGATTAGGGGTTGAAAAAGGGTTATGATTAAAAGTTAAAGGTAGTGTGCATAGTTTGAGGTTTCTTTAAAAAGTTGAAAGTAGAATTGTTTCTTTATCAAGTATCATGCAACTGGCTGGCAACCAGTTTAGGGTGTCCCCTGCCCACTGCCTGAAGATAGCTGGAATGGGCTACAGCAACCTAGTGAAGATAAATGGTGCAAAAAATGGATGAATGGATTAAGTATGGCTTAGGCCAGTATAATATTAGGGTAAGAGGTTAGTTTAGGGTTAATGATTAGGAAATAGGGTTAGAGGCAATCTGTGAGATAATAAATTGTTTGTACTTAAATAAAATTTTGTTGTTTTGATTTGAATATATATTTCATGGTTAGGTAATACAATGGGCAGGAATGATCAAAATGCAGACACATCTGTCAAATGGGCAGTCTTTAATGGGGACAAGGAAAGTAACAAAACGTGCCCTGTAGAAGGAAATTGAATAATGAGTGACAAAAAACATTCTATAAAAATGCAAGGCTGAATGAATACAAACAGCTAGTCCAAGCTGCCCCTAAATATTAGAATTGTAATGGGCACTAGGTGGGCATAATCAGGTAATCGTTCCTGATGGGCGTTGCTGCAGACCTCGCATGTGGGTTATTAAAACATACCAGCAGTTTTTAATCAAAACGTGTTTGGTGAAATTGTTTTTCGTGATATTTAACACTGTTTTAGAAAATATTTTTTTCTATTAGTATATGGTTTTTCAGTTCTATCACAATTCAGTTGTGATCATCAGTGTTTGTGAACGAATCATTTGAATACCCCTTTGTAATAACTGATTGTGATGACTTCAAGATAGACTCGGATTTTGGGTTAGGAGAATGTTGGTTAAAATCAGAGGCTGCAGATGAACTGCTTCTGGGGAGGTTTTTTTTTGGGCTGTATTTATTCTGGACGCATTGCGATTAAGACAGTTGGACAATCATAGCATTTGAATGTGTGTGCGATATTTTTCAAAGCTTGTTATTCATGTTTTCAGCCATATTAACAGAATTTAGTATTTTCAACGTCCTGTTTTATCTGTCACGCCCCTGTCATCACCATCGTTTCGTGGCCTCTCAACATTAGCTTGAACTGAGTTTAAAGTTTGATCTTCTATCTTTCTATCTGAAATATTCAGATTCAGATTCAGATTCAGATTCAGATCTACTTTATTGTCATTCTAGTACACGTGTATACAGAACGAAATGTCGATGCATCTGACCCCCACAGTTTCCTTGAATGTACAGATATAAATAAAGTTGTATTGTATTTTGGCTACGTATAGTATTTTACCATAGTGCCGATAGTGCAAGAAGAGTAGCTAACCAGATGTGCAAAATGGGCAGTCAGGTTAACAAGTCAGGTACACAGTAACATTAACACTGTAACAATAACGCTGTAATTACAATAGTGCAGAGAGCAATGTGCAAGGAGTGGCAAGCTATAAAAAACTGCCAGTAGTGCAATAAGTCAGATTAGCAGCCGTTTAGATTTAAGTTAACTATATGTTAGATTGACCATTTAACAGTCTAATGGCCAGGGGGACTAGACTATTGCGGAGCCTGGTGGTCCTGCACCGCACACTGCAGTACCTCTTCCCAGAGGCTAGCAGAGTGAACAGTCCATGATGGGGGTGAGAGGGGTCCCCGGTAATGTTCTTAGCATGGGATAGGCAGCGCTTCTGGCCAATGTCCTGAATGGAGGGAAGTGTAGTCCCGATTATTTTCTCTGCTGTCCTCGTTACCCTCCTCACACTACCCCAGCGCTGCAGCCTCCACACCACACAGAGATACAGCTGGTCAGGATACTCTCTATGGTGCCCCTGTAGAATGTGATGAGGGAGGGTGGGGGCAGGTGGGCTCTCCTCATCCTCCGCAGGAAGTACAGGCGCTGCTGTGCCCTCTTAACCAGTGATGCAGTGTTCACGGACCAGGTGAGTTTGTTTGTAATGTGCACCCCTAGGAACCTGATACTGCTGACAACCTCCACAGCCTTGTTGTTGATGCAAAGTGGGGCATGGTTGGGCTGGTTTTTCCTAAAGTCGACAATGATCTCTTTAGTTTTGGCAACATTCAGGACCAGACTGTTGTCCCTGCACCAGCCCACCAACTGCTCCACCTCCTCTCTGTAGGCCCGGTCGTTGTCATCCCTGATGAGGCCCACCACTGTTGTGTCGTCAGCATACTTCACGATGTGGTTTGTGGCGGACCTAGGGACGCAGTCGTGTGTCATCAAGGTGAACAGCAAGGGGCTTAGGACGCAGCCTTGGGGGGAGCCGGTGCTGAGGTAGATGACATCTGAACTGTTCTGACCTATCCGCACTGATTGGGGTCTGTCACAGAGGAAGTCCAGCAGCCAGTTCCGCAGGGGGGTGTTGAAACCCAGGAGTCTCATTTTGTCTACCAGATGTTGTGGGATGATGGTGTTGAATGCTGAACTGAAGTCCAGGAACAGCATCCGCACATGGGTGTTCTTCTCCTCTAGATGTGTCAGGCTCAGGTGAAGCGCAGAGGAGATGGCATCCCTGGTGGAGCGGTTTGTCCTGTAGGCAAACTGAAAGGGGTCGAATGAGGAGGGGAGACTGGAGGTGATGTGCTCTTTAACCAGTCTCTCAAAGCACTTCATTATGATAGGAGTCAGTGCAACGGGCCGGTAATCGTTGAATGATAAGATCTGGGGTTTCTTTGGCACTGGGATGATGTTGGCAAATTTGAAGCATGATGGTACTATGGCTTGGTCTAGCGAGGTGTTGAAAATGTCTGTTAGTACACAAGCCAGCTGATCGGCGCACTCCCTAAGTACCCGCCCCGGAATGTTGTCCGGGCCTGGAGCCTTCCTTGTGTTGACCCTTCTCAGGGTCTTCCTCACGTCAGATGAGTCCAGGTGGAGTGCTCTTTCGTCCTGATTTGGAACCGCTTTCGCTGCAGTGGTGCCGTTTTGTGCCTCGAACCTTCCAAAGAATTTGTTGAGGTCATTCAGAAAGTCCGTGCTAGTGTCCTGCACTGGGGCAGTGGTTGGCTTGTATTTGGTAATGGCCTGAATGCCTTTCCACATATCCCTGGTGTTGGTTTTATTGAGGAAACGTTCCTGGATTTTTTGACTGTACGTTCGCTTTGCTAGTCTGATAGCACGGTTCAGGTTAGCCCTCGCTGATCTCAGTGCCTCCTTGTCACCAGATTTAAAGACAAGGTTCCGTACTTTTAGTTGTTTGCGTATCTCAGCAGTCATCCAGGGCTTCTGATTGGCACGGGTGCATATAGTTTTGGTATTGCTGACGTCTTCTGCGCATTTACTGATATAGGCTGACACAGAAATGGCGTACTCATCTATATTTATTTTGTTGTTGTAAGTGGCAGCCGATTTAAACATGTCCCAATCGGTGCAATCAAAGCAGTCCTGTAGTGCCTCCATTGCCCCCTCAGACCACACCCTCACCTGCTTCACTGTAGGTTTTTCTCTGGTCAGCAGGGGCTTGTATGCTGGAATTAGCATAACAGAAAGGTGATCTGATGAGCCAAGGTGGGGGCGGGGGGCTGCTTTATATGCACCATTGATGCTATCAATGTATGGTAAAAGCTAATATTCTTTATGTACAGAACAGTCTACAGGTAACATATTCCAACTTGAATATATCTGCTGTGTCTTAAAAAAAATCTGCTCTGATTTCTGAGTCTTGAAATAGGTATATAATTACACTAATCCCCTCGGTTATTGCTGTTAATGGGGACCAGAACCAGAGGTGGGTAGAGTAGCCAAAATTGTTACTCCAAAGTACCGTTACTTCAGAATAATGTTTTTCAAGTAGAAATAAAAGTAGCCATCCAAATACTTACTTGAGTTAAAGTAAAAAAGTACTTGGTGAAAATATTACTCAAGACCCGAGTAACTGTAGCAACATCGTATTTATTGATTTTTTTAAAACAACCCATCAGATCATCAAATTATCAAAGTCCATCCAATCAGACAAAAAAACCATTTAATTTAAAAGTAGACTGAAATAATCAACGTAAATTCAAGTGCTTTAATAAACAATAAAATGAATATATATAATACAAATCAAATGCATAAATTAAGCACATGTTGCACCGAGTGGCACATTTAAAGCCCTAATACTTATCTTAACAGGCTCTGCAAGCAGAACAACAAGCTAGCCCATGAACTAGAACATAGGAGACATTGCATATTGTAGCTTGTGTTTCGCACTCTTTTAACGGGACACATGCTTTTGATGTTTTATCCATTAACAACTTTACCCCCGCTGAAGTTGAATATGGTCAGGTGATGAGGCTGCTATGTTTGATTGATTAACATGGTAGAGCCTGCCGGAGGTCTCCACCATAATAAAAACACCTTAGCGGAGTCAGACAGACGCGCTCCTACGTGGAGGGGAGTTATTGAGTAATAAAGTAACGACTTTAATGTTGCCTAATGTAGCGGAGTAAAAGTGACATTTTTTTCACAAATTGACTTAAGTAAAAGTAAAAGTATAGGGATTTAAAAATACTCCTAGAAATAAAAAATGTCCCCAATCTTACACAAGTAAATGTAACGGAGTAAATTTACTCTGTTATTACCCACCTCTGACCAGAACCATTCGCGTAAAATGAAAATCCGCAAAGTAGTGTCTCACCTTTATAAAAGCCACAAAGGGTTCAAAGATACCTCAAGATGAGCTCATTACCGACTGAGAGTCTTCGACTGTAGCAAAATAACAACTATAGATCTACAAATGAAAACACTGAACACATTACCGCAATTGAAAGAATGTTCTTTATTGTTATTATACAAAAGTACAACAAAATTGGAGGGCTTCTCCTTTCAGTGCATGAAAGTGATTTACAGAGTGGCTTGCGAGCTGCACGCTAGCATTGTGTAGAAAGGTCTCTGCGATGATTGAAATGCAACCATCCCAAATGTAGCAGTTTCCCAGGAGTTGGAGCTCTAGATTATCTGTGTCAAGGGTAATGGATCTAGTGTTGGTGAGATGCAGGCCTCGGCAGGGATGGCTTAATAGAGTTGTTAACCTAGCAGTAGCAATAGACAAGTCTTACCTTGTCTTACCTTGTCGCTTCCCAGACCCACAGAGCACCTGCTGGTGATCACCATTTCTTTGCACTCTTCTGAGTGTCCTCACTGTCTGATTTAATTGATGAATTTCTTTTCAATATAACTAGATGCTAAAAGTTAGCAGTCGCTATGCTTCCCAGTTTGATTTGGGTGGATACATTGACTTGCGCGCCAGCCCTGCTGTTTGACTGACAGCATACACCAGCATATTGCATTAGCGCACGCTGTCATGCCCACCCAACACACAAAACCCTCACTAGCATGCTCCCGTGATAGCATTTGCTGTCTGTTGTCTGCTAAGTAAACAATGCGAAATACGTTGATATCAATGAAAATAAAGACAATTCAGTTAAAAATCCCAAAGCAGTGAATAAGCTGTAACTGCAGCGAGAACTCACTAGTCTCTGTATAGATTAAGAAAATGATCAATCTCAATAATAAACTTGATTTGGGGTCATCAAGGCCCGTGTATGCAGTATTTTTCTTTAACCACAGAGAAAATAGGTTGGATTGAATTGTTTTTTGCAACTTTGCGTGAACCTCTTTAATTTTTGGGCTAAAGTGATACTATAAACTCTGTTGCCAAACGGCTTTTTCTGCCTACTGCTAGCTGCAAACTGTGTTCAAAATTTTACTTTTTTGCTCCGTTTTTCGAAACAACTTTCGCATTTGGCCAGACAACAGGACGCGATCACCTCAACTAGGACGTCCTGTTTATTGCAAACTGTAGTGACACCGTCGGTTTTGGAGTGGAAATGCAGCAAATTTGCCATTCCATATATGATTCCCCTGCGGGACTATGATTGGCAATCACATTTTTGTCGCTCTGCCCGCAGGTTGACACCGACGCCTGCTTCGCAAGTACAAATGGGCCTTCAGACATACAGCCCATTCTTTTCGGTTATTGCCATGGCAACTGGACCGGAATGAAAAGCACGCACTTTGGTGCCGAGAGCACCGGCTCCGCAACATTTGCAGTCCTAAACAAGGGGACATTTATGCGCTATCGTATATTTATGTAAGTTTGATTAATGCATTTAAAATAATAGTTGTATACAGTCAAAAGTAGTTAGTGTAAATATTAGGATTGGAATGCTGAGGTTGTATAAGTAAGTATAAGTATTTGTGGTAACTTGTCAAAAAATACATGTATACATACATACAGTGGATACATACATACATACATACATACATACATACATACATACATACATACATACATACATACATACATACATACATACATACATACATACATACATACATACATACATACATACATACATACATACATACATACATACATACATACATACATACATACATACAATTTATCTTACTTCTTATTTCTTACCTTCAGTAGTTGTCTTGAAGCATGTAATCTGCTTTCACATGTAGGAACTGGAAGTAGTTTATCATTGTAGATTTTATTTAGCAGGTCCCTCACATGGTATATATCTATATGCTAATATGAAAAAAATGTATGTATGGACCAAGCCCTTAACACACTAAAATAATTTTGAATATTCATAGGATTATTGAAGACTAAATTTAGATTACCAGTCATTAAGATTCAAGACGCGCTTTGTTTAAGCCCGAACACTAAATACATTTGCTTTCTATATCAGCCACCATTTTTTAGGCAGCAATGACTAGTTCCCATTTTAATGGGACTATTTTAAAAATAAATATGAATTGGAGTTTATTGAACCCTGTGCATTCGTGACAAAAGGTCATTTTTGATGTAAATGTCACTGTTATTCTTTATACTGCTAATTAGAGTTTTAAGGGCCTCTCTGCTGAGTTATTGAGCTTCAAAGTTTTTTTCAATTACCATGTAAACTAAAAAAGCGTTTAAATAAATGTGTGGGTATTTATTTATTTATTTATTTATTTTTAATATGATAAATCCTAAATCGAACCATTACTAGAAAATACATATTTTGAAATGGGCAAAAATCCCATCGTTTTAATTAAAATATCAAATACATTATAAATAAAAAAATAATAATTAGAAAATGATACAACTATCTATCTATCTATCTATCTATCTATCTATCTATCTATCTATCTATCTATCTATCTATCTATCTATCTATCTATCTATCTATCTATCTATCTATCTATCTATCTATCTATCTATCTATCTATCTATCTATTGTTAGGTTTTAACATTTCCTAAACTGAAATCTGACTTCTAATTCCTAACAGTTGAAGCATATTCAGAAGTCGGAGAAGTTATTGAGACGAATATAGTACATACACTAATTTATTGTCACGGAACTGGACCAGATCGGAGGCAGGAGGCGTTAACGATCAGTTACTTTCATTAAGGAAATAAAAGTCGTCCAACACTCAGGGACAAAAACAAAAACAGGCTTACAGGCAAACAGGAACTCAGACTAGGAATACTCACAAAACAGGCTTTTACTCAGAACGGGCAAGTACAGGTTTCCTCAAGTCAAACAGAACAGAATAATGCAAAGTAATGCAATGAACCCGCAACCGGCAATCCCCAAAACCCGCCCTTAAGAAGCACACACGCAAATTAGAAAATCTGCTACAGCCGGTGCCAAGGGGGCGGGGCCAGCCGGTCGCCACGGCGACCATGCTGGACATGACATTTATTAGCCGAATCCAAGTTTAACACATCTTTCTTCCACACTATTACAATTGTGTGTGTAGAAAGAGAGCGAGCGGTGGGGGCTTCCTGGTTGCCCCCTTTTATGACACATGACGATCAAATGTCCAGCCCCATGACCAAGCCTCTGGCTGATTGGTCCGCGCTGTCTTTCGAAGCATTGGGAGAAGGGTGAGAGGTCATCGCCCTCCGGACAGAATGGAGCACGACACACACATTCTAACCCCCCAGGGAGGTGATAAGTAAACCAAAGAAAACATTCCAAAGCACAGGTGTTTAAAAGGTTCCACTCAAGGCTGAGGTGACACAAAGTATTTTTTGAGTATAAGTGGAATAAAACAGCATATAAAATAGTATGTAACTTCACTCTCTAAAACGGGCAAAAACAATTCTAAATAAAATAAATAAAATAAAAACATCAAAATAGCAATGCTTATAAGAACTTAAAAGACTACCTATAAATGAAAAAAATCTACTTAACTAGGAAATGTAAATACAATATTATAATAAAAAACAAACTAAAACTTAAAATATTCCACATCAACAAACAGAGGATGATTTTGGGGGAGGCACTTGGTAAATGTGAGTACTGGAGAGTAAGGCCTTGAAAACCAAACATCTTAAATTGCTACAAGTAGAAAGTGATAATCGTGTTGTCTTCAGTAGGGAAAGCAGATGTTGCCTCATGACTAAATCACGTTACTCCCACAAAAAAAAAAAGCAAGCCACGGATCATCCCCTATATTAATTTGTCGGGCAGGCAGACAGTTCTCCCAGGATTTGATGTGACTACAACGAGAATGTGAACGAGTATTACCGTCTTTGTTTTGGCGTCTCCACTCCCAATGAATGCCGCCAGTATTTACGGCGCCGTGTATTTATTTTACGGGCCAGTTATGGCTGTTTTGCTCTCCGAGCGCTGTCCATTGCTCCCGCCTGGAACAAAGTGATTTAATTTGACTCGTGTTGGGAATCTTAGTTCAAGGTTAAGTAGAGCAAATTTGTTGCAGGGGCTTCCAAACAAAGGCCTGGGCCCAGTTGGGTGCCGTATATCATTTGATCGAGGGTTGCAGAAGAAATTTATGCCATTCCCTTACTTTTTCATGTCCTGGTGAATTTTATGTGGGGCTGTTCTTTTATTGGTTGGTTGGTTGGATCCCTTAACCAGTAGGGTCGTTGGGGCACCGTTTCATGTAGTGTGTCTTGGGCAATTACAGCCTGGTGGCACCCATCCCTCTCCAGGCCTACATACGTTACCACCCACTATTTTATTACTTTTCTTACTATTTCTGCACTTTATTCAATGCTGTCTTTTGTGGTTGTCCAACAATAATGTCTCAATTTCATTGGCGTACACTTCAGTGATTTACAGTGTGGTTTGTGTCTTGTGTGCCACGGTCAGGTTAACAGATAAATGAATGAAATGTATGAATGAAGGAATAAATGAATAAATGAATGAATGAATGAATGAATGAATGGAAGAATAAATTGCCTTATTTATCATTATACAACAGTATAACGGGCGGCACGGTGGATGGGTGGTTGGCGTGCAGCCCCACAGTGCAGAGGTTCAGGGTTCAAGTCCAGCTAGCGCAGCCTCCCTGTGTGTAGCTTGCATGTTCTCCCTGTGCCTGCATGGGTTTCTGTAAGGGAAATAAGTCTTCAAGTTGTTCTCAGCAGCAAGCACCTTCAAGGTCAGGACAGAAAGGTTCCCAAGCCAAAAGAATTTGTTTCTAATTAAAAGGTACAATTCAGACGCTCACGAGTAGACTCCTATCTGTTATCGAACAGGTGCGCGGAACTCCTTTGCTCACCATCTACAACTTGAAGGCCACTGGGTACGTTCTGTTCTGGGAGAGCCACTCCCAAATTCCAAGCCGAACTTGTTTTTTTGTATTGCTCATTTATTATACTTGCATGCTATCTAGCGATCAATATTATACACTGCATTGAAATATGTGATTCCTGTCTGAACCAATCGGAAACTTTATTGTGTCCTTCAATCCGAATCCACAAGACCGTATAAAAAAGAGGAGCACAATTTAGTCGGCAGAAGTATTTCATTTCAATTCAAAGAACCAACTTCATTTTTAACCTGACATTTTCCTCCAGGCACTTCGGTTTCCTCTCATATTCCCCAAAAACATGCATGCCAGGTTAATTGACCAGTCCGAATTGTCCCTAGGTGTGAATGAGCAAGTGAGTTGTCTGTCTCTGTCTGCTCTACGACTGGCTGGCAACCAGTCCGTGGTGTCCCCTGCCCACTGCTCGAAGATAACTGGGGTGGGCTCCAGCACCCCCGTGACTCTACTGATGATAACTGTAGCATAGAAACATTTTTGTATCTTACCTTATAAAATAAGTTTATGCATTGATCCTTATGATTAAAGGCATCAATAGATACTGTAGGTGATCACCTATTGTGAGAAAATGTCAGAACAAGAACAGGATCAGGACCCAAACGTTAGACGTTCTCACACAAGCCTTTTATTTTACGGGAAATGGGGTTAGGCAGCAGTCTGGCGTGAAATGATAGGAAGCTAGAGGCCAATGAGATTGATACCAATTGCCCGAGTTGATATCGGACGAATGGGGTCGATACCGGACAGGACGGGACAGACAGGATGGATAATGAATCAGGATATCGAAAAAAAAACAGGAGAAACTACAACGGAACGAAAACTGGAGAAAATAATAAACAGGACAAAAATAGACAGAAACAAAACTGGAAGCCGAAATTAAACAGGACAAAATAAACGGTAACAATACTGGACAGGAAATACCAACAGGGACAGGACCATGTTGAAACCCATGTCTTGCGGGGCAGAAGTTCGTTGATGGGCTGACCAGAGAAGTGTGACAGCGCTCAGCTTTAAATAGACAAAAAAACAATCTGTTAACAAGCCACAGCTGGCGCCACACGGGCTGAGCCAATTGGGCACCATGACAACCATGACAAGGAAAAAGTCTATTTAACCACAAAAAAATGTGGATGGCTTGACTTGGCGTTGTTTATGGCTAAGATGTGCGTCTTTGTTCTGAGTAATGCCTTCCGCCTTGGGGCAAAATAATTGTGTTCTTTAGTCTGTGTCTGCAGACAGACACTCAGGACAGTAATACGTTACATAGTGCTACGTTTAATTAAAAGCATCAATAGATGAGTAATTTCATTATGAAAAAAAAAAAATCCATGCAACGAGAAAAAAATACTGGATGTCCTGACTTGCTATTAGCTTGTTAACACAATTGCTAATTCTATTGTTTAGGGCTGAGGTGAGAAGCAAATCAGAATCCTTGTTCTCACCATTGCCCTCTGTAATGAGGCAAGATTATTGCATGCCTCACTCTGCATCTACATATGCTCAGTGCAGTGATACATTAAAAACTAATTGTGTTAATAATATTCAGCAATTTTGAAAAAGAATATCCCTAAAATGCAAAGATAAACAAGAAATAACTTTAACACTGAATGAATATGAAAAATGTATATGTTTTAATGTTATATTTTCATGATGATAGGTGAGACATGGCCTCACTTTCATTTCACTGATATACTATTAAAACTAATTGAGTCTGCATATTTTTTCTTGTCCCTTCTTTTATTTTTTTTTAATGATTTCTTGACGCACTGTGGCATGAAGCCATTAGTCAGGCCCTAAATACCACAAACATTAGTATAATAAAATTGTGTTATATTCTTTATATTTTTTGTAAAATGATGTTTTACCAGTAATGTGATTTACTCAGCATCATTTGAAAATTGAAATGTCTAGCCTTATTTGAATCCTTATATGAAGCTTTAAAATAGAGAAATAACATATCAAGTATTGGGGTGATAATTTGTCTATTTCTTCTGGTATGTAATCCCTGTTAACAGAGTGTCAGATGATGACAGCAGCAGCATTTTTTGTAAAGATGTAAATAAGGATTATCCCTTTACTTCATTTGAATATAAATTCTGAACTGACCAAAGTAAGATGAAAGGTGCATGCATCAAGTCAAAACCCGGGATCAAATGTGCACTTTTAGAATGTGGAAAAAAGCGTTTTAGGTTGGCTGCCGAAAGAGCTTTGCTACGGAAAACATGCGATGGAATTAGAATGTTGTGGCAAAAGTGTCCAAATGAAATGTGTAAGGGGGGCAGGGGTGGGGGTATGTTCCAGATGTGTGAGCATTCAATCTGAATGAAGGTGATTACACTTTACTGTGTTATCGTTAATCGTAAGTCGGTCTGTGTGTATGTCCCCTAAGCTTTGGCGCTCGCTGCTCTATCTTTCATTTGCTCCATTATCAGTGTTGGGAATTACTGAGCTGGATAAATGAAACGGTTTTTGGTCTTGTGACATTTCATAATTTCTTTTTGTCACTTTCTGTGACAAGTTATTTGTAAATGTGTATTCCTTTATCTGGGGTAGGAAGGTTTAATATTAGTGGACCCTGATGCGTGCTGTTATTGTTTTAAAACGGTCGGTTGCAGCTGTGGCAAGGGCCTTGACGGTATTTTTTTTACGATTACCGCAACGTGCCGTTTTATATGTTTTGTCATGTTTTTGTTTTAGTTCGTTTTAACTGATATTGGGTAAGTTTGTTATGTTTTTATTATTATTAGGCCCCTGCAAATGTTGCATAGGATGCCAGTTTTTTTTAATGTTCATTACATTGCACTTTTTACATCTCCGTCTCTATCCGCCAATAAAGTTTCTGTTCTTTGATTTCTACACGCTTTTGGTCGGATCTGTTTTTTGTAACATCTGATATTTAAAAGAAACAATAAAGGGCTTACGGGAGGGTTTTTCTTACAGTTTTGGAATTTAGCATTGAGAGGGTTTCTTGTACAGTCCTCTCCTATTGCTATTGTAAGATTAAATTGTATTAATTTGTTGGTTTCGATTTTGTTTTTTTGGCCAAAATTTTAATTTTAACATTTGGGTTTCTAATAGTTATTCTGTCAGTAAGGATTGCACGGCACTATTTTTTATAGACCAGTATCATCTCTAAATTAAGTTTTTTTTTTTGTTGTTGTTTTGTTTTTTTGTTTTGTTTTGCACATTCAATTAAGGCTAAAAAAAAAGAAAAAAAGACATATTGTTAGAATAGCAGCAACTACAATCATATATGGATAAACAAATATGAAGACATTTTTAAGTACATTATTAACGTTATGTTTCTTTTTTGTCTATAAACACTCCGAACCAAAGCAAAGTACCGGTAACAAATGATGTCCTGTTTTAAAACACTATATATTTGCTTGTTATGTATTAAAAAAACACAATATATAGAATTATAGCTAGCTCATACATTTTTTCTTCATTATACTCGATAAATATCTTGGTAATGAGTCTATATACATGATAAAAATAACAAGTAAGATAAAATGTAGCCATGTATTTAACTATTGGGGACACTGGGGGCAAGAGTGGCACCAAATTAACACGTTTTCACTAAAACAATTTTTTGTACTATTTTTAAACCATTTTATACATGTCATCATAATATTTGTAGCATTTTCGTTTTGATGAAAATAACCTATGTGGCCCAGGGCCGTAATTTGCCTACCTCTGTTGTGTTGGATCCCATTCTAATGCGATTTCCTACCATTTAATTGTAAATTTCAACTAAAGTGACTTTAAAGAAAATCAACTCACATGTTCCTTGCTTTATTTTAGATCAAACATCGGAAAGATATTTCTTTTTTCAAATATAAATGGATTTCTGTTCCAATAAAAAGCATTGACTCATTCCATGTAAGAGGGTCTTGTACGTTTGTGCATGTAATAACAGCATCTGGCATTCGGTCAAATTGGATTACTGTAGATTCCCATCCAAAGGAAAGAAGCCTGCCTATGCAGCAAAATTATTTTTTCTTGTCATAAAGATTAGTGGAAAGGCATGGAAGGCAATTGTATTTAGTGCCCACAATGCATGTTTGGGGATAGTGGCGATATCAAGCTGTGGAATGAGATGGACAAAAAAAAAGAAAGAAAAACAATAATTGTCAGGGTCAATGATCAAATATACTTCCAAGGAGACAGCTGTAATTTTAAATGATCGTAGTTTATAATGTTCACATACTAGGGGTGAACAAGTCGATCCAACTATATTATCTATACTAGGTTAGTACTTCAATCTGAAGTAGATAGCGCCGTCCTTCTCTCTCATCCCGCGCCCTCACCCACTCTCTTAGTTTATGTCAACTCGAGTGACAGACAAGCACACTTTGACACCTCTCTCTACCTGGCCTGCTGCTGCATCGTGACTGTCCGACAGAAAAGAAAGCCAAATCTATGCACGGAACCATATTAGAATCTGAATATGCCAGGTGTAATTTGTGTGGCAAAATGGTCTACTAATGTAGCAAAATTAAACACAGGCAAAAAGTTAAGCCTACAGAGAGCAACGAGTTACGCCTAAAATTGGGAATATGTTACTGTTCCTAAACAAAAACCTGTAAATCCGTTGTCAATATGCGACAAAGCCAAAAGAGCTTGTTCGTTACGTGGCATGTTTTTTGGTTTGCCTTTCTTGACTTTTGCTCTGAAATAGTTGTTGTAGTAGAGTTATTCTGTTAAAAGATTTAAGGTTGTATGGTTCACATTGTTTGCTATTTCTGACTTTATTTACAAAATATTGTGCAAAGAAGAGTATTATAGTTGTCACATTGACTACGTTATATTTGTATCTTTATTACAGTGCTGCTTTATTTTGGTTTGACTATCTTGACTTTTGTTGCAAAACCGTTATAGTAGATAAATGTTTATTTATTTTGCGTTCTGTTAAAGTTTGAATTGTATTGCTTTAATGAAAACAAAACAATTTTAGTGCCTGAAATCTCTGTGCAGTGTTTACTTGGATCGGATTGGTACCTAAGGTTCCTTCATTTTCTCATGTTGAGGTTTTGATTTTTTCCTTGCCCTCATGTAGGTTTTAGATCAGAGGATGGTGTAATAATAGTCTGTAGATTACAATCATCTGTGCAGCTCTTTGAGACTCCTCGTGATAAATGGCTATACAAATAAACATGACTTCACTACTAAAATTCCCAGTATCGCCTACCCCTAACACAGAGATCCAATGCTGTTGACAAAAAAAGACGCGAAATGAGTATTTACTGCCCCTGCCAGATTGTAACAGAAAGAGAGACAAAAATGCAGTAAATCACACGCATGACTGACATATTGTGTAATCTATGTATCTTTGTATGCAGCGTTTCGGACTTATTTCTATCTTCATTCATTAAAAAAAAACACAGGACTTGTTCTTACATCCAGTAAATAAAATCAAATGTCAGTGTTCTTTGCTAACATTGATGAGCGGAAAACAGGATGAGCAGCATTAGGGGATCATAAATCCGCACATCTGTGGGATTAGTTATTTGACAAACGCTTAAATTTAGAAAGATGTAATTGCGTAGGGAATATTAAAGTCAGTAAAAAATATATACTAAACATGATGGCAAAACATTGGAAAACTTGTTTGTTTCTTTTATGTACTTGTCAATTATTTGAAACTACAAAATGAGATAAACAATAAATACTTAAAAATATACCAAAGCAGTTTTTTCTTTCAGAGGAACTGCGACAGCTATAATTTGTTAACTTTTTATAAATTTGACATTGCATTCATAACGGTTTGAAAGGTTTGAATTATGTCGAGATGAAAACAAAAATAACAAAAAAATAATGGGTGCTTTGGATCAATCTGATGGTCCCTGGGGGGGTGGTTTGCTAGATCAAATTTGTATTTCGACATTTACTTATAGACTCATGCATAGTAATGCTAACCTTGGCCTCACTTGGACAGAGGGTGACCTGCCCTAAATCTGTTGAAGGGATTGTCACTTTATACGACAGTAACCTGCAGTCAGGGAGGGCTGTGCCTTAACCGTCAAGAAAAAATACATTCAAAAATATATATTTTAATGGTTATGTTTATTTAGTGTTAACGTTTTTTTGGTCGTTTAAATTCACCATATTGGGATTGTCTTTTTCAAAATTGCTGAATTTTTACATTATATTATGAATATTATTAATACAATTATTCTGTCACGTATTATTGCGCTGAGCGTCTGCAGGAATTGTATTTATTTATAATCTAAGGTAAGACAATAAAACTTTTTTTTCTGTGCTATAATTGATACATACACTGACTAATCAGGAAGAACGGGAGATTTCCCAAATGTCAAGTTTGGGCTGGCTGGATGAGAATTATTCTGCAGTCAGCTATTTAGCCACATACATTGCAACCCTAAACTGGTAGCAGATGAAATTAGTTCTCCCCTCCAAATTTTAAGTTGGTTTGCCTACTACCATTCTTCCTTACTGTAGCAATAAACACAGAACTGCGCAATTGATGTGAGTCAGGTACGATGGAGGGCAGGAAGGTGCTAGATGGAGCCGAAAAAGGCAGGAAAAAAGTAATGCATTAAAAGAAGGACTGTTATCAATCATTTCAGTCATCATGCACTTTTTGCCCATCATCTATGTTCCCGTCCTGTGTTTGCAGAATTTAGCTGTTAACTGCCTTTACCAGGGTGATCCTCTCGCTCAAATAAGCTAATAGTAACGGGAATTCGGTCTCTTTTTCGAGAGCATTCTCTTTCGGCTCCCAAAAGCCTCTTTGGGTTGATTTTGTTGCTTTAATACTTATATTTAAAAGGTTATGTGATATTATACACAAAATTACTTTTTAGGGACAAATGGGAGAAAAATGGGAAGAAAAAATAAGAAGCAATAAAAGAAGGAAGAAAAAATGAGTAAAAGGCTAGAAGAGTCAAAAGAAAAGGAAAATGAGAGGAGGGTAGGAAAAATGCTGGAAAAAATAAGAAATAGATATAAAGTGAGACAAAAAAAGCTTCGGAAAAAAGCAGGACCTATCACAATATAACCTCCTCACAGATGCCTACATTGTCATTGGGCTGACATTTCAGTTACTGATGATCCTTTCCAGTATTCGGGTTGCATGTGTATATATATATATATATATATATATATATATATATATATATATATATATATATATATATATATATATATATATATATATATATATAGTAACTGTTTTTAGTTTACTTAGTTTGCAAAAACAGCCACAGATTTACATTTGGTTTGGTAATGGGGCATAATACTGGTATGGTTCTGTGGTGACAAAAAAAGTCTTACGGCACACTGGTTGGGCAGATATATCAAAATAATATATTAAAAAAAAATATATATATATACATATATATGCACGTTATACCGTAAAAATCATCAACTTATTATTTTGATTTTTTTTTTACATATAGTTCTGATTAGATAGATAGATAGATAGATAGATAGATAGATAGATAGATAGATAGATAGATAGATAGATAGATAGATAGATAGATAGATAGATAGATAGATAGATAGATAGATAGATAGATAGATAGATAGATAGATAGATAGATAGATAGATAGATAGATAGATAGATAGATAGATAGATCACAGCGGAGTGGATGACGTCACACGCTAGTCTAAAGTTTGACGTCCCTCCAGCAGATGGAAATCTTTGTGCCAAGGGATACACCACCTCGTGTTAGCGAGTCCACCTCCTCTCCGCTTCCCGCAGGCTTTCGTGTGTCTGTCTAACAGCGCTGAAGCCGGATAGCTCCGGATAGCTCCGGTCCGGATAGCTCCGGGTGGCTCCACGTTAGCGTCTAGGATGCTAGACGTAAGCCACGTTTCCGTAAAACACAGCAAACTGCACTCCCTGTTTGCTTTGATGTTTTTCACCAGCACAGCCAGTTCGTCGGTCTTATTTGGTAGAGAGTTCACATTTACCATGATTACGGACGGTACCGAAGACTTATAATGCCGCTAGCCGCTCTGGCTCTCCATCCACGATAGGGCCCCCTCATCACGCTGGCACGAGAATTCTTCAGGGCAAGGACATTGATTCTTCGAATAAACGCATTTTTGTTCGTTAAAACCCATGTCCATAGGATAGAAAGTAATCCAAAGTGTAGTTGTCAAATGGGACGAAAAACACCAAGGATAGAAGCAGACAATAAAAACAATAAATCACAAAAAGTGCGAGATAACACGAAGCTGCCGGAAAGGCTGCCGGAAAGGCTGCCGGAAAGGCTGCCGGAAAGGCTCCCGGAAAGGCTGCCGCTCGCGGCGGCGCCTCTTTGATTTTTAATGGATCTCATGACTGTCCGTATATTTAAATGAAGTATTTACTTCTCGGTGTGTTCCAAGTGATAATTGTTTTGATGAGGAGGATTGTCGGAGTCCTGCAATACCACTTTCAAATTACACAAAAGGTTTAAAAAGTTGGTGGGGACCTTCCAGTCATCTCAGATTTTACTATTTTCAAATTACGGTCATTCATAACACCGGCATGCCGTTCTGGCAATGCTTTTGTGACAGGATATACAGCTTTGTGTGTGTTCACAAACCCATTGGTATATTCTGTTTTTCTGTTTCTGTTTTTGTTTTGTTTCTTTACTGTGATAAAAACCTCAACTGCTCCAGCGCTTTTCACTCATCTCGTCTTGCTACCCGGATGTTGAATACAACACGTGGAAGACAAACGCTATCTTTTAATTTGTCACCATAGAACCATACGAGTATTATGCACTCCCAAATGCAAATCTGTGGCTGTTTTTGCAAACTAATTTAACTAAAAACAGTTACTAAATATAAACATAAGGCCCCTTAGCCAATTACCAAGCTAAGCAGCATGCCTGCACATTTGGACTACAAGACAGTTGTGATAATGGAGGCTTGTCTTTGCTTCCCACAGCAGCGTAGCCTACCGGTTTAATGATCCACTTGAAAGCTCGTGGAAGATGTTATTGATATGCCAGCGTGGGCTGACACCCTCATCTTGGTTGCATACAGTAGTTGAGAATGTTTTATTTCAAAGCACCTATTAAGTGTGAATAAAATTGAACTATTTTAGCAAGCTTGTCCTTGTTGTGCAAAATCAATCATTTACCTTGTAATTGACCTGCCCAGCAAGGCAGAGTTTTTTTTCTGTTTAAGTGCCAGGCAGATTTTTTTTCATTAAAATATCTCAAGGCACACTCTAACATTGAAATATTTAAAAATGAATACCCGGAACAAGCATAATTATTTCTACTTTATTCTTTCTTAAAGATTCACCAAGTAGGTTATTGATCATATCTTAATGTACTACCGCATGGGCAGATAATTATCGTAAATTACAGACTACAAAACACAATTTTTGCTACATTTTTAACACTGTGGCTTTAAATACGATGCGTTTTTTTTTTTTTGTATTTTCTGTTTGTGGAAGTACAAAGAAAATGGCGAGCTGCTCTTTGCCACAATTTATGTGCTCCAAATACAAATAAGAAACACTGCGGTAGAGTCTGCAAACATTTATGACGCCCTTCGAGAGATATTTGTCCATGTTATTGGCAACTTTGTTCATTTATTACATAACAATAGCAGGAGCTTTGACAGTACTTTGTTCATTATTTACAACGTACTCACAATATCTCAAATCAAGTCCTCGCTTTGTACATTCAAATTGTAAAACATTGGAAGTTATCTATCAAAAACTTTGTCTTTCCGCATCATCGGTGTCAATGTCAGGTTGCGAAAGGGTCCTTTAATCCTTAAGGAACAATAACAAGCAAGTGATATTTGGTCCACTACTACAGCTTAAAATCCGATGAGGCTTAAAAAAAATGGCGTGTCATTCTTAAATTTGAGCATACAGTTTTATATTCAGGTCTGTTCTGTAGTCCAAAATGTATCGCAGTATGTACAAAAGGATTTTGCTGCCCCCGGATATGGATGAATATTATAGTTATTAGAAGAAAGTGAAAATTCTGAAAAATTGCATGCTTTCATGATTTGCCCGTTGCTCTCACCTGCGCTCACTCGCTTAGTCCCAGTTGCCACTCGTTTCCTAATTAGTTCTCCTATTTAAACACGGCATTCTCATACACTCCTTGTCAGTCCATCTGCGAACCTCAGCGCATGCAAGGCAAGCACTTTTGACTCTGGCTGCCGTTTTAATCCCGACCTGTTTCCTGTATCAATCCCTGATCCAAGCCCCGTTCTCCTGTCCAGGCTACCCATACCCTGACTCTGTTTCCTGTATCGATCCCGATCCAAGCTCCGTTCTCCTGTCCCGGCTACCCGTATCCTGATTCTGTTTCCTGTATCGATCCCCGATCCAAGTGCCGTTCTCCTGTCCTGGCTACCTGTATCCTGATTCTGTTTCATGTATAGATCCCCAATTCAAGCTCCGTTCTCCTGTCCCGGCTACCTGTGTCTTGATACTGTTTCCTGCATCAATCCCTGGCTTCCCGCTACCCGACTTGATACAATCTCTGACCACGCTCAAACTCCCGTCCCGGCTGACCGACTTGTTCCGATCTCCGACCACGCTTCGTTCGCGAGGGCTTCCCGCTTCTCCTGCCCAGCGAGCACCAGATTGCTGTCTTTTACCTCTCGCCCTGACTTCCACAATCCCTTAATGAAGAATTGTGTGAAACATTATGCATTTGGGTTCCCTGCTTGTACCGGTCGTGACACATGCTGGTCTGCAAAGATCAAATTGGGGACTTTTCTCCTAGTGTGCCCCGGCCCACTGGCTAAAAAAATGTTCTAAAATATGAGTACCCCTCAAATGCTCCTATCCCAGATGTCTTGGTACTTTCTGTCCTCAACCCATTTGATTCAAATGATCAGCTCATCAAAAAACACAGAAAAAAACACAAGCCAGATCGTGATGCTGACTTTTTATCAACGTTTTTTATGAGCTTCCTTCATGTCTGTTTGCATCAGAACCGGAAGTGTGTCTGTGGATAAATAAATAATCCTTCTTCCGTTGGTGGCATTGATGACTTGGAAACCTCTTGTGACACTCCATGTCGAAGTGGAGTGCCTGCGGGGGTGAGCTGGGATAGCAAATGATGAAGGAAAGTGTTCAGACTTGCTGTGTGAAAATCTTCACTCCCACCATCAATGTGTACACAGATCCGATCAAAAACAAGATGTACCAAAATTTGGTGTTAAAAAAAAAACGGTTTGCTGACATTTAAGAAGTTGTCATTTTCTAGGGAAGTCCATGAATACACAATGCGTTATTTTAGCTGAAAAGCCCTTGCAGAACCTAATTCACATCATGCATCATAAATTTGAAGCAGATAAAAATGCATATTAGTTGTATTGATGTACCATAATATAAGGCGCATGAGATTATAAGGAACAGGCCACAAAAATAGTCTTTTGTGATGTGTTTTACGCGTATTAGGCGCGCTTGACTATAACGCGAATGGAATTAAAACTACAGTAAGATCTAGGTCTTCATAAAAGAAAAAACAAATACATTCGGTATTAAATAATTGATTTCATTGAACATAGATTAATAATATGTGATCTCATTTCACCACTAAAATTATTAGTTTATTAATGGTTACTCTGCTGTACTCACTCCAAAGTACATAATGTTTTAAAAGGTGTAAGGGGAAGCAGGAACTGAGTCAGGGGTGCTCAAAATAGGGATGTAATTTAATAATAAAACCAGGAACTAAGTAAGAAAAGGAAAAAGTGGAACAAAACAAATGACATGTCAAACAAAATCAAACCTGACCGAGTCCAAATCAAAAACAAAGACCGAAACCTGTAAACTGGAAAATGCCAGGAACAAAGTGATATACTAACACAAGGGAACTAAAGTACTAACAAAATACCCAGCAAAGAACCCAGAAATAAATGGCCGTGGAATTGTAAGGAATAAAGTCACAAAAAAATTGTAAAAAAAAAACCAAAAAACTATTTGGCGCAGAATAACTACCAAAAGTCCTAACAGGAAATAAAAATCAAATCTGCGACTGGAAATGAAAATGGAAATGAAATGAAAATGATGCGCCTAAATGCGCTGTCCAAAATGTCATTATAAAGGGTGAGGATAATAAGGGACAGGTGTGTGGTGATGGGACACACCTGTGCCCATGTCTAAACCCAGTTGCCCTCCTCTGGGGGAAAGATGTGTAACAGATCCTATCAATATTCCCTTTTACGCCAGCCAGACAGCGAGTGACAACGTCCCTAAGATGCAGACCCATTTTCTTTAGTTGCTGTTCATTCTGACCATAGCCTTAACAATTACCCTTATAAAGTCACCGTAAAAATGAAAAACAAAATTAAAGACAAAGGACAAACAGTCCCATTATCTTGCTAACTATAAAGATACATTTGTTACCATAACCAAAGATCTTAATTCAAGTTATCACAATACGTTTTATGTTTTATGTTTTATGTTTTTTATGTATGTTTTATGTATCATTTAATTGTTACTGCATTTCCAATTTTATCCACTGTATTTTCAGGATATATATAGTTCACCGGTTTATAAGGCGCACTTTCAAATTTCTGGCCAATTTGGGGTATTGAGGTGCACCTTATAGTCCGGAAAACACTACAAATTACAGCACCATATAAAACAATATTTTAGCTGTTCTCTCAAATAGAAAATATGCTTTTGATGCCAGATGTGAATTTTATTACCTTGGCTGGTGGCTAGTCACTCACGATAGAATGACAATCTGTGGCTAATGCAATTAAGGTGTTTGATTTCTGTCCATGAGTGTGTACAATCCATATGTGCACATATGCAGGAAACCCTCAAGAGTTCATTTTGCGGATATGATAATAACGCTTGAGGCTTATTTCTTCTTATGCATCTTTAAGCCCTCTGCAACTGTTGGCAATTGTCCAATGTGGAAGCGAATGACTCACCTCTCTGAAAGGTCCTCCTATAACAGCCAGCATTCCCCTATATTGCTAATTAAACACTAAAAGCACACTGTGTCTGCTTGGCCAAAAAGGCTTTTATATTGCTTGCTCCAAGGTGCACAAGAAGTTTGCAGTTTCCTACACATGTTGTCATCAGAAAAATGCAAAATTAAGTAATTCTGGAATTCATAAGGTGTACAATAAGCTTCTTTTTTGATTTTAATAAACCAGGGCACTAACTAGTAAACCAACAGGCTTCCAATTTTGTGTCTGAATATTATTCACTACTTTTTTGGGCTGTGATTACAAATTCTTTGTGTGTTTAAAAACTTCAGCAATAAATCTGATTCCAATTTTTTCAACCCTACAGATGATTAATCTTAACTTTTCGGCAATCATTTTTGTAAATCTTTTTTTCTAGTTTTTGAATACTTTAACTTAAAAAACACTTATACATAAAATGAGCAAAACTGAGAGCGGCACAGTGGTTAGCGCGTGTGCAGCACAGTTCTGAGGTCATGAGATCAAACCTTCCTGTGAGGAGTTTGCATGTTCTCCCTATGCTTGCGTGGGTTTCCTCCGGGCACCCCGGTTTCCTCACATAATTCCAAAAACATGCATGTCAGGTTAATTGGCCGGTACAAATTGTCCCTAGGTGTGAATGAGCGAGCGAGTTGTCTGTCCCTGTGTGCCCTGCGACTGGCTGGCAACCAGTTCAGGGTGTCCCCTGCCCACTGCCCCAAGACAATTGGGATGGGCTCCAGCACCCCTGCGACCCTACTGAGGATAAGCGGTGCGCGGATAATGAATAATGAATGAATGAGCAAAACTGTCTTTGTCAGATCTAGCAATTTAAATCCCTAAATAAAACACACAATAAGAGACAGGATACATTAATTCCAGCTCCAGAGAAGATATAAACAATTCAGGGCCGGATTTTCATCCGACCAAAATTTCAACAACTCCCCTATTTTTGTTACAGTTCAGTCACAGAATTGTTGGGGCAAAGAAGAAAGGGACACACTATTGTATACAGGGTAACATCATACAGAAGAATGCAGCTTTACTCCACAGGCAAATGGTTGATTGAATCGTGTAGCTCACAAGAAGATAAGACTCTCTGAAGAAAGGAAATATTTTACACAACTGTAAGGACTCTGTAATGCTCGATATTTGTAGTAAATGCATTATACATTTGCAGTCATCCGATCAGTCTTATCCAGCAGATGTGTTTCTGATGTTTTTATTTAACACCTTACAATGTTTAGCATAAGCATAGCAAGAACTGATTTGAGCTAGAATCTAGATTCCCTCAGTAAACCCTTAGAGGAGCGTGCCAAAAAACAACAACAACCGTGGCAGTAAGGTTATAACGAACTGATAAAATCCAGGTAAAACACAAAGACACACACACACACACAAAACATCATTTAAACAAATACAAAAAATATAAATACATCCAGAGTAAACATTTACTCAGATTTATTTGAAGAAAAAACATGTGCCCATTCCCTACCTATGGTTAATATCTGTATAAATCGAATAATTATAATTCTGACCACAAAACAACTCCTTTTTGGGTTGTTTTCTTAATGATGCATATGTTTCAAAGATAGATTCTTCAGTTATATATAGTTTTTAGTACTTTTTTGTAAAGATCTTAGTCAAAAATGTTTTTGAGCGAGACTCCATTTATTATTTGACCATTAGATGTCGCTGTATTGTGCGTAAAACCAATGATTGTGCTAATAAGCACAAGGAAGATTACAAACTATGGAGGACCAAACACAATATTTTTCACAAAAGTTTTCGT
Organism: Urocampus carinirostris; assembly: GCF_059441175.1. NCBI lineage: Eukaryota > Metazoa > Chordata > Actinopteri > Syngnathiformes > Syngnathidae > Urocampus > Urocampus carinirostris. The sequence continues at coordinate 7,414,500 of NC_142353.1, forward strand.
AAAATGTTTTGCCCAAATGTTTTGCCCAAATGTTTTGCCCAAATGTTTTGCCCAAATGTTTTGCCCAAATGTTTTGCCCAAATGTTTGCAATTTTGGGTTTTTGGGATACTTGCAAGATGGCGTACAATTATGACAGCTCCCTCTAGTGAGGCTCATGTTATGTCAAATGACTGGAAATTTTTGAATCACAAGTATTTGAATAAAATGCATGGTTTTTGACAGGATGTGTATTTTTGTTATTCAAATAAATCCTTTTTTTTTATTACGTTTTTAACCCCTTGGAGGCACGAAAGAATACAGAACTTGCATGTAAATTAATGTCTTTACCTTGACCTGTGGTGTGCTTTTTATTTTTTGTTATTGTGTTGTTTGAAAGAAAATCTATACTTATAGCATAGTTCAAGTATTTTTTCATAATATTTAAATGAATATTCTTTATTATTAATAGATGACATTTTTTTACCATTAGTAGGCACTAAATAATATAAACTGTCCTAATTATTAAATCTTTCTTTTTAAGAAATTATATAAAATACATTAAAACATACATACATATATACAGTATTTTCAATGAGCACGTTTTTATACATAGGGTTAAAAATATATTTGTGTTTTGTATTATAACGTCAGTAACAATTAATAATTCTTACCGTCCCTTTAAAAGAAACAAAGGATCACCTTATTTTTTTATTTTTCAATTAGAAAAAATATATTAAAACAACAAATTTACAGTACTGGTACTTTGAATAAGCACATTTTTACGCATGTATGTCTTGGTATCCTAACGCCACAATTTGATTTGCTGAAAAAAAAATTGTATATATATATATATATATATATATATATATATATATATATATATATATATATATATATATATATATATATATATATATATATATATATATATATATATATATATATATATATATATATATATATATATATATACATATGTAAAGAAATAAATACATTGACATTTATTTTTACCTTCTAATGAATATGCCCTTGAAGGCCTTGACTGAGACCAAAGCAACAGCAACAGCATGAAAACTGTTCATTGCTTGCGCAAAAAAAGAAGCTACCTCTTAAAGATAAACATATTCCATAAAATGTTTAAAATATGTCCTATTTTTCAACCTATTTTCAACTACTACATAAGTCAATTGAATGTTTAACATTACGAAGGCGTTTTGAAAGGCAATAAGCGATTTATATGCGGTGCGTTTACTCGTTTTTACTTGGCAAACATCCACAGCCAACGTGATTTACAAGTCGGGTGAATCACTTGGTCTCAAACGGAAGACTTGGTCGCAATCGTGAGAACAAAGTGCAAAAGGGATAAGGTGAAGATGTGAAAAGTAAGTGCGAATTGGTCTTGTTCCGCAGTTTAGACGGGCTCTGAGAAATCAAGTGTCAAGAGATCATTGAATATAGAGAACGCTTGCACTCTGATAGCATTTGGAGGCTTTACTGCAGCTGCTGCTTTGACTCGTGGCATTTTTGCGAACCCTCCACTTTTTCCTGTGAGGATGCTCATAACCAACGTTAGGCTGTTACTGTTGACAATATTGAATAATTTAACGCGTACACTTGGTCACAGTTACAATGTGGCGCAATTGTTACCTGTTTACAGTGTTGGGAATAAAGCAATGAAAAATATCGCATTTTTTTTCACAGTTACGGGGTGATCTTAAAAAAATTCTGCCATCACAAAGCCCTTATGTTTACATATGTTTATGTGTGTTTTTACGTACGTTTTGTGTGTTTACGTAAAATTGTATGTGTGTTTAGGTACGTTCTTGTGCGAGCGAGATTACGCACGTTCTTTTGTATGTTTACGTTTTTGTGTGTTTGTACATACGTTTTGTGCGTGCATTTGTGTGATATTCTCGCGTGTTTACGTGCATTTTGTTTGTTTATGTATGTTTTTGTTTACATATGTTTTGTTCTTGTGTGTGTGTATATATATATATATATATATATATATATATATATATATATATATATATATATATATAGATAGATATATATATAGATATATTTATAGATATAGATATACAGTATATATATATAGATAGATATATATATATATATAGAGAGAGATAGATATACAGTATATATATATATATATATATATATATATATATATATATATATATATATATATATATATATATATATATATATATATATATATATTATTTATTTATATGTTTATATGTTTATTTATATATATATATATATATATATATATATATATATATATATATATATATATATATATATATATATACAGTGCATCCGGAAAGTATTCACAGCCTTTGCTTAATACTTTGTTGATGATCCACCTTTGGCAGCAAATACAGCCTCAAGTCTTTTTGAATATGATCCCACAAGTTTAGCACACCTATCTTTAGGCAGTTTTGCCCATTCTTCTTCGCAATAAGTCTCAATCAGGTTGGATGGGAGACGTTTGTGCACAGCCATTTTCAGATCTCTCCAGAGATGTTCGATCGGTTTCAAGTCTGGACTCTGGCTGGGCCACTCCAGGACATTCACGGAGTGGTTCTGAAGCCAATCTTTTGAGATCTTGGCTGTGTGCTTTGGGTCGTTGTACTGCTGAAAAATTAACCTTCGCCCCAGCCTGAGGTCAAGAGCGCTCTGGAGCAGGTTTTCATCCAGGATATCTCTATAAATTGCTGCATTCATTTTTCCTTCTATCCTGATTAGTCTGCCAGTTCCTGCTGCTGAAAAACATCCCCACAGCATGATGCTGCCACCACCATGCTTCACTGTAGGGATGGTATTGGCTTGGTGATGAGCGGTGCCTGGTTTCCTCCAAACATGGCGCCTGGCATTCACACCAAAGAGTTCAATCTTTGTCTCATCAGACCAGAGAATTTTGTTTCTCATGGTCCGAGAGTCATTCAGGTGCTTTTTGGTAAATTCCAGACGGGCTTCCATGTTCCTTTTACTAAGGACTGGCTTTCGTCTGGCCACTCTACCATACAGGCCTGATTGGTGGATTGCTGCAGAGATGGTTGTCCTTCTGGAAGGCTCTCCTCTCAACACAGAGGAACGCTGCAGCTCTGACAGAATGACCATCGGGTTCTTGGTCACCTACCTGACTAAGGCCTTTCGTCCCCGATCGCTCAGTTTAGAAGGCCGGCCAGCTCTAGGAAGAGTCCTGGTGGTTCCAAATGTCTTCCATTTACGAATAATGGAGGCCACTGTGCTCATTGGGACCTTCAAAGCAGCAGAATTTTTTCTCTATCCTTCCCCAGATTTGTGCCTCAAGACAATCCTGTCTCGCAGGTCTACAGACAGTTCTTTTGACTTCATGCTTGGTGTTTATGCTCTGACATGCACATTCAACTGTGGGACCTTATATAGACAGGTGTTTGCCTTTCCAAATCATGTCCAATCAACTGAATTTACTGCAGGTGGACTCCAATTAAGCTGTAGGAAGATCTCAAGGATGATCAGTGGAAAAAAGATGCACCTGAGCTCAATTTTGAGCTTCTTGGCAAAGGCTGTGAATACTTATGTAAATGTGATTTCTTAGTTTTCTATTTTTAATAAATTCAAAAAAAGTTTAAAAAAAAATAAACTTTTTCACATTGTCATAATGGAGTATTTTGTGTAGAATTTTGAGATAAGAGATTAAATTAATACAATTTGGAATGAGGCTGCAACATAACAAAATGTGGAAAAAGTGAAGCGCTGTGAATACTTTTCGGATGCACTGTATATACATCCATCCATTATCTGCACCGCTTATCCTCAGTAGGGTCGCGGGGGTGCAGGAGCCCATCCCAGCTATTTTCGGGCAGTGGGCAGGGGACACCCTGAACTGGTTGCCAGCCAGTCGCAGGGCACACAGGGACAGACAATTTGCTCACTCATTCACACCTAGGTACAATTTGGACCGGCCAATTAATATGACATGCATGTATTTTAGAATGTGGGAGGAAACCAGACTGCCAGGAGGAAACCCACGCAAGCACGGGGGGAACATGCAAACTCCACACAGGAGGTTTGATCTCATGACCTCATTACTGTGCCGCACACGCGCTAACCACTGCGCCGCCGTGCTACCCTATATATATATATATATATATATATATATATATATATATATATATATATATATATATATTAAGGGTTAGGATAAAATTATTTTGTTAATGGGGTAAAAATCACACATATTCTTTATCTTCTTTAAATAGTAACTCATGTTATTTTCATTTATGTTTTTTTTCAATCTGAGTTAAAATAGAGTAAAACAAGAAACTTGACATCAACTTACATATAGCTGAGTTTCCAGCAATGCAAAATTATTTTACACTTTTGAAGGAATTGACTAATGTACTATTGCAAAGCTTGTACAAACGTCATTTGTTTAAACAACAATTCTTACATAAGATTTCTATTTATTTTTTTTCCTGGTATCTTTTGTCGCATAATACTAACATTTTGGGGGGCTTATTCAGTCGGTTGCACGATACAGAACTGTATTTAATCACATTTTTTAGTGGAAGTACAATGTTGGCAACAAGATTGACTTGATATAATTGGAAATTATTTGAATGCAACACAAACTTTTTGTTTTTTTCTACTTTTTTTAAAATCCTTTAAAAAAAATCTCATCGTGTTTATTTTTTCCTAGCTGTTACTTTTTTTTTTTTGTTCTCTGTACACTTGTTTCCTTTGTTTCTTTCTTTTCTTTTTATCTGTCTTTTTTCAAAAAAAAATCTTCTTTTTTTTCCTTTTCTTTTTGTTCTTTTTTCTCAGCTTTTCACTACTTTTTCATTTTGGTATTTTTTTCTTTTTAGTTCTATTCCCTCCTTTCTTTAAGTCAGTTCTTTAAGAAAAGCTCTGGGCAGTGCGCAATTGCGCATACACGCAGCTTAGTTGGAACATTGTTTAGGCTCAACCAAAATTTCCTTCAAATTACCCACTCAATTGAAATATATTTTGGATTTTTAATAGGATTGTAATACATTGAAATAAAGTGAAAACATACATTAACTAGAACATTTTCTTCAATGAGAATTATTGTACAGTAAAACAATACATGATTCCTGGTGAATTATTTAACAATGTATCAAGATCATCCCAGAAACTATAGAAAGCATTGACTTTGATATTCTGTATGTGTGCAAGCTACAAAACAATGTAACAGAAATAATTAGCTTAAACAGAAAAGTACATAACTTTCGGGAGAAATTTGAATATATATGTAATTGAGATCATGCGTTTCAGTGTCCAGCATTTTTTGTTTTACACAATTCTATGATTTTAACAAGCTATTGGTCACATTCGAAGCAAATGTTAATTACCAATTTGTGCCAAATGATACCGCCTTGTATCTCTGATACCAAAAGACATTTGAAGTTACAGTTCTGTTGTCATCCAATACAAGTGACCAACTGCCCTTGTGTGGCTGTTTTCTATTTAAGAAGTGGACATTAGAAATAATAATAGAAAATAACCATAAATTTGTTATATGGAATAAAATATGCTGAATAGTATTTGGCTATTTAGGTATTGATGAAAATAAATGTGTGCAGTGTTTTGTAATGGTGAAGATTCAATTTTCTAAATGAAAGTTTTTGGGTTTTGTTTGTCGAGGATTGATGGTCGTCAGGTTCAGATGTATAGTGGTTTATTGTCATTTTGGTACATTTGTGTACAGAAGGAAATGTTGATACTTTCGACCTGGACAAGTTTCGCACAATATAAATATTTACAAAAAAAGATGGATGTACAGTAGTAGGTTGATAATTTTAACTAGATGAATCCTCAATTTTGTTGCATGAAAGTGTTTTCATCCAGGCTCGGCAAACGTGCAAGACTAGATCAAGCAGCACTTATTTAGTTAGCCTGGATTTCTTTATTCAACTTTTGTGCAATAGCCCCCTGATCTTACCTTAATTATTTAAAATGCATACTGATATTGAAAAGCTACATGGAAACTGTCAACTGTACATTCTGTTATTATCTATATTTCATGTTGATGACGTCTGTGATTTGTCTATTGATGCCCTTGTAAAATCCATTGCAGCCTGGTCATCCTGGAAGGGATCAAGGTTTCTTTATTTCCTCATGATAAGGTTTGTGTGTTTTACCTTGCCCTTATGTAAGTTTTAGATCAGTAGTTGGTGTAAAAGTAGTCCCAAGTCTGTACAACCCTTTTAGACTTGTTGTGATTAAAGGCTTTACAAACAAACATGACTTAACTAGTCTTGGCTATCAGTCGGCACCCGTTGTTTATCAAAATTTGCTTGTATTGTGAACAACAGTCTTATTGTGAGCCACAAAGTTGTATACTGATGTCGGTAATGAACTAAAATGGTGATATGGTAAAAATGACAATTCTGATTATGAATATCATTCTTATTAATGATGGGAAATTATCGTCTTGTACAACTACAAGTATTGAATGCATCTTGGGGGAAGCGTCTGCAACCTCTTTGTGGCCATTACATGATATGCAATTTGACAATTAAGTTCATGCATGAAATCCTGTATTGTGGTATTTTCTTTTTCTTTGAAATTTGTCATTAGGTAATCTGATCATTCTAGTGGTAAACACGCATGCTACTTGTATGTCATCAAGAGTTGAGTATTTTACTGGTATCGTTCTGGAAACCCTCGGTATCAAACGTCACAAAAAAGTGATATTTATAAAACAGGCCCAACGACAAAAAAAAAAATTACAGTGCTTTTGAACTAACATAAAATAATTGCATTTTAAAAAAAAGCTTCTCCAAATTTAAAAGGTATCCATATAGAAGGGGGTTGAATATTTGTTTCAAATTGCACACAATTAGTCAAGAGTAGTCAGAGTATTTTGTGATTTGGCCTGCATGAGAAGAGAACTTAACCTTGCAACACAGTGCATTAATTCCAGTATTTACAAATGTGCGGAGGTCCTTTGAGTTTAACAATGATAGGACCAAAAATGTTTACTTTCTGAGTAAGAGCAGCTATTGTTATTTTATGTGTCCTTTGGATTCCAGCTTGCGATGTAGAAGCTAATCAGACAATTGCAAGATATGTTGCGAAAATAAAAGTTGCAAATGCGTTGCCAACTACAGTTGTGAAACAAGGAGGAAAGGGTGATCACTTCAAATAAACACATATATATCGACTCCACCACTTACAATCTGAGGTTGTACGTTTCCATTAATTGGTGAAAACGAGCCCAGAATGTCCTTTTTCCTCAACAATTTGTACACAGGAAGCCCAGATAAGAGACTTACCTTATTTTACATTGGTGTATTTACTTTTCATTACTTGTTCGAAAGGCCTGGCCAAAGTTCAGACGTAGACAAAAAGGTGCTTCCAACTAATCTTCCAATTTAAAGTGGCGAACAAACAAAGCCAGATTGGACTGCTGATGGTGTTGTGAATCTTGACCAGCACTAGATACAGATAGAGCAGGGAATCAAATGACTTTGAGGTAATTCCCTTTATGCTTTGATCAAATAAGCCCAGACAGAATATTTTTATAACAAAAGCTCCTCTGCGTATTTGTGATAGTGAGCAGTCATTTTTCAATGAGGGGCCTTTGAAAAGCCTCTCGAGACATGCGCTAGTATAATACTGGGACAAAGAACAAACAACATGGACGTAGTCATTCATCATTCGGCACGAAAAGATAATGCCGCAATTTAATAAGTGACTGGAAAAATACAATGTATTATTGCGCGTGTCTGTCACTGTTCTCATTGATTATCCCTTTGTTTCCCTTTTGCCATCATTCTGTCGTATTTTCTGCGTTGAGTAATGTGTGACGTGCGTTCTGTACCATGCTCTTTTGTTTAAATGTACTTTCTTTATGCAATACTATGAAAAAAGCTTTGAGCAGGTTGTTTACGTGTGTTGTGTTACATGGAAATTGCCCTCTGGCTACATCAGGAGGATGACATCAATGGTGATGAATATGATCAGGACGTATATGTATATGTATGTGTGCCAAATAATAAGATTAAAGTTTAGTAGACATTCAAATGAGAAGAAAAGACATCAATGGATTTTGCAAGGAGGACAGTGTAGAGAAGCCTTCATATTAAGCAAGTCCAACATGTTCTGCAATACCTTCCCTGAGTCCTTTCTTTTAAGTAAATCCCCAAGGTTACGGAAGCTGATCCGCCCCAAAGGGTGTGGAAATCACCAATAGTGACGAGGAAGTACTAGTCAAAACAACAAACAGTGTACAACAATATTCAAAATAATGAACTGGCATACAATGAAACCTCCTATGCAGATTACCAATATTAAAAACTGAATAAACGTAATACCCGGAAATGAAAGACGAAAGGGTCAGGTCCATCAGCCTATTATCTGCATCGCTTATCTTCAGTTGGGTCGGGGGGTGGTTGAGCCCACCCCAGCTATCTTCGGGCAGTGGGCACGAGACACCCTGAACTGGTTGCCAGCTAGTCACAGGCCACTCAGAGAGAGATAACTCGCCCATTCACATGTAGGGACAATTTGGACGATATGTTGTATTTGTATTTGTAAATCCAGGGATATAAACAATCAAATCGAGAGTATTACATGTTGCACATTTGATAGGGTTGTCCCATTGTATATGAATATGTCACAGCTAATAAAATAAAGACTTTTTATTTTATCATTGTTTTATCTAAAAGTAAATATTAAACAAGAATATATTTGTATGCTGAAATTTTTAATTTAACCGAATGACATCCCTACTGCTTTAAATGTCTTGAAATGTAAACAGTTCTAAACAGTAAGATCCATTTTCAAAAACTCAAAAAAACCTACCTGAACAAACATTTTGAGGGATTTTTCATACATACCTGTATTTTTATCATGGTTTTTTACACATTTTTTTGGCATGTCACATGACAACAAAGCACAAAATGAGATTTTTTTGCCTTAAACTAGTGTGCTTGCTAATACTAACCTTATTTAATTCAGGACTTAACAATAATGAAGACATCATAAGATCACTGAACCCGACTCATAAATACGCAAGACCTGAGGCTGAATTCGCATAATAATTTTGGCTCTTTCAAACAGGCATAGGCAATATGGTCGTAAAACAGATTCTCGATTTTATCAGTCAGTCTGGACAATCACGATTTTTAACAATAACCCAACTCAACTTATCAAACTCACCTTTGTTTAAAGGACATTTAAAATCTTGATTTAAAAAGATATTAGCAAAAGTACACGAACTATCATATAAAAAGTGTATTTTTTAGAATTGTACGGTTGTCCCAAAATCTCAAATCTTGTGAAAGGCTAGTCAAAGAAATTGGGAAAAATAATTGTGCTTTTTAGTCGCTTTGAGCATCTGTAGTTTGTATTGTTCTTTGTGATTTTTAACACTTTTTTAATTACTCAGTACAATACAATACAATACAGCGACATCTAATGATCAAATGATATACATTGTAATTTTTCTGATTTAAAAAAAAAAAATTGTGTGAGATTTTTAGACAGGAATACATAATTTGAAATGGTTTTTAATGTAAATTTGACACACAGCTAGGGGAAAGAAACTCCTGGATTCATAACAGCGTAGGAGAATAAAATGTTTAATAATAACCTCATACTTCAAGTTACTGTAGATAGATAGATAGATAGATAGATAGATAGATAGATAGATAGATAGATAGATAGATAGATAGATAGATAGATAGATAGATAGATAGATAGATAGATAGATAGATAGATAGATAGATAGATAGATAGATAGATAGATAGATAGATAGATAGATAGATAGATAGATAGATAGATAGATAGATAGATAGATAGATAGATACTTTGTTCATCCCCGAAGGGAAATTCACATTTCCAGCAGCATCCCTGAGCTGAGAACAAAATAACACGGGAGCTGCTGGAGTGGCTGCCATTCGTGACGGCGCCGGAAGAAAAGATTCAATTTGAATCATGTACAAACAAACAAACAATTGAATCATGTACAAACAAACAAACAAACAAAATATTCATGTTTCAATAAGTGGAGTGTTAGTCAAATTCAGCTCATTAAATCGAATCATTCCTTCAATTAATTCCCTCGTTTTTAATTATATAGAGCTAAAAATGTACTTATCTTCTGAAGAATAAGGAACCAGAATGTGGTATTTACTTTTGGATTTTCTCAAGATCCTCAATGTATATAGCAGGAAGCTTGAACGTTTTCGAACAAGATATCTACTTTTTTGATACTGATTAGCGTGAAAGCCAACCCTTTTAAAATGCATTAATAAAATATCAAACTGTGTTACAGTATTACTATTTTGTAAAACGTAGGGTTAAGATTAGCACACGTAACCACTAAATGATTGTGTTTAAAAACACTGATCATGATAATGATTTTCTAGAAAATCACCATGACCCATCACTGGTGAGCTATTTTCAAAACCAGTATGCGGGCTTCTCAGGTTCTCTTAAGGGGCTACCTGGTGCCCGCGAGCACCATGTTGGAACCCCTCATATATAGGAAGGATAGTTGCAATGGGACAATTTGCCTGTGTGACATCAAAACCAGACTGGCTTTCTTGGAATTACAGGGCCATGCATTACAAAGGATATTGTTAAATGTGTAACAAACTAAGACTAAAATCAAAGCAAAAAAATATTTTTCTAAATTTAAACTTTGGCAAAACAATTGAACAAAAATATTCTCTGTCATATTAATTTGAATTTAGTGACAATTCCAAATGACTGTTGCGAAAAAAGTCGTGAGCTGGTGGCAGCCTAAGACTCGGGGGTGTCAAAAATGTGGTCCGCTGGGCCACATCAAGCCCACAAACAGATTGAACCCAGCTTGCGAGATGCACTTAGAGAAGCACAAGAGAAAACTGAGCCGCAGTTTTAAATATGTCCACTGGATGTCATCAAAACCGGCCAAGCCACTAACAAAGCAAGCTGAAGCTGTATTTCTTTTTCTTTCTTTCATTCTTAATCTATCTTCCCTTCTCTTTATCTCTCTTTCTTTTTTTCTTCCTCTTGTTTTCTTTCTTATTTATTATCTCTTTATTTCTCTCGCTCTTCTCTCTTTTTTCTCTTTCCAGCTTGCTCAATTTTCTGTCTTTCTCCTTTTTCTTTCTTTCTCTCTCTTTTATTCCTCTTTCTGTTTCTTTCTGTCCCTCTCACTATATTTTTCACTCTGTCTTTGTCATCTTTTTCTCTCTTTCTTTCTCTTTGTCTCTCATTCTTTCTCTCACTATCTGTTTACTTTCTTTATCTTTGTATCTCATTCACCCACTCTCGTTCTGTCTTTTTCTTCCCCGCCTTCTTTCTTTTTTTTTAAATGTATTAATCCGGCACCCGCAAGAATGATTTTTCTACCATGTGGCCCCCAAGCTAAAATGAGTTTGACACCCCAGCTATATGACATAATGTGGAAATGAGTGTGTAGTTCATTTGTTATTATGCATTACAACTGAGTATAAATGAGACTTCTTTGCCTTTCAATCGATAGTCAGACCTACCTTGCATGTAAACTTAAATGCCTCGCATGCCGGAATCAGCTAAGTGGTAATATAATAAGCACTTTTTTCCAAATGGAGCCTTGATTTCATTTGAAAAAGGGCAGAATATATGCGCGCACCCTGCTCAAGGCTTTTCATCTTGCATATAAATCATTCTCGTTGAAAGTTGGTGTTTGAGTAGCACATATTTCAGGTCTCCGGGCGTGTGCCGTATCGCCAGCCAAGACTGCATTAATGACAGCACGTCGCCATGAGCAAATGAAGCCAATTTCAAACATTCTTGGAGCGGATCAAATGTTGGAACCGATGCTTTCCGGTTGATTTGTCGAACTCACATGCTTGCCTCTCTTTTGTTGGCTTTTTCTGCTCTCTCAGATTCCGCTGCACTTGAGGTCCTTGACGTACGGCCGTGAGCCGTCAGTGCTGGACTACTGCCACGCTCACCTGCACGTCAACTTGGGGCCCCGCAATGAGGAGAAGGAAGGGACAAGCGAGCACCGGCATGGCCCGGTGACCGTCCTTCCCCCGTACCGATTTCCTCCGCCTCTGAGCAGCATACAATAATAAATCGTCATGGGACTTTGTAAAGAAAACTGTGACAAAGGGAAGTACAGGACCCGGGGTAACAAGAATGAAATATTTCTACATGGAGTAAGAGTGCAGTGGTATTGATTGATGAGCTTGTGAACTCTGGACCCCTCCATACCCTCAATTAGCCAAGGAGGCTGAACAGCAGTTTGACTTTTAATGTTCCGCTCGGCTTGTTGAGTAGTATTGGAGGTAATACTTCAACGATATGAATCCTATTAACCGTTCTATATTTCTGTCATTTCTCCTCGTCCGGGCATCTACCTGTACACTGTTAGGTCAAATAACAAATGGGAAAATCTCAAAACAGAGCAGTAAGATCTGCTCGTTTTTTTAGCATTTTTTTAAGATATAATTATCAAGACTATTGCCAGGCCCTTGTACAATTTTAAACTTGCACTAAACTAACAACTCAACTGAGAATAGAGGTAATAAGTGTGAAATGTACAGCCAGAAAATACCCGAAGTATACAGTCTTTTGTTTTCTATCATGATTTGTGTAATACAGGCATGTCAAACATATGGCCCGGGGGACAGACTCACCATAAATTTCTAAGTATGTGAGAAAAAGAATAATTTTTAAAATAAACACAAACTCTGGCCACTACAGGGCAGTAAAAGATACAGTCTCAGCTTTAGTGGGCCCATTTTAGTAGTTTGATCTGATGTAGTCTAGTCTTTTTGTCCATGCAGTGCTTGATCTTTTATTTTCTACTTTTTTTGTTTATTTCAACAACTGTTATGTTATGTTTTAACATGGAGGCAGTGGGTTTAAAAATGGTGGTATTTCATCGCAAAAGGAGGCACAATGTGACAAACAAAAAAGGGTCCACAAATTAAGGAAATTTCCAAACAAAACTAAACCTGACAAATTCCAAACCAGAAACAACAACCAAAACCGGAAATGAAAAATCTATCAATCTATATACCCAAGCCATATTCCCCTAATGGGAGGTGGCCAGAGTCAAGAACACACTTGGATTCACCAAACATTCATTCCCCTTCGCACTTCCCGACCTGACCCCGAACATCAAGCCCATCTCACAGCAAAGGGAGAGTTTCTGTGCCATGCAATTATTCATCAGCAGAGAAGTCCGACAGCATACACTGATTTACCCCCTCTGCATCATATATGTTAATATCAGGCATTCTTAACTATCCCTCGCTATTCGCATCTATCCCAAGCACACACTCTTGTATCCATTATGATAACTGACCTCACATCCAGAGCACGTTTCATCCCATCTATCCAAACATATTCGGGCCTTCCCTTTATTCTATTTCCCACAACTTCTGCACTATAAACCTCTTTAGTCAAACGGCCTTCTTCCATTCTTTCCATATGTCCAAACCATCTCAGACCATTTTCATCAACCCTCTCAGCAAGCTCTTTCACCTCACCAGTTCTTCTCCTTACTTACTCATCCAGTCGTGTCACTCCATGCAAACATCAAAGACATTTAACCTATTATACCTATTTACTCTCAAAACCCACACTTCTGAGCCACACATAGCTGTTGGTACCACCACATTCATTCGCAGATCTCGACATTTGAACAACCAAACAAAAAAATCAGCAAACCTATTGCCTTGCACCCTTCACCCACCCTCTTCTTCACATCCTCTCCCGGACCACCACCTGCGGCCACATAGAAACCCGAATAATTAAAACCATCTACCTCCTGCAACTTTACACCATACAACAGAATCTTTAATCCACCTACCTCATCACCTCTCGAATACCTCATTACCTTACTCTTGTCTGCATTCACCTTAAGCTTCCTTCTCTTACGCACTCGATCAAACTCCACTACCAAAGCACTCCATTCTGCTGTTGAGTTGCAGTCAGAAATGAAAAATGCAATGAAGTAAAATTAACAAAACGCCCTCATAAGAAACCAGAAACAATGGAAAATATGTGTGTGGCTATTGGACATAATACCTGTGCCCAGCTCCAAACCTTCTTTGAGCCTCTGGTGGAACGAGGCACACCAGACTCTAACAAGTATGACATTTAAGGCAAAAATCATATTTTTTTTCATAGCTCCAAATTAAGTTTGTACAGCATGGTGAGTGGCTTCTGGTGTTTAACTGTATTCAATCAAGTGTTAAAATAAACCAGTAAACACATTTAATGCCAAACATAAAGATGCTATTTTTGCCATAGTATGTGAAAAAGAAGGGCGATGCTTGGAAAAGATCCCTTGTCATCTATCATTATAATATGTTAGGTAGGATACTAAAGTATTCTAAATGATAAAGCATTATTCTGAAAAACTATGGTGAGCTTAAAATTTTAAGTTAACATTCTTTCACTAATTGGACACGTCTAAAAAAGAAAGTCTGGATCCGGCCCCAGAGCCAAACTGAATTTGACATCCCTGGTTTAATACATTGCACTCTAATAAACTGCACAGACGTAAGCATCCCAAAAATACGACATGGTCTCACTTGAACACTTATGTATTGAGCCACATTTTCATTCACCATTCAAACGGATTCTTGTATGAAATGTTTATTTTTCTTGCCCAGGTGTGTTCTTATCGTGTGCTCACATATCTACATGCGTGAACTTTTTACAGGATGTTGCATATTATGTGGAAAATAAACTGTGGCAAATCACCTTATTGAGGGTTGTTCATTATGATCCGTGACATTAACTCAAACAAGCCGCTGATTGGGCTGTCGCCGAGACGAGTGAGAAGAAAGAGCAGCGCTGAAGTTTTAAAGGTCATCCAATTCACTTCTGAAGTTGAGGTAAGATAAGGACAATCTCATCCGACACATCGTTAGGTACAATCACAAGATGAATGAATGGATGAATGAATGAAACTTTATTTTGAATCAAAAATAAAACAAAACAACAAGTCAAAAAACAAAAACAATGTAACATATCCGAAAAGGAATAGGAAGAAGAATATGTTTATTTGATCCTACCTCGCTTCCTTAATAATTGTGTCTTATAGCTAAATATACATATAACAAACACCTCAATAATATACATATTTCTATAAGTTTAGTGGCAGCAAAGTCACTCCGTCATCCCTATTATCAACATCATCATCACCATCACCACTTTCACCGTCATCATCATTATCATTGCTGTCTCCATCCATTCTCAGCATACTACATAATACAAGTATTTATTACAATAACAATATTTCTCATTGGTGCTCATGGTGGGCAACTGACTGCTATGTGGTGTGTGTTTTCCGTCATATTAGTACCTTTGGACCTGCTGCCTTAGGGGGTCCGCCCCCAGGCAGAAGGACCACCATTCTTGAGTGTCCTGATCTTTGCATTAAAAAAACATGGTAAGGGAGCTTGAGGCAGATAACTCCAGAATCAAAACTCCCACTTGTCTGCCCTAACTAAGAAATATGCAGGAATGTCTGTTTTTTGTTCTTATTAAAAGTCATCTCTATGTGATTGTATCTCCATTTATTTAGTTTTTTTTTTATTCACCTTATTGGTTTGTTAATAAATATACATTTTGATTCTTATACATGTGCATAATTTAATGGTGACAGCAATATAATAACAATGACAAGAAGAATAGTCGTATAGTTGATGACAATAATGATAACAGTTACAAAAAGAACAAAATTTATAGTCTCGAACATAGTTATAATAATAACAAGTTTAATTTTTAGCTTGACCCATCTATTGACTGTAAAAGGCTGCTCACTGACATTACTTGGACTATAATTTTAACATTAATAGTCACATAAGTTATAATATTAACAATCATCATCATAATAGTTATAATGATATCAGATTAATTATTAGTTTTAACTCTCTAGTACTTCTTTATTTCAGCTTATCACCAAATATCATTCAGACACTATTGTTGATGACAATAATAACAATAATGATAATAATAGTTAAAAACAATTATGATCATAATAATTATAATATTATTGATAATAATGATAACACAGTTGATTTGTGGCCTAAACCACCCATTTGCTCTATAAGAGTTCTCATCCTTAACTATCATTCAGACCCAGTTTTCTTCCTCTCTCTACTTTGACGATATTGATTCTTTGTATCTGGATTTGAACAGGTGAATATTTGGACATTGTTTGATCTCGTCCTTTAAATTGTTTAAATGTTTGACTGCACCTACAGACACACACATACGGTCTGACGAAGAAGAAAAACAATGCAGTGGTACCTCAATACTCAACCATAATACATGCAGCATTGGTGTTTGAACACCAAATAGTTAGAGTACCGAAATATTTTTTCCCCTATGATTGTCACGACCGGAACAGGCAGTGGACCCAAATGTGTAGCGTTTCACACAATGCTTTATTGAGGAATCGAGGAAGTCAGGCAAGGGGAAAAGAACCACAGCAATGAGGAGCAGGAAGCAGCATGGTCGGAGATCGGAAGCAAGTCGAGCACCTGGAACAGGAGAACGGAGCGTGGTCAGAGATCGAAAGCAAGTCGAGCACCCGGGACGGGAGAACATAGCGCGGTCAGAAATTTGAAGCAAGTTGGGCACCTGGGACGGGAGAACAGAACGTGGTCGAAGATCGAGACAAGTCAGGTAACCGGAGACGAATCGAGTCGGGAATCCAGGGACAGACGAGCAGAAAACAGGAACAGGTTGGGAATAGAACGGGAACCAGTGTTAAAAAATGCTTGCCTTGCATGTGCGGAAGAGGTTTGCTGACGGACTGGCAAGGAGTGAACGAGAATAAAGTGTTTAAATAGGAGGAGGACTAATTAGGGAAGCAGTGGCAGCTGAGGATGACGAGTGAGCGCAGGTGAGGGCAATTGGCAAATCATGACAATGATGTGATGGTATTTGTTTCGACATTTTATGCATTCAAAAATCCCCAAATATTGATAAAACATGTACCTAAAAGGCCATAAATAAATTTCCTCTTTATAGCTGTAGTCACTTGTCTTAGTTTTCCTCCTATCACAACTCATCCAATTACCTTTATTAGTACTCTGTACTCTTGGTTCTTTGCTAGTTCATTTAAAGAACCCTTGCCTGACCTCATAGGCTAAAAATCTGGCCTGATGAAATTTTGGACCTGTCAACTTCGTTTCTTGGACTTGCTGCGTCTCTGAACATTTCATCTTTCTGTTTAGTAATGCTTAATTGCATCTTAGGCAAATGGCGGCGCCCTGTACGGCTGCGGCTGCATCTGCTCCCAACAGTTTCTTACATTTTGGTCAAAAACCCCAGTCTTTGACTCAGTTTTTGAGGGCGAACAAAGACAACTCTAACTGCAGATTAATATTAATATACGATCGCAGTTTTTTGCTGGATATGCGAACATCCAGGAATCCAGCGCTCGTTGCTACGATCACTCTGGAGTGTTTACTTAGCCTCGGAGTGCTACGTCAACAAGACCCAGCGGCCGACAAAGCAGCGAAGAAAAGTGGCAAGAGGAGGCGCTTGTGACCGGGGGAGTAAGCGAGGTTGTCGGGCCGGGCTAACGGCTAGGCTAAAGGCTAAACCCTTCAAAAAGCCTCTCCAATCCATTTTCCTCTCCAACGTTCGCTCCCTGGACAACAAACTGGACCATTTACAAGTGGAACTTACATCGAACCGCGAGATGACGAACTGTTGCACTTTAATTCTGACGGAGACATGGCTAAACTCATCTATCCCGGATGACGCTGTTAGCATTGTGGGGCTAACTGCTTTCCGTGCTGATAGAAGCGGCGAGCTCACCGGTAAGAGCAGGGGTGGCGGACTATGCATTTATACCAACAACAACTGGTGTAGAAATGCTAAGATAATCTCGAATTACTGCTCACGAGACATTGAAATTTTGACAGTGATCTGCAGACCCTACTACCTACCGAGGGAGTTTAGTGCTACCATCATTACTGCCGTGTACGTGCCCCCCAGCGCTAATACTAAGGAGGCAATGGACGTTCTCTACCGAACTGTGAGTGAACTGCAGCATGCTTACACCGAATGCATTTTTATTGCGGCGGGGGACTTTAACCAGGCCAACATGAAAACAGTTCTCCCGCATTTCCACCAGCATGTCGACTTTGCTACAAGAGGTAGGAACAAATTAGAATTGGCCTACACAAATATCAGAGGAGCATACAGAGCAGCCCCCGCCCCCACCTTGGCTCATCAGATGACCTTTCTGTTATGCTAATTCCTGCATACAAGCCCCTGCTGACCAGAGAAAAACCTACAGTGAAGCAGGTGAGGGTGTGGACTGAGGGGGCAATGGAGGCACTACAGGACTGCTTTGAATGCACAGATTGGGACATGTTTAAATCGGCTGCCACTTACAACAACAAAATAAATATAGATGAGTACGCCATGTCTGTGTCAGCCTACATCAGTAAATGCGCAGAAGACGTCAGCAATACCAAAACTATCTGAACCCGTGCCAATCAGAAGCCCTGGATGACTGCTGAGATACGCAAATTGCTAAAGGTACGGAACCTTGCCTTTACATCTGGTGACGAGGAGGCGCTGAGATCAGCGAGGGCTAACCTGAACCGTGCTATCAGACTAGCAAAGCGATCGCACAGTCAAAAAATCCAGGACCGTTACCTCAGCACAACCAACACCAGGGATATGTGAAAAGGCATTCAGGCCTTCACCAGATACAAGCCAACCACCGCCCCAGTGCAGGACACTAGCATGGACTTTCTGAATGACCTCAACAACTTCTTTGGGAGGTTCGAGGCACAAAATGGCACCCCTGCAGAGAAAGCGGTTCCACATCAGGACGAAAGAACACTCCTCCTGGACTCAACTGACGTGAGGAAGACCCTGAGAAGGGTCAACACACGGAGGGCTCCAGGCCCGGACAGCATTCTAGGGCGGGTCCTTAGGGAGTGCGCCGATCAGCTGGCTTGTGTACTAACAGACATTTTCAACACCTCGCTAGACCAAGCCACGGTACCATCATGCTTCAAGATTGCCACCATCATCCCAGTGCCAAAGAACCCCCAGATCTTATCATTGAACGATTACCGGCCCGTTGCACTGACTCCCATCATAATGAAGTGCTTTGAGAGACTGGTTAAAGAGCACATCACCTCCAGTCTCCCCTCCTCACTCGACCCCTTTCAGTTTGCCTACCTGACAAACCGCTCCACCGGGGATGCCATCTCCTCTACGCTTCACCTGAGCCTGACACACTTAGAGGAGAAGAACACCCATGTGCGGATGCTGTTCCTGGACTTCAGTTCAGCATTCAACACCATCATCCCACAACACCTGGTAGACAAAATGAGACTCCTGGGTTTCAACACCCCCCTGCGGAACTGGCTGCTGGGCTTCCTCACTGACAAACCCCAGTCAGTGCGGATTGGTCAGAACATCTCCGATGTCATCACCCTCAGCACGGGCTCCCCCCAAGGCTGTGTCCTGAGCCCCTTGCTGTTCACCCTGATGACACACGACTGCGTCCCTAGGTCAGCCACAAACCACATCGTGAAGTTTGCGGACGACACAACAGTGGTGGGCCTCATCAGGGACGACAACGACCTGGCCTACAGACAGGAGGTGGAGCAGTTGGTGGGCTGTTATGTTTGATTGTAATTTTATTTACTTAACAAAAACAGTAGGGAGCAGTAACCGAATAATTGAGAATGTTAAGCAACAGGCGAGAGATTGATATTCTGCATTAAGGGAAATTAGCTGGGGCATGTCATTTTATTTAGCCTTTCGACAAACACGAGATCGAGGAATTGGATTGCATGAGTGATTTATTGCCGTAATAGAGTAGGCGATGCGCTAGTTTGCATGGTGCACCTAATTGAATAAGCAATGCTTGACTTCAAATTTACTTCTCTTCTTTAATTATATTAGATTCATTTCTTTTATTTTGTTTAAGATTCCAAATGTTTATAATAGAACGTGTTTTCAAGGGTATAATCATCACATTTTAATTTATTATGCATTCAACAGTAACCATCTGAAAACAACATATTTCCCTCTTCTTATGTTATTCTTTAAATACAAATCTCCATGAGCGCATTCATCACATTCAAACGCAAACTAGGTTCTCGATGGTTGGTATAAAACCATAAATAGGCCGCCGCCCACCGGACAATATCTGCTAATGGCCAGAGTGTTCTGATACATGATGGAGGATTTAGTGCTGGAGGGCCAGAGCCACATCCGTACACGGCACTTTCAACAGTTTAACGACAATGATAGATTGCATGCTGCACTCACTTGGAGTGTTCAGGATGGTGTTGGCTGCAAAATTGAGGACAGGGAGAAGCAGCAGATGCTGCATTGAGAGTGAGACGTATGTGTTTAAATGCATTTATGCAGAAGGGCTGGTGACTCATGATACTTCAGTCAATACATGCTTCTGTAGACACTCTAACTTTTAACCAACAAAATGGGATCTAATCGTCTCCCACAGTTTGTTCTTAATCAATTCCGTGACTCATAGTCAAGCTATTCTATGTTTGAAGTTTGCCTTAAAAAAGGTGATTCTGAGAAGTGACTTTATTTTTAGGTCAAATCATGTTTATTTGTGAAGGCTTTAACCACAAAAGTCTCAAAAGACTGCACATACCATCGTTACACCACCCCCTGATTTCAAACCTGAAAAGGGAAATAAAAACTAGATACATCAAGATGAGGAAAATAAAGAAATCTTGAGAAGCGGACGCACATCAGGTAATTCCCTTTCCAGGATAACCAGGCTGCCAGGCAATACACAGATATCATTGACATTAAATATAGTTAATAACAGAAAGTCCAGTTGAAAGCCTCCTGCACCAAAATCTTGAGCAATGCAGCAGGTTATGTGTACATCAATTCCATGTGCCGGTACGATGGCTCAAAATGCATGCACTGTGCACCAATCACCTTTCTCCCTCGAGGACAAGAAGCCATTAGTATGTGGTCAACGTCACTCATAAGCTACATAATATAAGTGTATAGAATATGATCTAACATTTAAATACTTCCACTGAGGTTGCAGATCGTATCTCAGAGGGCAGAGCATTCCACTGCATCGGGGTCTGAACGGAGAACGCACTCAATCCTCCAGATTTCTTCTTGGCTCAATGATAGCTATTAGGCCAACATTTTCCGAGCGAAGGTTCCGAGCAGCGGCATAGAGGGGAAACAAGAGATCCAGCTGCATGGAGCTGTCAATCTTCAGAATCAACTGCTATGCACTCAAAACATGCTCACTGATTTTTGTGTGAATGTCTACATCACTAACAGGGTTGACCTAAAAACTTAAGTTTTATCGGATGAAATGTTTTATTTTTGTCCAGCTTGTTTATTCACTAGACTTTTTTTTTTTTATCTTTTTTACTCTTCAAGTTGGCACTTTTTCTAGAAGCAGACACAAACCATTTTCTTTCCTCTGCGGAGCTGTCAAAGTGAGCCAGACACTGTAAACACTCTGAAATAACTGGAAAAACTTTTTCTCATTGTGCTCCATCGATTTCATCTAATGAACTAATTTTGGTGGGATTTAGGATGTCATCAGGAGAGTACTGTGCAAATCCAACACTCATAAAAGGACATTTTTTTGTACTCACTAAAGTGCATAATTGCACCCATGGCAGACAAACTGTAGGTGGCTGTAGATTTCCATATCTTGCGTAGGACTGACAGTTGCATATTCCGTCAGCACTGACAAATAGTTTGTCAGCCTGTCACACATATCTGTGACTTTTTTTTTATGACAGAACAAGCAACAGGCAATGACTGAATTGGGTTTGCGACCAAAATTTACTGTAATTGGCCACCTTTAGTTTTACGCACACTCAATAAAAAGAGATGTTGAAATTTCCATTAGAACCTAAAACCTTTGTCTGACCTTGACCGGTAGTTTAACTATTTTTAACTGCAAACTTAAAAATGCACCTCTGACAGTTGCTATTTTTTATTTTGTACACTATGCTGTTTTTATTTACTAGGTGCTGAATAGATTTTTTTACAACAGGTGTTCAGTCAATTTCTTAGGACGTGTACTTCTACGCCTTTCATCGACTCAACCAGTTTTTATCCTGAAACCTGCTGACACTAAGTTTCTCTGGTCACTTTCTGTTCATGCAACAATCAATTCAGCAACAGGCAGGACATTAAAGCTGCTATGAGACCTATCGACAATGAAAGACTGAGCGAGATGGATCTATCAAGAGCCGCTAAACAGAACGACTAGCTGAAAGTGGTCAGAGCTGCTGTAGGACACAATCAAGTGGCTAACTTCAGTGGGTAATGGCTACCAAAAAGGGCAGCAATAGCTTCTGAGCTAAGAAGAGACATTGTGAAGCAGCAGAGCCCTATATCACAAAACCCACTGACACCTAAAAACAAAGCAAGCTTTTTTACATGGAGCAGCTAACAATGTTGATAACGGTTAGCATCGAGCCATGTGCCGCAGCCAAGTGCATAATGTAAATGGTTGGAGAAGGACACAAGTGGAAAAAAAGGCTAGTACAATTAGAATTACGATTGTCTTTCTTGCCTTATGAATACAACATAGTGAACTTTGTTTACGAGACTAGACCTGGCAGACCGGGATAAACACGAAATTAAGACTTAAATTAGAAAAATAAGCTACAGTACATAGAATGTCAGAATAGATAAACAAAAAATTAATCCAAAAGTGCTTGAAAATTGGCTAAAGTTGTAAGTACATCAGAAAATAGTGCAATGAAAAAGAAGTGCAATGAGTAGAGTGGAGGCAATACAGTGCGTTGAAAAAATATTTGCCCACGTCCTGATTTCTGTGCTTTTTGCAGATTTATCACTCACAAAAGGTTTCAGGTAATCACACCAATTTTGAGATCACACAGAGACAGAACAAGGAAATACAAAATGCAGTTATCAAATGTTGATTCAATTTATTAAGCTACGGATAATATTAAAACCTATCTGGCCCTATGTGAAAGAGAAATTTCCTCCTGAACCTACTAGCGAGTTGGGCCACCTTTGGTAGCGATAACAGAAATCAAACATTTACGATCATCGGTAATGAGCCTTTCAGAACGCTGTGGAAGAATTTTGGCCCACTTTTATTTGCAAAATTGTTTCAAATCTGCCATAGGTTTTCTAGAATGAACTGCCAGTTTATGGTCACACTATGTTCCAAAGAGATTCCAGGAGAAAAAAAAAAAAAAAAAAAGTGATTGAAATCTATCAGTCCGGAAAAGATCATGAGGCCATTTTCAAGGCTGTAGTACTGTAATGGAGAAAACTGGGAACAGTGGCTAACCTTCCAAGGAGTGGTCGACCAACTAAAATTACCGTATTTTCCGCAATATAAGGCGCACCGGGTTATAGGGCGCACCCCGAAAAAATTGTTTTTGGTCCTATATTTTCCATACATAAGGCGCTACAATGGGAACGTCGACAAAACAGTCAGATAGTTCAGTCAAACTTATTACCCCCTTAACATTTCGAAAGCTTGCAAAGAAGCAAATAGGTGTCTCAGACATGTACGGAAACAGTGTCTGTATGATTTCACTCAAAGTTCAAAATATCATTCGGAAGGTTAAAGTCTTGGGATTCAAGAAATGCCAACCATTCCTTAGTTTCTATGTTTTTTTCCGCTCGCAACTTTACTGTGCATATGACAATAAACACTTGGAATTGAGTTTAATTTAAAAATAGATATCACAGAAACATCGAGATCAGTCTGAAACAAGATACTGGGAAAATATATAGCCGGAGTAGCTCACCGAAGTGGTTGTGTTTAATAATAATGTGCAACCATGGTCCTCTTATATCCGTTTTTCGGCCAATTGCAGGCTTTGTTTTGCCCCTTTAGCCTATGCAAGCCTGTAAATGATAAAAAAGATCTGCCCCCTATACCTCCGAATAACTTTAGCCAATAGTGATCGATTCAACTGATGATTGACACATCTTTTTCGGCCAAATGCAGGCTTTGTTTTGCCCCTTTAGCCTTTGGAGCCTGTAAATGATAAAAAGGATCCGCCCCCTTTACCTCCGAATAACTTTAGCCAATAGTGATCGATTCAAATGATGATTGACACATTGGTTAGCCAATGAAACACCAGTATATAAATCCCAGCATACACCGCGGACTACTTCGCGTTCGGGGGAAAATCTAGTCGGCGGCTGCTTGCATTAGTTGCAAGACTTAATGTTGATCCATATATAAGGCGCACTGTATTATAAGGTGCATGGTCAGCTTTTGAAAAAAATAAAGGCTTTTAGGTGCGCCTTATAGTGCGGAAAATACGGTACTCCAAATGTGCAATGGTGGCTCATGCAGGATGTTAAAAAAACAACCTCAAAAAACATCCTAGAAACTGCAAGCCTCGCTGGCCTCAGTTAAGGTCAGGGTTCATGACTCCTTTCTAATAAAAACACTGGACAAAAATGGGAGAGTTCCCGGATGAAAACTCTTGCTGTAACAAAATACCAATAAGAGTCATCTTACATTTGCCAAAAAGGATTTTGATTTTTCTCAAGACTTTTGGAGAAACATTCTGTGGACTGGCGAGTCAAAAAATGAACTATTTGGAGGGTGCAGCCTATTACATGGGACAGGATTTGACAAAAAAAAAATCATGTCAATAGTAAAGCATGGTGATGGCAGTGTGATGGTCTGGGGATGCTCAGAACCAGGACAACTTGACGCAATAATGAATTGGAGCGTTTACCAGAAGATCCTGAGGGGAACATCCAGCCATCAGTTTCAGCACTTAAACTCAAGCGCTCTTGGATCATGCAGCAGGACAAAGATCATAAACACACCAGCCAGACCACCTCTGAATGGCACAAAATAAACAAAATGAAAGTTATGGAGTGGCCAAGTCAAAGTCCGGATTTAAATTCATCTAAGATGCTTAAATGGGCAGTTAATGATTGAAAACCCACTAATAGTCATTTTTTATTTGTATAGCCAAGTCATTTTTATAGCCCTTAATCACAAAGAGTCTCAAAGGGCCGGTAGGGCAAATTTGAAACAATTTTGCAAATAAAATTCCTAAATTCCTCTGCAGGGTTGTGAAAGACTCATCACCAATTGTCGTAAAGTTTTTATTTCTGTTTCTGCCAGAGCTCTTCCTCTACTGGTAACCAGCACCAATCATCTCCCTACTCTGTCACTGCACCCCGATCAGTTCCACCTGTCTGTTCTTGTTTACCACCAGCTGTTCTGAATTCCCTGCCAATCAAGCTCTGTATTTTTTCGTTGCAAAAGAAGCGATCGGTTTGATGCTGCTGTGCACATGCGTCTGCCGCCTCGGATTTCATGTGGTAGTTGTGTAGTGAAAGGAAGTCCGTCTCTTTTTAGAGAACCGTCTTTTTCGGCTCAACTCATTAAAGAGAGCTGGCTCTCAAACAGCTCACTTGCTTTGATGCATTATATTACGAATTATTATGTTGTATAAAGAATTAAAGAAAAAGGAAGTATGAAAGGATAAAATGAAAAAAAGACAGGTTTGTGGTTATCCCTTTAATCAGTATATTACCAACAATGATTTAATGCAGAAAATGAATTAATAATTTGAATAAGAAAATGTATTATTCCTTCTACAGTGAACGTCCAAGCTACTTAATTTTTGAACTTTTTTTATAATAAACCTCATTCATGTCGAGCAACGCAGTGTCTCTCAACAAAATGTTAATTAACAATATACATGATATAACGAAACACATGTACAATATAACATGTTAAACTACATAAATAAACATGTTTGAAGAAAAAATATGGTGTAAGATTTTTTTGTATTTTGTAAGGGAAAATACGACAGTTTGTAAGGGCATGGAGCCGTGGAGTTTGACAGGTATGACAGTGTGATGGAGTAAAGTAGAAGATGACAAGCAGCGGACGTCTGAATCCTGGGACTCAGGGACAATCACATGCAGGACCCTGCTATGGAACGTGTATGGTTATTAAATGGATGCTAAAAGCAGGATGACTGTTAAACATGAGGTTTTTGAAAGGAATAATAGTTATGAAATACAATTAGAAATGTCTAACCTATGAGTATTCCCCCAAAAAAGTGCTTTTAACACTCAAGTTTTTTGTGCATGTGTATCCATACTACTTCTTCCTTTCAAGGTTGCAAGAAATTGATACCAAGTCCAGCAGAAGTGTCATCAGGGCAGATGACATGTATGACTAGCTGCCGCTCAGTCACAACCCACATAAGAGAGACAAACACCCTTCCGACACAGAATCTTTGTAAAACAAATTTTTCATTTTGAACTCAAAATCAAGTTCTCCACTTACTTTGGAATTGCACTGCTACTGCTGCACCATATGCAAGGAAGCCGTAAAAGTTTTTTTTTTTATTTCCCTCGAGAGTCACCTTTAGCATCTCCCTGGCCCAACTATACGATATTTCCAAACTGTCTTTCAAATCACTCTCAAGGCAGCTGACCTATTTCTTGATGCCTTTCAGGATCAAAGCTATTGTCACGGTTTTAATTGTGCCAATGAATCACAGCTCTGTTTGTCTCATTAGATGCGGCTATAGAGATAGACTGTCCTCAGAAGGTCGATAAATGTACACCAGCAGAATGCCCAATTAGCATGCATGTGACAACCGCTTGCATTTAGGCTAGCACAAAAATATGGAAGAGCAGATTGCCGATCACCCTCAGTTTCCTCTCATTATGGTGGCCACGCTACCAAGACAACAATTCTAATTAAACCACAATGTGGTCACAGCCTACCTGTGCAGTTAAGAACGCCGTCAGAAGTGTTCATTTTTTTCAACATGGTGCAATTAGATGTTTTGTTTTTTAATCAAAAATAAAAATATACTCCTATCACATAAAATAAATATTTCTCAAAAACAATTGTCAGATATATGTAAGTAATTGAGATCCTGCAATAAATTACAGATTGCAGATCCAAGGTCTAGGAAGCAGGAAAGAGACACGAAGGGTCTTTAATCAAAAAATAAAATCTAAAAAGGCAGACAAAATGCAAATATGAAGTAAACAAAAAGGGGGATTACAGACTAACAAATAAAACTTTATGAAACCGAATCCAAAGAAAAAAGTAAAAAAGTAGCAAAACAAGAAACAAACCTAGTGCAAAAAAACAAAAACCTATTACAAGTCACAATTGTAATAAGTGAATATATTCAACCCTGTAGCGTAATAAGGAGGTCAATAAAGTATTTTGATGAATGATCGATTGACCAATTAATTTGAAAAGGCAAACTGAAGGTTTTTCATGAGTTTGTCTTGCTTGTATTTAATTTTTTTTGTTATCAGGAAAAACAACTGACAAACCTTTTGATCAATCTCATAATGTAAATAGTGGCTACATGCACAATTAAATCCTGACTTTATTGTAATAGTTAGAAGTCTGTTTGTATTTTAATCAAGACACACATTCAAATATTCATGGAAATTCGTTTACTACAAATCTAGTGAAAAATATTGACACTAAAAAATAATACAGTTTACAATTAAGGGAAAGAGGTAATGGTAAGCGTGCTGTCAGAACCTGAACAGACGGTGACGAAGATAAGACCAATTTGTTGAATCGTCTCATACGTGTTCAAAGAAATGCAGGAATCAAAATGACGTAAGAGGGAGTTCTTTTTTATTGATACACAATTTCAACAAGAGACTCAGCGAATCACAGGTATGCGTGGATCTTTATAGTTTTCAACATAGCACGTGTACCCGGTTTGGCCCCGTCCCTTTTCACGCCTGAAGGCGTACATGCCCAGGGTTACGTCCTTATTTGGAAGTGTTTTTATGTTTATGCCAGTTTGTGTCACCTTGCCCTTTGCCGTTATCTCTTGTCCTCCCTTGAGGAGGATTGTTTATACTAATTCGTCCGCCGAGAGCTTCCCGAGATGTAAGCAACATTTCTCCCAACTGTAAGCAAGTCTTTCTACATTTCTTTCTCAATGTATGCAAATCTATTCTACAAATGCAAGTTTATTTTCTACAACAAAGGTGGACTCAGACCCGTAACGTTTTTACACAAGCTTTATTTTACAGGAACGGGGCAGTCATGTTCGGGAACAGAAACGCCAGCGATCCGGCGATTGCTGAGCAGAAGAGATCGAAACCAGACAGCACAGACTGGATCGATACCAGATACAGAATACAAGATCAGATACCAGACAGGACGGGACACACAAGATTGATACCAGATACTGGATACAACAGCATGATACCGGACAGGACAAGACAGACAGGATCGATACCGGATACACGAGCAAGATACCGGACAGGACGGGACAGACAGGATCGATAACGGATACTGGAGCAAGATATCAGACATGAAGGGACAGATGGGATCTATACCGGATACTGGTTACACGAGCAAGATACCGGACAGGGCGGGATCGATACCCGACACTGGAGCAAGTTACGGGACAGGACAGGACAGATGGGATCAATGATGGATACTGGAGACTGGAGCAAGATACCAGACAGGACGAGACAGACGGGATCGATACCAGATAATGGAGACTGGAGCAAGATACCGGACAGGACGAGACAGGCAGGATTGATACCGGATACTGGAAACTGGAGCAAAATACAGAACAGGACCAGACAGGCGGGATTGATACCAGATACTGGATACACAAGCGGGATACCGGACAGAGTCAAAATACAAGTCTTGGAGAGGTTTGTTGATGGACTGACAAGAAGTGAATGAGAGCACTGAGTTGAAAAGGGAGGGAAGTCAATCAGGCAACGAGCAGCAGCTGGCACCAAATGGTCAGGCCCAAGTGAGGGCAATGGGCCATGCGTTGGATACGAGGAAACAAAAGAGGGAAAACAACACCATTTGGCCTAAACTTGCTTAGGGAAATTTAGGGGAAGATTTAGGCAATTGGTCGTTTTTCTAATCATATCAATATTACCCAGAACACTTAAATTCAGATCGTTTCTTAGTTGGGCAGTATAACAAAAAATTGTCATTGTAATGTGAAATGTACAACAAAATCAACATTAACATGGTACCTTGACTAAAGGTAGTGTTAGAATAAAATAATCCCAATCCATGTGTATATATCATCCTTATCACTGTTAGTCAGTCCAGCAGTAAAAGTTTGTTGCCCTTACCGTCAATGTAAATACCATTACAACCAAAAATGTGGATCCAGATTTTGTGTTACTTTTTAGGGAAGTAAAAGAAAAAAATCAAGTTACAGGATATAAAAAAAAATCTAAATGATTTTCAGTATTGTTCGGACCAAATGGCCTTTAGTTCTGGAGCTACTGCTTCAAAAGAATGAGAGTGGACAGCGTTGAGCCTCACCCGCCGCTTATTTGTTATTCACAGATGCGTTGAAAGCTTGCGGTGTCCTCCCAGGACTGTGACGTCTCTCAAGATTTCCACTCCAAATTTGAATAAAACACTCAATCAGTGACTAATATATAGCGTGGGATGAAAGTCGGGATTAAATGTCACCTGCTCGCTGTTGACAATGACAGCTCGGAGAGAGCTTTACTCAGCCTTTCTCATTCTGCTTCTCAGCTCAGCGTGATATGGCTTTGATTGTCAACTTGCAATTCGGAAGACAACTGCAGACTCTCCTTCTTCCCAGTGTCTGATGCCGACCGTTTCTTAGATCTCTGTGGATTGCCTAGCAACCTTTTTCCTCGGTCGAAATACCTGAGTGGCAATGAGAAGGAAGGTTTTGGTTAATTGAATTTGTTTTCGTTGCTTGGATTTGAATGTAGTCAGTACGGCAAGAAAGCTCACCAGTGTTGCATTTTCAGATTTGGCAAGATGATGTCACTACTTCATGAGTGAGACAAGGTTTCTTGGTTGGATTTCTTTGCAAAGAACATGTTTCTGTGTTGACTTCCCAGTTAAAGAGCATGCAAATCCCAGGGTGGTTTGATTAAAAAAACACACGTAAAGAAATGAACCAGTTTGTTTGTTTTTTGACTGGTGTGCCGCGAAATAGTCAGGTGTGCCATGGGAAATAGTCCGATTTGTGTGCCTGTGTGGTCTAGTGCCGGGCAGAGTTATGAAGTAGTCTTCCATACAATAAGTGGCAGTAGCAGCAGCAGGTACCTATTGTCATGTATTTAGAGAAAAACAAATTAGTGAAAGAAAGAGTGACTGCTGTGGAAAAAAGGTTTTGTGTGTGTCTGTCATCTATTCATGCCAGGATATCAACTGTGTTCTTTCAATAGGTCCAGGTTTTACACTGAGTGAGTGTAAATCTCTGTGGTTGATGCCATGACATGAAGGGACAGATGTTTGTGGAGATCCCTTTGGGATTGTTGGTCATTCATTTTTTTTTTCTGGGCTGATTTCAATCCCGAACTGGGTTGTTGCTTTCAATATCTTGGGGCTGTCATATCAGAAGAGGGGTCAGAACCAGAAATCATGGCCGGGATAGCTCAAACCACAACCGCACTTGCCGCACAAACACATCTGGAGGGACAAGAACATAGTAGTGAAATCAAAGATCAGACTCATGCAAGCGCTGGTTACTTCCATCTTCCTCTACACTTGCGAGACATGGGCCCTCACAGTAAAACTGGAACAGAAAATCCAAGCCTTGGATATGCAATGCTACAAGAAACTTTCAGGCATCAGCTACTTAGCCCATGTGAGAAAGAAAACAGCGCGCAACACCGTTAGAATGTGCGCAGACGGAAACTTCAGTGGTATGGTCACGTCACAAGATCATCAGAACTGACCAAGATAATTCTCCAGGGCACAGTCCAAGGGGGTAGGAGGGGAGGACGACCGAAAACGAAGAACTGGGCCTACAACATTAAGGAACTGGTGCCAAATTTTCCATGACCCAAGAACAGGCCAGGTAACGTCAACAGTGGAAAAAGCTGTCCAGAGTTTTATCAAAATCGTGAACCGTGAGTATAAATATGACAGATTATGAAGTACTTTATCTTTTGCCTTTGATTCCTATTTTAGACGTTATGACATAGTGCCATTCTTCAATGCTAAAAAAAAACACATTATAAATATAAGCTTTCTTTCACATTTTTAGCCTGTGGTGTACCGCAAGGTTTTATTCAATGAAAGAAATGGGCCTTTGCTAGAAAAAAACTGCTCTATACCAGAGGGGTTGTTGCCTAAGAGTATTTCAAAATGCATGTTCATATGATAGTTCACCTACTTTTTCTTACTATTCAAATCAATATTGCTTTTTTTGATGAATGAAGTTTTTTTACCACCAAGAGCTACAAAATAATACACACTATCCCTTTTTAGGACATGGCTTGATTGGCTACTGACACATCCCTCCTTCTTCACCATCAATGAATCGTCCCTATTGAATGACGGATGTCGACATAACGGCACAGAAGTCTTGACTTGAGGCTCTTGCGGATGTGGCGCAGTAAGTGAATTCCGGCTAAAGTCTAAATAGGCAGGTGTGTCGGCGTGCCCTGAGGAGCATGTGCCACGAGAAGGGAAGGAAAGGGTAAGACGTGCTGTCATGTCCCTGCGGCGGCGGCCTCGCCACATCTCTGCCAAGGCGCAGTTTACTCTGACAGCAACGTCTTTGCATCCCAATGAGGCGCATGCAAGACATGGCTAATGTTACAGCCTCTTGTCTTGTATCCTGGGAGATGAGCTCAATTAAGTCAACATAAGCACCATTAACGAGAATCAACAGAGAAACAGAGCCTTCAGTCAGCTTTGGCAATGGATTGCAGTATAAGGGTTTACATTCACGTGTTGACGTGTTATATTCTTTGAGATAAGTTGATAGTTTATAGACATTCTAAATCAGGAACAAAGACGTCAATTAATTGTGAACTCGTTTTCAGAGCCAGAACAGGAAACAGGACCCACTCGCGTAACGTTACTCACAGTTTTATTGGGGGAAAAAGAAAGGAGCGCACTCTCGATCCGGAGATCATTGGTCGCTGGGAGTAGGTTGCTCGGCCGCGGAAGTGGGACTTCCGTGGCAAGCGATGACGTGTCGGAAACGGAAAAAAGTCGAACTCAAACAGATCGTGGCGGGAGAAAAACAAGAGCAAAAACATAGGACAAACTGAGATTCGCAGACGGACCGACAAAAGGCGACTGTCAGGACAGCGTTTAAATACTGACAGGTAGCCAATTCGTCAACGAGCTCCAGCTGGCGCCCACGGGCGGGGCCAATTGGCCGCCATGGCAACCGTGACAGAAGCTGGCGCCACACGGCGGGAGCCAATTGGGCGCCATGGCAACCGTGGCACTCACAAGGAAAACAGGAGAAGACTCTACAAAAGTCTTAAAAATTAAAAAAATTAAATGTGTTCTCAGGGTTGTTTCCTGAGCCTATTCTTTTTTTTTTTTTAATCTTTTTGTTACAAAATTAGGTTGGCCTTAAAAGGTGTGGAAATCTTGGAACGTTTAACTATTTAGCTGTTCGTTCTTTAATAATCGCTTTTTGTGTTTAACATATTGTACAAGGCTGATGTTGATTGAAGTCATTTACATAAATGATTTGTTTTCTTAGGGTTTTAGTTAAAAAAAGTAAAATAATGTTGCTTCTAGGTTTACCTCTTCAATTGCATTTCAGGGTCTCTCATAGTAAACAGAAGACTCACGCTATTACTGACTTAACCCTCAGGTATCTTTCCTCACATGGTTTGTCTCTGCTTTGCTATGAGTGTATTTATTTTTAATACTATGGTTTTAGCAAAATGCTTTACTATTGATTTTGTTTCTATTTTATCTTTTGCGTGTTTTTGTGTGAAAGAGGGGATTTTCTATTTTTTATTGTACACTGAAAGTTTTTAAACAACACTTTGAGTAGTGTCTCATTGGCTGAAAAGTGCTTAAAATCTGATTGATGGATTGATTGATTGACAGTTTAATGTCCAATTCAACTCCATCCACATTGAAGGATTAACAAGGCAATGCTGTACGTTTTTAAAAGTGTTTATTGTATGTCTGAACATCTATCTATTAGTTTAGAGATGTAAAGTTTTTGCTCTTTATCTCCGTGAACGTATTGGCGCATGTTCTCAAAGCAGTTTTCACCATCAATAGAAGGAAATTAAATCCTCAATGACACCTTGGTCACAGTTCTTCTTTGTTGATTTAACTTGGTGTCGCATTGATGACGCTACAGTGACAATGACGTAAAAGTGCATACTAGTCAAAATAACAAATTGGCATTCTATACAATCTCCTCTAAAGTTGTCCAAAATTAAAAACCGAAATAAGCAGGATAAAAATAATCACTTAGTTCCTCATCTTTAATATATATTTGTTATGCTGCATTCATTACCTAAGAGGGGGTATCGAACAAAACTTCCTCATAAACTAAATACTTTCACATGAATTGGAAAATCCATCATGTGCACAGATCCGTAATCAAGAGCTTCAAGGCTAAATACAAGTCCCCCCCTGATCAATCTGGACCAGGCTTTTAATCAAGAACGGATTCAAAACGAGCAGGATTAAAAAAGGGATGGCACGATTAAAACCGTGGATGATGATGAGTTATTTTTTGTATGTGAGTGTTTTCATTCCATGTCTATTCTTTGTAATACGGTAGGCCTGTGCCAAGGGTAATCCATTAGCGACATAAAGGCTAGAAAACGTCCCCATGGTTTCTATTATTTGAAACACTTTTGAATGTATTTTTTTTCTGGACAGAAATGTGTAATTCTGAAATAGGGTGGTGAGATTTATTTTTTAAATAACTCATTCATTGGTAGATCAGATTAAATGGATCTTTGATGTGTTGGGGCCAGAATTGCCTAGCAAGCAATTACCTAAAGCAGAGGTCATCTCAAAGAATTCTATCTATTCTAATAACTATTAGACTATCCTCTCTTGTGTTCAATACAAGCCCAAAAGCCCACAAAATATGTAATTAAGAAAGGGAGGGAAACAGTTCAGTCAGGATGGTGCTGAAACACAATGCAGAAGCCAGATTAATATACAGTTTTCCTTTATAAAGTCAGGGTTAGCCTCACAAAAAGGAAAGCAACATGGAAACATTATCCAAAACACCAACAGGCAATCAAGCATTTTCAGAATGACAGACGAAAGGTTTGAGATTCATTGAGTCCTAGCAGTAAAGTTGACAGTCCAATAGTTCATCAAGCGGTATTTGTGTTTGGTAGGTTAGACAGGGGTTAGGGAGCACTGACTAGACAAGATGTCACAGGGGTGCTTGAAGGTGACGGGAAACATAAAAAACTAGCAATAGCCACATGTTTTTATGCAAATACTAGGGCAGCCATTTTGAGAGATAGTATCAAGATGATAACCTTGATATTTCTCAAGGTTCAGGTAATGTAAATGGTAGTTGTACTACTACTGACAGAATACTTAAAGGTAAAAGCAGGAAACATAGTTTTAGTTCCAGTCAACACCCCCAGTTCGAGTAAAATCTTTTTACAAAAATCCATTCTATTACTCTAAGTAGATGTAAATGAGGAGTAAACGGGAAAGGTTTTAATTGATACTTTTCCCGTATAAATCCAACTGGTCGGCAGTTGATTGACTCTTGGCGAAAACAAATTGACAAAAAAAAGAGATGCGTGTAAATATACTGATTTTTAAAACCTTGTAAGACGTCATTTTTCCCCCTGCCTGTAAAAGTGTTGATTACTTATTCAGCACCATTTGCTGTGCGTGATGTTTCGCCTCATTATACTTCTATTACACTTTAATTGTTTGCTCACTTAATTAATCTATTGCCAAACTGTTGCTGTTGTGTTGACATGAGCGACGCAATTAATTAATTTTAAAATATATTTTAATTGCGTTTTTCTCTGGCGCCCGCTCAACTCCAAAAGCAGTGTGCAGATATTAGTTCTCCTTCAAGACTGTTAAATGTTTGTTTTCTCATCTGTCTTTGCTAGAGTGTGCTGCTTGTTTGTAAGGCCCAGAGGCAGTGTGTGTATGCGCGTGTAGGTGTGTGTGTTCAGCCGAAAAAGCCGATTTAATAAATACTTTTCTTCTCAACAGCCACGAATATTCAATGCAATGCTGTACAGTATGAGTCTCATTATAAATTCCATCCAGCAAGGGAGAACTTGCATGCAGATATCAAATACGTTAATACTGAGATGAATATTAACCCTTTATTGGCCAAGTATTGGTTTGAGTTTGAGTCTTACCTTTTAGACATTTGTTCTAAAACAGTTGCTGTCATTGAAGTATTTAATTGTTTTTACTGTTAAAGGTTTATATATCATATTGTTTACACTATTTACACTTTGACTTCATTTTGCAAGTATTGCGACATGAAAGGTATCACAGTATAGTCGTCATGTTAAGTCAAGTCATGTTTATTTGTATACAGTGCATCCGGAAAGTACTCACAGCGCTTCACGTTTTCCACATTTTGTTATGTTACAGCCTCATTCCAAATTGTATTAATTTAATCTCTTGTCTCAAAATTCTACACAAAATACTCCATTATGACAATGTGAAAAAGTTTTTTTTTTACTTTTTTTGAATTTATTAAAAATACAAAACTAAAAAAATCAGATTTACATAAGTATTATTCGCTAGTACAGTTTCCACTGCTACGCAGACGACACTCAACTATATCTTCCGTTGGAGGAATCTGCCACACTAAACAGTGTAAATTTGGAGGCCTGCCTCATTGAGATAAAAGAGTGGATGTCACTCAATTTCTTGCGTCTTAACTCTGAAAAGACCGAAATGTTAGTCATTGGTCCATCTAAATGCCTTGACTTATTCTCAAAAACTGCTGTGAACATTGACAAATGTCACATCACACAGAGTGACTCAGTTAAAAATGTAGGTGTCATATTTGACCCTGATCTATCCTTTGAAACGCATGGAAAGAAAATTACTAGAACCGCTTTCTTCCATCTTCGTAACATTGCTAAAATTTGTTCTATACTGTCTCAGTCGGATGCGGAAATTATAATTCATGCGTTTGTTACCTACCGTCTCGATTACTGTAATCCACTACTCTCTGGTCTCCCGAAGTCTAGAATCAAGTCTCTTCAGCTGGTACAAAATGCCGCAGCGAGACTTTTAACTAGGACAAAAAAGTACGATCACATCACACCGATTTTGGCTAACCTGCATCGGCTCCCAGTTAGCCTTAGATGTGATTTCAAGGTTCTTTTAGTATTATACAAAATCATACATGGACTTGCTCCCTCTTATCTTTCAGATCTGATTTCTCCCTGTGTCCCGGTCCGAAGCCTACGATCTGAGAGTGCCGGTCTTCTGGTGATCCCAAGGGCAAAGAAGTGTTCTGCTGTTTCGAGAGCATTCTCCATCCGGGCACCGGTGCTGTGGAATGCTCTTCCCCCTGAGATCCGATCTGCAACCTCAGTGGAAATGTTTAAATCTAAGCTTAAAACTCACTTCTACTCTATAGCATATGAAAAACCTACTCTTTTCGTCGGCTCCAGAGCAGGGGAATGTATGATAATATTCTGAAAAATAGTCTGTGTAATATAGTGTAATGATCTGTGAAGCTCTTTGAGACTCTTTGTGATTTAGGGTTATACGAATAAAAATGACTTGACTTGACTTGACATGAGGAAAATGAAGAAACTTTGAGAAAGGACCGCACAATAGTTAATTCACCTTCCAGCATGACCAGGCTGCAATGGATGTTGCAATAACAAATGATACACAGATATTGTCAACATGGAACATAGGTCATTCGTAAGCTATATAATATAAATGTGTTTTAAGCTTGGGTTTAAATGGTTCCACTAAGGTTGCAGATCAAATCTCAGGGGGCAGAGCATTCCACAACATTGGGCCCCGAATAGAGAACGCTTTCGAACCTGCGGTTCTCTTCTTGACTCTTGAGATCACTAGTAGACCAGCGTTTTCAGAGCGAAGGATCCAGACCGAAACATAGGGGGGAAATGAAATCTCAAAGATATAAGGGAGCAAGTCCATGAATGATTTTCTATAATACCAACAGAACCTTAAAATCATATCTTAAGCTAACAGGGAGCCAATGCAGTTTAGCTAAATGTGATCAAAATTTCAGGTCTTAGTTAAAAGCCTCGCTGCAGCATTTTTTACCAGCTAAAAGCTCCTTATTTTGGACTTTGGGAGACCGGAGAGTAGTACATTACAGTAATCGAGACGTGAGGTGACAAATGCATGAATTATAATCTCCGCATCGGACTGGGAAAGCATAGGGCAAATTTTAGCAATGTTGCGAAGATAGAAAAAAGCTGTTCTAGTAATATTCTTAACGTGTGTTTGGAAGGACCGATTGGGGTCAAATGTGACATCTAAATTTGTGACCGGGTCACCATGGGTGATATTACATTTGTCAATATTCAGAGCAGTTTTTGAGAACAAGTCACGGCATTTAGATGGACCAATAAGTAATATTTCCGTCATTTCAGGGTTGAGGAGCAAGAAGTTGAGTAGCATCCATTGTTTTAACTCAGTGAGGCAGGCCTCCAAATTTCCACAGTTTAGTGGGGCAAATTTATCCATCGGAAGATATGGTTGAGTGTCATCTGCGTAGCAATGGAAACTGATATTATACTTGCGAATAATATCACCTAATGGAAGCATGTAAATGTTGAAAAGAAGGGGGCCAAGTACTGAACCCTGCAAAACACCGCAGGTAACACTAAAGGGCTCAGATGTCATTTCACCATTTTTAACACAGTACATCCTACCTGAAAGGTAGGATCTGTACCATATGAGGGCGGTTCCTGAGAGACCATTCCATTTTTCTTTGTTGACCATGTTATATTTGCAATTTTGTAAAATTGTTTCTTTTTTATGGTTTGACTTGTTTGACTTTTCTTTCTGAAACAGTTGTACTACAAATATTGCATTGTATTTATTAAATTGGACAACCTTTTGCTGATCTTATTATACCGTAAAATTTCGGACTATTGGCCACCACAAGTACATTTTTTAAAGGAAAAATCACTTTTTTTACATACACAAGCTGCACTTGACTATAACCCGCATGTGCCCACATCGAGACATGAGATATTTACAAAGAAAGACAGTACACGTAGAGTTTATATAAAATACTGTACCTTAACCCCTTAAAGTCCCGACGGCCCGCCGGTGGACCGCCAGGCTTTTGATAAACAAATACGTGTCTGTACGATGTCACCGGTCACTGAAATATGTCATACCACATATAATTTGAAAGCTTAAACTCATCAGAGAAACATCAGTCTAAAGGCCCGGTCACACAGCCTTTCACGGGCGTATCGAGGCTGAATCCCGGCCAGATTTTTCTGCCCATGAAACAGACGCTGTTGGACGCTTTGTGATCGCCATACAGACGAGATACAGCTTTACACACGGCAAGAAATTCACATGCGGTTGGCCGCGAGAAAAAGTTTTGCGCTGCTCAAAACTTTAGACCATGGGTAACGGCGTGCTACGGCCGCGGCCAGGGCGTGGTTACACGCGGGTAGGACACGAAATTTTAGCGGGTAATCGCGGGTGGAGCACGGTCATAGCACGTTTGTTCTGCGCCTGTATCGCGGTGTTATCACGTGAATTAGCGTGTGTATCGCATGTGACGGTCAAACGCCTTTCTCCGCGTGTATACAGCGCGATTTGCCGAGCACACGTCAGTTGTGCTCGAGACGTCAAGGGGTGAACATGGATCCCCGTCACCGTAGTGACCTTGTCTTAATCCATTTTTATTTCTTGACATTTCTTTTCATTTCATAACAAGATAATAAAATAAAAATGAAAAACTGTTACAATAATAACATATTGGCTTCTTCTTCGGTGCCATAGCTTGAAATCTTGATCTTCACGGGACTGTGTCTTGAGCGGTTATGATTTCTACAGCCCGGCTCGGCAGCTTTTATACCCGTGGTCCACAAAATAATAAAATTTCTAAAACAAGCGCACAACTGAAATATAAACACGATACAGAAAAGAAAAATAGCAGGAACAGAAAACCAAACAATATTCTGAAATGTGATAATGAATAACACTATATAACTTTTTTAGGACATAATATTAGTAAATATCTTCAGACGGATAGCCAAATCTTCGAAATACCATTAAAGAATAGAGCAGTAAAAAAATGACCATCCCCAAAAGATATCCTATCCTAATATTGCATTTATTTAAAGGGAGAGTGTATATTATTTGACCACAAAATGATGCAATATTGTGTAGAGCAGAGGGGTCAGCCACTTGTTTGAAGCTGAGAGCTACTTTTTGTTACTGATTAGCTTGTACCACTCATTCCTAATTTGAAATGTTATTACTACGGTGTTACTATGTTATAACAAGGTTGTGATTATTAAAAGTTAAGTTAAACACTAAAACATCATATCAGTTAGAAGTTAAAAATGTTAGAAAATCACAATGACCCATCAATTGTGAGCTATTTTCAAAACAAGTCCGCGGGTACCACGATGGAGACGCCTGGTGTATTGCAACCAAAAATTAGTGCTAAATAAAGCAAGGAAAAATACAAACTACGGATGATCAAAGTGACTAAACTGCCGCATTTTGAATGAATTAACATTGTTACCAATATGATGCACTAAATAATTCACGCTGTCCATTTAAAAAATAAAATTGTAAACATATTACCATCCCAACTAAATATTTTACCCTTATGTTGCATTGTTTAAATTGAAATTTGGCACTCCTGAAATGTCGGGGTAAATTCTTTCTCTGTACAATCGTTCTAATACACTTCCAATATGGACCAGTCTATAAGCATTATCTTGTGAATATTTGCTTATAGATCCAATTTTTTTTCCAATCTTATTTATCTTTCTTGAGTATTTTATTACATGTTTATCCAGAGGGCCAAATCTAGTATTATCGTAACCGTTGTTCTTTAAATAACAATAAAGACAATTCTATTTCATGATTATAAAGTAGCCAGCTGCTCGAATATAAATAAATGCAGAAGCCCCAAGTTCAAAACATACAAGGATTATCTGCTATTGGTTGTCCAGTCGAAGAAATCTGGGTTCTAAACTGTATCCATTTTTAGAGAAGACTCAAGATTTTACATTCATCACAATTAAATGATATATGTATGTATATATATGTTTGGTGGTCGTCGTTCCCCTTAATCATTGCGTCATTACAAGAAAACACCACAGAAATAAATACCAGTGACATGATTGCTATTTGACTGTCTCAAATATTTACTCAAGGTTCATCTGAGAGCTTTTAAAACTATTTTTCCCAAAAATTTGCACCTCG
This sequence comes from Urocampus carinirostris, assembly GCF_059441175.1. NCBI lineage: Eukaryota > Metazoa > Chordata > Actinopteri > Syngnathiformes > Syngnathidae > Urocampus > Urocampus carinirostris. The sequence continues at coordinate 7,454,622 of NC_142353.1, forward strand.
CTCACATCCTATCTCACATCGTGAAGTGGCTCACAAAATCCATTTTCACCTGTAAGCCAAATCCAATTTGAAGAAGGGAAGAATAAACTTGGAAGAAAAAAACACACCTTCTGCCCAGCCAGAAGAAGAAAATCTTTTGTCGGTTGCATTGTATAATCTATTAAGAGGCTCCCACACAAACTGCACTCTCACACCTGCCAGTTTCAGAGATCACCCACACAATATGTGCATTTGTCTGTCTGGCCTGACTAACAGCTCAACAGCTACGTGCCAGCCACTGACTCCTACCTCCACGGCCACCCAGACCTATGCACATCCATCATAATTATGTACTGCAGTGACTGAAATAGCAGCTCTCGCTTCTTGGAGGGGAAGGTTGCAGCGTTCCTTCTCAATAGCGGCACCCAACATTTGGAAAACAGCCAGGATGAACAAAACTCATCTTTGTCAAATGTGTTTTTCTCGTTACCGGTGTGGGAGAGGTCACCTTTCCTCTGACGATTTCGCTCTTCCTCCCAAGGATTTCAAGCTGGGATTCCCTGCCAGCATCATGTCCACTTGCTCAATTGCATCTGAGATGCAGTTAACCTGAGATCAGGCTGCACACATACATCTCACACAACATTTCTGCAGGGTGGAAATGCACACGGAGAAAATTGTCAATGCCCTTAAATCAAAGGGAGAAAGACATTTTCCTGAAAAACAATTCCTCGTTGCATGTTGTTGAAAGGCTTATGAGCTTTTCGGAAGAATATCCCTTGGAATAGTGTTAATTGTATCTGCCATTTTTAATTTAGTCTGAGTTTTAGGCCAGTTTCAGTCCCACTTATAATTTTTATAGCACTTAAAAACAGTGTCGGGGATGAAGCCGCTATAAATAACTTTGTTACGTAGCGGAGCTATCTTTTCAGTATTGGGGTAATCTAACTGATTATTTTTTTAGCCGTAACACTGTTACCATTACTGACAGCCAAAAGGGGTGTGTTACATACGTTTTTGTGTGTGTTCACATACCTTTTATTGTGTATTTACATACGTTTTATGTGTGTATGTACCAGATACTGGATACACGAGCAAGATACCGGACAGGACGGGACAGACTGGATCAATACTGGATACACGAGCAGGATACAAGACACGACTGGACAGACGGGATTGATATCGGATGCAGGATACCGGACAGAACGGGAGAGGCAGGATCGATACTGGATACACGCGCAAGATACCGAACAGGACGGAATATATACCGGATACTGGACACACGAGCAGGATACCGGACAGGAGGGGATCGATACCGGATACACGAGCAAGATACCGGACAGGACGACCAGAGTCAAAATGCTTGCCTGGCAAGTGCAGAGGTTCTTTGACAGAATAACAAGGAGTGAATGAGAGCACTGGGTTTAAATAGGAGGGGAGCCAATCGGGCAACTGGCGCCAAACGAGCTGTATCCAGTATCTAGTATCAATCTCGGCTGTCCCATCCTGTCTGGTGAGGGCAATTGGCAATTATGACAAATAGATATTACAAGGTTCTAAAACACAATTGCCTGTCTGTTCTTCTTTTTTAAAAAACTAGCAGAATTAGTTACTTTCTCTGGTAACTACCTATATTACTATCGAATAATTCAATTATTTTTTTGGATGTAGTAGTGAGTAACTGTAGGTACTTCATATTTTAAAGTAACTTGCCTAAAGACATCTTCTTTATTCTTAAGTTTTTGATACTGGACACCTGAAAAGGTGATTTTATAAGATGCAAGTTTGTTATTTTGAATATTATTACGCACTGTTGTTCATTGCTTTGTCTAATATATAATTGTTGTTGGCCAATCATGTTGCTGTTCTTTGATTTTCACACCTTTTAGTATGGATCTGTCTTCTCTCTTTATTTTCAGTGTCTACAAGCGTTTAAACCTTTTCATTTAGACATGTTTCAGTCAACAATAAGTCAAGCCATTAGCCATGTTTTTCGTCCAAGTATCATTTTATTCCTCTAGTTTGAGTCAACACAATTTCAACTATTTAACCTAGTTTTAATCACACTCGTTATTTTTATAAAATTTACTTATAAGACAACAACAACACGTTATCCAAGTTTTAGTCGACTACTAGTTAAGTATTTAGGCATTTTTACAACCCCAGTAGATATAATATTATAGTTTTAATCAATACGGGCTCAACAAATTAGCCCATTTTTAATCACATTTGATATTTAATACGATTTACCTTAGACCACTTCAAAACCTTTCTATTCAGCCAAATTTTAGTAGACAATAAGACAAGCATTTAGTCATTGTTTTCGCCCAAGAAGATATAATTTTATTCCTCCAGTTTTAATCAATACAAACTCAGCAATTTAGCCTACTTTTGGTCAGGGAAAGCCTTTCATACTTTTAGATTTCTATTTGAATTTAAATTAGTTCTCGGAAAATTTTAAGGTTTTCGAAGAAAAACAATGTCACTGAATATACCGTTACTGTCTTCTGGGGGAAAATAATTATCTCTGAATTGTATTTTCGCTTGTTGTCCCTGATAGTTATTTAAGCGGAGATTGTTTTCTTTAAGTCAAGTCAAGTCAAGTCACATTTATTTGTATAGCCTTCAATCACAAAATGTCTCAACGGACTGCGCAGGTTACAATTACAGCGTCCCCTGATCTTAAACCAACATTTAATGTTTTTTGTTGTTGTTGTTGCTATCTGTAAAAAAATGGAAATTCATTTGGGGAGGACTAATAAGGTTTTCCTATCCTCATAAAAAATAAAACTAATTTTTAAAAAATGTTTTTTTTTGTTACAATTCACATTTCAAGGTGACGCTACTATTAGCGTAAGCTGTAGTGTACAGTTAGGGGAGACAGGTAAGGCTTGGCCTCACCTTTCATTTTGGAAAATAAAAATAAAATTCTATTAATGGTTAAATTTATTTTGTGTTGAATTGTTTTTTTCATCTAACTTCACCATTTTTGAATTGTCTTCTTCAATACTGTTGAATGTTCACATTATACAGGGTGTTCTAAAGGTTTTGGGCACATTTGAAGTCCCCATATTTCCTTAACTATGAATGGTAGTAAGATAAAAGTTGTGCTATCATAAAGCTAATTACATTAAATGTTTTTATAAGGCTATTGATTTTTAATTTCTTTTCAGGCCCATCGAATGTGTCACTCAACCAGAAAAGGTGTTTTGTGTTCATGAATTTTCAAAAAACAATTCATGGACTGTTGTTAAACGTGCATTTCGCGGAGTGAAAAAGAGTCTGGTGACATCCTTTTTCAACAGGATGGGTCGCCACCACACTGGAGCCTCACGGTTGGACAGTTCAAACACTGCCGGACAGATGGATTAGACGGTCTGGGCAGAATGATCACAGAGTCCTGGCCACGCAGATCTCCACTATGTGATTTTTGAAAGGATTGGACCATGTTCCTTCTATTCCAAGATACACAGATGAGATCTTCAGATCATACCTTCACACACCTTCACTTCTTCACCTTAACTTCTCACACCTCCAGCACGAATAACAGAAGCTGTTGCAAACAATGACAATGCACTGCTGGGACTTGTTTGGCAAGAATTTGACTATCGGCTTGATTTATAGCATGCTCAAATTGAACATTTTTGAACATTTCATGTAAAAATTGAGATTATAAACTCTCTGAAATTACCAGATGCGTTTTTATATCCATAATGGTTTACGAGATGGTAAATGTCAAAATGTGCCCTAGACTTTTGGAACATCCTGTATTATGAGTATTATTAAGACAAATAGTATGTAATGTATTACTGTGCTGAGCATCTGCAAAATGAGGCATGTACTTCTTCTGCCTCATGGCAGATGCGATAGGCCTGTAGGATGTAGGCCTGGAGAGGGATTGGCTCCACCAGGCTGTCCTTGCCCAAGACATACCACAGGAAAATGTTCCCCTTATATTCTAATGGTTAAGGGATCCAACCAACCAACCAACATTAGCAAACTGACAGCAGGTAGAGCTTTTCAGTAACTTTATTTCTTGTTGCATGGACATTTTTGTTCTAATGGAGGATTACCTATCTATTGATGCTTTTATTTAAAAGGAGCAACTAAGTTAATATAAGACAATGAAACATTTATTTTTTTTCTATTTTACAATTAATATATTGCGTTCTTGCTCTGCCAATGAAATGATAAATAGATGTCTCATCTCATCTCATCAGCCATACCGCTTATCCTCATTGGGGTCGCGGGGGGGCTGGAGCCCATCCCAGCCATCTCCGGGCAGTGGGCAGGGGACACCCTGAACTGGTTGCCAGCCAATCGCAGGGCACACGGGGACAGACAACTCACTCGCTCAGTCACACCTAGGGACAATTTGGACCGGCCAATTCACCTGAAATGCATGTTTTTGGAACGTGGGAGGAAACCGGAGTGCCCGGAGGAAACCCACGCAAGCACGGGGAGAACATACAAACTCCGCACAGGAAGTCTGGAGCTGGATTTGAACCCACGACAGGTTCCCATGACATGAACTGTGCCGCACAAGCGCTAACCACTGCGCCGCCGTGCTGCCCATATAAATAGATGTATTGAACTGAATTAAACATAATTAAATTATCTTTGTTGTCATTGATAACAACATAATGAACATTATTTTCAACAAGATGAGACATTGCACTCCCGAATTATGTAATAAGGACGTAAAAGAGAAAAATAAGATAAGAAAAGCTCTGGATGGATAGACAGAAATATTTAAGAGGTAGTGTATTGGAGACTGGCCTATATTGTAATAGTGCAATGAAAAATAGACCATTCTAGTAACATTGCAAAATAGGTTCATGTATTTGTCAATCTGTTTGACCGCACATCAAATAAATGCAAATGGTGAAACATTTTGAAACAAACTATTATTTAATTGTCATATGAACTTAAAAAATATATATGATTCCCAATTTGTGTTTCTTTAGGCCTGGAGGGTATAGTTCAAAAAAATATTTTACTGTTCCCTTTGAATATAGGACTATATTTAATATTAATATTCCCGAGATCCATTTTTGGAACTATTAAAGGGGAAATATTGTTGCACGTGACATGGGAATTTCAGACGGGCCGTGAAACCTACGAGGATAATAGGCACAAGGTTACACTAGAGGCAATTTTCTGACATGGAAGGAAACGAAAAGGCATGAAAGGGACGACAATCGTAGCCATAAATCATAAATTTTAACTCCTTGGAAGAGGAAGTCTGGATGAAACTCGGGGGGAGATTAAGTGAGATTAAAATTGCTTAATACCTGGCAGGCTCATCATTGGGCAGCTTTCCATGAAGCACTGACACTAAAGGTGACTTTGAAGAGTGGAGCTGTGACACCTGTAATGTCAAAGCGGGGCTTTTCAGCCCCTTTCATCCTGAAAATGCGAGTGAAGTGTAACCCCCATTAATAAGCGAGTTACAATTTAAGAAGATAAAACGATGGTTCGCCGTTCAAACAAAATATTGAAACTTTGTAGGAAACAAATTGTAAGAAATATTTGATCAAGCAACTAGATCATCAAATGAAATAAATTATTTCATGTAGGGAACAATGATTGATTGTTTCTCTTGTCAACAGACCTTTTTAAGAAAAGACATTCAAGATATCATAGACATTGTAGATATCATAGCAAGAACAGATATCTTGTCTTTCATTATTGCTTGAGGCAGGCAGAACAGGCACATTGGCGTAGACGACAAACAGGACCTGAGATTATCAATAGCAATGGTTTACAAGACATTGAATGGAAATAACAAATCCGGTGAAGGTGTGAGTCACACTGGACGAAAAATCTGAATCAGACGAGTTTTGGTTATTTTTGTTTTTGGTTATCTTTGATATTTGAAAGGTTTCTTTGCTGCACTGAGAAAGCATTGCACATGGTAACAGATTGACATAGCTCAAGGTGGAGGAGTTGACGTTTAAATCATATTTGAGACATCATTTAATATTTGATGTCTTTCTTGATTGTAGTTTTATTTTGTTACCATACAAGTTATTGTACCTAGCTCAGGCTACGAGTATTTACCCCTTGTTCCTTGACCGGCACGGCAGCGGAGTGGTTAGCGCGTGCGCAGGACAGTTCTGAGGTCATGGGTTCAATCCAGCTATTAGCCTTCCTGTGCGGAGTTTGCATATTTTCCCCATGCTTGCTTGGGTTTCCTCCGGTTTCCTCCCTCATTCCAAAAAAATGCATGTCAGGTTAAATGACCGGTCCAAATTGTCCCTAGGTGTGAATGAGCGAGCGAATTGTCTGTCCATGTGTGCCCTGCAACTTGCTGGCAAACAGTTCAAGGTGCCCCCTGCCCACTGCCCGTAGATGGCTGGGATGGGCTCCAGCATCCCTGCGACCATACTGAGGATAAGCTGTGCAGATAATGGATGGAAGTTTTTTGACACGTTGTCAAAGTTTAGTCTTTAACAGTCTTTATTTGCCTTATTCAAAGGCTAGGTTTTGTCCCTCCCGGTAAATTTCCTGTATTCTGACAATTGGAAGTTTCAGCTATACGAGTGGCAAGCTACCAATAATCCACATCAAGACTGTGATAATAATAGAGCTCTGCATCGAGGTTGCAGTAGGAATTGATAATTCCTTTGAGCTTGACTGTGGACTCTTGAATTTTGAGAAACCAGCAATACCCGCGGAATTGGGATTCCATCAATTGGAAAACATTGGAATTGTCTTTTCTCTGCCCATTTGATGAACCCTCTTGTTTTTCATTTAAATTGTCATTGAAAGTTAAAGCTTATTATTGTGTGTCTTTAAATTCTGTCACAAAACAGATTTAGGTTGATTCTTAAAGCCTATTAGTGTTCATTATTGTAAATGTTGCAAGTAATAATATATTATTCATTAAAATTAGAGTAGATGACCGGTCATTAAGCTGAAATCAAAACAAAGCAGGGTTAGTTAGTTAACTTATGATTTCTCAATAAACTCCTACACCAAATAAGAGTGTTTTCTTACTGTAATCTATACCACAGATTGTCTATTGTCTTGTCTATTGTTTATTAAATTGCTGGCTTTTATTCAAATGACTGGTGTTTCTTCAATTAATTTTACCACTCATCAATGCTAGAACTATTGCATTCGCTTTTCCTCCCCCTGCCAAACATTCTAGGTGCTACGGAAGAATAGGTGGTTTGAACAAATGACAAACTGAAATCAAAGAGGGAAATTAACTTTTAAAAATGAAATCTAAGCATGTGCATATTTTTTGACTGACTTTGCTACATGCTTTGTGTAATGTTTGATCATAACAAAGGATTATTTTGAAAAATGACTTTTAAATGGTTCAATCACATCACTCACCATTCCAAGAATGTATTTTCACATCACACAGTATAACCCCCAGTAATAGATTTCAATAGCGGTGAATTTTATTGTATTGTTCACAAATCATAGCCGTATTGTGCAGAGTTCAGCCTCCTTACCTCTTCTCAAGGAGCCTTTAAATCGGAACACTGAGGCCATTATTTAGCATATAATCATAATTTTCCCAGACTATTAATCATACTTACTCACTGATGGTTACTTCCAGTGCGAAGAAATAAATCTCTCTCAAATAATGCCATTAATCCACTAAGAAGCATCCTAGCAGGTATCCCAATACACAAACTGAATTAAAGTGCAGTAATTTCATACTGCCTGGCTTCTTTTCCCAGCATCTAATTTGTTCATTGCAGGGATCCATAATGTATTTTCCAGATTCAATGCCTTTTAATAACCTAGCATTTCTTTTTTTAAGAATTTGGCCTGTAATCCCACACACTATAAATGTAGTTTTATTGACTTGGGCAAATCTTATCCATGTTCCCCTCTCAATAATTTGCCTGAGAATTGAAATGGCTTGGAAATTGGAGATATAGGAAACCATTTTGGCGTGATGTAATGATATTTGGTACACTGTGAGCAAAGTCTATGTCATCTTCTAAACGATTTTAGACAGGAGTATGAAAATCAATATCTCTTTGGAGGCGTTACTGCCATTTTGATGGAAGCAGTTGACTACAGGTGGCGGGAGCAGGATCAAGTCGGGAATCAATCAGTTTCGGGTTATTTCATCCGAGGGAGGGGAAATGTAAAACCCTGAAGGGAGAGGGAGTCGTCTTGGAAAGATTCCATCGTGGTGGAAAGTGTGCACCATCTTGTCATGGTGGAAATAGGTTGAGTTTAAAGGATTTGTTTTAGCATTAATTGCAATTTACATGATTCATTCAGAAATATCAAAATCAAGAACATAATTGTGAATAACGGATGTAATCATACTTAATTAGTGGTGGACCAATAAGGGGAGTAATTCTATTTTTTCCATGGATACTTCCTTCCTTTGCTTTCCGCCCTGGTTGCACTGTTTCCAGATGTGTGAATTCGTACTCAAACATTTGACCAATCACATTTCAGCCATTATTGTTGCCAGGTTCAGAAAATGGCAGGGAGGCCTTTACAAGCAGATCTGAAGGAACTTGTAGAATAACGTCAGTGTACATAGCGCTATTGGTTTAGCCAATCAGAGTTTGTGTTGGCAAAATCAAGGCTTTTTGCAGACATAAGAAAATGTCACCTCGGGGGCCGTAATGCACTAAATTATAGTAGCATTTTTTTTTATTCTACAATGAACTCTTAACTCATTTAAACTGATCATTCTTATACGAGGCAGTTGTAATGCCGAGCAATTCTGAATCTCTCAGAAACATTTAACAAAATGTAAATTACAAATTTTGACTTTACAGTGCAACGACAAATACATTTTGCAATACAAGAATAAACTTTATACTTGTTAGGTAAAACACATTATCCCTAAAAAAGACAGGAAACATAAATTTAGACAATAACAGATGTGCAAAAAAAGATAAATTACAAAACAATTTGACATGTTTCATACTCAAAAAATGTAAAGTAAACAACAAAGTAATAAAACAAATGCATATTGATTAATCACAAGATACACCAAGCTTCTTAAAAGGAACCCGCTCTTGATTGATGGGGTGGCCCGCTCCTGTCATTCACTTACAAGGTCCCGCTCATATAGCCGATTCGTTCACAAATGAAACACCACAAAAGGCCATCACTGAAGGCTTAGGTGTTAATGCCCGCCCCGCTATTGATCTACTAAAAGTTTCAAATATGCTTGAAATCGTCTGAAGTGAAAAGCCCGAGACTTTACAGTGTTTATGTTTATTTGTTTTTGTTTTTTTCTGTTTTATATAACACCATTTCCACCTTCATTCAATTTATCTAATGAATGAATGTGACCAATAGGGGAACAATACAGTACTCACTAACTGATACCTTCTTGTACTTAAAATCTTCCTCTTTTTTTACATCTTCCTTTTTGACAAAAAAAAAACAGTTTCATTTCTTGCAGAAAATTAAAAATGTAACTTAAGCCGGAGCCGGGGGGTTTAAAAAGTGGCAAGGAGACAATCAGCGACCAGGGATGTTGGCACCACCGGGGCAGCCGCAGGTGCCCCGAATCAGTAATCATGACAATACAGTATCTTTAAGTGCATGCAATAGCTGGAAAACCACTTATGTAAAGCCATCTAAACATGCACTTTGATGCGATTATGGTATAGTCCAATTGAAATGGCTGGGTTAGTCCTTTCATTTTCAAATTTTTTCTGCATGTGTATTCAATCAAATGGGTCGAGTGCTTATGCGCATTACCATGCATGTGCAGTTTTTCCATCCAAGATATATATTTTTTCTTCGTTGGTGTTGCTAAGAACTGTGGTCTTGTAGTACAGAAACAAATGATACATGCCAACTTTGGCAAACTTGCTAAACAAGCCTCATGTGTGTTTGGTTGAATTTTGGCGGACATTTTTACTTTATTTTCAGCTCCCACGGTGAAAATGCCAAACTTGTATCCATAGTAAGTCCATGCTTCTGGCAAGCAATGCACAAGCAAAACTTGTGAACACCTGATACGCTGAAATGGAACACATTTTGGAGTTGAGAGAGACCTGGTTAATTTTAGTGATGGAAAAAAATACCATTATTTTAATTTCAAAAGTAAAGTGCAAAACTGACGTCTATTTGCGCCATAGCCGTGCTCCTGTTTTGCTTGCAATTGGATTACTTTTAAACGCCATGTATATTGGGTTGTTTATTTGTCACTATGCAAGTAAACTATTTATTTTGGCTTGCTCAAAAAATCTCAGTTTGACTATTTCCTGCATGTGAACATATCTAATATCATCCTTCTACAGGACTTAGTGACAAGCTGATAGTCAACAAGACTCTCAAAAATCCCCATTTCGACATGGGTGGATGAATGGATGGATGAATGGATGGATGGACGGATGGGTGGATGGATGGATGGATGGATGGATGGATGGATGGATGGATGGATGGATGGATGGATGGATGGATGGATGAAATGTAGCACAAAACACCAAATTGCAAATGACAGTAGAATAAGAATAAATAATACATGAACAAGTGTTACAATGAGCCATCACCATTTTAGTACTCCAGATGTCTGATCCTCATACATTTGTTTTATAAAGGCTAACATCTCGCCACTATAAAACATGTAATATACATGATGCAATAAAAAATAATAAAAGCAAACAAATATTGTACAATTAGAACTAGGCTCTCTAGGTACACATGCTCAATTGCCTACTCAAAAAAAATCACCGTCTGTGAAAGTGTATCCTGTACAAGTCTCATGAATCATCCTATTTGAGTGAATGTCTCAAAAAAGGCTAGCACACTAGTGACGTGCGGTGAGGTTTGTATCTGGTAAGGCACAGTCAGATTTACAAAAAATGAACCTACGTCTTATTCTTTTATTGATTGGAAGAGCAAGGAAGCAATATAGCATAGAAACAATTACATAATAATTTTTAAGAATCATATTTATAATATAAAATAAAAAATCAATTATTTTGAAAATAGAAAGTGACGTTAAATGAGAAATAACTAACACTGAATAAATATAACAATTTGATATATTTTTTTGTTTTGTTTGTGTGCGTGTGTGCTCGTGTGCGTGTGGGACCTTTCTTCAAAATGATATAACCCAGTAGAATGACAAATGTATAGTCATCAAGTAAAAAGAGCAATTACCTAAACATTAAGTACTCCGTATTGAGTAGAAATAGTACTATTCTTAGAAGTACTTTTTTTTAAATTACTTTAGGAGGTGGGTGAGCAACATGTGGCTCTATAGCCCCATGTGGCTCTTTAGCACTGCCCTAGTCGCTCCTTTTTCAGGATTCAAATGGAAAAATATGGGGAGGAAAATTATGCATTTTATCATTGTGTGGTTTTCTGTAAGAGGACAAATGCAACACAACCGTAACGTTTTCCAGTACTTTAAACCTTTTAGAATAAACATTAAATGAGTGGATTTTAAGTAAAATACATAAAGTACATTTATATATGGCTTTTGCATTTTTTTGCGGGGCGAAAATGTTTTTTTTTTTTGTTTTGTTTTCTTTGGTCCGTTTGGTCTTTTTCAACATTTTGGGTTGCCGATCCCTGCTCGAGGAGTAAATTAAATGTTTTACTCCCCCTCTCTGGTCATTTGTGGACTCTTGTATACTGCGGTAACGTTGAGATAAAAGGCTAGTAGCCATTGAGCATAGTCACCTTTAATATCCCTACATCTGCTCACCTTTCAACAGCAGCAAACGCTAATCTCACACCTGCTGCTGGTTTTCCCTCAGCTGTGCGATTCAATGAATCTCACCAAGTGGCACACTAATATCCTAATACAGACACAAGCACGTGCATAAAATGTCAGCGGGAATCCAAACACTGAACCACTGCTGATGGAGTCCCTCCCATTTTATTGAATTACTTCCCTTCCATGAAAGAACTATTAAGGACATTAGGGGAGAGGAGTGAGGGTGGTCATCTTGGGAGGCATGGGGGTAGACTTTAAATCAGCACGAGCATTTCTCACTCACGAAGCATCAAATGTGTCTATCCAGCTTTAGAGGCCTAAAATTAATAACATGTTTCCAAGGCAATCCCGTTAGCGCCGTCTAATCCGGCTCAGACTGAGAAACTTGACGACTGGTCTCAGAGGAAGTTGAAGGATTACCCAGCATCAATCTTCCAGACTACATTCGTCTGTTTTGGCTGGAGACTCCAGAAAAACATATCAGTTGCAGTGACAGACAGAAATTTGGACGCTTGACCTGAGCACTTTATTGTGCTCGCAACACATTCAAGGCTGAAGCGATGAAAAAATAACAGAATATTTTGCTACCAGACCGTGTGAAAGCATGCGGCTATAATATACATTTTTTTAAATGCTTCTTATCATTCTTATAAATTGCTATGACAATCAGGCCTCAAAATAGTGAAATCATGTCAATTTCTCAGACGCTGTGAGGTGTCTGCTGAATGCGCTAAAAAATCTACCCTGCCTCTCTTTCAACTGTCCAACAAATGTGTTTTTATAGCATAAGAATAGAATTGTCTTTATTGTCATTGATATCAATGTTGTGAAACATTGAATGAAAAAAATAGACATGACACTTTCTTCTTATTAACTATCCTGGGTTATGAAAATAGATCCGCCCTAAAGGGTGTGGAAAACAAAGAACAGCAACATCAAAGGCCAACAGTAACGATGATGTAAACAGTGCATAATAGGTAGAATAACAAACAACAGTAAAGAATAATAGTCAAAATAAAACCCCTGCAACTGCCTTTGCAGGTGTCCAATATTAAAGAATAGAAGGAACCAGAATAAACTTAACACTCATGTTTTCCAAAGACAAATTAGGTTTAACGGGTTTAAACTAGTATAGACTAATAGGATATCATAGTGTTATGAAATGCCTTTGATTGACTTCACTACTATGCACGTATTTTCGGCTATACTGGAAACAAAAAAACAAAAAAACAGTTTTTCAATGATGGAAGCTTTAAAACCCTTACAAACTTTTACATTTATATTAATACTTTGCAATTTAAATGTAACCACAATTTATTCTGTAAATTTTGGTGATAAGTTTGATCTGTTTTTTTTTATTGGACACTTGCAAAGGAGATTGCATAGGATGCCAGTTCGTCATTTTGACTATTATACCTCGCTGTTGTTTGCTATTTGGACATTTATGCTCTCTCATAATTTTGAGCATCTACCAAACTATAAACTTGTCAATTGGCATCCGTTATGGACTGTGAAAGCAATGCTACATTCATTAAATGTTTGCTGTGGTTATGGGAAAAGGCAAGATAATTACAACCTCTGTATTTACACGTCTGTATTGTGTGTATGAAAGCCTCTCTGTGGTCTGCTTTCAACAATAACATTAAATGCAAGGCAGCTGAAAAATGCATTACGATAAAACTAATTAAAGAAGTAATGTACGTTCCAATTAGTCTGTGTGCCTGAAAGTGGGAGAAGGGACTCCGATGACAATAAGCCAGACAAGTTTTATCACAATCTAGGTTTGTTCTTGTCTTAGCATAAGATTTACGATTAAAGACTCATACAAGTTGGTAATACTTGAAATTAGAGGCACTGTAACTGGGCCTGCCAAAAGAAAACCTATAATACAGCGACCATTTATCCCCAGCCCTCATTTACACACACTTTTACAGGCATTGAAACAATTACATTACTTTATGACTTGTGGTTGCATACGTTTTCAAGCTACTCTTAAAGGCATCATAAACTCGGTGTTCGTACAAGCAATCTCACACACAGTGCAAATATTCCGATGCACACACGATTACGATAGTAAGAACGGCAGAGCTGATTAAAACAATTAACAAACCATGTTAATTGAGTGGAAAAAGCTTGTTGCGTAATAATAATGAAGTCAATTTATTAGGGGTCATAAAAATTAAGAGATGATGTGTACTGAGTCGTAAGGGAAACGTTTGACTCAGAAATAGAGCCCTTTAAGATATGCGCAGTTTGATACAGCACATTAGTTGAAACCAAAGCCCTAAGCTAGTACTGATATAATAGGTTATAGTTAGGGCCCGATTATAGTCTGGGTCCAATTATTCGGTCAAGTCCTTGTTTAAAATATGTTTTTCTGTTCATAACATTTTGCAGGGTTTTGATTATATTATAAAACATGTAATTAAAAAATACTAGTATTTTTTCGTTTTTTTGATCCAGCCTTTAGGACACATTGTGGAAAATGTATATGCATTTGTTGTTGGGGAACATAAGCAAAATGTGTTGATACAATGCAGTGGTGGCATACAATGCAGTAGTGGGCCGTGTATTTTACACCTAGGCCTTCAGTAACGGGCTTCAGTCATGTGAAGTGAACGACAGGAGCCATGTCCCCACTAATCAAGAGCCAGTTGTCTTCGAGACCCTTTTTTTCCTCTTGTGATTGTTAGTATACATGTTATTATTTTAGGGATTCTATATTGATGATTTAAAATTTGATAAGTGTAAAAAAGGTTTGAATTGTTTTGTATTTTACCTTTTTCTTACACCCGTTAATATTTTAACTTATATTTCCCGTGTTTTTCAAGGCTAATGGGTTTGACATAACAAATGTTTATTCTTGTATTACTTTTTTTATTTTGGTTAAACTGAAACTTCAATACTTTGAAATTTTGTTTTGTTAAGTGTTTTTCTAAGATTCCAAATTGCTTAACATTGAATTTACCTAAGATGGAAAAGTGCAAAGTTTAAAAGAGTTGTAGGGTTAAAAAATAAAATCTATTATATTTTAGTAGAATACTATAACTGCCCTCAAACCTGGCTGATGTTTTCTTACGCCTCCAAGAAGGCCTTGATGTCACCAACTCAAAATTCAATTGGCTAATTCAACAGCTTTATCGAAAACTGATATTGTCCTGGCCTTCCAGCGGATTACAGACTGCACCAGCAAGTAATAGCTGAAATGGTATTGGTTGAATGCTTGATATAAACGCACATATCTGGAAAGGGAAAGCACTTAGAGGAAGCTAATTAGCTAATAATTTGATTACTTCACACGAATCAGTTATGTTTTCGGCCACCAGTGATACTATGCTACCAAAGCAAGGAACATTTTGTGACATAGTACTGTGATGAGTGTCTGCAGATGCAGAGTGAGGCACGGAATTCTCTTGCCTCATTGCAGAGGGCAATACTCAGACCAACTGTTCTGATTTTGGGCAAACTTCAGCCCCAAACAATAATATTGATTTATCATATTACTCCCATGCTACAGTTTATATATTGCAATCAATTGATGTATAAGATGTAGGTTCATTTATTGTGCCTCACCAGACACTAACTTCAACGAACGTCACTGACTCTGGCATATACCAAACGTTCATTTTAAGTGTCAACATTATATTTGACAACCTTCCAGGAGGACAAGTACTCAATGAAGTCTCAGCTTGTGTATGTGACTTGGTCTGAGGCTTAAGAAGGTGTAAAGATATTACGAGGATGGATTTTTAATGTTGCGCGATATTTTTATCGCTCGCAATGATTTTTCTCGATTCATTGTGACTCCGGGGTTTCTTAGTTTTCATCCATCTATCCATTATCTGCACCACTTACCCTCAGTAGGGTCGCGGGGGTGCTGGAGCCCATCCCAGCTATCTTCGGCCAGTGGGCCGGGGACACCCTGAACTGGTTGCCAGCCAGTCGCAGGGCACAAAGGGACAGACAATTCGCTCACTCATTCACACGTAGGGACAATTCAGACCCGCCAATTAACCTGACATGCATGTTTTTGGAATGTGGAAGGAGTGCCCGGAAGAAACCCACGCAAGCACGTGGAGAACATGCAAACTCCACACAGGAGGATCGATCTCATGACCTCAGAACTGTGCCGCACACGCAATAACCACTGTGCCGCCGTGCTGCCCTGTTTTTTAGTTTTAATTCTGTAAATATTTTATAGTGCATTTTCAGTCGTACAAAGTTAGGAGGTAAGAGGTAAGATTGTCTCCTATCAATTCTCCTTAACCTATAAAACGAATGTGTGAGAAAAAATAAATAAAAAAAGGGGCTTCACACTTTCTGCTCCTCTGTATTTATCTAAAACTAGCCTCCATATTTTAAGTGTACCAGGCAATCATTAGACACTGAGTGGTTTAAATGTTATGACCAGGAAAAAAAGGGAATTTATTTTGATGGGCACAAAATTTTAGCAAGACGCATCACAACAAACTTGATATCCACAAATCAATTCAAAATGGTACAACACCAAAATACTGCCTCCACTTTCAGTGCAGAAAAACACAAAATATCAAGTGGTGAAGTGCAGACCTTATGCATGCTCAACCAACGCCCGGATGAGTAAAAAACTGTCAATGCTTGTATGATCCCTTTTAGGACCATGTATGAGCTTGAAACCGGTTCTACAGTTCCACTTTAGGCTAGAGATGGGGAAAAACTCCAAAATTCATGTTTAAATCGTAACTGAGCAATGCCATGCAATCTGGGCAGGCATGTGGGGATGTGCCTCACCTGTCGTCATGGAAATATAAATTTTTAAAAAATGAATAATTGTTATATGTATTCTGAGTTAACGTTCTTTCTCATTTACATTCACGATTTTGTGATGTCTTCTTTTTAAAATTGCTTAATTTTCACATTACACGATGGATACTATTAATACAATTCGAATGTAACGTATTACTGTGCTGAGTGTCTGCAGGTATAGATTGAGGCATGCAATTCCCTTGCCTCATTCAAGAGGGCAATCGAGAGACCAGGGATTCTGATTTGGTGCACCGCTCAGCCCCAAACACTAGAATTAGTGATAGTATTAGCAAGCTAACAGCAAGTCAAGCCAACCAGTATTTATTTTTATTTCTTTGTCGTTGTATTCTCTTTTTTCTTTTTCAACATGGAGTGTTACCTATCTGTTAATACTTTTATAGGTTGAAATAAGACAAGAAAAGATTTGTTTTCCCTGCTACAGTTTAGATATTGCTTTCTTTCTCTGCTAATAAAATGATGAATAAAATGTAGGTTCATTTATTTTTAAACGGTGCCTCACCCAACACGAACCTCACTGAAAGTCACGGATCTATCACGTTTTTATCAACACAAATACTATACACTTTCATTTCATTCACGATTACTGCACTGAAAAAGGTAGAATGCTTTTTCGGTGAAATGTCTCATTTTGCCCACACACTTGATTGAACGTTTTTTTTACTGTTCGTTTTTTTTATGTAGTGGTAAGGAACTGCAGCAATGTCAGGCTGTCAGCAAGGTAAGTGTGTATTTTCATGTGTGCCTACTTAATTGCTTTTGAAAACTGTCACAATCTTTCTCTCGAACTCTGCCCATCGCTGTCCACTAACACAAGCTAATGGTTTTTTGTACCATTTTAATGGATGACAGCACTGATAATTAATCAGCGTTTATAGTGCCTATTAAGTATGTGATTGGATATTATTCAAATAGTGTTGTGTTGAAGTTGGTGGCTACCGACTATGGGAAGAAAAATGGGAGTATCAACCAGAGCAAAGTGATGACAGCTGAGTTGCATTTGCCATTTGTTAGCTGGATAACTTGATCTATCTGATGTGAAGTTTGTTGTTGCTGTATTTCCCAACCAAGTCTGTATTTCTCCATTATTACACCAGACAGGAGCAGCTGATTGCATGTCACGCAATAAGAATTCCAAACGTATTTTTTATTTGTATTAAATATATAACGCTTTTTAGTATGGGTAAATGTTTTTTTAACTTTGACTGTGCAAGACCAAACATACTTACGGTAAATTAATTCAAGTCATGTTTATTTGTATAGTCCTTTACCACAAAAAGTCTCAAAGGGCTGCACAGACCGCATACTATAACAGCAATTAGACTGTAAGACGAAAAGGTTTATCTTGGGTGTCAATTTAGGTATTCTAATGGAACAGTGGCAGACCGTGCTTTTCACACATAGGCCTTCGGTAATGATATATCTGTATCAATAACTATTTTATGGCTATAAAACATTTTCTGCAGCTACAGTGTGACACGATAATACACTGCATCAATAACCTCATAAAATGCAGCAATGTTAAGGGATAAAGCCACATTTTACTCACCAAAAATCCTTTTCATTTGTGCACCAAGACAATCCTCCTTTCTTTCCTTAAGAACATACCTAATTCTCTGTTGTACAAATTCTTTTCTGTCCTGTAGTATTTCTGGCATAGGTTTGTATTCAATTTAGTCAGTTTGGCAGAACCAGTGAACACGAGGACTTTTTTCTTCAGGTTTTTGTTGTGGTACTTCTGGTACCGTCCCCTATCCAATCAAAGTTTGTCAAACCAGTGATATTACCTATCTTATTTTTATTTTTATTGACTTATTTTCATGGTTACCCTGGAGTGTCGTGTCTAATCTCGCCGCATGCAATGTTTCACCGCGTTGATATCAATGACAATAAAGACATTATTCTAATTCTATATTAATTTTACTTTCACTTCACATTATTTAATCATTCCTTTTGGTTTTCAGGATGCTACATTACAATCATGCAAAAAAAAAAAAAAACACACAAAAGGGATAGTTCTAATTATAGTAATCGTAAATGTCAATTAACAGTACCCAAAATCAAACTTTTTTATTTAAAGAGAATAATACATAAACATACCGGTAGATCCAGTAGAAAAACAGCAATCATTGAAAACCCATCAGATTAGATTAGATTACTTTAGATGAGATCAGATTAGTGTATATATCCCCAAACTCGATATCAATCATAATTCCAATCTCAGACATTTTAGGACAAATACATATTTTTAACGTCAAACAATTTGCGAGCTCCGTTTCCTCTTAATGAAATAGATTTAAATAAACCAGCTTGATACAGGGAAAAAAACAATTAACTCTGACACTCTTTGAAATAGCAAGCAGTCGCACATGAAAAACTCGGGAACCTTTTTTCACAAGACCTGAAGGAACGGAGCTGCTTCTACTTTTTCTTTGTCATCAACAGTATGATATGCCGCAGGGGATTTTGAGGCAGCTCCATCTTGTCCGGTGAATCCATCCGGTGCAAATTCATCCGTCTGCTTTGGGGCTGACAAACCGGACAACAGCACACAGCAGCCACATTTAAGACTGCACGGTAAAAATATCATTGCTGCCCAGCATCCAGCTGCCTGCACTTCAAGAGCTCCGAAATGTTTAAGGGAAACAGAATTGGGGATGCCAAACACAGGGGCAGTTTGTGTCCTAGAGTATCACCCGTATAAATGACACCCCCCAAAAAATCGGTCAGGGTACTATTACTGTAGGTAATTTGTTCTGTTGGCAATTTCACTTATTTTCAACACGTGAGGTTTCAAACCAGAAGCACCCAGAAGAATGCCCTAATACCTTGTCACTTGTGTTTGTTACTAAATACAGAGCAAAGATTCCTATGCATAATTATGAATGAAATTTCCTTGTGTTGCAAGGGGTTATCATTTGCGACTTAATACTAAAGTAATTGTGTTACAGGAGAGTTCCTGGAACGCAATTACCTTTCTCAGTAACGAGTACTGTAACGCGTTACTAATAAAATTATGTAATTCTGATTTCATGACTAAGTTACTTCACTAAATATACAGATCATCAATCATAGTGTTATTTAAATGATGAGTTTTTTTCACATACATACCTCATCAAATCGAGAAAATACTTGATGCGTGTTTATATTTACCTACTAAAAACAAGAACGCTAGATTTCTCCTCATTTAGATTATCTATTATCTATGCTGTATGTACTTGCATCTAAGCTGATTCTAAAATTACAGAAGAAACATACTAAAATAAGGAGTCAGCTTAAATGTACCGGTACATATTTGGTTGTGTGTCATTAGTAGCGAATGGTGGGCAGCGCATGGTAGGCTTGGATATGGAGTGTCAGCTCCTGTAAGTTTTGGCAAGCTCTCAAGATTCCACAAGCCAGTAAATATAAAAGGGTTCATTGCTTCCATAGGTTTTTATTAAAAAATTTTGTGTGGAAAGTTTGGGGGTATGTTAGTCAAAATGAGAATATATTTCGAAAATAAAAACATGAATATTTTACTTGTTTAGACATTCAATATCTCATGAAGTTGTTTAAATATATTGTCTTCATTTGAATTATCAATAACTGACTCATACATCCCTTCATTGGGACAAACGACAAAATAAAATATTTTTCATAAGTTTTGACAGCTGCACTTCAACGTTTCACATCACCAATTGCTCTGAAAAAAATACTCTACCGTTGCAGTATTTCAGCTTTATAGTGTATTTTATTGTTTCGCTTAACTCATTCTCAATGCTCCCAACAACATTGTTTTCAACAGTTTTATCTCCCCCCCAAAAAAGAAAAAGAAATCCTGGTTGCAAGAAGAAAAAAACATTGGCAGAAAACTCAGAAAACAATCCGGTTGCCGTTTTCACTTTACGGTGGGAGTCACTTTCATGGTTGTGCATTTAGAAATCCAGGAGAGTAAATTCCCAGTAACTCTGGGTGTGAGTTACTGGGAATTTAAAATCGATTCAATCCAAGTAAATACTGGGTAGTATTGATCAATACCGATTTAATACTGATCATTTTTGCTTGGAAATGTCATGATCATTGAATAATAGAACCACCCCCCTTGAGCTATTTTACATCTACAATAAACAGAGTAGAAACATTTTTGTCACTAAAAATGTTTCATTTTTCAATGAGTCAGTAGATTTCAAACAAACAGAATACAAAATATTATAAGATATTTCTATTTCAACTGTCTCAGAACAAAGAAAGGGTCAAATAAAAAAACAGCAGAGTAACAAAATTACAAATATAGCAATATCACTATGTCAATAATATCTTGTGTTGCATAAGATTTTTAAAATACAGTCAGAAAGTGCAAATAGTGTAAAAAAAATCTAAAAACCTTTAATAGTATAAAAGATAAAATACTTCTACTACAACAACGGTTACAAAGCACAAGTCAAGAGAGTCAAACCCAAAAAACTCAGCAATATAACAAACAACTGATGTATTGGTTTTTGTTCAGTAACGGTAACATGTTTCCATTTTGGGCTGCAGCTGATTTGCCCTCTGAGGGTTGAACTTTTTTCATGTGTTTATGTCAATTTGGCCACAGTAGCTGAACACTTTAACACACATATGACACCTGGCACTGTCCTTTTCTGATGTTGAAAAAAAAGTCCACAGCGTGCTGCACTTGCTGTTTGCCTTTGTCATTTTTAGCTTCTGGGAAGGGTTCAAGCGAAGAGTCAAACCCAAAAAACTCAGCAATATAACAAACAACTGATGTATTGGTTTTTGTTCAGTAACGGTAACATGTTTCCATTTTGGGCTGCAGCTGATTTGCCCTCTGAGGGTTGAACTTTTTTCATGTGTTTATGTCAATTGGCCACAGTAGCTGACCACTTTAACACACATATGACACCTGGCACTGTCCTTTTCTGATGTTGAAAAAAAAGTCCACAGCGTGCTGCACTTGCTGTTTGCCTTTGTCATTTTTAGCTTCTGGTAAGGGTTCAAGCGAAGATTTGGCCCACTCTTCTGGCTGACAGGCGGGATGCAGCGGCATACAAGGTGAGGAGAGGTGCTAAAAGTCTGCCTCACAGTCACACGAACAGGCATAAACTTAAAAAGTGGCCAAGAGCGCTTGCTGGGTGAGAGAAGGAAGGACTGCACTATTTACATATAGAAGTAGCAGCTTTGAGGAAATTGGTGGCACGGTTAACTATCGATATAAGACAATCGTATCGATCGATTCCAAGTACTTGCCTAGTATCAATAATGTCAATATTTGAATCAATCCGCCCGCCCTTAGTGCAGACCAAAGTAGAGCTCGATACTTGAAAACATATGTACTTCTACATTGGTTTTAAACGCCGATAAATGAATGATTGTTTGGTCAAGGTTTGTTGTGTGATCAACTGGCGACCAATGGGTCAAGCCTCCCAATTTGACCTGCATTAAACCTCAGTTGTAATCTTATGTCAGTCATGCTATGGAAATTGATACTTATCCCCCCTCCCAAAACCCCCCAAAATGTTTATTTAAATCTTCCCACATATATAATTTGACATGGATAAGGACAACATTTGGCTTAAACAAATGCACCCAAGCCAAAAGAAATGCTGAGGTTCACAGAAAGTTTTTAGATTGTAATCCGTTTATATCAAGCACTCTGCGCTAATAAATGAAATCATCTGCTGCTACTGGCTTGTTGCCAAGTTGACATAAATAAATTAGGCAACAGATTTACTCCAACCTCCTTCCATGATTGCACCTGGTGTCTCAGAGCAGAAACCAGTGTAATTCCGATGATAAAAAGCTCAAAATTAATTTCATTACAGCTCTGGTAAATTGATCAAATAAGGCTTTTCATCTTGATAGAATCCGCTAGTAAATTTGTGAATGAATGGATAAAGGGACAAACAAAATGAATTGCAATCATGGTAACACTCGCTGCATGAAGCCACCTATGCACTCACTCTAAAAAGGGAAAATTGCAAAGATTTTTTAAACTAAGACCAATGACAGACACCACATTTTATTATTGACTTATCCAAATATTAGTGAATGTTTTTCTGATCAATTAAAGTACCACAAAGCTAAACATAGATGTGCCTTTGCTAAACTGATAACATGTATGTCAGTAAGAGTATTGTACAGGCTGTTTCACTTATGTAAATTACAGTTTTCAATGTGCTTCAGACAATTGGCCTATACGTATTCACTTAAGGTAGATGGTCTTCTCTTGATATCAACTTCTTAAAGGTGGGGTGTGTCATATATTGGTATTCAATGCATTGGGAGCTCTACTTACAAATGATTCTACGTAAGAAAGTTCCAGGTTAAAAAGTACCTGAACATAAAACTTACAAAGGCGTTTCAGGATACAAAGTCAAAAATACAGCACAGTATGCGGTGCTATTAGCCGCTCCCACAGTTTCCCAAATGTAAACTAACTGGCTATTGCTTCAAATCTACCTGGCAACCCAGTGCGCATGCATGCTCCCAGCATGCTCTCCATGTCATCGTCAAAGTTCAGAGTTCGAAGACGAGGAGTATATAGGTTCCATCAAGACAGCGGGGGGCAGGACGCAGCCATCTTTTAATCAGCCCAAATTTAAGACATTCAGGCAAAATTCCAAGAAGTCTTAGAAATTGTGAAAAGGAATCACTCGGAAAAAGTGTCGACCAGAAAAGTGTTGACCAGTCATGAAATTGCTACGTCTGCCTCGGGCATCTTTGCAGACAGTCAATAGCCGGCAAAAGCAGACGTCATTAGATCCTTTTTCTCAAGAAACTCAAGGCAAAAAGGTAAAGTAATATTTGTATTATTTCCTTTATTTATATATATTTCTATATATATATATATATATATATATATATATATATATATATATATATATATATATATATATATATACAATGAGAGAGAGAGAGAGAGAGAGAGAGAGAGAGAGAGAGAGAGAGAGAGAGAGAGAGAGAGATGGATGGATAGATAGATAGATAGATAGATAGATAGATAGATAGATAGATAGATAGATAGATAGATAGATAGATAGATAGATAGATAGATAGATAGATAGATAGATAGCCGAGATTAGTGGAGAGGTGGGCGTCGCGCTGGACTGGTCCCTAATTAATTGTAGACAAGTGATAAAAACAAACGATCCACATTCACACACATGGTCAATTAGCTGTGGTTAAAAAAAATGTCCAGAATTATAATTCAAACTAAGATTTTATCAACAGCGAGGTGATTGTGTTAGGCCTATTTAGTGAAGCCCTAACCTGTCACATGATATGGCTTTATTGTTGTATTGTTTTACAAGCCTTCAAATTCAAAAATAACATTTTTCAACCATGAAACAGGTAGAATGAGGGTTGAAAAAAAAGACTTCATGTTTAGTGAAATACTTTCTGGTCACAGCCTGATTACTTGGAAGTTTGCCTGATGATTTTGTTTTAAATACTTTCTACGAGTACTACACATTCCAAAAACATGAATTTATTGTAAACTATGAGCAGTAGTGGGCATGTTGCTGACGAAACAGTAATTAGTTACGGTTACAAGGTACTTCATTTAAAAAGTCATTCAGTTACTTTTCCAATATTACTGACACCATTAAGCAGCACGTCATTCTGACAGTAACTATCTAGTTATAAATTACCATGTATGTACTCACATATAAGTCAGACCCCTAAAACTACTTTAAATATCCACAAAATTAAAAAAGAACACATACACTAACCTGTTGGAGCAGTTAATCTTTCATATAATTGGCTTGTGCAATCTGGATAGAGTGAATCAAGGAAGCAAGGTTTTTGGTGCTCTGAGGAGAGTGATGAACAAGAGTATGAGTATGGATGTTAAGAGGCGACTGTATGAGAGTGTGATTGTGCCGACTGTGTTGTATGGTGCAGAGACTTGGAGCCTGAAAGCAGATTTAAGAAGGAAGTTGAATGTTTTTGAGATGAAGTGTTTGAGGACTATGTTTGGAGTGACAAGATTGGATAGACTGAGAAATGAAATTGTGAGAGACAGAACTGGAGTAGTCGTGGAACTGAGCAAGCGTGTTGATAAGAGAGTACTCGGTTGGTTTGGACACATGGAGAGGATGGATGAGGAGCGAATGTTGAAGAGGATCTACAGAGCAGAAGTCAATGGAAGGAGACCAAGAGGAAGGCCGCGAATGACGTGGATGGATGGTGTTATGAGTGCACTGCAGGAAAGAGGTCTAAATATAACGGAAGCTAGAGCTCTTGTTGGTGATAGAAAGGAGTGGAGAGGTGTTGTGAAAGGATAGTGGGATTGTGGACGCGTTCTTAAGGATGGGCTGGGCACCCGTATGATGCGGCAGGGGTAAACCAGTGGAAGCTGTCGGGCCCTGCTGTTGAACAAAAGAGTGTGTTGTGTCACCCTGACACGAGTGACATGGCCGCTTTCTGGTGTCCCGTTTCATCTGGAGGGACGAAGGCATTACTAACTTGGGTGCCGAGGTGCCTAACTTGTTTGGGTGTTTGGACAATTGGGTTGGCCATGGTCCAAAAAAAATGTGTGTGTGGTTTTTTTTTTTTGTTTTGTTTTTTTGTGATTTATTTCCCTTTTATTTTATTTGTTATTGTATGTGTGTGTCTTGCTGTCGGTCACCCCTCTTGAGGGATATGACCAAGGTAGATAGATAGATAGATAGATAGATAGATAGATAGATAGATAGATAGATAGATAGATAGATAGATAGATAGATAGATAGATAGATAGATAGATAGATAGATAGATAGATAGATAGATAGATAGATAGATAGAGAGAGAGAGAGAGAGAGAGAGAGAGAGAGAGAGAGGGATAGATAGATAGATAGATAGATAGATAGATAGATAGATAGATAGATAGATAGATAGATAGATAGATAGATAGATAGATAGATAGATAGAGAGAGAGAGAGAGAGAGAGAGAGAGAGAGAGAGAGAGAGAGAGAGAGAGAGAGAGAGAGAGGGAGGGAGGGAGGGAGGGAGGGAGGGAGGGAGGGAGGGAGGGATGGATGGATGGATAGATAGATAGATAGATAGATAGATAGATAGATAGATAGATAGATAGATAGATAGATAGATAGATAGATAGATAGATAGATAGATAGATAGATAGATAGATAGATAGATAGATAGATAGATAGATAGATAGATAGATAGATAGATAGATAGATAGATAGATAGATAGATAGATAGATAGATAGATAGATAGATAGATAGATAGATAGATAGATAGATAGATAGATAGATAGATAGATAGATGGATGGATGGATAGATAGATTAAATAACATAAAAGCATAACAAACATTTTTTCCATGCTACAGTTACGACAGAATATTGGGCAAATAACGTCAACAGCAAACACGCAGAGTTGTGTCAGTCACGTTCTGCTTTTCAATTCATCCTCATCAAAGTTCACTTTCATTTGAAGCACAAAACACATAGCTCTATGAGGCTAAAGCATCAATTGTTTCCTTTTAGCACTAAGAAGAGTCCTCATTAGCATATTTTACTAAACTGCCACTCATAAAAATGACAGTCTTCCTAATTATGTATTACAGAGATGCATCGTATGGATCAGCTTCTGTCATTTTCATTGTTGCTAGAATTTGAACACCCACACATTATGATTATTATTTGGCTTTTAAGTCAGCATGGTTCAGAATTTCTATTGTATTTACTCTCTTTTTATTATTATTTTGATGGTTTTAGTTTTTATATCTGTTTGTGCAGCCGTGGTTATTTTTGAAGTGCTGCATAAATAAAGTTGCGTCAATACCGAGATTGCTGCAGTTCAAATGTTTTTTTTTTAATTCATTTTAGATCGTATGCCTTGAAATACGCTGAAAAAACAATTAACACTAAACAATTTGAACAAACGGTTCAATGAACTGCAATAAGTCCAGCATTCATCCACACCTCATATTGCATTCTAAATAATGAATAAATGTGAAATGTGTTGGCAGCGTATTGCGTCAGACTTAAGGCTTTATTTACTGTGCATGGGGACCTGACCTGCCCCCGAAAAGCAAAAGTCCAGGTAGGGTTGAAATGCTTGAAAAAGGGGAAAATATAAATATAACAATAACAATAACAACTACCCTCAAAACACATCACCAATTAATCCAATGTGCCTGCTTGCAAAAAAACAGGAGGGAAAATCTTTAGTTCCACTAAAAGCCCTGAAAAAATATAATACAGGAAGAAGGTAGGTGAAAAGTAATGAAATACAGAGTCCAACAAGAGGGCATTTTTGTCAGGGATTTGGTGACCTGGTAAGCAATCTACGATAAGTCTGTTTAGAACTTAGCCTAAAACACTTAACTACTGTTCTAAGTGTTAATATTTATTATGTAATGGGTAATGTTAGGTTTTTGTTTTAAGTTAAATGTTGTGAATTGTAAAATATTTTGTGTGTTATGTTAATTGGACCCAATGAATATCCATCCATTATCTGCACCACTTATCCTCACTAGGGCCGTGGGGTTCTGAAACCCATCCCAGCTATCTTCGGACAGTGGGCAGGGGACACCCTGAACTGATTGCCAGCCAGTCACAGGGTACATAGAGAAAGACAACTTATTCACACCTAGGGACAATTTGGACCGGCCAATTAACCCGACATGTATGTTTTTGGAATGTGGGAGAAAACTGGAGTGTCCGGATCAAACCCACGCAAGCACAGGGAGAACATGCACACTCCGCACAGGCAGACTGGTAGCTGGACCTAGGAACTGTCCAGCAAGGAATTATATTGTTTTTAATTTTACAGTATTGTGCACAGAATTATTATTTTCACCCGCATTTGTCTTGTTGATGCTTGTCAACATTTATGATGTTATTTTCTGTGTTTTGTGATTAACACAGAAGATAACATCATCAATTTCTCAATTGGGACAATTGAGAAATTGCAGTTTGAAATTCAACAATCTGATTTTTACTTTTAAAGCTTAGACATTTATTTTTTTTGTAATTTACTAAAATTCCAAAGGAAAAATAAAATGTGACTTTTGGGTGGTTATTAGTTTATAGTTTAGTAGACCATCAAGTGTGTAGAGAAACATCAATGATTTTCTAACTTGCTAGGAAAACGGGACAGGACTGTACGAATGAACCCCCACAATGCCAAGGTCCAAATCTGTTCTAAAAGCACTCTTCTGAGCCCTTTCTTTTTTCATTATATGTCTTAGATTACAAAAAGCAATTATGACAAGTATTTTAACCGTGCAATATAGTCAAAGTAACAAATAACAGTGAGGTATCATAGTCAAAATAACCAACTACCATTTCATGCAATCTCCTTCGGAGGTGTCAAACATTAAAAAAAGGCATTGACTTATCAGTAGGAAAACATGATGTTTTAGTTTGACATGAATAGGTTTTAGTCACTGCAGTTTGAGAGATATGGTTGACGTAAGTATCATTACTCATATTTGTGGCAAGCAACCACAAAGAGGATGTATTTGTTCTTCATTTGCTGAGCTTTTAATTTGTACTATTTTGTTGATTATAAACATATTTTTTTCTGCTTGTGAGGGCGTATGCTAGACATCTACCAAACTAGAAGATGTGCAAGCAATAAAGGCCCTTTCAAAGTGTCAATGTTGTTGTGAAAAGAGCTACTATTGTCCATCCATTTATATAGCACTTATCATGTTCAGGGTCCCAGCATGCTGAAATCAATTTTGGACTAGTAACTTGTAAACAAAATGGCATATATAGGGACCGATGAAGGCTAAATTTTCAGTCAATGTTGGCAAACTCTGAAATAATCCATTGATTGGTTTTACATGCAAGCAATAATGTAATAATGCGTAAAAACAGGCTGCAACACAAATACTGTACTGTATCTTATTTGGGTTATTACCATTAAGAACACGATTAGGAGAGTTAATTTGTTTTCTTGTTCAGTTTTGGAGTTATTTCACTTGAGGTATTGATATGCTTTGTGCGCAAGTTAATTTTATTTCTTATTTACTCGCAAGGAATGCAGCTCTTCATGCTAACTTGAGCAGGTCTGCCCCATGTTAGGAGGCACCAGCTGAGGTGGCTTGGGCACCGGTTTCAGATGATACCTCCATAGTTGGGTGTGTTGGTCGTATCCGGTGTCGGGCATGTTACGTTAAAAAAGTAATTAGTTTTAGTTACTTACTTCTTCTTCCAAAAAGTAACTGCATTAGTAACTGAGTTACTATATCATCATAGTAACTACTTACCAGAGAAAGTAACTACTGCCGTCACTTAAAAAAATTAAAGTTGTTGAGTATCAAAGAATTCAAAATTTTCTGAACAGTATTTGAGTCAGTTGAATAGAGCAGACTGGTAGTTGTGTTATAGGACCTTGTAATATTTATTGCACCAACTAGCAACAGATTTATCATACACTTGAAGTCCCACAAAAATAAACAGTAATCTATATAATAAAATAACAATCAGCAGTAAACAATACAGAACGGGTTTAATAAATAAAATGTAACTCTCACAACCAGAGACAACGGGTCAAGACATAGCCTACTGTACTTCTAGTAATTTGTTCACAACAAAATTAAATTGTAAAACTATATAAATTGTGTTTCACTGTATAGAATAAATCACAATCTCTAGTCAGACAACTGCTCAAGTAGACATATGCTGAAGTACTCCCAAACGTTTTCACAAGACAAAGGTAAACAGTTAAACAATTTAAAGTGCATTTAACACTTCAGTGTAAAATAAATAAATCTAACTCTCACAACCTGAGACAACCGGTCAAGTAGACTTCTGCAACTGCACTTCAGATATTTTGTTCACAACAAAAGTCAACAGTAAAACAATATAAAGTGACTGTCCAATCCCTCTCTCCCTCCATCTCCATCCTCCCCCTCTCTCTATCCCTTTATCCTGGAGTTTTGGAGCAATTAGTTCCAGAAGAGAAGGAAGACCCAGATGCGTAACGTTTCTCACACAAGCTTTACTTTATGGGAATGGGGCAGTCATGCACGTTAACACAAACGCCAGTGATTCGGCGATCGCTGGGCGGAAGAAGAAAGACAGAAGTCTGGCATGGAACAAAAGGAAGACAGAGACCAACAAGATCGATACCAGCTACACGAGCCGATACCGGGCAGATGGTGTCGATACCGGACAGAACGGGACTGACAAGATTGATTACAGATATAGGAGACTGGAGAGAGAGATCAGACAGAACGAGATAGACGGGAACGATACCAGACAAAGGAGACCGGAGACAGATATCAAAAAAGGACGAAATAGACGGGATCGATACCGGACAGGATACACAAACAGGATACTGGATAGATTCAAACCCACGTCTTGCGGGTGCAGAGGTCTGTTGACAGACTGACAAGGAGTGGATGTGAGCACTGAGTTTAAATAGGAGGGAAGCCAATCAGGCAACGAGCCACAGCTGGAGCGGGCGGGGCCAAGTGAGGGAAATGGGCAACCATGACATGAAACGTTTATTTTTGGCACTGCACTTGCAGTGCACATTTGATTTGAGGGACTCGGCCCCAAGTAAACCCCAAGCTGCGTAGTTATGGCGAAATGCACATTTCGCCGCCTAAGTAGGCACGGCCTAAGTAAAGCTTCATGTTTACTTTGGCGGCACATTAAAGCGTCTGGTTTATTTTGGGCCCGGTTATCAAATAAAGTTAATCTGTCGGGTTTGGGTTTATATACCCGCGACTCAGGTCGGGTCGGGCTGAATTATTTGGGGCCAATCTTTCCTATGGTTGGAGCCCATCACATCTATCTTCGACCAGTGAGCAGGGGACACCCTCTACTGGTTGCCAGCCAGACGCAGGGCACACAGAGACAACTCCCTCACTCACTTGCTCATTCACACCTAGGGACAATTTGGACCGGCCAAACAACCTGACAAGCATGTTTTGGAATGTGGGAGGAAACCGGAGTAACTGGAGGAAACCCACGCAGGCCAAGAAAGAACATGCAAGCTCCGCATGGGGAGGCTGCGGTAGCTGGAATTGCATCGTGGAGCCACGAGCAAACCCATCTGTTGCCCCACCTTCTTTATATCTCATCTCATCTCATTAGCCGTACCGCTTATCCTCATTAGGGTCGCGGGGGGGCTGGAGCCCATCCCAGCCATCTCCGGGCAGTGGGCAGGGGACACCCTGAACCGGTTGCCAGCCAATTGCAGGGCACACGGGGACAGACAACTCACTCGCTCATTCACACCTAGGGACAATTTGGACCGGCCAATTCACCTGAAATGCATGTTTTTGGAACGTGGGAGGAAACCGGAGTGCCCGGAGGAAACCCACGCAAGCACGGGGAGAACATACAAACTCCGCACAGGAAGTCTGGAGCTGGATTTGAACCCACGCAGGAGGTTCCCATGACATGAACTGTGCCGCACAAGCGCTAACCACTGCGCCGCCGTGCTATCCTTCTTTATATGTTACGGTTTATTTATTGCTATCTTACTCTGCCAATCAAATGATGAATGAGATGCAGGCTTACTAATTTGTAAATCTGACTGTGCCTCACCAGACACAAATCTCACAGAAGGTCACTGTTGCTCGTATACACACATTAATCAAATCATATTTAAGTGAATACAATTTTTAA
Source organism: Urocampus carinirostris (assembly GCF_059441175.1). Taxonomy (NCBI): domain Eukaryota; kingdom Metazoa; phylum Chordata; class Actinopteri; order Syngnathiformes; family Syngnathidae; genus Urocampus; species Urocampus carinirostris. Next base: position 7,485,663 of record NC_142353.1, read on the forward strand.
CAAAATGTTTGCACATGCATCCTGACATGCACACACTCACCACTATCAAAGAGGGAGTACATAACAATGTCTGGAAGAGTTAATGAGCTCCAGCCTAAAGGTAGAGAGCATTGCACTTTCAGTGTGGATGGATGGTTTTGTTTGATCGCTTGTTATCCAGGTGTGTTATTTCAAGGTCACTGTGTTATTGCATCTCTTCTAATTATGATAAGTCAGAACCAGAGTCGTTTCACATTTGAATTCATTAAGTCTGGCAGGGACCCTTCCCCTCAGTAACACCGTTAAAGGGCAAAGAAATTCCTTGTTCACAATGGAGTTCACTTCAAAGCAAGTGTTGAATCTGTGTAGTCCACTGAGCACATGTGAAATTATAGCATGTGTTTATCGGGGAAATCGTTAAAACTCCAACTCAGTTTCAAATGAGAACATTATTGAGAAAAGGATGAGTCCAATTAACGGCCCAGAATAAAGGTCTTTCATCAGATGTGTTAAATGACTCAGTCGCGTCATTTCCTAAATGCAGACGGATGAGTCCTTTCCTGTAGCTAGCTCCGATTAATGCTCCTCTGCACTTTTGTCTTCACTCTTTCATCTGATCATTGAAGGTAAACCGAGGTAAACACAAAATAGTAGAGAAAATATTTGGCTCCTCCGTTGAGATCGATGCGTGTGCGCTTGAAACATGTGCTCAATTATAAATCCAAACATGCTTTATATTTGTCCTACAATGCACTGCTGCAGGGAACATTAAGTAATGATCCGAAGTCTATTACATTTTAATTAATGTTATTACCGCAAGCGAGAACCATTAGTTAATCTGAAGGAGTTCATCCTCATTAATATAGCAGCAGTCCAAACACATTGTACAAGGTGGATCGCATTTGAAACCATAACTATTTACACCAAAACAATTTACTTAGCATAAATGTTACATAGAAAGCTGAACTAAAATGGTTCATACAAATGAGACTTTGAGACAGCCGTTACTTAAGCGTCAAGTAGGGGGTGGCAAATATTGATATTATCGATACTGAGAAAGTAGTTGGATCAGATCTATATGTAGATTAAGCAGCTTTTGTCTCTCTCACACAGCGCCCATTGCAACTCTTTTCATCGATTTTATTCAAATTGTTGAATCGTTAGGGGGCCTGCTCCCCAAACAGTGTGGTCAGTTTTAGTTGAAATCATGGGATTATTATAATGATGGTTGGGCGAGTAACGATATCAGGAACTGAAATCAGTGCTGATACCAGCCTTTTCGGTATCAGTATACGCAATACCAGTGTTGTCTGCCTTCTGGAGCTCATTTAACAACGGTAACCTGAAATTTAAAGAATGGTAAATTGCCATTAAATACATTCAGTATGAAGGAAACCTTATAGATATTATATTTGGGCCGTGTATGATGTATTACTTTAAAACAGGGGTGTCAAACAGGCGCCCCGCGGGCCGGATCAGGCCCACTTAAGAATTTAATCCGGCCTGCGAGACAACGCTGAGGGAAGCGCAAAAGAAAACCGAGCTGCGGGTAAAAATATGTCCACTTGATGTTACCAAAGCCAGGTGCCTCTCAGGTGCCCAGGTGGGTTGGTCTCTGTTATTCAATGATGACTTTTCCAAACAAAAAGTAGCGTATCGTGTCAGTATCGGTCGATACTACCATGTATTTACTTGGTTGGAACTGATACAAAAATTTCCAGTATCCCCCACCAATAGTTTCAAGCCTTACAGCCAGGGTTGGGGAGTAACAGATGACATGTAATGGCGTTACGGTAAAGGGATACAAAATAAAAGTTACTATAATCCGTTACAGTGCTAGCAAAAACAAAGTATTCCGATTACAGTTACATTTCGTGAGCATAGGGTTACTTAACCGGATTACAATTTGAGCGAGGTTGCGCGGTCTTTGGCCCCTTTTATCAATTTAATTACTCTTTTTATTGATTTATTAGTTAATATTGCTGTGGCTTATATGTTTTTGGCTTTTCATTATTTTATTATTAGTAGTACTATTTGCTATCCACGCTTTTACGTAATGACTACAGTGGCAACGATTGTTTCTCTGTTGGCAGTGCTAGCAGAAGAACAAGAATGGAGAAAAATGCATTTTCAAGGTGGAAACTGGAGTTTAAATTCATCTTCAAGGAATAAAAGGAAAAGAACATCATTGTGCAGTCTAAATTGTGCCTATCAAAAGTTCACATCCTGTCAGCGTCGAAGGACTCCACCTCGAACTTGAAAAAAACACCTTCAGGTCAGATTGATAATATTCATGTTGTGTCAGCAGATCGTACATTCACTGGGTAAAACAATAGTATTGTCAGGCTGTTAATATCTTTGTTGAGTAATTTTATAAGTAATTTTAATTTGTTTATCTCCAATATGAAATTGAATCGGTAGTAGTAGGTGTACTGAAAAGGTCTTAAGTGAACCCAAACTGATCGTTTAACACAGTTGTAGTTTGATTTGTCAATTATTGCTGATAGTGTTCAGACTGGACCAAAAATTATTCTTAACTAAATATATTAAATACTTGCAAAATATGTTGGTCTGGGTATATAATTTTTATTTTTCTCAAAACGATCAAAATGGATTTATAACATTTTTGAAAAGAGCTCTTCATTTACATTTTTACATTAGTGCTACTTTACACACTATTTTGTTATAAATTGGTTATTTACTACTATAGTAGTGTGGTGACGACCCTATTAACCTTCTGACAGCCGTTGGAACGTGTTTCACGTGGCATAGTCACCTGTCATGGGCGTTTTGAGACACTTGTGCTTTAAGATCTTGCAGCCGGATGAGCATGGGTCAATACTCATTAAAAGCTTAATGTAATCCAAAAGTAATCCAAAAGTAACACATTACTTTTTTAAAGTAATTGAAAACGTTACACCGCAATTACATTCCAAACAAGGTAACTTGTAACAGTAACAGATTACATTTTTAAAGAAATGTACCTGCATTTTCCTCACTGAAAAGATAGAAAATGAAAAGAACCTTAGATATATACACTATTTGGCAGACATGGGACCAAGTCACACATGTGCAAGTCTCAAGTAAGTCCCAAGTATTTTTTTCTTGGGCAAGTCAAGTCAAGTCAAGTCACAGGCTGTGTCAAGTCAAGTCAAGTCAAGTCCTGTAATAGGTCAAGTCAAGTCCAAGTCAAGTCACCTTTGGCGTACTGTTGTAATTTTAGCTTCAGAATCTGATCTTAATAAAGTGAAAGGCAATATATAAGAAATCAAGTAATCATCCTTGGCTAATGTGCCTAACCTGTAATAAAATATTTGTATCCTAAATACTCATGTTCAGTAAAATACATCATAGACTCAAACAAACAGTGATATCGTCAGTATTTGGTATTTATTGACAGAAAAAGTGATCTGTAGATCGAAACCCAAACTTTTACTTTTTTTTTACTTTTACAAAGTAACAATAACAGCTAAAACAAATACTAACTTACAGAGGATTAAACTGTCACATTTCTCTTGCTCTTTTCTTTGCAGATTTCTCTCTCACACGCTTTCTGTCACTCACTCAAACAGTATATCCATAAGTCAATCCCTTTTTATGAGGAAACAAATAACAGCTAAAACAAATAGCTTATTATTATTAAACTTTGTTACATTTCTCCTCTCTCTCTCACTCACACACTCACACACACTCACACACTCTCACTCACTCACTCACTCACTCACTCACTCACTCACTCACTCACTCACTCACTCACTCACTCACTCACTCACTCACAATGACACAAATTAACTCACTCACTCAGTCACTGTATATCCATCAGTCATTCCCTTTTTACAAGGTATTGCATTTGCAAAATAGAAGATTAGACAGGGTCTTATCTGCAAGCCGAGCTCGATGGGGTCTCATAATGATTCCACCATGGCTGAAGACTCTTTCCACTGGGGAACTTGAGGCTGGCACTGACAAAGCTTTCATTGCAACAGGAAAAAGGGCAGGGAGGACAGCCCTGTTTGCGTCCCAGAAGGACAGACAAGGCTGCCCACAACAAAGAGAAAAATAGTTATTTAGTTGTGTCTCTGGGTTGGTGGTTGGGTCCTGCTTGCGGCGTTTTTTGTAGCCTGAGAATAGGCCAGTGCTGTCTTCTTGCTGGCTTTCGCTTTCCTCCTCTAGGAATTCAGGACTCTGGGATGTTGTGTGAGGTTGCACCTCACGTAGAATCAGATCTAATTAAAACAAAGAAAAAAAAGGGCAAGCGTAAGATCTCATGAGCATTATTCAAAATTGAACATCCACAGTTTGATACGCTTGCAAAATCATCTCTAAAATGGATTATAATACTCATATAACTGTTTTGAATTACATTTCCATAATTTGATAATGGTGACACGCCTAAGTGTACATCACGTTAAAAAAAAAAAATCCACTGACCTTTTACCATGTCAACAATGTTATTCTTGACATCATCGGTGACAAGCACATCATGCTGAAGCCACATCATGGAGAAAGCCGGGTCCAGGACAGCTGACCTGATGTAGACTGGGTCTGCAAATGGCAGCTCTTCCCCTGATGCAGCTGACAACATCTTCACATTAACGAAGATTCCCCGGAACCGTTTCTTCAAAGAGAATTGCAGGCTATGGATCATGCTTCCCAGGAAGCGCACTTGCGGCTTGAGTCTTTCCAAGTGGTGGTTAAGAGACAATACACAGGGGAGGACAGAGCTAATCGTCACAATCTTCTCTCCCTGAGTAAGATCAGTGGCCTCTGCAAATGGCTGTAGCACATCACAAAGTTCCTTCATCAAGTTCCACTCCCTAATTGAGAAGACCAGCTCACTGTGTCCCGTGTTCTGAACAACACTGCACAAGTCCTGGTGACTGAATGAGAGCACTGCCTTGACTTGTCGGAAAGTTGAATTCCACCGTGTGTTTACAGCAGCGGGTATCCCTCGCTGATCAAACTTCTCCTCAAACGCATCTTTAAAGGTGCTGGATGTATGCAAGAGAGAGCTAAGCTTGGAGCATTTTGCAAAGGAACTGTTCATGATCCGTGCATCCTTGAGACCATCACCAACAGCTAACTGCAGAGTATGCGCAAAGCATTGCTGACGTTTAGGGCTTCCTCTGTTGATTGTGCGGTCCACAGTCTCCCAGTCACCTCTGGAGAGTTCTTCCCACAATTCTTCATCATCCAGATTGTCATCATCGGTTACTTCGTCATCTTGATCCTTCGGAAAACAGACTGAAAATGCTCGCTTCATATTCGCAGCATTATCACAGATTATGAAGTCGAGTTTTTTCCGAATGCCATAATCCTCACACAGGGAATCAAAGGCTTCAGCAATGCGCTCTCCTGTGTGAGATCCCTTGAATCTGCTGCATGCCAGCAGGTATGACTTCAGCATGACTCCTTCTGAGGTTGTTAAGACATGGCCAGTGACTCCCAAAAAGCCGCGCATCCTCCTATCTGACCAAATGTCTATGGTAACCGACACATGGTCTACACCAGCAAGAATCACTTTGATCTTTTCTTGCATGTCTGCAACAAGTGATTCTATTGTTGAAGTTATTGTTCTGCGGCAGATAGGCTGGTATTTGGAGTCGACCACAGACATGAAGTGCCTGAAATGTTTATTTTCCGTCATTGAAAGGGGCATGCTACATCCAATCACAAGATCTGTAACAATAGCATTGGTTATGGACTTCTGTTTGGGATGATTTGCTGAATATGCTTCCAGAGGACGAGACTGGATGAACTGTGATATTGCAGGCTGTGTAGTATCAGTGCAGGCGTTTCTTGTCCTTTCATACTCTGCATATCTGTGAAGCAGATGCAAAAACAAGAATGAGATGTCCTGTATGGTTGGGCAGACATGAAATCATGACATATGGTTAAAAAAACAGTTGTTTGAAACTTTCTGTATTTTTTTTTATCTATCTTCTGGATGATATTACTTAATATCAAATCAACTGTAACTGAAGCTTTTACCACATTTTTTTACTTTTTTATGCTCATAAAGCTGGTATATCTTAACCATGTGATAGTTAATAAATAAAACAATTTATTTAACATTTCCAACCATGAAATCAAAATTTTTAAAGAAAATAATGAGCTAATATTTATTTTTATACTAAAAAGTTACTAAAAAAAAACTACAAAAAAAACTTCCATAATTGTCGACTTAGTGGTCTTAATTATAAGATTGGATTAACATTATTGTCACTATTTGATTTGGAGACTACTGGCATAACTTTTGATCTAGCCTGCACGATTGAGGCGGTTTTAGCGTGATGACGTTGTAGTCTGATTGGTTGTAGCATAGTCCAGTAGTACACAGAGGCATTTGATCAACGCAGCCTCTCGGATGGTTGGCCAGACTAAACTCGTGTGATGAGTTTATCACACGTTTATCACAGTTTATTAATAGTCGCGATAGCCAGGCTTTATTGTTGCACTTTTATTGCACTTTATTGTTGTCAATGTCTACGCATAGGACAGTGTGGAACGTAATTTCGATTCCGTTTTATGTCAAGTACATTTGAAGGAACTGGCAAATAAAACTGACTTTGACTTGACTATGTACGATCAGCATGCCTGTGAAAAAGAGCGGATCCCCCTGCAGCTGCCGCCAACCCCACACTCTCCCCAATCGTGGAAGGTGCCCTTTTGCCAACACTTCCAAATTATATGCAGATTGAGACTATAACATTAAGGCAAAGACACATTTTTCAGGGATGTGATTTTTCCGCTAATTCGCGGAATTCCGCTTTCGCTCCAAAAATAAAATTTTAAAATTTCCGATTCTTTTAAATGGTAAAAAAAACGATTTCGTCTCGACAGCGTTCCATTTTAGTGTTTCCGTAACTGAAATGAAACGTACTTGCGATTGGTTGAAGTCTCCGTGTTGACCAATAAACGCGCTCCTTATAAAGGCGTAGGAGTATGCCATTGTTCATTTCTCACACGTTTTTGCCGAGTGTTTAAAGAAAGATGTCCGAGATCGAACGCAAAGATGCTCCGCGAGTTAAAGAAATTGCTAAGATCGTAAAAAAACAAGTTTCGATCGGACTGGTTAGAGAAGGAATTATCTACAAATGTTGGTGACCCCGACGTGATCCAATGTAGCGAGCAGAGACGGGAGTCGTAAGCGGAGTGTCAAACAAAGGTGCCAACGAAAGCTGCTTTAATGACATTTAAACTGGCGATAACAAAACAAACACGAGAGTGGCTAGAACCGGCCGAATTAAGAGTCCCCCTAGGAACTCGCTAACTAAACAATGGTTCCGTGGGTGAATTATGTACAACCCACTACAGTACTTTCATTTATAGATAACATCTTCTTCTATAACAAAGACATTTATGGTATGTTCTAATATGAGTTACTTTTCATTTGGTCATGATACAATTATTTGTTCATGAAATTTGAACTCTTCAACATGATTTATGTGTTAACTTAGTAATCACATGAGTTAGATATGATGATATTCTCAGTGATAGTTTTTAATAGCAAAGGCAGTCCAATGTTTTTTAATGTGACTGATTTTGAGTTGACTTAAACTGTAATTTTGTATGGGATAGTTCAAAATACATTGAAAATGTATGCTGTTGTTTTGTCTATTTCTTTGTCATCTGAGTGCATTGAAAGTACTTAAAAACACGGAAAACCCATGACCTCCGGGGGGCTTCGCCCCACTTCTCCCCCCACCAGGGCACTGCCCTGGACCTAGCTGGGTGCCCGCGGCCCCCAGACCCCCGCCTAATTTTCAGATAATTTCACTTTGGTCAAATCACATCCCTGATTTTTGATCATGTACAGTGCACGTGTCCTTCTCAACTTCACCGCTTAGCCTACCCTATTTTCTCAATTAGACAGCCCGTTTATCCGTAGCTCCTAGCTCAATATGCCTGGCTTGTCTTTTGCGTTACCCGTTGTAGGATAGACGAGGCACTATGAGCACAAATGCATTCGTTTTACTCAAACATACTGCAATGTTTATAAAAGTAAATGAATGAAGCATCATTGACGCAGGTTACGATAACCTCTCGTCTCTGCATAAGAATGTCACAATGATAAACTGAAACCCCCCTGTGCAGCGGCTAAATCGCCCTGCCGCTCACTCTTAGCTAACAACCAAAGAGTAAGCAACTGGACTTTTTAGAGATTGAGCTGTAGATGTTCCTCATGGAAGTTCCTCAAGCTCAAATTAGAAGTCCAGTTGCCTACAACTAAACTGTATGGATAAAATGACCTGGGTGAATGACAATATTCACAGACATTAGCCAACATCCAACTCACCAGATATTAACACATTGACAAACAGATATTAACACTGACAAACACTTACTGGGCAGAATGGCTCTTCAAATGTCGGATGAAATTTGAGGTGGTGGTCTGGCTGTCCGAAATTTTCCCGTTGCAAAATTTGCACTGCGCTGTTCGCCGTTTACCTTCTTCACAGAAGTTTTTGAAGCCAAAAGTTACTACCCTCGGAGCAGACATGCTGACTTCAGGTGGTTGCCGTGGAGGTGTGTGGCGCATGGGCAGAGTGGGCGTGACATGAGAGCGTTTCTCAGCCCGCATCCCGTACTGTAATTGTCAACATTATTTAAATAATGAAATATATATATATATATGAACACGCAAGTCATTCAAGTCATCGTGGCTCAAGTCAAGTCAAGTCCCGAGTCTTAGATTGCCAAGTCCAAGTCAAGTCACAAGTCATAAAAACAGCGACTCGAGTCGACTCGAGTCCAAGTCACTAAGTCTCAAGTCCCCATGTCTGCTATTTGGTTGCCGGTTTTTGCAAGCACAAAAATTCCTGCATGTGCCAGTTCAATCACTTAATCATGATGTCATAAAATAATGATCTTTTGGGGGGGTGATTAGGTAATCCATTGCTGTAGTGATATCTATCCCATGACATCAATACACTTGACAGGTTTCGGTTTATCCAGACATCGTCAGTGCTATCCGATGGGTCAAGTCAAAATTGGACAGGTGAGACACTATGTCACCCTGACATGTGGACGATGGAAACAGAATGAGCTATCTGGAGAGGAAAAAAACGAATTCAGGTGCACCTATTTGAGAAAAGAAATAGTAGTAGTTGTATTTTGGAGGGCGAGATTTGGCCGTGATATTACCAAAGTTTACATTGTTATTTACCAACTGGAGTGTGTTTTGTTTGTGCTCTTCGAAAGGTCAACCGGAACACAAATAAGTCATAAAAACAAAACAATAGACTCATATTTTGTGTGCAGTGGGTAGGTTAGTCCTTGAGGAAAGGTGTCCGTATGCCACGGTTGATTTTAATGTTGATTAAAAGGATGTTGACTTAGTGTTAGGTGTTAGCATTTTATATAGGTATATGATTGGCATTGTCAAGTCAAGTCAAGTCAAGTCAAATTTATTTGTACAGCCCTTAATCACAAAATGTCGCAAAGGACTGCACAGGATTAAAATTACACCATCGCCTGAGCTTAAACCAACATGCAGGCAAGGAAAAACTCAAAGACTCAGCGTGAGGAAAAAAGAAACCTTGAGAAGGAGCCTTACAAGTGGTAATCCCCCTTCCAAGATGACCAGGGTGGAATAGATTTAGCATTGAGTCACAGTACACAAACAGTAAAAATCAATAAAAAAGAACATTAGGTAACATGTTGAAATTTGTCCAGGAATTGCATGACAGCAATGACGCCCCAAGCCTGTAAACTAGTCCAGAAAGTCCATAACGGCAACGACAAAGCTTCCCATCTCTGCCGGCTGGTCGATGCAGGCGTTGACATGCTTCAGGTCCAGATGCTTGTCCGCTGACTCATCTCAAGTCGTCCTTCTCCTTCATATCACCACCAGCAAGACAGTTGGAAAAATACAGGACAATACAAAATATGAGGTGGGCATCATTCATAAGCTTTGGAATAGAAGTGTGTCTAAGGGCCCGGTCACACAGCCGTTTGCGTCTGTATCGAGGCTGAATCACGGCCAGAAATTTCTGCCTGTGAAGCAGACGCTGTTGGGCGCTTTGAGATCGCCATACAGACGAGGTACAGCAGTGCTTTACACGCGGTCGGAAATTCACACGCGGTTGGCCGCGCGAAAAAGTTTTGCGCTGCGAGCGGCACACGTGGTACACACGAGGTAATGACGCGGTACAGACACGGAACGACGTGCTACGGCCGCGGCCAGGGCGTCGTTACACGCCGGTAGGACGCGAAATTTCAGCGGGTAATCGTGGGTGGAGCACGGTCAGCACGTTTGTTCTGCGCGTGTATCGCGGCGTTATCACGTGAATTAGCGTGTGTAACGCATGTGACGGTCAAACGCCTTTCTCCGCGTATATACAGCGCGATTTGCCGAGCACACGTCAGTTGTGCTCGAGACGTCAAGGGGTGAACATGGATCCCCATCACCGTAGTGACCTCGTCTTAATCCATTTTTATTTCTTGACATTTCTTTTCATTTCATAACAAGATAATAAAATAAAAATGAAAAACTATTACAATAATAACATATTGGCTTCTTTGGTGCCATAGCTTGAAATCTTGATCTTCACGGGACTGTGTCTTGAGCGGTTATGATTTCTACAGCCCGGTGTTGTGCCGAGAAATGCATCCCTGCCGAGATTTGCATCCCCTCGCTACTATAACCACTTTTACATCATTTTATCTCACTTTTATATCATTTTTCGAGAATGTGATGGCGAAGATATAACCAAAACCACTTCGACTTGCATTTGTTGGGAATGTATACAATTTAAACCATTCTGTCTTTGTATTTGTTGTGAATGTAATCGAACGTAATGCACACCGTATATAAATCACTTTTGAGAACTGTTATGCACTCTACCATAAAGCTTATTATGCTGAAATAAGCTTTATGGTAGAGTGCATAACAGTTTCAATACGAGCGATTTGAATAGAAAAGGGCAAAATAAACATGTGACCTGCTCAAAAGTGATTTATATACGGTGTGCATTACCGTTCGATTACATTCACAAAAAATACAAAGACTGAACGGTTTAAGTTGTATTACATTCCCAACAAATGCAAGACAAAGTGGTTTTGGTTTTATGTCCGCTATTACATTCCTGAAAAATGATATAAAAGTGAGATAAAACCAGGTCAAAGTGGTTATAGTAGCCAGGGGATGCAAATCTCGGCAGGGATTCATTTCTCGGCACAACTCCGGCTCGGCAGCTTTTATACCTGTGGTCCACACACGGAAATGACGCGGAAATTACGCGATGAGGAAGCGGAACAGTCGCCGGCGTCTGTTTTGCGGGCATACCACCGATGAACAGCGGGTTGGCCAATTTTGCGCATTTTCCATCGCGGGCAACCACGGGCAAAAAAAAAAATCGCAAAATTTTACCCGCGATACAGACACAAACGGCTGTGTGACCGGGCCCTTAAGTCTAGATTTAAAAACTTCCACTGAGGTTGCAGATCTCATCTCCGGAGGCAGAGCATTCCACAGCACCGGGGCCCGGATGGAGAACGTTCTCGAGCCTGTAGACTTCTTGGCTCTCAGAGTCACAAGTAGACCGGCATTTTCAGAGCGGAGGCTCCGTGCAGGAACATATGGGGGAAATCAATAGCATTTAAAATACTAATATTTTAGTTTTCAGAATTGCGCAATCATTTTTCTTTCCTTTTTAGTATAATTAATTGTGATGGAAAGATTTTCTGTGAGCCGCAAAAAAACAAACCAAAAAAACACATGATCACGTACAGAAACCTCACAGTGGGTCTGGAATTACAGTAAACTGGGATCTTTGAAATGCTAAAAACTATGAGCTGAAATAAAAAGTTAAGTGACATCCATCTTTTTATCTCAGCGAGGCAGGCCCCCAGATTTCCACAGTTAAGTGAGGCAGATTCCTCCATCAGAAGATATAGTTGAGTGTCATGTGTGTAGAAACGGAAACTGATATTATACTTGCGAATGGTATCACCTAACAGAAGCATGTAAATGCTAAAAAGAAGGGGTGCAAGTACTGAACCTTGCAGAAAACTACAGGGCTCAGATGTCATTTCACCATATTTGACACGCATTGTCCTATCTGAGAGGATCTGAACCATAAGAGGAAGGTTCCTGAGGGACAGATCAATTTTTCCAACTTGTCTAGTAAGATATTATGCTCCGCAGTGTCAACGGCAGCACTAAAGTCCAGTAGCAGCAACGTTGATGAATCGCCGGAGTCCATTGCCAGTAGAAGATCATTGGTTAACTTAACCAGGGATGTCTCAGAAGAGTGATTAGCCCTGAACCCTGATTGCATAGATTCCAATATATTATTCTCAGATATAAAATCCTTCAGCTGCTGTGCCTCAACTTTTCCAAGTACTTTAGAAAGAAGCGGTTTGTTTGACACAGGTCTGTAATTACATAAGGTTCCTGGGTCAAGGTTGGGTCGTTTAAGTGTACGTTAAAAGCCGCTGGAACCACACATGAGGAAAGTGATATGTTGATAATATCTAAGATATGTGTAAGAAATGTGGTATTGATTATCCCTCATTGTAACAAAAACAAGAATAAAAAGAAGACACTGCCATATTTAGCTGGATTTCAACTGTTTATTTAGAAAAAAATGTTTTATCCACCAGCCATTCCATTAGACATATTTCATATATCCATCCATTCATTATCTGCACCGCTTATCCTCAGTAGGGGTGCTGGAGCCCATCCCAGCTGTCTCCGGGTAGTGGGCAGGGGACTCCCTGAACTGGTTGCCAGCCAGTCGCAGGGAGCACAGAAACAGACAACTAACGCGTTCATTTACACCTAGGGACAATTTGGACCGACCAATTAACCTGACATGCATGTTTTTGGAATGTAGGAGGAAACTGGAGTGCCCAGAGGAAACCCACACAAGCACGGGGAGAACATGCAAACTCCACACAGGAAGGTTTGATATCATGACCTCAGAACTGTGCCGCACATAAGCCAACCACTGCGCTGCCGTGCTGTCCTATTACAAAACAGAATTAGTTAATTTACACAGCAAAGCTTCCACACAAAGTTTCTCCATCTATAACATGGCAACTGCGCCAGCCAAAGAAAATTGCCATTTCCAAGCTACACCGAACCATTATCTTGTCAAAGCCTCAAGTGAAAATAACAATACAGTTATTTTAATTAAACCTAATGGAGGCTAATATTTTCCTTTATATTTTGTTTGAGAACAAATAACGCTCAACTACAAGCAATAGCTAAGCTCTGACCCTGGTTGTCATAGTAACCTGAGATCTAACTCTTGTTTGTGAAGAAAAAGGTAGGGCGATGGTTTGAGAGGCAATCTTTTCCTACGGCTACAAATATGAAATGACAAAAATAAATAAAGTTAATCAAATGTATCTGTTTTATACCCCGATCCTGCTTGTCAAGTGATTCTCTGTGACTCAACTATTTAGTTTAGTTTTGATATATCATGTTCTACTTTCTACTTTCTTTTAAAACTAAACACCATTCAGGGGCTACTTTTTATCCCCACAATTCCCTTATGGCCTATATTATTTTTGGCTGCCTCATTTTTATCACTTTAAAAACAAATTACTTTTTGCAAGTAATCAAAACCTTTCAGGTGAGCCAAGTACGAGTAATATCAACGTGCAATATTCTAATCAAACACCCGATTACATTCCATGTTAATAGCTTTTTAAAGCTTTTTAGTTTCATACTGCTCCAGTATGTTATAACCTGGGTATTTTTATTGAAACCAAGGTCATCGATTCTTATTCAACAGTGCTTACCCTCATGAGGTTCATGGGTGAGCTGGAGCCTTTAGTACAAGCCGAGATTAGTGGAGAGGTGGGCGTCGCGCTGGACTGGTCCCTAATTAATTGTAGACAAGTGATAAAAACAAACGATCCACATTCACACACATGGTCAATTAGCTGTGGTTAAAAAAAATGTCCAGAATTATAATTCAAACTAAGATTTTATCAACAGCGAGGTGATTGTGTTAGGCCTATTTAGTGAAGCCCTAACCTGTCACATGATATGGCTTTATTGTTGTATTGTTTTACAAGCCTTCAAATTCAAAAATAACATTTTTCAACCATGAAACAGGTAGAATGAGGGTTGAAAAAAAAGACTTCATGTTTGGTGAAATACTTTCTGGTCACAGCCTGATTACTTGGAAGTTTGCCTGATGATTTTGTTTTGAATACTTTCTACGAGTACTCCACATTCCAAAAACATGAATTTATTGTAAACTATGAGCAGTATTGGGCATGTTGACGAAACAGTAATTAGTTACGGTTACAAGGTACTTCATTTAAAAAGTCATTCAGTTACTTTTCCAATATTACTGACACCATTAAGCAGCACGTCATTCTGACAGTAACTATCTAGTTATAAATTACCATGTATGTACTCACATATAAGTCAGACCCCTAAAACTACTTTAAATATCCACAAAATTAAAAAAGAACACATACACTAACCTGTTGGAGCAGTTAATCTTTCATATTATTGGCTTGTGCAATCTGGATAGAGTGAATCAAGGAAGCAAAGTTTTGGGTGCTCTGAGGAGAGTGATGAACAACAAGAGTATGAGTATGGATGTTAAGAGGGGACTGTATGAGAGTGTGATTGTGCCGACTGTGTTGTATGGTGCAGAGACTTGGAGCCTGAAAGCAGATTTAAGAAGGAAGTTGAATGTTTTTGAGATGAAGTGTTTGAGGACTATGTTTGGAGTGACAAGATTGGATAGACTGAGAAATGAAATTGTGAGAGACAGAACTGGAGTAGTCGTGGAACTGAGCAAGCGTGTTGATAAGAGAGTACTCGGTTGGTTTGGACACATGGAGAGGATGGATGAGGAGCGAATGTTGAAGAGGATCTACAGAGCAGAAGTCAATGGAAGGAGACCAAGAGGAAGGCCGCGAATGACGTGGATGGATGGTGTTATGAGTGCACTGCAGGAAAGAGGTCTAAATATAACGGAAGCTAGAGCTCTTGTTGGTGATAGAAAGGAGTGGAGAGGTGTTGTGAAAGGATAGTGGGATTGTGGACGCGTTATTAAGGATGGGCTGGGCACCCGTATGATGCGGCAGGGGTAAACCAGTGGAAGCTGTCGGGCCCTGCTGTTGAACAAAAGAGTGTGTTGTGTCACCCTGATACGAGTGACATGGCCGCTTTCTGGTGTCCCGTTTCATCTGGAGGGACGAAGGCATTTCCAACTTGGGTGCCGAGGTGCCTAACTTGTTTGGGTGTTTGGGCAATTGGGTTGGCCATGGTCCAAAAAAAAATTTGTGTGGTTTTTTTTTTTTGTTTTGTTTTTTTGTGATTTATTTCCCTTTTATTTTATTTGTTATTGTATGTGTGTGTCTTGCTGTCGGTCACCCCTCTTGAGGGATATGACCAAGGTAGATAGATAGATAGATAGATAGATAGATAGATAGATAGATAGATAGATAGATAGATAGATAGATAGATAGATAGATAGATAGATAGATAGATAGATAGATAGATAGATAGATAGATAGATAGATGGATGGATGGATGGATGGATGGATGGATGGATGGATGGATGGATGGATGGATGGATGGATGGATGGATGGATGGATGGATGGATGGATGGATGGATGGATGGATGGATAGATAGATAGATAGATAGATAGATAGATAGATAGATAGATAGATAGATAGATAGATAGATAGATAGATAGATAGATAGATAGATAGATAGATAGATAGATAGATAGATAGATAGATAGATAGATAGATAGATAGATAGATAGATAGATAGATAGATAGATAGATAGATAGCAATCTTGAGAGCTTGGAAAAGAGTATTTAGCTGAGACATCCATGACCATTTGGTCTCTGGGCTTCAACCACTTTCAGATTTTTTTCACCATTTCTATGTTCTGTCCAATATTTTTTTTTCCAGGCTTGGTCTATTGCAAAAATATTTTTACAGACAAAAATATGGCACACTTTTACGATAAATTCTGTGCTCTCGTTTGGACCATTGACTTACCGTTGCTTTGTTGTCCCAGAACAAGACCCCAACTGTCCCACCCCACCCTCCATGCACTGCCTACCATTCGCTACTGGTGACACAAAACCAAATATGCGCGTACAATTTGAAACCCTGTTGTCTGTATTCGATCTCTTTGACAAGCAACCTCTTGCAGAAGAATAACCAGAGCGAGTGAAAAATGTTTGTCGATTCAGAAAAGCGATCTGTGCTCATCTTTTATTAAAATAGTATGAAAGAGTTCCATGAAATCTGAGGCTTGAGAACATCCATGCCGGTATCTTTATCTTACAAACTCAGTTGCAATCTATGCTAGACCTGACATTTGTACCTAAAGCCTATGTCAACTCAGATATACTTTCAAAGCTGTGCTGCTTTTATTAGGTCCCCACCATGACGGAGAACAGCTTTAGCTTAACAAGATGGATTTGAGAAGTGAAATAACCCCAAGTCATAAAGTCAGCAACTTTACAAGGTTGTCAAGCAGGACAAAGTAATTTTCTGAATCGAACTAGTGTACTAATCTCATTGCTTCAGGCATATTGATTGTAAAAGTCTGATTTGTTTTATTATGTCTCTTAAGTTCAGGACGGTTTGGTCAGGACTGGGAAGTGGTCTTTTAAAATGTACCTTGTACCTCATAGAAACCATTATGTTTTATCATGAGTAAACAGTACATCTGAGAAAAATAGACCATAATAGTTGATGGGAACTTATGCTATGAACACCAACCTTATTTTAAGCTATCTGAACACCAAAAGTGGCCGATATCAGCACTAGCTGGGCTCTTGTGCGGCGGTTTTCAACCTTATTTTAGTAACATAACGCTTTTTTTTTAATTCAGATAATATTCAGTGACACCAGCAACCTCTTTTTGGTTTCTGATATTCCTTTTTTTTAAAGAATAATAATTATAACAATGTTAAGATCATAAATTTATCTAATGTGTTTAACTTTGTAGCTTCATTTGTATGGAAGTCTTGGAAAGAAAAAATTATTACAACAAAAAATGTTAAACTCTATAAGGGCACTCACCGTTGTCTCTGCTTTTTGGATTCTTCTTTTCTTGCTGGTTCACTGCTATTTTACCAATTGTTCATCAAATTCAGTATTTCATTGGTCTCGTCATTATGGCACTCTTATTTTTGCCCTCTCCACATGTGAGAATAGAGTTTAAATCTCTTTGTTTTCTGTTTTTGTTCAAGTTAGAGCTTTTAGTGGTCCAACATTATTTTTGTGGGAATGGGTCGTTGAGCTTGTTTTAGAGTAGCTTCAGTGATTTCAAGAGCTGAAACCTTTTTAAAACATTGTTGGCCTTTTGTATGTAAACAACTCTACTTCATAATTTTCTGTAAATAAATCATTTTTATAATCGTATTTGGTGTCTACCATGTGTGACTCTATTCTCTCATCACACAGGAACTTGACATTTAGTAACTAAATACATACAATGTATCCGTTTCACTGTGTCCTCACGGTATGGAAAAAGAAATATTCAACACTTAAGACGGAAGAAAATATT
The DNA here is from genome assembly GCF_059441175.1 of Urocampus carinirostris. NCBI lineage: Eukaryota > Metazoa > Chordata > Actinopteri > Syngnathiformes > Syngnathidae > Urocampus > Urocampus carinirostris. The sequence goes on from NC_142353.1 coordinate 7,503,157, forward strand.
TTTTTTCTACTTCTTTACGACCGGATTTTCTGCACTACCCACTATACACTGTACTGTTATTTCATATATATAAGGCGCATGGAATTTAAACTACGGTAAGAGCTAGGGTTGCATGAATAAATTAAGATAATTTATTTCATAGAACAGAAATTAACATTATTACACCTAGTTTTATGACTAGAATGAATTAATTCAGTCATTTATAAACGGTTACTGCGCACGTCCTTACTCCAAAGTATCCCTTTTTTGAAAGCTAAACAGCTAGTGAATGATGTGCAACAACAGAAAAGGATTTGCAACGAACATTCGAAATTCAGCGTCTGTGCTGCCGTTGAAGTTCGCCGTTCTTTTTACTATTTACAAAAAATAATTAACATGTAAACAAAAGAAGGCACTGCGAGACCAATCTATACTGTGTGTTTCTCAAAGGCAGAACAGTGATGTCACAATGGTACAAATGATTGTGGACCAATCATTATTTATATCTATTTGATAAAATACACAATTTCAAAAAATATTAAAAAATGGATTTACAGAGTCAAAAAAAAGGACTTTGTACGATTAACATGTTAGACAGAGGAGCGCACTCGAAGACCACCCTATATGTTTCTCAAGGGCAAAATAGTTACTATATGCAGTATCATTTAATTGTTACTCGGCATTTTCAATTCTATCCACAGTATTTTCCAGGCCACAGAGATGTGATGCTCCATTCAACTACGTAGCCCATGTGACAAACAAAATGGTGTGCAACACCATCAGAGGGCCCATTGGACCCTAAAAAGAACTGTGGTCATCTGGGACCAGACAAAAACTGCAGTGGTATGGTCACGTCACAGGATAGTTCGGACTGGCCAAGATTATTCTCCAGGGCGCAGTCAAGATGATAGAAAAATAACTGGACCGACAACATCAAGGAATGACCTGGTGCCAACTTTGCCATGACCCAAAAAAAGGTGCCAGGAACCCTCAGGGATGAAGAAAGCTGTCCCGAGTTGTGCCCCGACAACCCAGGCAAATCAGGGATTTGGGAATTGTGAATTTGCCTGTAAGACGCGCTTTTAAATTTTTGGCCAATTTGAGGTTTTTGGGTGTGCCTTATGGTCGGAATAATACAGTATATTTTCGACCAAACTTCTCTGTGCTTATGTTATTTCAGAACAAGGCACTGTGATTGAGATGAAGGTCAATTCAAAGGGATCTGGATCTTTGCTACAACTATGAGGAGCCCAATAGTACATCCCTCATGTGTTTCCTCTCATTTTAAGTTAAAAAGCTTGTGGTCCTTTTTTTCTCTCTTCTCAAAGCTATTAAATCCTCTACACTTCACCACTGTTTGTTTTTCATTACTCTTTATCAGCCTCTTGTGTGTAGGCTAGGAGGTGGGGTGAGCATAATGTGGAACTCAAAAACCTGCCAAATGCTATAACAAGCTTTTTTTAATGGACCTGCCTCCCATCTGCTATGAATTGATATTATAACGGATAATTTTCACTTTGGAGTCGATTGAATCTATTTTTACCTACATGCACCTGAAGGAATCTGCGAGGGCATGACCATGTCCCCAATGAGAAAATGGGGAACGAAAGACGCAATAAAAGCGAGTAAATCCCTCTGATGCTGCTTGGCAGACGGTGGCTTGATACACCTCAGGCTGGATATTAAAAAATCTCAGATGGGCAGTTCAACTGACAACTTAATCCATTTAGAGTCTCTGAGTAAGCAGCAGGAAGCTAAGTCAGGGTCGGCGTATACACAGGTCTGTCGTTCCTCACACTGCGCACAATAAGTCTACAGTATCATTGCTAATCTATAAAACACACTTGAGACCCAAACAGCAGTGAGGCAGCGGGTGGAGAATGCAATCATCCATTTGATATCACAATGATTAAAAGGTGCCGCCACACACAAACCCTCACAGATGGAGGTCAAAACAACAAGTGACAAGCGCCATTCACTCGGCGCCTTTTCGCATGGCGGGAGCCATTCACCGGCACCACCGAACAGCATAATATATTATTATGCAAAAACCTTCAAGTGGGTTCGGAAGATAAGATGACCTTTGAAGAAAAAATGGGAGAAGTTCAATATGTTAATTAAAAGGCTATGTTCCAACCAGGCAAAAGATCAGTACAGGGCATAGTGGTCTCTCTGACTTTCCTATTACCATTGCAGGTAGAAAAGAATGTGACATTTGCAGAACAATTCAGAATAGAGTTCTGGTGTGCCCGCGACATGAAGACAGAACATTTGTGGTCGGTAATGAGAGAAAAGCAATGCGACTTCCAAACACTGACTCAACTGCTGAGTGGGATGCCGGACGATAAGAAAGCACTTCAATATCTTTAATCTGTTAAGAGAAGGATGTTCGATACTATGGTAAGTTGATTGGTTGGTCGGATGGTCGGTCGGTCGGATCACTTAACCACTAGAGTCGTAGGTGCGTCTTGGGCAAGTGTGGCCTGCTGGCGCCCATCCCTCTCCAGGCAAACATATGTTTCCACCCAACTAAGGCAGGTAACTTGGAGGCATTTTGCTTCGTCCTAAACTTCATTTAAAGACCTTGGAGTGCTTATTTATTCATGTTGTCAGGGCTTGTATTTATCAACACACATAAGCAGAAATTACTAGTTAATAGAAAGTTTAATTATATATATGTATATATATATATATATATATATATATATATATATATATATATATATTCAGTACGCATTATGTATGGAAAATGGTGTATTACATATTCGTGCATTGATTGATCAGCCAATATTAACACTGAACACAACTGCATAACAGGTGGCAAAGAGAATAGGACCCGGACAACGACAGAATGAGCACTGAATCCTTAGCACCAGGATATTTGTGACATAAATGACACAGGAAAAGGCAATAGTTCTTATCTCATTGTCACAATATTTTTAGTCATGGTATGGGATGAGAATTTACTTAAACTTGGCTCAAACTAAGCATTGTGAGTGAAAAATGTTGTCGATTACATTTGGCTAAGTGTTTATTTTGATTTTTTCAGGATGACCACATTTTTCCCTCTAATGCCTTTCTCTTCATTCAGTTTAGAATCTTGTACGCTTTGCAAAGACTTTTTGAGTCAACAATACAACACTGTATTTTAGTGGCCCCCAACCTTTTCTGTTCCATGGACCGGTTTGGGTGACGATTGCGGCCCAAAAATAACATTAACAATGTGAAGAACATCAAGGGGTCTGGATATTTTCCATACCCACGCTAGGTAGCGCTTTGCATGGCTAGTTTGATCATTTGTGGTACCTTGACAAAAAATAGTGTGGTAATGAAATAAAAACTAATAGCGTTTAGTGCGCCATCTGTATCCCTAGTAGTCTAATGAATAGGATCCGACACGCTCTCTGCTGCGATATACAGTTTTTTGACTGACCAATCAATGCACAAATATGGTCACTATGTATTTTTAGTGCCTTCTTCGAGCACTCCAGTTTCCTTCCACATTCCAAAAAACATGCATGGCAGGTTATTTGGCTGGTCCAAATTGTCACTAGGTGTGAACCAGCAAGTGACTTGTCTGTCTCTTTGTGCCCTGCAACTGGCTGGTACCCAGTTTGGGGTGTCCCCTGCCCTCTATCCAAAGATAGCTTGGATGGGTTTCAGGCACCCTCGTCAACCTACTGAGGATAAGCGGTGCAGAAAACAGATGGATGGATCTATTGTAGTTGTAATTCTACGCGCTTCATAGTTCGGTGTTCCTTATGCATGAAAAAAATATTACAAAAGACTAATTTTTTGAGGTGCGCCATTTCATCCGGTGTGCCTTATAGTGCGGAAAATACGGTACATACATTACCATTCAAAGGTTTGGGTCCCTTGGAAATTTCTATTCTATGACAAGGCGACAATTGAAGGATATTTGCTTTTTTTCTTTTCCAGATAAAAACCCTTATCTCTAACCTTCTCAATGTCTCAATTATGCTTTCAATTTAGTTTGCAACTAATCTGAATAATAAAGAAAAATACAAAATACTGCATCACAGGAAAAAATCAGTATACAGAGAGGCTTTTGATGTGCGATTTCCTTTTTAAATTCCCCTAAAATAATTTATGGATTTTATCCTAAATAATATACGCTCATATGTGCTGTTTTCAAGAGGAAGTAGCTGTGCATTTCTTTGCATAATTTGAAAAGAATACACTGACTTTCTTTGGGCAATTGAGTGGAATCCTTAATATATCAACCCCTCGATACTGCAGCTGGTACTGTTAGCTCAATGTGACTCATATTATTGACAGGAGCGTTTACAGACAGTTTAGGCTTTGCAAAGAAGAATGTCAACTCTGACAGGTGTCAGCCTAGTCGACTGTGTGCTCTGCAGTCACAGAGAAATGGAAGGATAAATGCGATGCGCATGCGTGCGCGGGCGTGTGCGTTTATACGTGTGCGCGCGTCTAAAAGCTCATTAAAGAAAATTAAAATCCAGAGACTGAGTTGACGGCGCCAGAGTGCCATCTCCTGGATAACTCGCGTCCTGTCATCATGCCAAACCTGTCAGGTTTACACAGCCATTAGAGAGAGATTCTACAGTAATTGTATACAAATGTTCCTATATATATATATAGCTTGGACCCGATTGCTGTTAATTATTTGACAGAGGGTAAAATACATGGGTACATTTGTGTATTGAGTTTGGCCAGCCCTTAGATGAATAACATTAGGATCGTTTTTCAAACCTCACAATCATCATTAAATATGGAGCTTGTCGATACATTGATTATTTATTTTTCCACGATTTGAGAATCTCACACATATCAACTGACATGGAAGTCAGTGGACTTCCATTGCAGTACCGCTCCTTGACCACCAGAAGAATAATCAATGAAACATCTATCCATCCAACCATTACCTGCACCACTTATCCTCAGTAGGGTAGCGTGGGTTCTGGAGCCCATCCCAGCTATCTTCGGACATTGGGCAGGGGGACACCCTCAACCAGGCGCAGGGGACACATAGACAGACAAGTACTTCGCTCATTCACACTTAGGGATAATTTGGACTGGCCAATTAACCTGGCATGCATGTTTTTCAGATTGAGGGAGGAAACCAGAGTGCCCAGAGGAAACCCACGTAAGCACGGGGAGAACATACAAACTCTGCACAGGAAGGCTCATAGCTGGAGTGGATCCCATGACCTCCGAACTGTGCGTGCTAAACACTCAGCCGCCGTGCCGCCCTCAATGAAACATTTTATCTTTAAAATTAGTTAACAAGTGGCAAGGTTGAAAAGGTCATTTGAAAATGTAAGCAAAGGAAAAGATTTGAAGAAAGAAAGAAAGAAAGAAAGAAAGAAAGAAAGAAAGAAAGAAAGAAAGAAAGAAAGAAAGAAAGAAAGAAAGAAAGAAAGAAAGAAAGAAAGAAAGAAATATTTTTTTTTCTTATTAGATATATCAACATTATTGCTCCGTTTTTGTTGCACAATTGTATATTGCACTTACAATTTAGGCTAGTCTACAAGCACTAATCTGTGGTCTGTGCAGCCCTTCGAGACTCTTTGTGATTAAGGGCTAAAAAAATAAACATGATAAACATGACTTGTCTTGACTACCTGTAAATATTGCCAATCTATCCTCCTGTTTGTTTTTCTTGTGTTCTAAATCTTTTAATACATGTTTGTTCTGGAGTACCACATTTGTGAGCAAGTACAGTACATTACTATGTAATCAATTATAATAAATTCATTTCAATTCTATTCTAGAGTTGTATTATTTTCATTATCATTCCTGATGTTGTTATTATTATCATTAAATTCTGAGCCCTTTAATGTTACCTGCGGTGTTCCGCAGGGTTCAGTGCTCGGCCCCCTACTTTTCAACATTTACATGCTTCCATTAGGTGATATTATTCGCAAGTACAATATCAGCTTCCACTGCTACGCAGACGACACTCAACTATATCTTCCGTTGGAGGAATCTTCCACACTAAACTGTGGAAATTTGGAGGCCTGTCTCACTGAGATAAAAGAGTGGATGTCACTCAATTTCTTGCGTCTTAACTCTGAAAAGACCGAAATGTTAGTCATTGGTCCTTCTAAATGCCGGGACTTATTCGCAAAAACTGCTGTGAACATTGACAAATGTCACATCACAAAGAGTGACTCAGTTAAAAATTTAGGTGTCATATTTGACCCTGATCTATCCTTTGAGATGCATGTAAAGCAAATTACTAGAACTGCCTTCTTCCATCTTCGCAACATTGCTAAAATCCGTTCAATACTGTCTCAGTCTGATGCGGAAACAATAATTCATGCATTTGTTACCTCCCGTCTCGATTACTGCAATGCACTACTCTCCGGTCTCCCGAAGTCCAGAATCAAGTCTCTTCAGCTAGTACAAAATGCCGCAGCGAGGCTTTTAACTAGGACAAAAAAGTACGATCACATAACACCGATTATGGCTAACCTGCATTGGCTCCCAGTTAGCCAAAGATGTGACTTCAAAGTTCTCTTAGTATTGTACAAAATCATACATGGACTTGCTCCCTCTTATCTTTCAGATCTGATCTGCCACTATGTCCCGGTCCGAAGCCTACGATCTGAGAGTGCTGGTCTTCTGATGATCCCGAGAGCAAAGAAGTCTTCTGCTGGTTCGAGAGCGTTCTCCATCCGGGCACCGGTGCTGTGGAATGCTCTTCCCCCTGAGATTCGATCTGCAACCTCAGTGGAAATGTTTAAATCTAAACTTAAAACTCACTTCTACTCCATTGCATACGAATAACCTACTCCTCTTGTCGGTTGAAAATAGTTTGTGTAATATAGTGTAACAATCTGTGAAGCCCTTTGAGACTCTTCGTGATTTAGGGCTATACAAATAAAAATGACTTGACTTGACTTGACTATTGTAATTTAAATGAATATACCTGGTTATAAGATTATAGATACCTAAGTTTTGAAGTGGGCAGCATGGCGGGGCAGTGGTTAGCGCGTGTGCAGCACAGTTCTGAGGTCATGAGATCGAACCTCCTGTGCGGAGTTTGCATGTTCTCCCCGTGCTTGCGTGGGTTTCCTCTCTGCATGTCAGGTTAATTTGACGGTCCAAATTGTCCCTAGGTGTGAATGAGCGAATGAGTTGTCTATCTCTGTGTGCTCTGCGACTGGCTTGCAACCAGTTCAGGGTGTCCCCTGCCCACTGCCCGAAACCAGCTGGGAATGGCTCCAGCACCCCTGCGACCCTACTGAGGATGAGCGGCACGGATGGATGGATGGATGGATGGATGGATGGATGGATGGATGGATGGATGTTTTGAGGCAGAAATTGTCGATGTGGCTCCCAGCAAGTTTTTCGACCACCAATGCAGTTAAAATAGGTATAAAAAATTTTTACGTTGTTTTTTTTTTTTTTTTTTTTTACAATTTTAAAAAAAGTTTAATTATGCAGTTTTTATAAATCGATTTGTACTGGCGAGGGGTAGGTCTAACAAACATATATTGACGGGTGTGTTTTAAATGGCAACACTACTAAATGTGCGCCAAATAAAGTTATGAAAATTGGGGAAAAAGGACCTACGTCAGAGTGACGTACATTTTAGTGGACAAGGGAGGGTTGTTTAAAATATATAAACTTTTCCTCTCTGGTTATTGCAATATACTTGCATTGAATAGCGATATTGATAGAAATGATACGATCTTATTTTTAAAGTTAATGATGTGCTGTAAAAATTGAATGCATTTTACACGCGCTAACATTAAATAGTTGCTACGATAGGGAATCAACTAACAAGCTAGCTTCGGCTAGCCCCTTCATAAAAGTCAACTGTGCTTGTCTCTCTTCACGGAGACACCGGCGAACATTTGGGAAGATGGCAAGTGTGCACGACAGCTTGTATTTCAACCCGATGATGACCAACGGGGTGGTACATGCTAACGTTTTCGGGATTAAGGATTGGGTTACTCCATACAAGATCTCCGTTTTGGCTTTACTGTACGAGATGACATCGTCTAAAATCACTCTGCCGGAGAGAAGACGACTCAACAAACTCATTTTACCTCTGCAGCAGGTTTTTTTTTTTTATCAAGCTAATACACAATTTCCAATTTGTGGGAATGATTGAGTGTGTTTGTTTCAGAGCTCGGACGTTTCTCTCGGGCAGCTCCTCAAAACTGTTGGAGAGTCGTGTCCTGAGATAGCATATTCCGTCAAAATAAGGTTTGCAAACGAGACAAATAAATGTGACAGCATATGTAAATGATCAATAGATATTTGAATGTGTGCATGACTTGACTTAAGGGAACGCTACCATGATACACGGGCGGCATTAGCTCAGGAGGTAGAGCGCTCGATCAAGAGATCGAAGGTTCGATTCCCGGCTGGTTATATGTCCCCTAATGCCTCCAATAAGCAGGTCTGCGCCTTGCATAGCTCCATGGCCGCTATTGGTGTGTGAGTGTGTGAATGGGTAAGTGTGAAGCACATTGTAAAGCGCTTTGGGAGGTCTTCATTGACTTGAAAAGCTATATAAAAAATTCAGACCATACACTTGCCCTGGACACACCGCAGGAAATTGTGCTCCTACGACCCTAGTGGTTAAGGGAACCAACCAACCAACAATCTTAACATGTAATTGGATTGATAAACAAATTGCATTAAGTTTGGCTGTTGAATTTGCGCCACTGATTTTTCTGCAAACTGTGTATCCATGGGGGGAAAAAAAATACAACTAATTCATAGGATGCAGATCCTGGTTATGTCTGACCAAAACTACTTGCGATTTTCACTTGAATCCTTGTTTGCCAGGTGATCTATCCTGTTTTTGAGTTCACGAGTTTTTACCTCGCCTGTTCTAATGAACTCACTCCAGTTCCCTACCATATTTTCAGAAACCAAATCTGCCGGCAACTTCTGCATGCAATAAATATTTAGCTAGTTATGTAATGCAACTGGGACGGCGACTGGGTGGTTAGTGTGCAGCCCCACGCTGCGGAGGTTCAGGGTTCGAGTCCATCTACCGCAGCCTCCCCGTGTGGAGTTTGCATGTTCTCCCTGTGCCTGCGTGGGTTTCCTCCCACATTCCAAAACCATGCATTTCAGGTTAATTGGCCGGTCTGAATAGTCCCTTGGTATGACTGGGCAAGTGGGTTGTCTGTCTGAGGTGTGCCCTGCGACTGGTTGGCAACTAGTTTAGGGTGTCCACTGCCCAAAGATAGCTGGTATGGGCTCCAGCACCTCCCCGCTACCGTATTGAGGATAAGCGGTGCAGATAATGACAACGATCGTCCGGAACCTATCCTGTTTGTAAGTAGGGCAGCGTCTGTATGCGAATTACATTCGCACAAAATGCATAAATGGTTGTGTTATTTTTTTATCTGCACACAATCTTTGCAGCATCCATCTATCCATCCATTTTCTGCACTGCTTATTCTCACTATGTCGCCAGGTGAGCCCTTTCCAGCCATCCTCGGCCAGTGGCAGGGGACACCTCAAACAGACAAGTAACTCACTTGCCCAGTCATACCTAGGGACTATTTGGACCGTCCAATTAACCTGACATGCATGGTTTTTGAATGTGGGAGAAAACCGGAGTGCCGGGAGACACAGGAGAACATGAAAATTGCCCACAGGGAGGCGGCGGTAGATGTAATCAAACCCTGGACCTCCGCAATGTGAGGCTGCATGCTAACCACCAACCCACCGTGCTGCCTATATTTGCATCTTTTGAGCCTTATTTTACTACATAAAAGCAGAAATTTAGTGTTCACTGGTTTTGGGCCGCATTATCTCTATACTTGATAAACTGATTGTCAAGTTTTAATTATTTGTATAGCACTTAACGCACAACATTACTATCTTGTACTGGTTTATTCTTTATCTTCATATATGCTTCTATTAAATTCCTATTATATAATTACATTAGGGTATGGTAAATGTTAAACGGTCTGCATTTATTTTGCGCTTTTCAAGTCAATGAAGACCTCCCAAAGCGCTTTACAATGTGCTTCACACTTAAATTATTATTACTCATCTTATTCATCCACTTGTGCCATCCACTTTCTACTCAAACTCATTTTTCTCCAATATTATTCGTTCAATCACACCTGGCTTTGGAAAAGATACAGGGCACACTAAGTGCTGGTCAGTTATTAATTACAAGTCATAATTAGACAAGCCAAACTTCTATAGTGCTTGAATTGACTTCAAACACTTTATAGCCAGTTATCCTCATAGAAAACTCGTGCAAAGCAAAGGTCAACCACTCACAGAAGGACTAAAGCCTTAAATCGCGAAACCGTTTAGTTAAACACACATACTTGCAGTTGTATGTGTATTATAATGTTAACTCTTGTCCCTGTAAAATACACATTTGTGTAAATGTTCATATTGTTTCTTATGATGTTTTTCATTCAAAGGCTTCACGAAATGGTGGATCGAGAGTTGAAGGACATGGAACATTTCTTCTCTACTCTGCTCACTCCGGCTTTTGATTCAGAAGCCTATAAAACCAGTGTTGTGGGTGAGTAGCTTTGCAAAGCAATAAATGTTTTAAAAAAATAAATGTGACAGATCTAATCATGCATTCATCTCTGCTTCTTCTGCGTTCCAGGTCTTTTCATGAGACACATGCTCCTGGCTTATAACAAGCTTTCCTTTAGTCAAGTGTACAAATTGTACAAGTCTGTGCAGCAATATTACAACAGCAACTTCCCCAAGCCCACTGAAGGCCAAGTGGCTTCAACAGCAATGCCTGTGGACGATTCAGATATGGATCTCACTAGCACAGAAGATACAGTTGGGGACCGACTAGATGAAGAAGAAGTGGACAACTCTCAGTTGGAAATTCGGTAGGTACATGTTTTGATATCTATAAAACAGTGACGTGCAGTGAGTTTCCGCTGAGGCACAGCTCACCAGACAAAAGCAAATTTTTAAGCCCATTTTATTTCTCCCTCTAACGTTAGGTGATTTGATAAAGATGTATGAAATCATCATCATAATGCCAGAGTCTGTGTCTCAAATCAACAAATATACCACTTAAAACTCATCTCCCTCCCACAGTTACTTAAGATCATTGAGGCTCATTTCGACATTCACTTTTTTGTGTGTAAATAATGGTTTCAAAATGAAGTGGAAACAGTTCTTTTGTAAATATACAGCAAGAAACTGCTAACAAAAGGTGTATGGATGTGTTTCCCTCCAGTGGAGTAAGCGCGTGTAAGAGAGGAGAGTGTGCTGTGCGTAAATGGCTCCGACCATCACTACTGCTCACCCAATCAAATTGTTCCCTGTGCTTGGCGAGTGTTTTTGGGAAGTGACATTCTTTTGTGGGTTTTTATCATAAAGTGTCACAACAGTGAACATACACTATTTAATGAACTTCCAAATAAAGGATTCTTTAGCGATATACAGCCAAAACGGGGTCTGTTGGTGTGACACCTCAACTGGTAACTATAACTAAGACTGCCTTTTCTACAGGGAGTGCAGAATTATTAGGCAAATGAGTATTTTGACCACATCATCCTCTTTATGCATGTTGTCTTACTCCAAGCTGTATAGGCTCGAAAGCCTACTACCAATTAAGCATATCAGGTGATGTGCATCTCTGTAATGAGAAGGGGTGTGGTCTAATGACATCAACACCCTATATCAGGTGTGCATAATTATTAGGCAACTTCCTTTCCTTTGGCAAAATGGGTCAGAAGAGGGACTTGACAGGCTCTGAAAAGTCAAAAATAGTGAGATATCTTGCAGAGGGATGCAGCACTCTTAAAATTGCCAAGCTTCTGAAGCGTGATCATCGAACAATCAAGCGTTACATTCAAAATAGTCAACAGGGTCGCAAGAAGCGTGTAGAAAAACCAAGGCGCAAAATAACTGCCCGTGAACTGAGAAAAGTCAAGCGTACAGCTGCCAAGATGCCACTTGCCACCAGTTTTGCCATATTTCAGAGCTGCAACATCACTGGAGTGCCCAAAAGCACAAGGTGTGCAATACTCAGAGACATGGCCAAGGTAAGAAAGGCTGAAAAACGACCACCACTGAACAAGACACACAAGCTGAAACGTCAAGACTGGGCCAAGAAAAATCTCAAGACGGATTTTTCTAAGGTTTTATGGACTGATGAAATGAGAGTGAGTCTTGATGGGCCAGATGGATGGGCCCGTGGCTGGATCGGTAAAGGGCAGAGAGCTCCAGTCCGCCTCAGACGCCAGCAAGGTGGAGGTGGGGTACTGGTATGGGCTGGTATCATCAAAGATGAGCTCGTGGGGCCTTTTCGGGTTGAGGATGGACTCAAGCTCAACTCCCAGTCCTACTGCCAGTTTCTGGAAGACACCTTCTTCAAGCAGTGGTACAGGAAGAAGTCCGCATCCTTCAAGAAAAACATGATTTTCATGCAGGACAATGCTCCATCACACGCATCCAAGTACTCCACAGTGTGGCTGGCAAGAAAGGGTCTAAAAGAAGAAAAACTAATGACATGGCCTCCTTGTTCACCTGATCTGAACCCCATAGAGAACCTGTGGTCCCTCATCAAATGTGAGATTTACAAGGAGGGAAAACAGTACACCTCTCTGAACAGTGTCTGGGAGGCTGTGGTTGCTGCTGCACGCAATGTTGATCGTGAACAGATCAAAGCACTGACAGAATCCATGGATGGCAGGCTTTTGAGTGTCCTTGCAAAGAAAGGTGGCTATATTGGTCACTGATTTGTTTTTGTTTTGTTTTTGAATGTCAGAAATGTATATTTGTGAATGTTGAGCTGTTATATTGGTTTCCCTGATGAAAATAAATAATTGAAATGGGTATACATTTGTTTTTTGTTAAGTTGCCTAATAATTATGCACAGTAATAGTCACCTGCACACACAGATATCCTCCTAAAATAGCTAAAACTAAAAAAGCCTCACTCCAACTTCCAAAATATTCAGCTTTGATATTAATGAGACTTTTGGGTTCATTAAGAACATGGTTGTTGTTCAATAATAAAATGAATCCTCAAAAATACAACTTGCCTAATAATTCTGCACTCCCTGTATACTGGAATCTGCATCATCAGAGAAGCTTCACCTATGCATGCTCCTAACTCGACAATGAGTACCAAATTTGAAACACTACAGAGGAAATTTGCACGAGTAGCAGTTTATTACAGAGCCATATGTTCTTATGAAAAGAGCCATAGATTCCCGACCCCTGCGTTAAGACCTGAACGAGCCGCAGTTTTTACGGTTTGAATCACAATTGTTTCTTCAAAATCCACCAAACTGTTGTTTGTGGAATGTGTGTTTTCACACTACCTCTTTTAACACACTTTTAAGGACTACGCAGAAAGGCTATACATACCTGCTCCACTGTCTCTTCTGATGGTGATGGTAGCCCTGCCCATTTAGATTTGCATAATGAAAATTATGAAAAAAAGTCCTTGCAACGAGGGGAAAAATACAGGATGGCTTGACTTGCTTTTGGCTTACTAATACTATCATTTTCCTCTACTGTTTGGGGCTGAGGTGTGCACAAAACAGAATTCTTGGTCTGTTTATTGCCCTCTCCCTTGAGGCAAGAGAATTGTGTGCCTCTCTCTGCATCTGCAGACCCTCGGCATGGTATGTGTGACATTCTAATCGTTTCAATAGTAATTCAGCAATTTGGGGGGAAAAATTGTGAAGTTAAATGAAAAAGAACTTCAACACAGAATATAACTATTTAATTCATTTTTTGTTTTATATTTCCATAATGACTGTTAAGGCACAACCTCACTTGCCTTCCCAGACTGCATGTCACTGATGTGAAGTATCAATTTTTGTTTGGATCGGGTTGCCTGCTCACTCAGATTCTTTTTATGTTATTTCAGGCCCGAGAACCCTCCAAGTCGAGGTCCTCTGTCACAAAAACAAGCTGAGTATTTTCTTGCCAAACAGGTGAGTTTCTAACTTGAGCAACGTATTTGATATCAACTTGAATTGTGGTGATGCACACTTGACACGCGCACATCTCCTCAGGCGTACCTTTTGAAGAACGACGAGAACAAAGCTCTGAAGCCGGCATTGCTGCAGGAGGAACTCAACAACATGCTGAAGTTTAACCCAGACTTTGCTGAAGCGGTGAGGGCGGTTATCTTCATCCTCACAACCTCCCGCGGATAATTTTATGGATGGCCATCTCTTTCTTCAGCACTACTTGAACTATCTGAACAGCCTGAGAGTACAGGACATCTTCCTCTCCGCCCACAGTCTCTTACATTATTTTGACCGCCTCATTTTATCTGGGAACGAAGGAAAAAGCAACGGAGAAGAAGGCTACGGCAGAAATCTTCGCTACGCCACTCTCAACTTAGCCAGCCTTCACTGTCGCTTTGGGCATTAGTGAGTACAAGAGCAAGTTGAGCTCAGCAGGATGCTCTTTGGACTGGCTTCCTCAAGGTTCCTTTTTCGTGTTCTCTAGCCAGCAAGCTGGTCTGGTTCTGCAGGAGGCCATCCGCATCGCCCAGGAATCCAATGATCATGTCTGCTTGCAGCATTGTTTGGTAAAAGCTATTTATATTGTTCCACTTTTGTCTTTTTTTAAAGTGTTACTCATTTTATATTGTGCGTCATCAGAGTTGGTTGTATACACTGGAACAGATGAAGCGAGGTGACAGCACGGTTTTAACCGAGGATTCTGTCAAGATGGCTGTTCATTTTAGCCTGCCGGTGAGTGCTACACAACCCAAAACAGCAAAAAGAGTGTCAGGGGTCTTTTTTATCATTCTTGAAAATTTCATCCAATATCATTGCAATATTGTCCACACAATATATTGTGAATTTATCGTAAATAAGACCCACTATTGATCTGCAGTTTACACGTCAATCTTTCATAAACTACTACAGACCTGTTTCACGAAGTTCAAAGTTAACATTTATTTTCTATTATTTTAGTACATTTCTGGCAGCAATATCTGGAAAACTCACCTAAAGCCTTTTCTAATACATTTTTCGGCAAGGATGAAATAATTTAAATATTTTTTGTTGGAATAGGATTTATGTTGGATGATCAATTTCCCGTATAGAGTGGCTCCAAAATGGAAGTGACCTTTTCTGACCCAACATTATGGGTAATTTTCCCCAGAACTCACAACAGATATTGGATTCAATCTATCAATTTATTCACCATATTTATTCGTGTATAACACACAGTCAATGTAAGATTTTCATTCACTTTTTTTCAGCTGTAACTAAGCATTGCATGCGACAAACGTTCTGTAATACATGTGGCCATGGTTAAAATCATTTATTGAAAATGTAAACTATTTACACAATACCAACAAAGTCTGATTGATCATCAGATGAAGAAAAGAGTTGTTTCCCTCGTTCTTTTTTGCGTTTATTTACTGAATATCTTTGTTTTCTCCTTTCTCTAACATTCGTTTCTGGTAACGTGAACAAAAATAGTGTGATGATGAGAAAAAGTCGAATGTCTTTTTAACTCTATCTTTGGTGGTCTATGTGGTCGGGATTCGGAGCTCTCTCAACCGTGACCTATGTTTGGTTCCAGTTGCATCAAATGTTTTACAATTGTGGTCAGTGATACCTTTTGACCGATCAAGTCATGTTTGTTTATATATCCCTTTATCACAAAAAGTCTCAAAAGGCTGCACGGACCACCATTTCACGAATACCTTTAAATCTTTTTGGGTTTTTTTTTTTGTTTTTTTTTTAGGTAAATTAAAATGTGAACTATACATAAATAAATATGGTATGTCTTTATTTATTTATTAATTTAAAAGATCAGTTTATTAGGAAAGAATTATTAAAACGTTGGCCAGTAAACACGTTTTATTGCATTTTTGTTTATGAAATAAGGCAACAAAAAAAAACTCCCAATTTTTTAAATCAGATTTTGCAGATTATTTGTGTCATATCGTGTAAGCAGGGTTTGTACGGGTGCTTGAATCCTCGAAAATGCTCGAATTTGAATGTTGTGTTTTCAAGAATTGAAAATTGCTTGAATTTTGGCTTGTGCCAAAGTGCTTGTAAATGCTTGAAATCGTTGGCATGCTTCACAACAAGTCTGCTTCAAAATTACTTTGACACTGCTTTCCGGTGGCTTTGCTTTTCCATTGCATTTCTTTCCTTGTAATTCGAGGTAAAATCAGGCCTAAAAAATTTGCCCGGCCCAAGTCGCGGGTATATAAACCCAAAGCTGCCCAAACCTGCTGGATTAACTTGATTTGATAAGCGAACCCGAAATAAACCCGAAGCTTTAATGTGCCGCCGAAGTAAACAGGAAGCTTTACTTGGCTGTGCGTACGCCAAACTCTGCGTTTCAGCGGAACTACGCAGCTTGGGGTTTATAGGGGCTAAGTCCCTCAAAAAGTGTCCACTGCGAGTCAGCGCCTAAATAAATGGTTTGGCGCCTAAGTGCAAATCTCGGCGACGTGCAGCGGAAGAAAGTGAAGCTAAACAAAACGGCACCAAAAAGAAAGTCAAACACTGCAGATTACAAGTTGCAAATAGTGAAAGATTTAGCCAAAAAAAGCAGAAAGAAAGTTTATCAAGCTTGTAAGCTATTTGCAAGAATCAGAAATAATGTCTGACATGAGGGAGGTGGAAGCCGCACGTCTTTTACCCCAACACCAGGGAGAATAAGTTATTTGGATTTAGTGATTTTGAGTTAAACTTTGTTGAGCATGCTCTTTATCTAAAAAATTACTTGAGTAAAAGTAAGTGCATGCTCTGTAGATCCTCCGAAGGAGAAAAAAAAAAAACAACCGGCGAGAGAGAAGCCCGACCTAATGATTGACATTTTAAGACCGAACCCAGCCCAAATTCCGTGCTCTGGCCCAAGATCTTACATCTATTTGTGATTAACTGCAGCTAACATTAGTTTTTGGGCAGCATTAGCTGCAAGTTCGATTCATGTGTTGTATGCCGAAGTGTTTTTGGGCAAGACCCTGAATCCCTAATGCCCCCAATAATCAGGCTGACTCCCTATTGATGTGTGTTTGTGTGAATGGGTAAGTGTGAAGCACATTGTAAAGCGCTTTGGGAGGTCTTCATTGACTTGAAAAGCGCTATATAAAATCAGACCATTTACCATTTTTATGGCATTGTCTAATTAACTGTGGGCAGGTCTATGCTACGCCTCAAAAGGGCACTGTGAAATATGTATTAGTGCAAGGTTTACATACCAATTATGGGCTATGCAAAATATTAAGGTCAAGTTTCCCAGTTGTAAATGGTAATGGGAAGGACATCCTGCAACAGAAAATGTAAGCTATATATCAAGTCATTTTACCCAAGACTTTTATGTTGATCTGTTTCCAAAATGTATACACACGTTTTGTTAAGATGCACTAATATATTCCCGACATACGCAAGATCTCAAATATATACATCTTGATAAATGCACATGCAAGATTAAGAATCTCATATGTAAATCTTAGTATATTAGTGAATCTAAAAAGTACATGATTTTCACTAGATTTCTTATTTTAATGGTAATAGAGAATTTGGAAAAATTGGCTTTCAATGTCCTTAAAAATTGCTTGAATTTGGCCATGAATAAGGTGGACGAACCCAGTGTAAGTTTGGACTCAGTACGTGTCAGGTTTTTAAACAAAAGTCACTGTTATTCTAAAAAGACTTGTCTCCATATGTTCGGGGGTCGTTTTCCTTTATTTTTTGCACGAATGGAAAGTTTACAATAAAAAAGTGCTAAAATGGCGCCTAAAAATAGGAGGTACACACTTTGTATTTATAGATTACTCATGAATCAGTTTTTGGTTTTCTCATTTGACAGTCCACTGTTCAGATTTAAATAATGGGTTACTCTCTCTGTATAAGTACCTAGCATCACTCGGCATCCAGTCTCTGGTCCAGCAAGGGACGACACAAGGAAAAATGGCACACAAGTTGATGGACGCGCTTAAGGACACCGACATCCTGCACTGGAAGCACAGCCTGTCAGAGTTGATAGAGATCAGCCTGGCTCAGACCACATCCATATGGAGGATGTATGGCAAAAGGTTTGATGTATTTATTTATTAGGCTTAATTGTCAAGCATGGGATAATTATTAGGGCATATTAAATTCATATAGTATATTTTTAGGACAGGTTGCGTTTTCAAGAAAATACATGTACACTCTAAAGTCGCGAATGCTTAATCATGGACTACTTCGATAAGCATTTTTTTCACTTAGGAGTTATTACTTGGCATAAACATTAGAGTATGCTGCTTGTAAATTTCCGGGTTTGTAGACCTACAAGACTGCCTTTAATTAAAGTAGCAAATGTGTGTGTTTCCCTTATTTTTTTCCTATATGCAAGTTTCTTTGAAAAATATGCCTTTAAAAATGTACCTAATACTAGATGGCCCTGATAAGCTGTTGTACAAAATGTATGGCTCTCTTCACATTTAGGTTAAAATTATTGGAATTTAAATGGGCATCTCTATTAGGTAGAAGGCAATTTTTTAATCAAAAGGGTTTCCGATTTTCTGATTGAGTGTGGGTAAGTTGGCTTTACTTTTATTTTTTGTATAGTGTCAACATATGAACAGCCAGTCCTCGTGCAGCATGGTACTAATGGTGCATTGTCATGTTTTCAAAATGTTTCCTTCAACATTTAGTTACTTTAATTCTATCTGATACCTCTATATAAGCAACTTCCCCTGACAACTACATTTATTGTCTCGTTTATTTTCTTCCGATGTTTTAGAGAGCCGGAATGCTGACATTTGAAAGTCTATGAATGTTCGTGTTGTGTTTGAAATGTTTTTCTTTAAATTTAAGCAGTTTATTTTCAATTCATTTTCTCAGAGGGTGGCATGGGGCATGAGTGGTTAGCATGCCAGCCCCGCAGTTAGGGGTCTAGGGTTCAATTCCAGCTACTAACCTCTCCGTCGAGAGTTTGCATGTTCTCCCTGTGTCTGCTTAGGTTTCCTCCAGGAACTCCGGTTTCCTCCCAAATTCCAAAAACATGCAAGGCAGTTTGATTGGCAGGTCCAAAATTGTCTCCTAGATAAAGAGATAAAATTGGGGGATTTTTTGGTGGCACATTTGACAACATTAAAAAACAATCATGAAATGAGTAATTATTAAGAAAGAGGGGGGAAAACAGCCAATGAATTATGCGTCATTGAAAGGGAACAAAAATGTAAAGAACCTTTTTGGGGAAGTGTTAAAAATAAGAAAGAAATAAAATGACCCAATGTAATTCTCAATTTTTAAAGTTTAATTTTCGTTTGTTTTGTTTCAATGCACAGCACTATGGCCTTGCAGCAGGCCCAACTGCTTCTCCACATGAGCAGCTTGGAGCCAGTCAATTACGGAGTCCAGCAGAATAACACAGAAGCCTTCACCGTGGCTCTCTGCCATCTAGCTGAATTGCATGCTGAACAGGTAAGCACTCGGCATCCTGTGTATTGAACTTAAGAGCGATGTCCTGCCGTTAGATTTTTGATCTGCATAGTGGGAAGCCAATAGATGCAACGGGTCCCATTGTATGTTGACTTGTGCTGCAGGGCCTGTACAGCGCAGTTTCAGAAATCCTCCAGCATCTAAAGGATCAGTTTCCTGCTCACACGCAGCACGCCAAGGTGAGCGCAAATCATTCCTTCGTAAATCATTAAGCTGGTTTTATTTTCCCGATGCAGCTATGGATGCTGTGTGATCTGAAAATCCAGTTTGAGAAGCACATGATCGAGGGAAAATACAATTTGGCAGAGCAGCTGGTCACGTCCATTTCTGCTCTAAACAAAACTGAGGGTCTCTACAGGTAATAATGAGGCACATGTGAAATTGTTTTCTGAACAGGAATTTAAATTCTGTGTTTTCTTGTCAGGAAAATCCAAGTTTTGAAAGTTCACAGTCAGACCACAGAGGCTTACAGCATTTTGCAACGACTGCAGCTGCATTGTGAGAAGAGCAAAAGCACAGAGATGGTCATCAGGTAGAATTCAAAACCCAATGCCTGGTTTTACCACTTTTAGTTTTTCTACCTCTAGTGTCAGGAGCGCTGTGGTGCATTTCTACAAATATAGGGACAGTGTGCATCATTGAGCTCCTCCTAGTGGTAAAAAGTATTTATCAAAAAAAATATTAATCTAAATAAAAAAATGCACAAACCATCATGTAAACATGCACTTCTTAAAACACTTCGAGGTCAAGAAATTCTCATTTATTTTACATATGATGTGCCTCGCTTAGAGGGAGTTGACATGATTGTCCGCTATCTTGCAGCTACGTGTACCTGGAAAACCCAAAACCTTGTGATGGGCTGGGCAAAAAAATGAGAAAAAAATCGTGCAGTTTAGTCACTGAGTCTCGGTAGTTTGTCTTCTTCCTTTTACTTTTTAGCATCCGTTTCCAGATGCAAGACACAATAAATCGACTGTTAAAGTTATACACTCTGTCCCTTTAAGTACGGGAACACCCCTACCTCATTTGGTTTTTTTTTTCTCCCCATTTATCCATATTTCCTTGCAAGTGAAATGCATCATAAATAAACATGTGATTGTGTTGTAGTCCATGTTCAATTTCCTCAATTTTTGGGGGAGCTTATTTTCTGAGTGAGATTTGCACAAGTATGATAATGCTTTTAAAGAGCCAACAGCAATAATATTTAAAATTTGTATCGTCTGTAACGTCATTGATTACAAAGTAGTGAACATTGTTTACGACAAGATCGTTCGTGGCACTCCAGGACAAGCACGTAATGAAGACTTAAAAGGAAAAATAAGCTAAAAAAGAATGCTCGGATAAATAGGCAAAAATATTTACCAGTGCTTGGTGACTGGCTTTAGTTGTAAGTGCATCACAACAATAGTGCAATAAAAGTAGTGAAATGACATTTAGCAGCAACATCATTCCTAAATAATTAGAGAAATACGATATGAGTACCCATTTTCTATACATAAGCAAGACTTAAGTTTTAGAGAACCAAGATTGACTTCTCAACAACAACCTGGAGGACAAATTGCCGCTGATTTTCCGAGGTTAAAATGGCACAGCCACATTTCAGAGTGAAATGATAGATACTTTATTCATCCCCGTAGGGAAATTCACACTTCCAGCAGTATCCTTGTGTTGAAAATAAAACAATAATAAGTAGAAGGAATATAATACATAAATACCCAATGTAACGTGTTGATATAGAGTATTTAGGTGGAGTTAAAGAGCCTCATGGCATGAGGAAGAAATGATCTCCTCAGTCTGTCCGTGAAACAAGACTTTTGACAGTTCAGAGTGAAATGTGAAACAGCCATACTTGACACTTTTGCAATATTCAATCACACTTTCACAGAAATATATACAACACTGGCGGCAAAAATGAACAGAAGGAACTCGTTTTTTGGGTGCAGGCTCCCAGATTTCTTTTTTTTTTTTTTTTACATCGCCAAACTTCACACATGAAAATAAAAGGAGTCATATAGATGCACAATATTAAAAACGATGTAGCCAACAAAAAATATTTTGGTATTCTTAATCATTCACATTACTTAGTTGTTGATGCAGGTCAGTTAGTTTTTAAGGTGTCTTAGAAATGTTGAAAGTTAAATATTTTTTTCATTAAGTATGTGCCCAACTGAGTTCAAATAGCCCTTATATTTTATTTTCAACTGCGCCCATTTGCTTTTATCTAATATCAGAGCTGTTCAGGTCTAAACAAGTTAGGTTCGAGGAATGGTGTGTGGGGAGAGTTCCGGAGAGCTCGTCCCAGCAGGATTTTTTTTCTATTTGCCAATTTAGCATGAAAAGCGTAAGGGTAAGAAAAGGCCTGCTTCTAGTAGAGTCCAAACACCAACCCAAACCCCAAGGAAGATGAAAAAAGAAGAGTTAATTTTGAGCGCATTCATTCAAGGATTACACGTACTTGCCCTCACATCACAAAGGAGCTGACTGAGGATGCAATGATGACACAAGCTAAGACAGGGTTCCCACAGATAATGGAAAAGTCATAAAAGGCATTGAATTCATTATTCTACAAGTAAGGCCCTAATTAGCATTTAAATGTCTTAAATTCAATTTTCGAAAGTATTAAAAATGTGAACACAATAATATTTGTATTTGTTTGAACTAAAAAGATTTAATAACATTTATTAAATGTCTTTTTGAAAAATTCTCCAATTCACTTTCACGGCAACGACGCGTGACCACAATAACGGAACTATCAAAACGGTGATGTTGTTTTAGTCAGGCCTTTCAGAGCAGGCGCATTTCTTAGGTCCTACAAGTCTGCGTGTACAAGGAATGATGTATTGTGTGCAAGAAATATTTGTGTGTTTTTTTTTTGTTTGTTTTTTTTGTTTTAATTTGTGGGTATTTTTGTCGACTTGGTCTTAAATTTGATTTCAAAGGGCATTAAAAAAGTATTTGAAATAATTTAACTTGCCTGAAGTTGTAGGTACCCTGCAGGAGATGGCGGCAGATAATTAAAACGTTCTAAATTCTGTACAGCTCCTTTAATATATATTAATAATAAGCTTTTCTTCTGAAAGCCACAGATTTCAACTACAAAATGTTTTGGGAATGTTTTAATGAGCTTAAGGGGCTGCAGTAGGCTTTAATGGGTTAACAAGCCTGATCATTTGACATGCTGGTCGAAGGAATGATTGATTGTATTGCAGAGTGATGCTTTCCACCGCTGAGCTCCACTGGGAGTCGTCCGGCTTTTCCACAGCACTTCCTCTCCTCTTCCAAGCCTTGGCGCTCGCCCGACAGCACCACTTGCAGGCGCTCTCCTCAGAGACTCTCCTTCATCTGACCTTCACGCAGGTAAGTCCAATTATATCTGCCAGAAGTTGCACACGGCACAGTGTACAGCACTTTACCCCTCATTTTATCACTGTAGATTACAATCTACAAGCCGCTACATTTTAAGCACTGCAGTTGGAACTACCATTGTTTTTCTTTTCTTTTTTTTTCTGTTTTTTTTTTCTTTTTTCTTTTTTTGTGGCGGGAAAAAATATTTTGCCCAGCAACAATTGACCACTGTAGACCAATAAAAGGAATGAGTAGTTCAGAACATTCCAAATAAAAATCCATCAAGAATTACTGTATTTTTTTTTTTTTTTACAAAACATCTGCGCAACGGATTTAGAGTTTGTCACGAAAACTAGACCATAGGTGTCTAGTGGGTCGGGTGATCTGGTCCCATTCAATGTTTTGCAGTTGTGGTCTTTGTGCAAATACGGTAATATTCAGACTATCAGCCAAGCTTTCTACCCTTCGGCTTATGCAATGATGCGGCTAATATATGCATTTTTTTCTAACTGCCGCCAGGGCCACCGGCGTGTCGAGGTGAAATCGAAACAGGAGAGCTAACTAACATTTTGGGAATAATTTTTCAAGTCTGTTGATTCGTAAATGGAAATAATGTGGCGAAACCAACGGATTACAAGAAGCAACATCTAACGAAGCAGAAATGTTTAAGGCGGATTCCCATGTATCCGTCGGCATTATCATGTGTATTGGAGTGAATATTTTATACGGTTGTATGATATGGATTATCCTTTATGTACTCGAGCATTTTCGCGGACATCCAAATAAGTTGAGGACGGCCAGGGGACGTTAGGGTAAGTTACCTCGGTTTTATAGTTTTCCGGTATCTTGTTTCAGACTGATGGTGACGTTTATGTGATGAGTGTATTTTGAAATGGTCATCATATCTCTAATCCCAAAGCTTTCCAATGATATGTGGCATGACACATTCCAGTGACTGGTGACATCGCACAGACACGTATTTGTCAATCAAAAGTCAGGCGGCCCACTCAACCACCAAATCTGTGTTGCATTTTGGCATCACTCTCCACAGTATGGTTGTCCTGGCTCTGTTTTATAAAGATGTAGAGCTCACATTTTACAAAACGCAGCCCCCGTTTTCATTTTCTTTCGGCGGACAGATGCTGCCCGACCTTACGAACGAGTTAGGTTCCGGACAATCGTTGGTAAGTTGAATTTGTTCGTAAGTTGCTTTAGTGCTATATTTTGTATGTTTATGGTTTATATAAGTATGTTTAAGGCTTGAATAAGTAACCTGTATTGTTTTATACTAACAAATAAACATTTCATTAAAAAATATGCTCTATAATGATGAATAAAGTGAGGTTTAATTTACTTTTGGGAGATGCACTTCAAGAGGTCCTCCTCCGTGGTAAAAAGTGGATAAAAAAACAACAATTCGACCATTTTTTTGAACTGCATCAAGCTTCTTTTTCCACTTTAATTTCAAAAGAAACCGCTCGCCTTTTCTTTAAACTTTACACTAACCATATTGAATGGATGCACGAGATATTAAACAATAAAAATGTCAAAGTTCTTAGCGTGCTGGAGATACAGTATAAAATATTTACACACGAACTAGTAAGAGGAAGCCGATTTCTTCTTCGGGGTAAATGCTGGGTGACCTCTCACAGCCCCACCAGTAGCGGCAGAAAGACGCACTACAGTAATTTCCTGTACTTGGAAAAATGTGCACACAATACAAAATATAACTTACAGCAATGTTCGGATATTTTTCGACATCCCGAAAAAAAATGTTCGCATCTGCCGTTTTGCGTTAGTCGAATGGTTGTAAGTAGGGGAGCGTCTGTATAAGTAAATATGTGCTCACTTTTGTGATCGCTTTGGTAGTCTCCATCTTGAATGGTCACGTAATCAGAAAACATGTAAAGTACAATACTTGCACTAGAGCTGAAAACGGCTTTAGGTGTGCGGATACGCTGCCCCGTTAGCATTCTGCAGCCAAATTCCCAACACTGTTGGCGCCACGTATACACCGGGCTTAAACCTGAGGCTTAATATCAGGTGCAGCTTGTTTAAAGGCAGAATTGAGTATCAATCCTATATTCGAGCGTGATGGTTTTAATCGAGTGCACTTTGTTGCCTGGAATTTACGGTAATTTCTTTCTACAGTTGATGTTGGGCGTACCTGAGCAGGCGCTCCACGTCTTAAACGAAGCCATCGAGCCGGTCTTGGCCCACGGGGCGCTGGTGGACAAAGGGCGCGCCCTGCTTCTGGCAGCTCGCTGTCAGATGGCTCTTGCTGGATTTCGGACAAATCGACAAGGGGAAGCAGGTAACGAGTCTCATTCACATTCCATTGTGATAGAAGCGTCTCAGAATCACACAAGTAACTACTAACGGCGGTTTTAAAAACATTAGTGTTAGGGCAACTCATTATTATGGGAACTACTGTATGTGCTACTAATTTAGTCACTCTTTGTTTTCATCCAGCACAAAACCAGTGGCACTTGTAGTGAACGACTTATGCATATTTGCCACAATTGTATTGTATATTGTCCAAAAGTAAGCCATTTTGACCCTTATTGAATTTATTTTAAATGTTTCTGTTGTCATTAATAACAACGTAGTGAACATGGTTCGCATCACGATTAAATATGGCGCATAGACACGTAAAAAAAAATAATTAAAAGAGAAGAATACGATAAAAGAATGCCAGGATAAATTGTCAAACTAGTGAAAGCAGACTACTACATGAACCTAAACCTGCATGCCAAGAATGACGGACTACTAGTGGGACACATGCCGACAAGTTGTCTTGTTGTATTATCATTAATAGAACACAGTTGTTTATCGTTAAAAATTTATTTTACAAATATGTCTATCGAATAAAGGGAAAACAGGTGCTGTATGTACACTGCAAAATAAAATTTTCACTGCCAGATAGGTTTGCATGTTTTTTTAATTATATTTTATCAAATTTCCATAATTTTTTTTATTTATATTCTAACTATCTTGCAGTTGGGTTCTTGTTAATTTATTTTAACTAATTAATTACTACCACTCAGTATTTGCTGCTTATTTAATACCTACAATCATTAGTATTGAATAATTTTCTTATTTCTAATCAATATTAGATAGATAGATAGATAGATAGATACTTTATTCATCCCCGAAGGGAAATTCACATTTCCAGCAGCATCCCTGAGCTGAGAACAGTACAATAATAAAGCCAAAAGAATACAATATACAAATACCCAGTGTGACGTGCAAATGCCCACTGTAGCGTGTTATATAGAGTAACTAAATAGTGCTACACAGAATACATATTGCAGTAAGATTCGGTAATATCCAATGTAGGTGGTGTGGTTTAATTTGGGCCTTTACTCTGCCGGGTGGAGTTAAAGAGCCTCATGGCATGAGGAAGAAAAGATCTCTTCAGTCTGTCCGTAGTACAAGACAGTGACAGCAGTCTGTCGCTGAAACTGCTCTTCTGTCTGGAGATAATGCTGTGTAGTGGATGCGATGGATTGTCCATGATTGACCTCAGCTTTTTCAGTGCTCGTCTCTCAGCTACTGTTGTTAGGCTGTCCAGCTCTTTGCCCACAACAGAGCTCGCTTTCCTAGCCAGTTTATTGAGACGAGAGGCATCCTTCTTCTTGACGCTGCCTCCCCAACACGCTGCCGCATAGAAGAGGGCGCTTGCCACTACTGTCTCGTAGAATATTTTCAGGAGCTTTTTGCAGATGTTGAAGGAGGCCAGCCTTCTGAGGAAGTAAAGTCGGCTTTGCCCTTTCCTACATAGAGCTTCTGTGTTGGCAGACCAGTCCAGTTTGTTGTCCAGCTGCACACCCAGGTATTTGTAGGTCTGGACAAATTCTACACATTCTCCCTTGATGGTTACAGGAACCGGGTGAGTTCTGGTTCTCCTGAAGTCCACCACCATCTCTCTGGTCTTGGTGGTGTTTAGGTGCAGGTGGTTTGCGTCGCTCCATCGGACAAAGTCCTGAATCAATTTCATGTACTCCTCCTCCTGCCCGTCTCTGATACATCCCACGATCGCAGTGTCGTCTGCAAACTTTTGCACATGGCAGGCCTCAGAGTTGTACTTAAAGTCCGATGTATATAGAGTGAATAGGAATGGAGAGAGAACGGTCCCCTGCGGAGATCCTGTGCTGCTAACCACAGTGTCCGATGTACAGCCCCCCTGTTTCACATACTGGGGTCTGCCTGTCAGGTAGTCAGTAATCCATTCTACAAGGTGTGAGCTAACTCCCATCTCTGTCAGTTTCCTACTCAGTAGCAGAGGCTGTATGGTATTAAAGGCACTGGAGAAGTCCAAAAATGTAATCCTCACAGCCCCCTTCGCCCTATCCAGGTGAGAGAGGGATCGGTGTAACATGTATACTATAGCATCCTCCACTCCCACCTTCTCCTGGTAAGCAAATTGCAGTGGGTCGATGGCGTGACGGACCTGTAGCCTCAGGTAGTGCAGCAGCAGCCTCTCCATGGTCTTCATCACATGTGATGTCAGGGCGACCGGCCTGAAGTCGTTGAGTTCCTCAGGTCTTGATTTCTTTGGGACTGGGATGATGCAGGATGTTTTCCACAGCTGAGGGACCCTCCCCTGTTCAAGGCTCAGGTTGAAGATGCGCTGTAGAGGGTCTCCCAGCTCAGACGCACAGGCTTTCAGCAGTCGGGGGGATACTCCATCCGGACCAGCTGCCTTGCTGGTTCGTAGCCTTCTCAGCTCTCCACACACCTGGGCTGAAGTTATTTTTAGTGGGGGGATGTCTTTCATGCTAGTGTCCAGAGGGGGATGGGGAAGGACAGCTGCATTACTCAGGGGTGAGGATGAGGCGGAGTGGTCAAACCTGTTGAAAAAGTTGTTTACTGGTTGACTCGCCCCACATCTATATCCACAGCCACACCCTGCTTGGTGCTGCAGCCAGTAATTGTTTTCATCCCTTCCCACACCTCCTTCATGTTGTTGTTCTGCAGCTTTTTCTCCAACTTCCTCCTGTACTGCTCCTTCCCTTTCCGGAGCTGGACTTTGAGCTCCTTCTGTACTCGTTTTAGCTCCTGATGATCACCATTTTTAAAGGCCCTCTTCTTTTGGTTCAGAAGGCACTTGATGTCGCTTGTGATCCAGGGCTTGTTGTTGGCATAGCAGCGTACAGTCTTTATAGGAACAACATTGTCCATGCAGAACTTAATGTAGTCAGTAGTGCAGTTTGCCATCTCCTCAATGTCCCCACTGCTGGACCCTAGCAGGACATCCCAGTCTGTACATCCAAAGCAGTCTCTCAGAGCCTGCTCTGCCTCGGTGGACCATTTTCTAAAAGAGCGTGTGGTTGTTGGTAGCCTCCTCACTTTTGGTTTGTACTGTGGTTTAAGCAGAATGAGGTTGTGGTCTCCTTTTCCAAGGGCAGGCAGTGGTTTAGCACTGTACGCATTTTTGATATTCGCATAAAGAAGGTCAATAGTCCTATTTCCCCTGGTCTTGCAGTTCACATACTGGACGAAAGAGGGCAGTGTCTTATCAAGAGTCACGTGGTTGAAGTCCCCAGAGATTAACATTGCAGCCTCCGGGTGTTGCGTTTGAAGTTTTGCCACCGCGGAGTGGATGACGTCACACGCTACATCCGCATCAGCGCGCGGTGGGATGTAAACAATGACTGCAATGGCGTGTCCGAACTCTCTGGGCATGTAATAGGGACGAAGACTTACAGCCAAAAGTTCGACATCACGGCAGCAGATAGAAATCTTTGTTTTTACATGCCCGGGGTTACACCACCTCGTGTTCACGTAGATAGCCAGTCCCCCTCCTTTGCGCTTCCCACTGACTTTTGTCCCTCTGTCAGCCCGAACAGCGCAGAAGCCGTTTAGCGCGATGTTAGCGTCCGTGATGCTAGACGTAAGCCACGTTTCGGTAAAGCAAAGCAAGCTGCACTCCCTGTATGCTTTGATGTCTTTCACAAGCACAGCCAGTTCGTCGATCTTATTCGGTAGGGAGTTGACATTCCCCATGATTATGGACGGTACCGTGGGCTTATATCGCCACTTCGCCGCTAGCCGCTTAGCCTTTACCTTAGCACCGGCTCTGCAACCCCGGTAGGGTCGCCTCACCTCGTTTGGTAAAAGGGGGACTGTGCCGGCTCGAGAATTCCTCAGGTCGAGGAGTAGGTTTCTTGAATATACGTACTTTTGCGAGTTGAAACCCATATCCATATGATAGAAAGTAATCCAAGTGTTGCAAGGCACTGATAAAGTAAGCAAAAATAAATAAATAAATAAATAAATAAGTCAC
Source organism: Urocampus carinirostris (assembly GCF_059441175.1). Classification (NCBI taxonomy): domain Eukaryota; kingdom Metazoa; phylum Chordata; class Actinopteri; order Syngnathiformes; family Syngnathidae; genus Urocampus; species Urocampus carinirostris. The sequence goes on from NC_142353.1 coordinate 7,532,154, forward strand.
AAAAGTAGCGAAAATAACACGGGAGCTGCTGGAGTGGCTGCCATTCGTGACGGCGCCGGAAGTAGGAGTATTAACCTATTTCTCTAGCAAAACAAGAAAAGCAACTCAATGAGCTAAATGATTTAATGTTGCTGATAATTTAATTCAATTGGGTCTTTTGATTTGATGAAAATATATATTTTTAAATGAATTGTAAAAAAAAGTAAACATGTTTATAATTTGCAAAAATATTCCAAAATATAGTTTTACTCTATTTTTTCCTAATTTAAAAAAATATTTTTTTAATAAATGTTAAAAAAAAGATTTGTATTTAAATTATGCACTTGTGAAATAATTAATAATTATTCTTATTATTATTATTTGTTTATTTCTGCAAAATAACTTGTAGTATTAAAAAAATCCATACATTTTGTTTTGTAAAATGTAAATGTGTTCAAGTTATTGGAAACGTTTGTAAAATGGGAAAAAATTGACTGGTATATTACATTTGCTTAATTATCTCAAAGTGGATACAATATTTGATATTATTATTATTATTATTGTTGTTGCTAAAATTTCCCTACATTTTCAAAGTGGATTTTTTTGCAATGTGTACATCACATTTGATACAAAACGTGGACTAGATGCCTCTATAGCCCGGGATCTCTAACGTGGTGCCCAAAGGCAGCAGGTCATTGTAATTTTCTATGAAATATTATTCTAACTGGCTGGTTGACTGAGTCTATTTTAATCTCTGATAATGACATCTTGGTGATAACATATGCATATCAAACTGGTAGTCCTTTGTGCTAATTAATAACACACAGGTTATCCTAAGCAACTGACTGTCTCTCAGCAGATATGCAGGCTGCAGTTCCTGCGGTGGACATGTTGAACGAGGCTGCAGTGTATTTCTCCAAGCTGAACTGCAAAGAGCGGCTGCGTGAGGTCCACTACCTGCATGCTCAGCTTTACCATTGTTTGGGCCAAGCAGCCCAACGCAACAAGAGTGCCATGCTATTTCGCCTTTTGGACCAGGAGCTGCAATCTCCAGCACCACCACTCTCCATGCGCCTCTGACTTCTAGAATAACTTTTTGTTGACCTGAAAGCAATCCTGAACCGGCCACAAGATGACAGTATTGTTCAGCTCTAATCTGCTTCCAGCTCCTTCACCTTGAACATGTATTCATACTGGTCAGAGGACGATGTGAACTGCCTTTTTGTTGTATTCCTGCATCGAATACTCTGTGCTACGGTTTTTGTATTAAACTACTATTTGAGAACAACATTGACCACTGTTCCTAATAGTACAGTATTCAAACAATATACAAGTGATGGCATTTTGCTGATAATTGAGGCTTTACACCCTGCAGCACAATAGTAGACATGTTTTGTCACACGGGGCTAGATGAGGTCAAAGTTAGCATGCAGCGTCATTCCACCTGGTTTTAGTTGCATCTTTTTGATGAATGGGGGTCATTGTTTTCAGTTCCACTGGCCTGGTTTATTATGCCCAACAGGAGAATACCAATGATGAATCCACTGAAAGGAAATTGTGATCGCATGTATAAAGTAGAAGGCATGGAGTGACATAATTAAACGTCTGGATTCCACTTAACTTTGACACTATAGCTATAGCAGATTGTCTAATAATATTAGACACCATAAATCCGAAGATAATACAAAAAATATTTTGGGTTAACTGAATTGGACGCTTTAAACATTGCGGACAAGCTATGGCGTTATAAGATAGTAACTGTTTTGATCATAAAGGAGGAAACACTACTTAAAAGCTTTTATAAGACAACAAATGCCTTTTCACCGTTTAAAGACTCATGTTTTCAATCAATAGGAGCAACAAAAACCCTGTAGCATACCTGTGAACCTCGGCCAATTGCGCCCCTTTTTGCAAATCTCATTATTAGAAAATAAATGTTACCAACACAACACGACACCTTATGTCCTCACAACAAGGCTGACCGACTATGCCGAATTCTGCAACAACATTAGCAACTTACGATACCGTTGTCTGCTATTGTGACCGAGATGATCCGTAGAAGAGCCAAAGTGGTCAAGACGGGATCGTTTAGTACAATAAAACAAAGTTTAAAAAAAAAAGTCACGTACAATATTTGGTATACCCCGTACACAGTTTGAAAAAATCAATTGTACAAATTACATGGGAACATGTGTTGACGGGTATGCTGCAATTGCACTTAAATTAGCAGAACGCTATTTGTCCTGAATAAGATTAATATAGTTCTGTTTGCAAACTGTTACCTCAATTGTTATTGTGTGCCCAATGCGTACTAGCAAACTTTAGAACAAAACGTCTCAAGCCTCACAATCCATTCTTTTCGTAATAATCCTTTGGAAATTTCTATGCGACCGTATACCTGGTCCGGTTGGAAAAATGACACAATTTCATGATACAGAATCACCAAGACGATAAAAATAACTTATAGATTACTAGATACGCTACAGTGTAAGCATCCATGAGTACTTCCGCAAACAATGCATTGCGTGTGACGTCACTTGTCCTCTTCTGATTGTAGGAAACTTGAGGGGTTTATACGGGAGAAGGCATACAAGTCTCATTTAGTTGGAAATGTAAACAACCTCACAAAAACATCTGATTTTACCCAAAAATGTTATAAGTCTATGACTCGACCAAGGCTCAAACCTGTGACCTCCTAGTCTCGAGTGCAGGCGCCTAATCACGAACCCACTGAGCTGGTCTACGTCTGCCGCTTTACGTGAGACACAGGGTGCACTAGACGATGGGGCGCCGCACAATTTGAAGAAAATCCTTAGACTGTTATGTGCGTCTTTTGGTCGAGTAAATATGGTAATTTAAGAAACAACATGGTTATAATCAAACAATCAAAATGGAACATAACAAGCACACAACCTGAGGGCCTATTTGATGAAGAGTAGCTGCTGGCAAGTCAGGTTTTAGGACCACCGTGTTAGATGGCTAAAAATGATTTTAAAAAATGTTTCCAACAAGATTGATTTAAATGATAAGAAAAAATACACTTTGGTTGAGAAAATATAATTTATTTGAAATTGCATGAACTTTAACAAGAGGGAGCTGGCAATTGTCCACCATCTTATTGCTCCAGCTACCCAGAAACCTCAAAAAGAAGGGGGCAGAAAAGTCAAATTGTGCGTTTCAGTCACTTTGACTCTTTGCACTTTGTATTCTTCCTTGTGCTTTTTAGCACTGGTTTTCAGTTGCACTACACCTACACTATATTTTCCAAGTAGAAACATTAAGGCTCTCTCACTTTGAATTCTAACACCAGCGCCAGTTCATAACGAATGCTTCATTGTAGACAAAACGTCTGACTTCATTAAAGGAAAACAGTGCTGGATAGTCTTGATATACACACAGATGTATTAAAATGGAAACACTCGCTGGCATGTTTTTTAAAGAAATATTTTTTGGGGGGTGGCTACGACCACCTTCAGTACCCAGCAGGGTATCCTCCTTTCCTGGGGTCCGATTCGGCACACAAATGTTCTCCTTGCCGCATGACCACCTGGACTGCAGAATATGGATTCTTCTGCAGTTTTGTTGCGTGATTCTTCCAAATCAAACCTTCTAGGATTTTCTAGTACAAATACACAAACACACAAGCAATTGCCATAATTGTGCCTTAGCGGTTGGGTTCAAATTGACTATCATCATTGTTCATGTTACTCTAATCTTTCCAAAATGTCACTTTTTTATTCCAATTTCTTAATTTTACACTGTTGAAAGAATCAGTGACGTGCAATCAGATTAGGTGTCATCATGGAAATGTAAAATTAAAAATAAATTCAGTTATAAAGTTCATACTTATTTGACTTCACACTTTTTTGATTTTCTTTTTCTAAATTGCTAAATTTTCACATCATATTTTGAATATTATAAATACAATTAGAATGAAATTTAGAAATGTATTACTGTGTCTACAGATGCAGAGTAAGGCACACAATTCTCTTGCCTCATGGCTGAGGGCGATGGTGAGCCCAAGAATTAGTATTTAGCGCACACCTCATCCCCAAACAATAGAATTAGTGAAAGTATTAGCAAGCTAACAGCAAGTCAAGCCATCCAGTCATTTTTCTTTCTTTTCGCATGGAATTTTTAAAAATCTATTTATTGACGCTTTTAATTACAAGAAGAAGCGCATTGACTTAATTTATAAGTTATGGTAAGAAAATAACATTATTTTCTATTCTACAGTTTATGTATTTCTTTCTTGTTCTCCCAATCAAATAAGGTGTGGGTTCATTTATTTGTAAATTCAGCTTAATGTCATGCTTACCAATTTGGATCACCTGTGCCCGCTCATTTGGCGCCAGCCGCTGCGGGCTAACTGATAGGTTCCCTGTCCCTTTTTAAGCCCAGTCATTTCCCTCCGAGTTGTCAGTCCGTCAGCGAACCTCTGTTGTTACAAGTCAAGCATTTTTTACCCTGACTCCCGCCATTCCCGTTTTTCCACCCATTTTTCCCCCTGTCCGTTCCAGATCTCCCCGTTTGTCTCCGGCTACGACCTGTTTTCAATCCCGACCATGTCTGCTCTCCCGTCCCAGCTCATGACCCCTTTTTGATCCCGACCACGTGTTTGCTCTCCTGTCCCGGCTATCGACCTGTTTTTCTGTCCCTGACACCACCATCTGCCGCTACGGAAGATCCACTTCCGTATTCGGATCACGATCCGATTGCGAGAGCGACTTGCTTCCCGCGTCCAGCGAGCACCGGATCGCGGGCGCTGCCCGAGGTCTTTCTATTCTATAAACTGGTGGTTAACGTTAAGCATTTGGGTCTTGATTCCGTTCTGGTCGTGACACTTAGCTTCATCACACGCGAACTTCAAAGCACGTCAGGAAAGAACTGTCTCATTCTTGAACATAGTATTGCCTCCCCTACCTTTTCAAAGTTTTGTTCCACCACCGTTATATTTGGATTGAGCTGATTATGCAGCCGTGGCTCGCTCACCGCCTTCTTCAAGTTGTACTTAAAGAACAAAGAGTTCAGGATGACCTGTTCACAAAAGGCGATGCACAATTGACAGAAACAAGGAAAAAGTGGCGTTTTGAGAGTAGTCCTACCAGGGCAGTTGCCGTGGTAATTTTTGTGCCCCCGGATGCCCCCACGACCATTTTGACTCTTTGGTTTTGATCAAAAACGATTGTCGGACACATGGAAGACAAGGGTCTCTTTCCTGGAACAGATGCAAACAAACCAGAGATGGATTATTCTGGAAATATTTTTCTCAGCTTGCGGAAGATGGAAGAAAAATCACAAGAACACAAAAGTAAAGGTCACTGAGCCCCATCAAGGGAAGCTTTATATAAGTATAAAGCTTATAAATGATAGCGTTATTTTTTCAGTTTTGGTGTAATCCAACTAATTATTTTTCCCGCCGTTACAATGAGTTGTTTATTTCACGTCTTTTCGGATCATGTCACCATTCAAAATTGTGACTACCATATAGTCAGATAGCGATTACGAATTTACCAATGTGCCAAAGAAACTGCTCAGAACATGTCAAATGTTTTGACATTGCACAACTTTTTTTTAAAAGTAACGGAGATAGTTACTTTCGCTGGTAACTAGTTACTTTTGCCATAGAGTAATTTAGTTACTAACTCAGTTACTTTTGGGAAAAAGTCGTAAGTGACGATAACAAATAATGTTTTACAGTAACATATCCAACACTGTTTACTAAGACACATAAACACTCTGCGTGATAATGATTGTAAGTGGGAGCAAATCTCACCGGGTTGGATAAAATTGTTGGGAGAAGGAAGTACTCCAAAGCCGTTGGTTATGCATGGAGAGCTGAAGTCATCCATTTGGTCGTTGAAAATGATTCCAGTTGAGCGAGACATGACTTTGGACCCAAAACTAGATGTACCAAAATAAAACACGTCAGCAACAGCTTTAAAACTTTAACTCTGAGTTGAAATCAAGCCGAAAAAGATTCTAGATATGAGCATATCCAGATCCAGGCCGTTAAAAACCCTGCCACAGTTTGAATTCAACTCCAGGTACCTCTGATTAACCAACATGTGAATGTGCTCTTCATTAGAAATACGCCCAAAGAAGTCTGTCTCCTCATCCAGGTTAACTAGTTTTTCATGGGGTCACTTGAGGGTCTGTCTCTCTTCACATCTACATTTTTATCTATCTATATCTGTATTCCAAGAACACACTCACATTCAACAAACATTCATTCCACTTCGCTATTACCAACCTGACATCGAACACTAGGCCCACAGCATAACGAGGAGTGAGTTGCTGTGCCATGCAACCCTTCTTCAGCAGAGAGGCCTGGCAGCGTACATTAATTTAACCTCTTCGCATCATATGCATCGATAACAATTGTTCTTTGCCATTCACATTTACAGTATGTCACAAAAGTGAGTACTGTACACCCCTTACATTTCTGCAGAGATTTCATCTGAAGTTCAATCTAACAACACTGAGGTTTTCCATCAAACCTGGTGTGACAGCTTGTTAAAGTATGAAGCGGCCCTTTCCTCGGCAAAATCAGCGTACCTTTTGAGGTGATTGCGTCACAAAAGAACAATGCCAAAGTCCTTTTCGACACTGTAGCATTCCTGGATTTCAGAAGGAATGGCAGGAATCCAGCACCACTCACCATAAAAGGAGACTGTGTAGAGAGAGTCCACTCTTTCAAATTTCTGGGTGTGCACATATCCGACGACCTCTCCTGGTCTGCAAACACCAGAGCGGTGGTAGGGAAGGCCCAGCAGCGACTGCACTTCCTGAGATTGCTCAGGAAAAATAACCTAAAACAGCAGCTGCAGGTGTCCTTCTACAAAGCCACAGTGGAGAGCATCCTAACATACTGCATCACGGTGTGGTATGCTGGGTGCACAGCAGCAGACAGGAAAAAGCTCCAGAGGATCATCAAAACAGCCCAGAGAATCGTCGGCTGCTCTCTGCCCAGTCTGGAGGACATTGCCTGCTCTCGCTACCTCAGCAGAGCAGAAAACATCATCATGGACTTTTCTCACCCCGGCCACCACCTCTTCGACCTGCTGCCTTCCGGCAAGCGCTACAGGTCACACAAAGCAAAAACAAACAGACTCAGAGACAGCTTCTTCCCCACAGCCATTACCACCCTAAACAGACACCGCACAAAAAAACTGAAAACTGTTGCAAAAAACTACCTCACACGAATGTAAAATGGTACTCACGTACATGCTGTCTGCACTATGTTGTTCACTGCTCAAAACAGACACAGCACAAAAAACCTGAAAACTTGTGCCAACACTACCTCATACGAATATAATGGTACTAATGTCTATGTTCTTGCACATGTCGACTGCACTACGTTTACTGCTCACCTTGCACAATGTCTGACCATTTCCTTTTTTCTGCACTATGTTGTCTATGTTTGCACCAATGCATATGCTGACTATTTTTTGCACTATGATGACTTTGCACCAAATGCAATATTGCACAACCCATACGATACCAACGGTATCACGACAACACTGTATGTAACATCCCACATGCCGACATTTCTTGTGTAAATACCATGTAAATTATAACTATAGCCTTATCCCCCTTGTTTTATAACCTTATCTTCTCTGTTCCTTTATCTTCTTGGCTCATACCTCACTGTGAATGTGTAAAACTGGAGTGTCATGCCCAATTTCGTTGTCACAATATGTTAACCCATTTTGTAACAATGACAATAAAGGTATATTCTATTCTATTCTATTACAAGGCAACAGATTATCCCAGATAGTTCCACCCATTCAGCCCATGACTTAATGGTCTTCTTTAATAAGAAGATTCAATGCATACAGCCAGAAATTGCTAAAGACAGTATCAATACAACACATACTAAAAGGCTGAAATCTATAGCTGCACGACATGGTAGCTGTCCAGGGAATTTGTCCCGATTTAGTGAACTGTCACTCGATCTTAAACAGGTGGTGAATACGGCCAAATCGACGACTTGCCTGTTCCACCCGCTTCCAGGTTCGCTTATTAAAGGTCTTTTTGGGGTCTTTGGACCTTCAGTTCTAAATATTATAAACATATCACTCTCCTCAGGTGTAGTTCCAGCGGCTTTTCAGTCCGCTGTTATTGAACCTACACTGAAACGACCCAACCTTGATCCAGAATGCTTATGTAATTACAGACCTTACCGTTTCTTTCTAAAGCACTTGAAAAAATAGTGGCACAGCAGCTGAATGATTTCATATCCGAGAACAATCTTTTTGAATCAATGCAATCGGGATTCAGGGCTAACCACTCTACTGAGACAGCTCTGATTAAGGTAACCAATGATCTCCTACTGGCAATGGACTCTGGCGCTTCATCACTTTTGCTGCTGCTGGACCTTACTGCTGCTTTTGACACAGTGGACCATAATATCTTACTAGAACGGTTGGAAAAATGGATTGATCTCTCAGGAACCGTCCTCTCACGGTTCAGATCCTACCTCTCAGATAGGTCGCACTGTGGTAAATATGGCAAAATGACATCTGTGGTGTTCCGCAGGGTTCAGTGCTTGGCCCCCTTCTTGTCAGCATTTACATTCTTCCATTAGGTGATGTTATTCGCAAGTATAATATCAGTTTCCACTGCTACGTAGATGACACTCAACTATATCTTCCGTTGGAGGAATCTGCCACACTAAATTGTGGAAATTTGGAGGCCTGCCTCACTGAGGTAAAAGAGTGGATGTCACTCAATTTCTTGCGTCTTAACTCTGAAAAGACTGAAATGTTAGTTATTGGTCCATCTAAATGCCGCGACTTATTTTCAAAAACTGCTGTGAACATTGACAAATGTCACATCACACAGAGTGACTCCGTTAAAAATTTAGGTGTCATATTTGACCCCGATCTGTCCTTTCAAACCTATGCGAAGAAAATTACTAAAACGGATTTCTTCCATCTTCGTAACATTGCTAAAATTCGTCCTATACTGTCTCAGTCGGATGCGGAGATTATAATTCACGCGTTTGTTACCTCCCGTCTCGATTACTGTAATGCACTACTCTCCGGTCTCCCGAAGTCCAGAATCAAGAGTCTTCAGCTGGTACAAAATTCCGCAGCGAGGCTTTTAACTAGGACAAAAAAGTCCGATCACATCACGCCGATTTTGGCTAACCTGCATTGGCTCCCTGTTAGCCTAAGATGTGATTTCAAGGTTCTCTTAGTATTATACAAAATCATTCATAGACTTGCTCCCTCATATCTTTCAGATCTGATTTCCCCCTATGTTCCGGTCCGAAGCCTTCGTTCTGAGAGCGCCGGTCATCTGGTGATCCCAAGAGCCAAGAAGTGTTCCGCCGGTTCGAGAGGGTTCTCCATCCGGGCACCGGTGCTGTGGAATGCTCTTCCTCCTGAGATCCCATCTGCAACCTCAATGGAAATGTTTAAATTTTAGCTGTAGACTCACTTCTACGCTATAGCATATGAATAACCTATACTTTTCGTGGACAATATCTCTGTATTATTTGTGATTGCAACATCCTTTGCTGTCTGGTAATCCTGGAAGGGGGATACCACATGTGCGGTCTCTTCTCAAGGTTTCTTCATTTTCCTCATGTTGAGTTTTTTGAGTTTTTCCTTGCCCTCATGTTGGTTCCAGATCAGGGGATGGTGTAATAATAGTCTGTAAAAAATAGTCTGTGTAATAACCTGTGAAGCCCTTTGAGACTCTTTGTGATTAAGGGCTATACAAATAAAATGACTTGACTTGACTTGAAGAAACATTGCTTATATAGCAGTGTAAGTGTATTTTTCCCCACAAAAAAACTCAAAATAAAGCCATTACTAGCTAAACCCCTGGAAACAAAAGTACACCCTAAAGTAAAAGTTCCTGAAGTTCAATATTTTGTGTAGCCAATATGATTTTGCAGAACCACCTTAACCTTCCATGCCATAAATTTCACCAGAGCCTCACAAATTGCCACTGGAATATTACGCTCCTCTATGACAGCATGACTGAGCTTGAGGATATTTGACGTTTTTTGCTTGTCCACCTTCTGCTTGAGGATGCCCGAAGATGTTCTATTGGGTTAAGATTTAGAGTCATGCTTGGCCAGTCGATCTTCTATACCAGGGGTGTCAAAGTCATCCTAGCTGGGGGCCACATGCAAGAAAATACAAACTCACAGGTGCCGGACTAGTAAGTTTAAGAGAAAGAAAAAAGAAAGGGAAAGAGAGAGAGATGAAAAGAAAGCGAAAGAAAAAGGCAGAGTATGAAGGGGAAGAGAGAGAATGAGATAAAGTCAGAGAAACATAAAAACGAGAAAGATTGAAATAGAGAGAGCACAACCGAGAGCGAGAGGGCACAATAGAAAGGGAGAAAAAAGGAGAGGAAAAAGAGTGAAATAAAGTGAAAGAAATTACATGCACTACATACTCTCTTAGTCAAATAGCCTTCATTCTTCCTTTCCATATGTCCAAATCATCTCAGAACATAAATATCATCAATCATCTCATCAAGATTTCTTACCACTCCAGTTCTTCTCCTTACTTCCTCATTCCTTAACCCATCCAGTAGCGTCACGCCACACATACAACGCAAACATTTAATTTCAAAAACATTTAACCTATTATGCTTATATACTCTAAAACTTCACGCCTCTGAGCCATACATCACTGTTTGTACCACCATACTTTCATACGATTCTCGCTTTGCATCCCGTTGTAGATCTCTACATTTGACCAAACTGTTCAGGACACCCATTGCCTTGCACCCTTTACCCATCTTTTCTTCACTTTCTCCTTAAAAACCAACTCCTGCTGCCACACTTCTTAATAAATGCTTATATTTTATACAAGGCAAGTATGTTAAATGTAAACAAAAAACTGCCAAAGAGCCACTGTTCCCTGGTGTAGTGGAGGTGCAATTACACTTGATTCTTTGGAAAGTAAAAAAAAAAATAATAAAGTTCCCTGAGGTCAAACACTCTTGCCCCAAAATGATGGAGCCTCGCGACTCCCACCCCCCAATTGAGGGATCCCGCCCTACTATTTGAGAATCACTGGTTTAATAACAAACCGTGACTAAATGAAAACTCTGGCAGTGTTTTTTACTTGCCTGGATTACTGACTATTATTGATATCTTACTAAAGATTAATGGTACTGGTGGCTGCCACAGCACTCCCATCTTCGGCTATCACCGAAAGATGTGCTGTCCCGTGGCTGTCTGGAACAAAATAATCCGGCTCGTAGTAAATATCTGCGTGAGTGGTGTCGTCTGTAATTTTCTTCCTTATGCCTTCAGCAAAGAACGCTGACGTCATGTTTTGGATAAGCTGAAAAGAGAAATGATTTGCAGTTAATGTCCGCCAGCTCATGTAATGGATTTCTAAAATAATATTTTTACCAAGTTAAAGTCCACCATTAAATTTGTTGAACTTCAAAAATAAAATATTTTGGGCAGCTCAATGAAGACCCATACATGAGGCAAGCATGATTCATGTTTCACCGCATGCTAACTAGACCAACATGTCCGAAGTCCGGCCAGGGGCCAGATACGGCTTGTGCTAAAAAAATCACTGGCAGCTGCCTCTGTCACAAAATTAATAACATGTGGCTCGATAGTAAAATAAATTTGTACCAGCAGGCCGGCGCCTTGCATGGCTGCATGGCCGCTATTGGTGTGTGAGTGTGTGTGTGAATGGGTAAGTGTGAAGCACATTGTAAAGCGCTTTGGGAGGTCTTCATTGACTTGAAAAGCGCTATATAAATGCAGAACATTTAACAATTTACCATATGATGGCAGTAGCCCTTTGGGCACCTTGCCCTTGGCTTTCTGTGAGAATTTTAGCCCACCCCATTTCTGACATGGCGACTGTAAATTAAAAAAAGGAAAGTTGACTGTGAGGGCCGCGCTTCCAGGACAAATGGAAAATTGGAGTATTTTTTCACTGAAATTCGAAACAACTTCCTCTGCCTAGTTGGCAAATAGACTGTAGCTGTTTTCAAATAATATAATATCAAGAGGCCCTGCCAGACGAAACACTGTGAGAAGGTGAAGCGCTTTTTGAGGAGACTGTGCGAGTCAAATGAAAATGCTACAAAGGCGATCTACGAGGTTGCGACACTGACTAATTGGCACTGCAAACCTTTCCTAGAGGGTGTATTTATCAAAGACAGTTCAAAGCATGTCAATTCGAATAGTCCTCACACATTATAAGCTTACCAAATCTGGCCTGCTTTCTAAAAAGTTTGGACACCCCAGCTGTCGACTATAAGTTTTGATAACAAATAGTGTCTCCCATGTGGTTAGGTAATCTAAAGGCAGTTCCATTGAAGTTTCTATTACAATTAAACAGACAAAATAGAACATCTTGGGCTTATGAGTACATAACTAGGCTGTGACGGTTTCAAAAGTGCCCATTTTGTTTGTTTGTACATGATTCAATTGTTTGTTTGTACATGATTCAAATTGAATCTTTTCTTCCGGCGCCGTCACGAATGGCAGCCACTCCAGCAGCTCCCGTGTTATTTTCGATTGTTCTCGATTGTTCTCAGCTCAGGGATGCTGCTGGAAATGTGAATTTCCCTTCGGGGATGAACAAAGTATCTATCTATCTATCTATCTATCTATCTATCTATCTTTCAAAAAGGGCTGATAATTATTGATGTGGTAAAGTGGAGTAACAAGATAGGCTTTGATAAAAACAAAGCATAAGGGGAAAATTCCCAAAATCCCCGCTTCACTCCAGTCCTTTGCCCAGACTGAATGCTACAGGTGGTTTTATATTAGTCAAGGCCTCCTTTCAAACATTAAATTAGAACGCCGCTTAGAACAATGAAGAGACTGTTTTACAACAAAATGAATAGATACATTAAGACAAAGTAAATGCGGTCAGTAAATAACTACATTTGAATACATGGATAAACATAAGTGCTATAATTACCACTAACTGATGAACCCGATTAGAATATTGGTGTGAGGTTTAAAGAATAAAAATAATATGCATGGTCAATTCACACAGTGATGACTATATAAGCAGTAACACATTTCAATAAGACAACTGCAGTTGGCAATTTCAGAAAATGTGCTCGCTTTTTGTATGGTTAAGCTACAACAAAATAAACCTCAATACTTTTGCCGTTTCTGAGAAAGCTACTTGTGTTTGTCTTAGGTGACTTAAAAGTTTAAATGTATACAGGGCAGACTTAGCCAAGAGGAAAAAGTCAAAGAAGCTTTTTGAAGAAATGCTCAATTGCACAAATAACATTTATGCTTATCTTGGGCTTCGAATCATTTGCATTTAAAAGGCTGTAAATTTAGCAGAGGTATGCCATTGTCGGCTAATTATAAACCATTTAATTTATGTGAAATATAATGCGACATCATATGCAAAATAGATTAGCATACTATGCGCTCCAATAATAGCTGACTAGCATACTTTTGATCGTTTGTGCCCCATTTCACTCACACAAAAAGTTGTCTTTATATAATTACTTTATAGCTTTTTAGCTTTTGTTAGATTTCAAAGTTGGATGCACATATAAACCAACAACAAAAATGTGGCTCAAAACCAAATTAAAATGCAATCTAGAAGGCAATTCGTAATCGTATCTAGTGATGAAAAAGTTGATGTCTGTCTCCATGCAACATTGGAATAGATATTTTGTGTGTTTAAAAATTACTTTCTCCGGAAATAAATACTTCAATTTTGGTCATCTTTGCTAACATTTATAGCGCAATCCTGATGATTTTAAGCGGCAACTTCGTTTGTGTAATAATGCTGCAGTTTGTCACTGCATACATAGTCATAACTGAATGAATTTTCCAATTATATATTTTTCATTCTTTTAAACTATCACATCAATATTGTAATCAAGTTAACCATTGATTGTTAATAAATTCACCTTATGATTACCCATATTCTAATGTAGTTATTTACTTATTTACTTCAAGTTTTATTCACTTGTCGCCACAATATATCCATTTACCGACTCGTTATACAATTTCTACATTGTTCTAAGTGGTGTTCTGATTTGGCCTTGAGTCTTATCAAACCACCTGCAGGATTCATTTTGGAGGAAGGATTGGTGTGATACTGCTACCTTGGGAATTTTCCACTATGTAATGATTGTAAGCCATTTTTAAAACGCACTTTTGAAATTATCAATATAGCATTGCTCTGCACTCACAAGCCTATCCTGTTTATTTTTTTGTTAAAAAAAAAAAAAACTCAACAGAACTGCTCAATTCAAGCTCATGTTTTACCCATCATATCGCACAACCTGGAGGTTAAATAAACACGCAGAGAAAGAAAAGCCCGTCCTTCATTTTGAAAGCCGTTAGCCGATGATGCCATTGTCTCTTAAAGACGATTTGCTTCACGGCCAGAATTTTCTGGCCGTGATCTTTGATTTTTGCAATCCGGAGATGGAATAAGAGCTTGCTCTGTCCACTCCACACATCGGCCCGGTATTGCAGTACCTCCGGGAACGGTGCATTCGCAATGATCGCAGCAAGGCTTTAGGGCTAGGACCTTAGCTTGGCCTTTTGGCTGAGAGTAAGTGTCCCGGCTCCTAGGCTTAGTAGCGTATTATGAACTGACCGATAATGGATAATGAATAACGAAGATAGAACAATAACCCTTAAAACCCCCCCATCCATTTTTGAAATGTCAGTTTGTGAGAATCAAAACCGAATACTTGCATCTGTGATATTGAGAAAAAGCGGGTCGCCGAGCCTGCTCCTCTTGGCGTAAGCAAAACGGAAAGCTTCTATGATGCGATGATACGTCAACGTCTTCATCTCAAGGGTGGAAACACTAGTGTCTGTTAAGTTGTACCCTGAAAAGAGGCGGAGAGGATAGAAGGAATGAATAAAGATACCCTTTTTGGGCCGAAAGATTTAGTGAGTTTGATACAAAGACAATTGATAAATGTATATGGCTCAAATTGGTCTGCTTGTGTCAAATAACACTACCTTAATAAACATTTTATACTCACTCTTTAAATCAAAGGTTTTCATTGTGCAGGGATGTCAAACTCATTTGAGCTCAGAAGCCACATGAAAGAAAGAACATACTCACGGGGACTGGACTAGTAAATTTATAACATAAAAATGGTGCCTTAGCTGGAGGGCTGGGGGTCTTTTCAGTGACTCACAATTAAATTATTTTTCAGTAATGTTAGATTTGATTATAGAACAACTGTTGAAGGGTTTTTTCATCCTAATCTTTTTCCTCTACTAAGATTTATTTATTGCAGTTTGTATCAGCTGTGTATTTGTTTAAAGAGCAAAATTAAATTCATTTTCACTACAGTTAATTTTATCTGGGGAAACTCATGCAGACTGAAAGTGGGGAAAATGGCATACAAACACTAAGTTAAATGACTGACTTGATTATTTAAAAGTTGTGTTGTTGTTTTTATTTTCATATTAAATGAATATGGGAACTTAGCGGTTGTACTTCATATCTATTATAAGGAGCTAAAGGAGCTAAACCTTATTTGAACATGTGTAAAGACACCCAGGTGCTATTTCTTTTATTTTCCCAAGACTTTTGGTTTAAGTAGAATAACATCGGGGTAGGTTCCGTCAATGTTCTCTGGTTGATTAATGGTAGTTAGCAGATATAGCTACAGTGGGGTCTTTGCGAGTAGCACTTGGCTTTGGCGGCATCCAGTGGGCATATCTCAAACTGCAAGTCATTGATTGAGGCAATGCAGCTCATTTTTCTTTTGTGCCTTTTCAGCATGGTCTTGCGGGGCACATAAAATGTGACGTGCCACATTTGTCCCACCAGCCATGAGTTTGACACATGTCATAAAGGAATCCGATTATTATTCAAACCACCAACTTGAGCTCCTTTTTGGTGCCCAAAACATACAAAACACAGTAAAACTGGGCAATGATAAGGAAATTGACTTCCTTCCTTTGTGCTCACCGTTAACTATGTTAAGAATGAGAGCCAACACTGGACCACTGGAGGGGGCATCTGGCACATACATGGTGTATTCCCCAAACTTCATTTTAAGGGGGTGTTCATTCAGTAATGGCTGGTACTCCAATAAATCGTCCAAGGTGATAATACCGCCTAGAACAGAATTTCCATGGTTATGAAAATCTTCCTTTATTGTTTTTTTCTCTTCCTTAACAGAAAATGAAATAAGACCTGCTGCCTGGATGTCATCCACGAGTCTCTGTGCTATTGAGCCATTGTAGAAAACACCCGGACCCTCGTCTGCTATTCTCTGGTATGTTTCTGCCAGCCTCGAGAATCGCACAACGTCATTTTCTTTGAGGATGTTTTTTTGGGAATCACAAAACACTTCACTGTAAAACGAGATAAGAAAATGTTGAGAAAAGTCTGAAAAACAGCATTTTTAGTTGATTTTTCTCACCAAAGGTTGGCGTTTCCTTGAATTAAATCCTTGTTTTTTAGGATTGCTTGAGCCAAGGCTTTCCCAATTGGAAAGCCTTCTCTGGCCAAGATGATGCTTGGCTCAAACAGAGCTTTCCAAGGCAGCCTGCCATGTCTCTTGTGTGCCATCTCGTAGCCCCGAATTTCCCCGGGTATGGCTATGGACAGTCCACCTGTCGTATATAAACATTATTCATGTTTGAACATATTGCACCATTTCATTAAATATTAACTATACCATACATATTGAAACTGTATTTAAAGGGCTTTGTATGATATACGACAGTCTGCTGAGTGTTGGAGCAAGAATGATGACATTTGCTCAACATTTGAAAGGTAAATAAAACACTCAAAACACTCATTTTCCACAGTCAGGTGCCAGGAGGAATTCTTCCATTCTTCAACAGGATGCTAAAATATTGCCATTGTAAAGCAGCCAATACTGGAAATAAAAAAGAGAATGATAAATCTGCTCTTTTTGAGGATTGTATTCTTATTCTATTAGCTAAAAACAAAGTTATGAATACCTAGTAAATTAGGAAAACTATTTCAACAAGCAAAATTATTTTCTGTTGCAGATGTAAAATGTTAAATCGATGAAATTGTGTTTTTTTTTTTTTAATATGTTTTTAACAGTAAAAAGATGAACCAGGGACGGAAGTTGAAAGTTAGCCTTTGCTCAGCTTTATATGCTTTACATCAACTGCAACCCTGTATTTTTAATTGTTCTTAGAAATAAACTAACAAAATTAAGTAAAATAAATTAGCAAATCATTTTGCAAGGTGTTTCATTATTTGATTTTAAAAATCTAAGATTTAAAAAAAACTTCAAACAATCGGCATTAGTTGTTATAATAGTTTTTCTAAACCTAAAGAATAAACAATGACATAATTTTGTTCATTTCCGTTGAATTTTTTCGTATTTTATCTGAATAAATAGAGTTAGCGATAGAGATAGAGATAGAGACAGACAGACAGAGAGACAGAGACAGAGACAGAGACAGGGATGGATGGATGGATGGATGGATAGATAGATAGATAGATAGATAGATGTAGGTGGATTATGTACCAGTGCTATTGGTATATGTTCCTGGTATTGATGACTACTTGGGAGTTGATTATCGGCATGCAACAGAACAAAAATACACTACAATAAAAAAAATCTCGAGCAAAAATGACTGAAAATGGGGCAATACTATTGTTTGTAAACTGAGCTGTGCCACCAATGTGAGAATGCAACTCCCAAAAAGCTTGACTGTCGCCTGTTGCCATACCTGTGCGAGAAAGTTGTGTGTTGTTGCCAAACATATCTGCAGTTGCATTCTTGGGTGCCGTCTCCCTTGCGTCAATGGTTTCTACCCTCCCTGATAAGGCAAAATCAAAGAAAGGATCCAAATTGTTGAATAGACTTTTTGATATGATAAACAAAGAGGCACACTCACCTGAAGAAGCATTGTAGATGACAAAGTAAACCCCCCCTCCAATGCCCATGCTGTGTGCATTAAAAAGGCCCACACAGAGCAAGGCGGCAATCGAAGCATCCACCGCTGAACCGTTTTTCTTCAAAATGTCCCTACGGACATAAAAACGCTTCGCAATCGAGTATGCACTTTCATATTGAATAAAAAGCAACACTTTTTTACCTTCCGACTTCGGAACATTTTCCAGCATCAGCAGCAACAGCAGCCTTTGAGAACAAGTGTCCTGTAGAAGGCGTCGTCATATTCTTGCCCAGGCCATACAACAGCAACAGGCCGACGACAACCACAAGGATGACCGCCACACCAGCAATCAGAGGCTTTGGAACCATTTTTCTGCCATGTAACTTTAACACAGCGCATTGTCAGATGGTATTTGCTGATGAAAAACTACCTGATCATGATTAACATGTTGTGAAAATTGGAAACGGCAATGGTTTAGAAATGTTCGCCCAAAAAAAAAACTAAATGCATAACCATAAACCGGTATGTGGACAACAAAGTTTGCATTCAAGGTTGCTCACCAAATTTTGAAAAAGGGATGCACCAAGACCAATGTTCCCTCTAAGCTGCGTGTGTGTGCAATTGTGCACTGCCCAGAGCTTTTCCGCGCACAAGAAAATCTAGCCAGCTCACAAAAATGAGGGCTCGAAATTGCTAATTAAAAAGCGTATTAAGTCAAAGTTACAGTGAATGAAGGTAAAAATACACGGGTTCCCCTGACGCTGTGTTCTAAATACGGTATTTAGAAGTCAATGTTGAAGTAGAACAAAGTTGAGTAAAGTCTGTAGAGTTTTTCGAGAACCGGCTTCTTCGGCTCGGCTCACTAAAAAGAACCGGCTCTTTTGAGTCCCACAGCTCTTCAGGTCGTTTTTGCTTCTTTAATCCCAACATGACCAAATATTATGGAAAATTATGGAAAAAATGACTTCAAGTAAGGGAAGGGAAATGGAGCAAAAAAGAAAAAAAATACCAAAATGAAAAAGTAGTGAAGAGCTGGGAAAAAAGAAACAAAAGGAGAGAAAAAGAGAAAAAAAGAGCAGGAAAAAATCAGTAAGAAGCCAGAAAAAAATAAAGAAAGTAATAAAGGGAAAAGGAATTGGAGAACGAAAAAACACAAAAAAAAGTAACAGCTAGGAAAAAATAAACACATTGAGATTTGTTTAAAGGAATTTTTTAAGAAGTAGAAAAAAAACGGGAAAAAGAAGAAAAAGTTTGTGTTGCATTCAAATAATTTTCAATTATATCAAGTCAATCTTGTTGCCAACATTGTACTCCCACTTAAAAATGTGATTAAATACAGTCGTGTATCGTGCAACCGACTAAATAAGCCCCCAAAAATGTTAGTATTATGCGACAAAAGATACCAAGAAAAAAAATGGAAATCTTGTGAAAGAATTGTTGTAAAAACAAATGACGTTTGTAGGCAACACAACCTTTGCAATAATACATGAGTCAATTCATTCAAAAGTAAAAAATAATTTTGCATTGCCGAAAACTCAGCAAAATGTAACGTGATGTCAAGTTTTGGACATGTTTGATAATGATTTAGTTGCCGCACTTGGAGTTGCTGTTGCTCACTGTTGTTTCAAGCGTTGCTCACCGACTTTGTGTAAACGCTCAGACCTGTGGAAAATTAGAGGGAACATTGACCAAGACCATAATCAGGTGAGTATGGAATTCGTATCGAACTATTTTGTGTATATTTTAGTATTGCTATCAGGCTGGTAAAACAACCTTACTTTTTACCTTAATACCTGGAAAAAAATCTTATTATATCAGCCATGAAAATACATAGTGTGCGTATACTCTATGTTTCCTTCGTAAGCACAGCTGTTGATATCGTGCTTGTGTCCAATCTCAGCAGATAAGTGTAATGTTGTGCTCCACAGTTGTATTAAAAGCATCGTTGAAAACACTAAACTGATATTGATGTTGTTTGGTAGTCAAAGCGAAGACAAACACGTTCCTTGCATTATTACCTGAGCCACAACGCCACAGTCTGTCTTTCTTATTCTGCTCTCCACTCTGGCCAATTGATATGTTAGATTGCATACTATTTGTGATTCAAGCTTCTGAAAGGCTCGCTCCCTGGCGTGCTCGCTCATATATTCCCAGCATGCTCCTCAGGCTGCTGCTGGGCCGGACTAATAATGCGGCTGCTGCTGCTCCCGCTGCTTTGATTGCATCTGCCAGTTAATCTAATCACTAATGTCCTGTTCCAAATCTCCCAGGTCCAAAGTCTCCCACAGAGATGATAATGATTACTCACAGCATTAGATATGCGACCAACTTCTGTGGATCAGATGACAAAAAGAATTACTAATAATCTTTTGGAGCAGCACGGTGCCCTATTGGTTTGCCTTGCAATTAGGAGGTTTCGAGTGTCAAATCTTAACTTGGGCTTGCTCTGTGGTAGAGTTTTTAGATTCTCTCCTTGCTTGCAGCCCGACATAAAATCTTGAGTAGGAGTTTGAACTATTATATATGTATTCTCTGTCGCTAAATTTCATATATTTCAGTGTTTGAAAATATGAATGCAACACTCCTCAGGGTCTTTGGACAGTTTTATTAAGCAATAACCAGTCACGTGTATTGAAGTTTGTGTCTGGCAAGGCACAATCAGATTTATAAATACATTATTCTGCATTTTATTCATCATTTGATTATCAGAACAACAAAGCAATATGCAAACTGCACCAGAGAATAAAAGCCTTACATATATATATATATATATATATATATATATATATATATATATAATAATAATAATAATAATTTCCTTGTATTGTCATTCTGTGTAACAATGTACACAGAACGAAATGTCGATTGCACCTGACCCGTTGTAGCGAGCCGATGCAGCCGCAGCCAACAGAGGACGCCGCCGACCACTTTTTGAGTCTTAGGAATGACTCGGCCGGGGCGCGAACCACCGACCTCCCAGTCTCAAAGCGGGCGCCTTACCATCTAGGCTACTGAGATATATATAAAATAGTGTTATATATATTATAATAGTAATTAACAGTGCAATCTTGCAATCTTAAACAGGTTCTTAAAATCATTAATTAATCGTTATTTCGCCGTAGTACTTAATGACCAGATAATTAGTATATAAAGGTGAATAGAACGGTAAAATGCTGCCACCTACAGATACGGATGAATCTTAGTTAACTGGCTGATCACTGGAAGAAAGGAAATATACTAAACAATAATTTTTAAATAGTTTTTTTAGAAGTAGTCTTGGAAATGAGTATTTTCAAGAAACTTAACTTGTTCAACTGTTGTTTATGAAATAATGGTGATAATTAGGAACATGTTTTTTCTCATGAAAAATTACGGTCCAAGCTTTCTTTTTATTTATCCCATGTCATTATCGATACATAACTACATTTTCTGTAGGCCTGTAATGTGTCAAAATGGCAAAAATTGTCTGGCACCTGCTATTCCCATTTGAGATTAATGAATTATTTAGACAGATGAACTATCTGCTGTCTTCAGGGTCTTAAACCAGGGGTCAGGAACGTTTTTGACCCAAAGGGCCATAAAAGCAAAAAATGTTTTAAAAGAAATTGAGATAGCCAATTCATATATTTTCAGGCAAAATTGAAAAAACTGCCAAACACGCTCTCTAGACAAAAGCTAATTCTTAAGCACATTTTATTTGACTGTGTGTCATTTGATGATTTATTCAAATGTATGAAATGATGATAATGCCAAATCCTGTGTCCCAAATCAATGTAAATATTCAATTTACAATTTGTCTTCCACCTTCAGTTGAGAGCGTTGAGGCAATTTTTTTTCACATGAAATTTGTCCTTAACAACGGTTTCAAAACAATGTGCATGCAAAGTTCTTTAGTAAAAATGTCACAAATTACTGCAAACGATAAGCATATCGTCATATTCACTTTCGGTGTAGACTGCACTGAGCGAGAGCGAGATAAGGGAGTGGCCTGCGCTGTGCGCAGGGATCTGCCCACCTGTACTGCTCATCCAATCAAAGTCATTTGCCAGCGTTTTTATTTATCAGTGTAAATGGTTTCTTATCAAACTTCTGCATTAGGTTGCTTCGGCATTATATGGTCCAAAATCGGGATGAAATCAATTGACTTTGGAACGCCACAGAGAGATATGCAATAGTTACATTTTATTTCGGAGCCATACGTACTCATGAAAAGAGCCATATATGGCTCCCGGGCCATAAGTTGCCTACCCCTGTCTTAAACTCATTGCTATACAAAAAATGGGACGAAAATGACTAAATTATGCGCTAATCAAACCATTTAGTCGTCAACCGACAATTTTCTGCTTCAAAATTCACATTACGGTGTGTAGAGCGAAAGGGGGAGGTCCGATTCGAGGAGGCGGGACAAGCAGCGAGTTCTGCCCTCCAATTGGTCCATCCCTCCACGCTGCTCAAACCTAAACAGCAACGTAAAAACAGCGGACTGTTGGTGGTAAAGCAAGAGGAGCTTTGTGTCCTCGCCGTCATCACACTAACAAAAGCAAGGTGGGTCACGTCATCGCACAAATTGATGAAAAACGACGAGGGGAAAGTGTTTTTGCTGGTGACCTGCTGCAGCGCTAGACAGAACGACGCCTCATCGGAAAGGAAGCTGATGATATGGGTCAGCCTCGTTGCTAATCTGGATTTGCAACAACAAGCAAGTGAACGCAACGTCTCGCTATGGGGTCAAGACTAAGCAGACAAAACAGTTTGGACAATGACAATTTCTCCAAAAAGCGACGCGGGCTCCTAGATGAGGGTGACAATCGTAGCGGGCGCCCAGGCGGCGACTTCCTGTTCGCCCTGATGCTCAAAACGGACAAAGTGCCCGGGATGCTGCGACGGAGCAACCAGAGCCCTTACACGAGGCGGGTGGCCTGGATCAGAGACATCCAGAAGCTGCTTCGAGAACGAAGGATGGAGCAAGCGAGCGACGTGCTCAGGTTACTGAGGAAGGTGAGTGACACTTGAGACAGTGTTCATTTCTTCCTGTCTGTCTGGGGGCCTGTTGTGGTCCTGATGCGACTCAAAAGCAACAGATGGCCGCTGGACGTCTCACCTGTTTCTTTGTGGTCATTGCACAAAAACAACATCAACCAATCATTAACAGTTCAAGGAATGTATTCAAATGTATCAAACTCATGGCCCAGGGGCAAATTATGGCCCACCCGCATCAAGAGCTGAAAATGTTTCGAAAATTTAAAGGGTCAAAAGAGTGCTTTAAAGCACTAATGTGTAATATTTGACCACTAGGTGGCACCATGGCAGGTTGGCAGAAAAACATGGCGACGACATAAGTGTGGATTCCACGGTTTAGAGAAAAATACAAATTTCTCAATCTATGATTTTTTTTTAATAAAACAAATTAACATTTGTGCCTATCATTCAAATCAATGTCTTTTTTTTTAACTTAATTTTTTTTACTATTAGTTTTGTGTGTGACAGTACAAAGGAACATGAGAGAGAGTATAGTGATGTATGTGGGAGAGTGCAGTAGTTTTTGTGCGTGGGTATGACAGTGATTGTCTGAGAGTATGGAGCACGTGTGAGAGTATCATCTGATATGTAAGAGCAACTATGATTTGCTTTCGAACTGGCTTCTCATAATTACTTTTCTAAATATCCTGTAAGAGGGATTACTTCATGTGCGGTCCCTTCTCAAGGTTTCTTCATTTTCCTCATGTTGAGGTTTTTGAGTTTTTCCTTGCCCTCATGTAGGTTTTAGATCAGGGGATGGTGTAATCATAGTCTGTGGTTTGCAATATTCTGTAATCTGTGCAGCCCTTTGAGACTCTTTCTGATTAAGAGCTATACAAATAAACATGACTTGACTTGACTTGACCATTAGGTGGCACTCAATATTACACACTGCCCCTTTAACAGAAAACATTTCCCACAATGCTTGTCGACTACAATGCCAGCAAATTGACGGCTAAGTGCCAATACATGCCAGTACAGTGGTGTACCTCCAAACACTTGAATTTCCGTTTTTTTGTTTGTTTGTTTTTTACGTGAAAAGCTAGTTCACGAGCAGTCACCAAGGCTTTCTTTATCTATTTTTTCCCAATATAATCATTTCTTATTGGGAAACTCCGCTCGTTACACTAGCAATTTGAACTACGAGCACAATCCTGGAACAAATTAAGCTCATGAGAAGAGGTACCACTGTTGATGAAATTGAGGAATAAATGATACTAAATATCTCTAGGAAGGGTTTGTTAATTTGTTATATTAAGTTTTTTTGCACATATGTTTAGTTACATTTCTGCAACAGTAATGTTTGTGACTTGAATAAATAATACATTTTACATGAAAGAGTAGTTACATTAATATTTCATATTGTTCATTTACATTTAGTGACATTTATAAGTTAGAACCTCCATGGACTCTGATATGGTCCGATCTCGTCTTGCCCAGTTCAGTTCTAATCTTGATCATAATTATCTAGCCAATTAACACTTATCCTAACAGTCTTTTCTATTATTTCTCCTCTTAAAAATCGTTATTATTTTTTTACCCTTGGTGAGCCATGTCTAATCTCGTTGCATATAATGTTTCACCATGTCGATATTAATGAGAATAAAGACAATTTAACAAACAAAAACAAAAAAGTATACGCACACAAGCAGCTTGTACAATATAATTATCTATCCATCCAGGTAGTGTGCCCGCTTTGAGACTGGGAGGTCGCTGGTTCGCGCCTCGACCGAGACATACCTAATTGGTATAATGGCGGCGCCCTCTGGCTGCGGCTGCACCGACTCGCTACAACGGGTCAGGTGTATCGACATTTCGTTCTGTGTACATTGTTACAAAGAATGACAATACAAAGGAAATTATTATTATTATATTATTATTATTATCTGCACTGTTTATCCTCAGTAGGGTCGCGGGGGTGCAGGAGCCCATCCCAGCTGTCTTCGGGCAATGGGCAGGGGACACCCTGAACTGGTTGCCAGCCATTCGCAGGGCAACAATATAATTACATGATATTTATTTTATGTATAATTTGTCCTTTTTTTAATATATGTTGAACTTATTTCTCAAACAAAATGTAAAAAATACATTTACAAATTGTAAGGATTATCTGGTATGGCAGGTTATTTTTCTCCTTTTACTAAGATCAAAACGTTATTCTTGAAGGGACACTGTGTATCATTTGACCAATAGATTGTGTAGTGCAACCAAAAGCGAGTGCTACAAACCAATAGGAAGAATACAAACTTCGGACACTCAAAGGAACCAAAACACACCCTTTTTCTTTTGTTTTGCTCAGCCTATCACAAGGTTTTGGGTTTTTGGGGGCACACTTATCAGCAAGATGGCGTACAATCATGTCAGCTCCCTTGAGGTAATCCTCCTGTTATGTAAGATGCGTAAAAATGTTTGACTTGAAAATAATTTAAAAAAAACACGTTTATATGACAGTTAATGTGATTTTGCTAGTATTCAGATCAATTGTTTTTTGGGGTATTTTTTTCACAACTAGGGGGCGCTAAATAATACACATTGTCCCTTTAAAATGAGCAAAGTTATCTACCCCCAGCACTATCAGATCTATACTTTCTATCAATGGAGAACGATTTTTCTTATAACAGCAATGAAAAGGGTTTTGTTTTAATTCTACATATTTTTCTTAGTTTTTAAACTACCCCCCACCCCTTTTTAAACTTTTGAAGCGTTTGTTATGTGGACCCCATCTTCAAAGTCCTGTCCCAGATGCTCGGGCTTAGCAAATAGTTTCAGGGCAACCCTTCAATAGGTATGTTTATTTTTGTAATCAGTGTCCCTGTCAATAACTGCATATCTAATTTGAGTTTAAAAACATCAAGCGAAATCCTTCTTTAAAGCCGCCATTGTGCTCACGCAGCCACCTCCTGATGTATTTGTTGTTGCCAAAAGTAGGCCACTGAGTGTGATGTGGACACATGGTCCAAGTAGCGGACGCAGCATGTGACTCACCGCGACGGTCACTTTAACTCTCGGTCAAATGTGCTGCGTTCATTTAGACAAGGAAAAACCTGCCCTCCAAATTAAGACACACCGTATATATTCGGGTAGAACTGAAACTTGTGTGTAACGAGCGCCCCTATGTTTTTTCACTTCTTAGCTGAAACTAAATATTGTGGGTGACAAGACACCAAATATGGCCATGATAAAAATAATTTATTGACAACGTAAACTATGAACACAATGTGCCTCATATAAATTTCATTGAAAAAGTGATGTGCTTCTGTGTTTGTTCCATTAACATCTGCCTTTGCTAAAAAAACTTGAAAAACACTGAGCTAAAAGATGTCAGGCTTAGTAGTTGTAGCTAAATTTGCTAGTTGCCTAGCCCCATAGATAATAGTTGTGATCAAATCAAAATACACCAAGCTCTCTTTTTTGTTTGAAATTTAAAGTTGGGGTGCGGCATTGATAACTCAAGCAGTGTCTGAAACTCATGACAAAAAGTTACAGGTAACCAGGGCAGACAACTCTGAAAAGTTGCCTGCCCAGCCATAAAGTTGCCTGCCCCATTTTTCACAACTTGAAATACAATAAGACCACTTATCGCAAAAGAAAAACCATTGTTGCAAAGTATTAAGGATTGATAATCAGAATATATAACAGAACAACACTTTAAAATTAAGTTTATTATAAATCAACTTATAACATTCATTGCATGTACAGTATATGACATTGCTGTTTTCCATCTGCCATCAGTATATACCTGTATTTACTCATCTTCATTCATGCAACGTCTGCTACAAGCCACGTGAACTCCTCTTCCACAATACTTTTAATGTACGTTTACGTTTTGTAGCGTCATACATTTTGTTAGCTTCTTTTGAATAATCTCCTGGGGCTGAGGTTTTGGTTTGATTCCTAAACACGTCTCCATTTTTCTTGTGTTCTCTGTGCATCTACTTTGGAAAATGATATGCAAACGCATGACCTTATAACGCTCGGGAAAGTCCAGAAACACAAACAAAATACCAAAGGAACCGAAATTCCAAAATTTCCAAACCGAACGAAGATTTAAAAAAACGGAATAAAGCGAACATTTAATTTGAAAAAAAAAAAATTAATTGAGTTGTATGCCCGACGTAAGAGATGCGTGCCCCGGGCGTCCGGGCAGACATTATTTCAGACACTGACTCAAGGCTGCAATCATGACTTAAAGCCTGGAGTTGGCAGCAGAGTAACTCACAATTTGTAGGCTTTTCTTAGACTCGCTTGAATGAACTATTCTTTTTTCATCTTTTTGGAGGTTTGTTCCTTCACGAACAAGCCTGATACTAGTAAGATAAATATTTTTTAGAACGATTGACACCAGATTTCTTCTTTTAATGGTCCTGGGAAAATTGAAAAAGTCCTTAAAATGTGCTTGTTTTCGGCCAAGATAAAGGTGTACGAACCCTGTGAATTATGCGCACCCAAACTTTGAGGGTTTTTTTAGGTTAAAAAAAAAGAAAAACAAATGAAAAAATGGGTAAATAAAGTATATCGTCGAATAAAAACAGGATTTGTCCTCACTGCCGTCACCACTCGTTCCTCTTTTGTTCTGCTGTCTTCCACTTTTATGGCTCTCCTCTCCTCTACATGCCCCCGTTAGAGCAGATTTGAGCACTACACCCTCCGTAATGGCCTGCGCTTTTTGAAAAGAAGGTCACTGACAAGGAAATATGGTTCCGCCTCTGCCCTTTTCTACTGCTGTCTGCACAATGGGAAATCATTGTCATCGCTGGTGTCTGCAACCAACGTAAACCCCTTTTTCTTCGTCCATCAAAGTAACAAAAGAGTGTGAACGCTTAAACTGAAGGTTTTCAAACTAGGGCCCAAGGGCTATTGTATTTTCAATGCCCTGCTGCACATCATAAAAATGGCATTTGATGCCACACCACACAAGACTGGAGTAACAAGAAAAATGATGTAATTTACATCATCTGATTAATGGTATCAATCATCTCAATTTAGGCCTGTCTCCAAGCTTTACCTTGTAGTCATTTTTTATCTTATTTTTACATTTTAAGTCTTTATTATGTGTTTATTCTGGAAAGCCATGACTAATCTCATTGTAAATAATGTTGACTATGTTGTTAAATAATAAAGACAATTCAAATTGTAAAAATAATAAAATGTTTAAGTGTTGTCTCTCAGCTACACAAATAAGTAATGTGACCCCTGAAAAGTTATCTTTCGAAAACTGGTGAGAACTGGTACAGAGTATATGCTATAATTTTGAGACTCTTTGTGATTAAGGGCTATACAAATAGAAATGACTTGACTTAATTCTGAAACATGCATGCTGCAGTGCTTCCTATTGACCAAACTTTGTAAGCGTACCAGAAATAATTCCGGAGGTGGGATGTGCCGGAGGGGGAATGAAATTAAAAGAATAATCTTCATCAATTTGTAGACAACTGCTTTTTAACTTGTTTTTCCAGAAAACAAAAAAAACAAATATACTCACAATCTAAAAAGTGCCTCATATTGCTGAAGATAGATCAATTACTTGTTAAGATTGTTTTCTTGTTTCAATCAATTGTTATTCTAAAATGACCACAATTATCTGCCGTATACCATATCAGATAAATTTGCTCATTTTAAAGATCGCTTTTTGCATTTTGTTCGAAAAAATAGGTTAGATAATTTAGTTTATTTAAAAGCCATTTTTTACATAACTTTTTTTTCAGGAGCACCTTATTAGTCAAGAAAACACAGTAATAATTTTGGTTTGTTTTTGCTTTATGTGGGATTTTACTATAATTTAACAAGATTTTTTAAGTTTTACTATATTAATTGTCTTTCTTAAAAAAATCTGCCCTTGGAACACAATTTTTAGTAAAGATAATAATACAAATCAGCAAAATATTAGTTTTTGATTAATTTGATATCTATATTTATTTTTTGGATTGCAATTTCAAGCAGCTTCATCGGGCAAAATAGGGTATTATCCATACCGAACTACCTCTTGAGCAGACAATTAGTAGAGAAAAAGAAAAGAAGTATCTGCTTCCAACTACTGATATGGATGAATGTTAGTCACTTGTCTGATCCTTGGAAGAAACGGCAATACTGAACGATTACGTTTTTTTGCAAAGATAAGAATTTCCAATTTTCTGCGGCACACAAGACAAAGTCTGACAACACACTATTGTACCGTGGCACAATGGTTGAGAAACACTGCAATACAGTATTGTAATAATTAATGCAAACCTCCTTTTGTACTGATTTTTGAACATTTTTGCCTTAAAAGTTGTCCTTGAATGTGTTATTTTTGCAATCTTCTCAGCTCTACCCTTGTTCTGTCTGCCTCCTGTTGCCCTTGTTAAAAGTGGAATCAGTCAGTTGGAGCTGCCAACCTCCCACTCAAACTGTCTATTGCAATCAATGCCCATTGTGCTGTGGAGGAAAAACAAATATGTGTGTGTACAGGCGTGTATATCAGTCCCCAAGACTTATATCTTGTTAAAGTTGTATGCTCAATACAAGTGCTTGTTACTGCCGTTTGCCTCATTAAGGCCGCAGCGGTGGACTTGTTGATAAAAGCTGCTGCAGAGATGCATTGTTTCCTGACTCGAGCCGTTTCTCACTGTAGTCTTGCATTCCATTCATGGTATAGATTGCTTTTTAAAGGTTGTTTTCATATCCCACACGATGAACACAACATCAAGTGCACACATAAAATACACAGAAAGATAAAAGTGTATGGTGCTGGGGGAGGTCTACAGGGTGTGTACGCCTTACGGTGCTGGAAATCCTGAGAAGTATTTGAATATTAAGGTTGTGTTTTAAAGGGTTAATAAGAGCTAGAAATTTGGGTGAAGTTCTTGTAAATGCTTAAAATTGTTGCCATGTTTCTGAACAAGTCTTCTTAAAAATGACGCCAACACTGCTCTCTGGTGGCTTTGCTTTGCCCTTGCATTCTTCTTCCCTCGTGAATAATAGCAGCTGGCATTTGTTTGTACGGCATTTGTCCAATGGGTCGCGCCCAGAAGGATAGGTGCATGCTACACCTAAACAGCACCATTAAATACAGTATGTATTAGTGCAAGGATTAGGCATCAATTATGGACATTTATTATGGGCAATGCACAAATTTAAGGCAGTATTTCCCAGTGGTAAATTGTAATGGGAAAAACTTCCTGCAACTTAAAACTTTAGTCATGTATTACTTTCATTTTTATCCAGCACATATAGGGAGATAAAGTTGTCACAAAAGCACATACATACAGTATATACACATATCCGCGACCCTACTGAGGATAAGCGGTGCAGCTAATGAGATGAGATGAGATGAGATGAGATGAGATATAATAATAATAATAATAATAATTTACTTGTATTGTCATTCTTTGTAACAATGCACACAGAACGAAATGTCGATACACCTGACCCGTACAGTTAAACTGTAGCGAGCCGATATACACATATATACACATACATACATCGTTCGTTCGTTGGGGTTGTCCATCGATTCGATGATGACCATCTTCTTTTATTTGGGAGTCTGCTGATGTTTGAACAGTCAGATCCTGGATTGTGGTCGGAGACTCAGGTAAAAGAGGATACCTGCGCAATGACGGTTTTTAAAGTTGCGTAAGGGGTGCGCTTTCCCCAACGCCACTATCTTGATTGTAAAGAAGATGGTTCCAGTGGCAAGGGAGACCCTAGACGACCGGCATCTATCTACAACTGCAGGCGGCTAACGGGATCCAAGTCTGTAGGAAACCGCCTTAAAGCGTGCCGCCACCAGCTTTTGGGATCACTCTTAGTCTGGACTCTACCCTTCGACCTGTTCGGCTTGGGTAACCCTACCAGGAGTACGAGACTCCCGCCGACATAGCTCTAGGGGTCATGGAGTCGCGCAAAGTGCCCCACCACGATAAGGTGGTGATCCGTCGGGACACACATACATACATACAAACATACATACATACATACATACATACATACATACATACATACATACATACATACATACATACATACATACATACATACATATTTATATAGATATAACAGTCACTGAGGACCCCCAAAGTGCTTTACAATACACTTCACACTTTACCCATTCACACACACTCACAATGTAGTCGGCCATGAGAGGCACCTATCTGCATATTTGGGGATAAAGCATTCAGTGTCTTGCTCAAGGAAAATTTGACATTTTCCTCAGAGGAGTTGGGAATTGAACTTGGGACCTCTGGTCCAAAGATGATGGTCTACCTCATGAGCTAAACAAAAAAAATGCAGTAACAATAAAAAACAACAACATTATAGCTACAAGTCAATAACAAAAAACAGAATAACTATTAAAATAAACATCCATCCATCCATTCATTATCTGCACCGCTTCTCCTCAGTAGGGTCGCGGGGGTGCTGGAGCCCATCCCAGCAATCTTCTGGCAGTGGGCCGTGAACTGGTTTCCAGTCAGTTGCAGGGCACTCAGAGACAGACAATTCACTTGCTCATTCACACTTAATGACCATTTGGATCGGCCAATTAACCCGACATGCATGCTTTTGGGAATGTGGGAGAAAACCGGAGTTCCCGGAGGAAAGCCAAGCAAGCACGGGGAGAACATGCAAACCCCGCACAGGAAGGCTGGTATCTGGATTTGACCCCATGATCTCATAACTACGCCGTGGAAGCGCTAACCACTCAGCCGACGTGCCGCCTAGAGTAAACATTTTAATTCAAAATACACAGTATAATAGAAAAAAAAATTTGAGCTGGAAAATAAAGAAATATACGAGCTGAACACAATTCTTTTTTGTAAACAGATTTTTTTTTTTTTAATCTGTTTTTACAATTTTTCTTAGAATCACAATTTCTAAATTGGATCTTTTTGCATGATAGCATTTTATGTGTGATTAATTAAAAACATCATTTACAATGTAGCAGTATGTTTGTCTTTAGAGTATTTTTCACCATTTTTCATTATGTTATTCATCGGTTCCTCGTTTCTCTTTTAGGATCTGGGACTTGAAGGTACCTCACTGAACGACATTCTTTACAAAAATGCAGCCTTTCTAAATCTGGTTGATCCGATTTCACACGAGCTGCTGCTGAGCTTGGCAAGAGAGATGCAGAATCCTAAAAAGGTCAGCTCTTTTTTATCTTTAAATTTGCTTTGAATTAATAAAAAAACTCACGTATCAACTGTTAAATGTGTGTAATGTGAGTCTTCTGGTCTGGTTGACTAAAGCATGTTTTTGAGGTTGCACGTGATACCCCGTGGCATCGTACCATACCCTGCCGTAGTCCTCTTTAAGAAAGACTTCCTAGAGCAATACACCTGATGCAAAATAGTATTTCCAGTTTTTCTTTTGGCCTACATTATCTTTTCCCCTCAGTATTGGCCAGCTATCATATTTGAGACAGATGATATTTTTTGTATCTATTGATACAATCTGCCTTTTTGCCAATTTTTTCATCCTAATGCGAAGGGCGACTTAAAACGTTTTCCCACCCCTGCTCTAAAGCAATAAAGAACCATTGAGTATTAATTATTATTTTCCATATATAATGGCTGCAAAAAAGTTATCCTAAAAATAAATGACTGATTGATAACAATGAGTGGAATAACGTTGAAGATTAATGTTTCAGTTAGCCTGAAAATGAAGTAATTCCAAAACCTATTTAAGGATGAAACCTTCTGCTATGCTCCACAGGATTGTGACACCATAAAATCATCAGATAAAATCTGCCGACAGCTGATTTATCACCTGACCCCGCATTCAAAGTGGTTGAGGCAGAGAATGTCCAGACGGAAATCCCAGGCATGGTAAGCCAGACGTGCACTAATAACAAATTCTGCAGCACTACACAGGGTGGGGCAGGGCATGACTCCGATTACAGCCGTAGAGATTTCCTTCTCCGTTTCTGACATAGAATGAGGACGGAACTGGCCATAGGCTGACCTGACGGGGAAGCATGATAACCGGAGCTGTCAATCATCGACCCTTTTAAGTGCTTGATTACATGGTTTGCTTGTCCGTAGCCACTAGCGGCTTATGCTCTCTGGAGCTCTCTTCAAATGTGGCATTGCAAAATATTTTCGATCCAAAAGAATATAACAGCCTATTTATTTTTTTCCAATGTCGTTATTATTCATGAGCATAATGAAATAATATTTATTTAATTTTGCAGTGGGCATGATAACTAGAGGAGGGACGATTATCGGCACTGGTATTTAGGAATTTAACGGATATTGGTATCGGCGTTTTTATTTATTCGAACAGGCCGGTTGAATATATTTATTACTGGGTTTAGGCTCAGATGCAGCGGATACTCGCTCTCCCTCTTTCCTGCTTCTCTCTCTCCTCGTACGCTACCCACCCCACGCCTTCTGATTGGATAAGCGACTGGAGCAGGAAGAATAACGTTAGAGCTGCGGCCCTGCTAACTCGTCCTGACATGCCTGTGAATCAAAAACGCTGATAATTTAAAAAGTCCGTGGTAGAAAAGTATGTGTGGGATTAATAAAAAAAAGTGTAGATAAGTGTTGTAGATCACTGTTTTAAGGAAGCACCTTAAGGTAGAGACTGATCTATTAGCTGTTACCCTAACATTAACAATTCGGCTCTAAAACAGGACTGCCCTTGCTTTGTAAAAATTTAGATCCACTTTTTGTTTAATGTTTTATTTGAATTCGTCACAAATATTCTTTGTTTCTTTTTGTATTATGAAAAGTTTCTTATATGCCATTTTTTTACAGAAAATGAATGTTTGCTCCAAATAGTGGTTCTTGGCCTCCTCTTAACGCTAATAATTGGTATTGAGATTGACCCTTAAAACACATATTGGTCGATCCTTAATGATAACTGATTACATGGCTTTTTGGTTTTTATCTAATAGTTATATGGTACGGTAATAGTATGATTATACGGTAATTGTTACCCTATTTATTCGTGTATAGCTCGCACCCCTAATTTTTTATTCAAAAACAGTATAAAATATTGTTTCTCTCGCTCTGAGCTTAAACTAAAGCATTGTAAGTGACAAACGTTATTTAATTCGTGCGGTCATGAATAAAATAATTTATTGACAGCATGAACTATAAACACATTAACAACCTAAAATTTACAATGTATTTCAGATCTATTGCAGTCAGATACGTCAACAGCAAGAAAAGAGTTGTTTCCTTCTGTGTTTTTTGCGTTTATTTATATCAAATGCCTTTTTGTGTATCATATATATTACTTGTGGTCAGTTGTTAGGATACAACTGCCATTCTAGATTTAAATCTACGGAAGGAATTTAACATTTGAGATCTACGGTCCACACCATTTTTATTACAACCGTAACAGAAGTCATTTACAATTTTAAAAACACATTTACTGTTGCCTTGCATTAGATAATAACCACACAGCGAGCTCTGATCCTCAACCAGCCACACGATTTTGCCAAACAGACTAATCTATTACGCAATTTAAATTTAATTGAAATAATAATGGACGTTAAATAAATGGTGCAAATCAAGAAGCAATTTACGAACAATCATAATTCTGTGGCAGTCTTTGTGTCATTATTAATCTTACATCAAGTCTATTATTATCACCCAATGTATGGGTCTAGTTTCATGTTTTAGGTTTATTTCTTTAAATGAACAGTACTGTAGTCGTTGCAAAGAAAGGATTCGGGAATGTGTGTGTGCCCAGAAATGTCTGTGCCTAAGTGCAGATTGATCTGAAAGGATAAAAATGGATTTCTAACAGGATGACATCCATTTTTCATGCATGCAGAGCTTAAAAGAAAGACATTGCGGGGGCGGGGAAGAGTGCTCCCAGATCAAACACAATCCACAAATGCACCAGAAATGAACAGTATAGGGACCTCTTTTTCCTGTGCGGAACGTTTTCCTACACAGGCTAGGTGGTTGAGAGTCTCAAGTCAAAGACACGTGCTTGCATAAAAGCATACTGAGCTTTTGATAAACTGACTTTTATGATTCTTTGAACGGCAGTGAGTCACACAGGTCGCATTTGCAATTCCTGCGTATTTATACGCGCCACATTTGAGCTTGTTTGTCTGAAAACGGCCGTCTCAAAACAAGGATACAAAAGAAGTCCAATGACTATGTTCAGTATTACAAGATTCTTTACATTTCGCTAGAAAATTTCCTTTTTTTATTTGGGGGTAGTCAATTGGTTCTAACAATGTTCTCTGTAAAAATTGCTGCAGGAGTGTCACAAAATATACATTTGGATGCAATTTTAAAAAACAAAATAGAAATCTTAGTCCTTCTTACCACAAGTATTCTTTACATGTGATGTACTGTATCTATAAAAAAATAGTAGTGTTCCTTCGCCATATGTTCGACTTTTCTGTGTTTCGTGTCTTTCTTTCTATTAATTAGCTGGCGTATTTTGTGTTCACTGTAGAATTTTGGCATCCCTTTAAGAGCGCCAGTACACCCTAACTAATCGGAGAACTACTGTCCGTGGACTGTTAGCTGATTAGAGCAATCTGAGAAAACCGTTCACATGAATAGTGACAAATGAATAACCGGATATACATGCCGTTCAAAGGCAATCCAATCAACTGGGCAAGAGCGAGCTACGACAATATGAAAATAGATGTTTTCGTTTTTAACTCTTGACTTGAATCAAAGGAGGATTTCATTAATGCCATTCACTCAAATCAACAAAAGCACCGGCCATTCTGGTTTGCGCTTTTTCCAAAAGTGACCTCATTGCTGCTTCCTGTGTGCTGACAAGGAGTGTTCGTAACTCTCCAGAAGAATAGACTTTACACTACATATGGATGGATACAACTATTGTATCCACCATCCACTATTTTTGAATCATTTTTGCTGGGGGGCATAACATAAAATGGAAAAGTCCCAGAGAAATCAACAAATACACATTAGGCTTTTTTAGCTATTAGCTTGAGTTAGCATGTATCATTGGTCTCTGTACTACAAGATCCATGGTGCTTTGCGCAAGAGTCCAAATTCACTCATTACATTTGGTTATGGAACAGATTTACTGCAAAAGTCAAGGCAATACCGTTCTTCAAATTGACTTTGCAGGCTGCTGTAGTTATTGACGGCCATAACCAATTGATCTCAGTCAGATTTTACTCAAGCTTATCCATTTACTCAAGCTTATCAATGTACTCTCTGTGTTACAAAAGATAGGAAATGTTTACATTTCTAGATCAGTGGCCCAATTAATCCCTCTGAAGTTTGAGTTTTTTAAAGTTGAATAGGCCTTTAATTGTGTTCTTTTCGTCCCTTTTACAACACAGTCTCAAGAACACCCTACAAAAGAAATTAGTGAACAATGCCGTGGACCTTTCAGGCATCCCTTTGTCTACCCGAGATGTCCGACAAGTGGCCTACTACCTTCAGAACAACAGGGACAGTATTGTTTCGGTGGACATCAGCTTTACCGAGCTCCAAGATGAAAACTTGAAGCTCCTTCTTCCTGTTCTTGCGTCATTACCGAAACTCAACAACCTCGCCCTCAACGGGAACCGTCTCACCCTAAATACACTCAAGGACCTGACTGAGATGCTGAAAGACCCCAAGAAGTTCTCAAGCCTGGCTTGGATCGACTTGGGCAACAATGTAGATATTTTTACTATGCCTCAGCCGCTGCTGGTTGCTCTGCGCCGGCGTTGTAGCCTGAAGAGCAGTCTACCAACCATCTATGAGTACACAGAGGGTCAACCTTACTGCTATCGGCTGGAGACTTCCATTGAAGAACCAAGTTACTATGAGGAAGAAGAGGAAGAGGAGGATGGCGAGGACACCACAGAAGTCATGACTCACAAATATGAGCTGGAGCCGTGGGGCTTAGGTGAGAAGCAGCTCTCCAAAGACTTCACGCTTCACTACTGTGAGAGGTGATCAGGTGTTTCTCGGAGGCCCTTTCCACTTCTGGATGAAACGTGATCACGCAGCGAATCTGTTAACTTCCGTAGCTTGACCGACCTCACACCTCCAACCGCGTCACCTTTCGAGGCTCGAGGGAAACCACTTTGCACAACACTCACCTAGACACCCAATCTTTCCAGGGCGTCTCAGAACCAACATGAAGTAAAGAGACGACTTTGATCTAGTAGACTTACTGTGTTGGGGCGTCGCGTTCTTGGAATCAGTGAGCAAAGGACTGGATTCATTGGAGAAACGTCTCTCTTTTATCCACTCGCTCCTCTTCACTGTTTATCTGATCGCAGCAGCGACCAATCCTATGGAGTGCACAGTCAGTTTTCTGGCTTGAGGAGCAGCATTTCGGCAGCGTTTGGAGTGGATGCCGAGCTTGTACGAGGCCAGTGGACATTCCTTCAGAGTTCTCGACCAGGATTTGGACAATCTCCGGCAGGCAGAGCCTCACTCTATATTGTGTGTTCTTTGTTAATCTCCCAACAAAAGATATGACACAAGTTCAACAGGCTGCAAGGCCACGAACCTGTCACGTGGCCCCGCAAAACTGCTAGCTCAATACTTTTTCCCCCCTTTCCTAATGTGTAATTGTGAATACCCATGCTGCCCTTATGTGTGTGAAAATGAGGAGACAAAACGTACCACTGTTGTATTAGCATTTATTTTTTTCTCCATTTATGGGAAAACAACGCAATCTTAAATTACATGTAGTAACAATCAACGGTAGCTGTGACTTTGCTTAAATATTGCTCCTCTATATTTAAACCACGTTTTAAAGTTGGCTCACAATTGTTGACTGTTGTTCATTTCTAGCATAACTTTCCACATTAGCAGTTGTTTAAATGTGATAGTACCATTCACTGTTTCTAGTTCTGCTTTGAGATTGCCTTGACTGTTACCCCGTGATGAAAGCGACTGTCAGGGTCATGTTCTTTGCAGTAGCATATAATAGCCAGGTAGGTTGAAACAGTGGAATGCACTTCAATGCACTTTCTGTTTGTGTTTTGTGGCCTCTGTTGCTAATTATTCAACTGTAGAAAATCATTTATATGGTAAATTTCTAATGCAGTAGCTGTTGTCCTTATGCATATTCGAATGGCTGATGATTGTTAGAAATAGGGGTTTCTCTGTGTGATATTGATATCGGATATAGATCTGGTATCAGCCCGAAAACAGTATCGAATTTCACACATAAGCTCTATTAGCAACCTGCTAATTACAGTTTCTGCTACTGCTCTTCTTTCAATAATATACAGACATAACATCATCAAAACTTATCTTTCGAGGAATTAGTTTTTGGTGTTGGCCATGGCTAACCCAAATTTAAGAGGACCAGGATTACAATTAAGGTTGATAACACTAACCAGAATCAATTTGAGAAACTAGAACCATCCAAACTCACTGTGTTGTTTTCAATACGAACAAAGAAAATCAACGTGCACAGCAATGCATTGGATATCAGATCAAATCATCTCCATTGTACTATGGGCTGCAGAATCGGATCGGAACGGATCTCCAAGTTAGAAAGCTGCACAAAAGAATTGCTGCTCGATTAGACTATATAAGCGCAAAACGTTTAAATGTTCAACATACTTTAATGTTTGTCTCACCAAAATGTCTACTTTTTGCTGTTAACATTTGCGTTTTGGTGTCCTGTCTTATTCTGTGACTTTCAAGTTCTACTTTCATTAAATTGAGCACAGTGGCCTTCTTGTGTGTGCTGAAAATAGAAAACAACTATGATGTGGTAATGGGTATTCCATTAGGTAATGTAATTTGTGATTATGTTGAAAGCAGGCACCATTTACATTGACGGTTTAGTCTGAGTGGGGGAGGACATTGTCCAGTTCCTTTGTAGCGTCCATTTCATGTCTGTAAACAACTTTCCCTTGTTTCGTGTTTTCCAATGCCAAACTAATAAAATACCTGATCCAAAATGTTGAATTGATGTGTGATGTGGATTTAGCCCAAAGCATTAAATCCTTAAAATGGGACAAATTATGGAGAACTGCCTACTTCTTGCAACAAAAAAAACAAGGATCACATATTTCGATCATAGTATATAAAATATATTTCTCATTGATATAATACACTTAACTCAACATGTAGTCAAGTGACATCCGGTGAAGTTTGTGTCTTATGAAACAGCCAGATTTAGAAATAAATGACCCGACATCTTATTTGTTATTTGAATATAAATGAAGTTTATTTACGACAACTAATTATGAATAAAAGTCATTGCAACAAGAAAAAAGAAATGACTGGAGGGCTTGAATTGCTGTTAGCTTGCTATTACTATCACTAATTTTATATTTTGGGGATGAGGTGTGAGCCAAATCAGTATCTCTTGTCTCACTATCTCCCTCTATTATGAAGCAAGAGAATTGCGTGCCTGATTCTACATCTGCAGACGCTCAGTATGTCACATACTTAATTGTAATAAAAATATTTTAAAAAATAGCATGTGAAAATGCAGGAATTTTGAAAAAAAAAATCCCCAAATTGTTAAGTTAAATGAGAAAGAACTTTAAGACTGAATAAATATAACCATTTAATATATGTTGAATTCTATATTTGCATGATGACAGGTAAGGCGTAGCCTTCCCTGACTGCACGTCACTGATGGGGTCATCTAAAACTGCCAATATAGAAATACAGTAAATTGTTTGGGGAACACTCCCTCCATAAACAGGTCTTTAAAATCCTCACAAGAGAGCCAAGTCATGATTTTAATTTTAATACGAGACCGTTAATAAATGATACAAGCTTTTCCGCACTGTTTAGTGAAAATGTCAAATGCTGTTACTCGAGGCACATGTCAGAAAGATTTGCATCTTCTTTCATAAAATGAAATATGACATACTCTGGATTAGTTTTTCTGTTTCCACTTGCAACTCGATAATGACATTCAACAATAGATTTAATCCTTTTCGCCCCACAAATTTTGCTTCTGTGTCCATGTTGCCTGATGCACGGCATCAGTAACCAGCGGCTTTGCCCATTTTCCTTGGATCGGACACTGCACTGATACAACCGTTGACCTTTTCCACTGCGTTGACCACAACAAACACCTTCTTGGCGTATTTTTGTTCATGTCCCATAGTTTTCAGATCTTCTCTTACATCCTAAAAGACAACACAAAGCGTTATACACAATATGGGTTGTGCCCAAAGGCATGATTTTTTTTTCTTCCCGTTTACGACCTTGTCGAAGTTGGCTTCAAACTGCACTCTGTTCTCAGAGTCTACAAATACAACTGGTGCAGCAATCGCCTCCTTCAGGCTCTTTCCGAACCAAAGGTTGTTCATGATCGCCTGAGAGGGAGACAAAGTGATGCCTGATGACACTTGTTTGTAGGGGTCATGCTCTGACAAACCAGGGGCTAGCATTTTTTAACGTCAGTTTTGCATGGACACGTACTGAGGCCATTCCTGTGGTGATCATGCTCCCACCAGTTGATCCAACGACCAGCAACTTTGAATTAGACTTGAGCACAGTCGGAGCCATGGATGAAGGAGGCTGTTCTCCTGTCAACACAAAAAAACAGCATTGGCGCTATTTAGTGAGAACATGAGGAATTGTAACAAACAGAACACCAGGCATCTTTTGAATCTTCTCAGATACTTTAAAGTCTCTGTGTACAAAGATATTTATAGTCCCTGTAAACAGGAGATTATGTGTTTTTTTACTCGTAACCTTGGCAATTGTCTATGTTTCTGTCATAAGGCTCAGGGCAAGTACCTTTACATAACCTGAAATTGCTGTACCTTTGGGGC
This sequence comes from Urocampus carinirostris, assembly GCF_059441175.1. Taxonomy (NCBI): domain Eukaryota; kingdom Metazoa; phylum Chordata; class Actinopteri; order Syngnathiformes; family Syngnathidae; genus Urocampus; species Urocampus carinirostris. The sequence continues at coordinate 7,572,680 of NC_142353.1, forward strand.
ACTCCATCAAAGGATACCTCAAACGAACCTTGTCAAGTGTTGATCCCACTTTATTTAAGCGCTTTTACAGTCAGTGCATCTTTTACAAGTAAACATCCACAGTTTTCTCATGTCCCACAGCTTGAACCAAAGTCCATAATGGAGGATGTTTATTAATTTAATTCTGATCTAGTAAGATACCAGTACTCGCTACAATGGTCAATTCCAGTATTGGCCACCCTTTAGTTGTTTTTTTAACAATAAGTTTTTAAATAAGAGAGATTGTCTTGTTATTAATTGTATGCTACTCTAACGGAAAAATATCCTAAGATTGTGAGCCATTACACATTAAACTGTAAGCATGAAATGATTTTATCTCAGCTTTGACTAAATGCCGATGCCCTTCGTAAATCATTTACTGTATATAGAAATATATTTTGGTGAAATTGATTTTCAGCCGGATGTATGACATTTAGTAAAACTAAACAGAAAAAACGCCTCTCCCAGGGTAAGCGACCTGTTGCACACTACACTCAGAATTCATTACAAATACGAGACATACAATTGGAAATTTCAAATGTACCAAAAAAAATCTTGAATCTCTTGAAAAAAAAGGACATTTTGATGTTTGGGGTTTTCCTGCAGTTTTGATCCAGACGTCTTAGTAGATCTTTTTAATCGCTACTTGCATCACTAAACTGTGTTTCTTGTTGGGACAAAAACACACAGTGAAGGGTCCCCATGGTTAACGTACCCAAGATTGTGCTTGAATTCTCACGGACATGTGATTGGAAGTAAAAACGTCACATTGACAGTGTTTGTAGTGAGAAATTGGCATTTTAAATGGCCAAATGCTCCCAAAACTCTATTTAATGTGATATGTTTCTCTTAAAATTAGAATACTTTGTTGGAACCTCTTGTTCTGTAGAATTATCAGTCATTTGATGGTTGACCTTCAGCTTCCTTTGGCTAGTCCATAAAATCATTCAACTTGAGCACCATTTAATTTAATTTAAATTCATGTAGGAAATATAATCATAAATGTTATGAAAAACAGATGTAATATTTCTTTCCAGCCTACCAGCAAACATTCTATCAACTCTTCCACAGAAGTCACACAGGTGGCTGTTAAGGATGACTCCCGTTCTCGGCGACAAAACCCTCGAGCCAAATCTGGAAACCAAAACACATCACATAAGCTTTCACATGTCGAATGGAGACATGACACATGGACTTTTCTTACATGTGGTTGATGCTGCTAGTGACCGAAACAGCAGAGCCGTCCTGTGCCAGGACAGACACGTGTGTGGTGCCCATGCTGTCCACGTGAGAGGTCATGTTGTAATACTGTGCTTGCTGTGACCTTTTGTCATTGATTAAAGCACGGATGTGATCGGCGAAACTGTCCTCTTTGAACTTCCTGGTCAGCTGGAAGAAGTGAAAACGACAGGCATTAAAACATGGTGCTCTTTTGTCACCCCTACGCTGTCCTCCAATCTAGGGCTGCAACGATTAGTGGATGTTGTTGACAAAAAAAGGATAATAGAAATAGGCGGCAATTAATTTCGACTATTGTCACGATGCACATTTTTCCAACTGAGCGAGGTATAGCTTCTTGAATATAAACTCTGTTGAGTATCTCTGTCTCAAGCCATAATATACAGAAATGACAGCGTCAACGTCAACTACACATACCAACAATTCTAAAGTTTGGGAGCATTTCAGTCTGGATATGGTAAAAAAAAAAATTAAAAAAAAAAAGACTACTTGAACAGTTTGCAAAGCAGACCTTGCGTATAATGGCAGTGACTCTGTGATGCATGAACATTTAAAGAGAAAGCACGTAGGACGTTTGAATAAAAACGGAGTCGGACTTGCCACTGAATGTACCCCACAAAATGTTCATAAATGCCATGTTTGTCTGGCAACGTGCTGCTACGCTGTGCTGATTTGGCACTGGTTTTCCTTCGTATTAGACAAGAGTCAAGTCAAGTCAAGTCAGGTTTATTTGTATAGCCCTTAAGTACTAAGACTCTCAAAGGGCTGCACAGACCACAAATTATTGCAACCTACAGACTATTGTTACACCCCCCCGATCTAAAACCTACATGAGGGTAAGGAAAAACTCAAAAACCTCAACATAAGGAAAATGAAGAAACCTTGTCCATCTAGTGGTCAAACATTACACAAACCTTTGAAAAAAACATTCGTTTATATAATGAGTACAAATAAATTAACTGTAATACAACCATGCATTTATTTAAATACTCCTAGGTCAATAAACCTGCATTCATTTGACATAACATGAGGTTCGCCATCTTCCTTCTACGGAACCCAATTAGATCAAAACCTCATAAAAGGCTGGGCAAAATAATTGAAGAGAAATGGTGCACATTGGTCACTTTGAGTCCCTCTAGTTTGTATTCTACCTTATGCTTTTTAGCACTCGTTTTCAGCTGAACTACACAATACAGCAACATCCAGTGGTCAAACAATCCACAATGTCCCTTTAATAATTTGATGTGTTATTGTTCAAAAGAGTATACCGTACAGTTTCGGAACCATTGCCGTACATATATAAAATTAAATACTTCTCGTTTCTGTGCCGACCTGAGAATGTACTTCAAACTTACGTCTGAACTAAAATCAAGATCACGGTTATGTTTCTTTAATCCGTTAGCAAACTTGAGAGCTTCAACGTAGCGATGATAAAACAATGTTTTATGCTCATCTCTCAGGGATTCTGGGGTCAAATCATATCCTGTTAAAAAAAATACTGTCATGAGTAAAAAAACAGACATTGTATGGGTTAGTATTCAGGATGTAACGATAATGGCAATTTTGGTTTTCACAATAATCAGAGCAGCACATCTCTTAAAAAGGTGATTCATTTTTACAATTGGAGCACCCTTAAGGGGACATTTTGTATTATTGCGCACTTCCTAGTGGTAAAAAAAAACTTCATTCATAAAAAAAAAAAAAAAAACACACATTACTGATCCGAATTACAAGCAAAGATGCAGGAACTTTCTTACAAACGTGCATTTTATTTCAAACGTGGGTCAAGAAATTTGGATTTATTTTACATGAGTCTCACCAATAGGAGGCTTGCATGATTGTTCACCATCTTGCTGCTACGGGTAAACTCAAAAACCACAAAAAAGGATTGGGACCTTAAAAATGAATTGTGGCACTACATAAGGCTGCCCAAGGGTACAATATAATTGCTAACACCCTAAAGTTGAGCAGCAGTACAGATCCTCCAGTGTTTTAAAAAATCAGGATGCACTCACAACAGGGCTTGTTTTGGATATCGAAAGAAAATGAGTGAACGTGCAAAATGTCACATCCAAATGCTATTTTAGAAAATAGGGGCAGGAGTGCTGTAAGAATTGTTGCAGAGATTGAAAAGGTGGGGGGTAGGCCTGGAAGTAGTCAGACCATACACTTCAGGAACATTCACTTTAGGGTGTATTCACTTTTGTTACAGAAGGGTTAAGTTAGTGATGATTATATTTTGAGTTTTTTGAGTGTTAAAATTTATACTGCTCTAATAGCTTTACACAGACTACCTGTCATTGTGTCAAAGTGATGCTTCTTCATTGTTGTTCTACTATACACTATAATGAAATCACTGCAGAAATGTGAGGGGTGTACTCACGTTTGTGACATACTGTACAAAAAATGTTGCCATTCTCCCCAGAAAACGTGGTAAATACTTTTAGCTTAATAGTATAAAATTACATTGATTTTGGGAAGTTTAAACCATGTTTTGTTTTGTATTTTACCACAAGCGTATATTTTGCAAGTATGAAAATATCGTTTTTTGGCATATATTGTTACTGATTCAGTTCTATTTTTATGTCAAATATTACTGAAAATATACCTGACCAATATGTAACAAGTTTATTTGTGCTGTTTAATTTGGTTTTGGACAGTTTGTCCCCATTGATGGCAAAAAATATCTCTTAAATCAGGTACACTAAGCACACATTTTGGTAATCCTTTATAAAAAAATGTTGACTTCTTAGCCAAAAACAACATTTTGAACCAATATACTTGCTGATGTCTCTTAGGAAGTAGAGATAGAGAGGAGAGGATCCCCAGTCCCTTCGCTCCCTCCACTTTAGCCGCCTCTGACGACACGCAGCGGACCATGGTGGGATAATTCTCTTACCTCTCACGAGGAGAGTGCCCCTCAAAACAGGGCAAAAATGTTGAAGAGGATCTACAGAGTAGAAGTAAATGGAAGGAGACCAAGAGGAAGGCCGCGATTGACGTGGATGGATGGTGTCATGAGTGCACTGCAGGAAAGAGGTCTAAATCTAGTGGAAGCTAGAGCTCTTGTTGGTGATAGGAATGAGTGGAGAGATGTTGTAAAAGCATAGTGGGATGTTTGGATGCGTTCTAAGGGATGGGCATGGCACCTGTATGATGCGGTAGGGGTAAACCAGTGAAAGCTGTCGGGCGCTGCTGTTGAACAAAAGAGTCTGTTGTGTCACCCTGACCCGAGTGACATGGCCGCTTTCTTGTGTCCCATTTCATCTGGAGGGACGAAAGCATGACCAACTTAGGTGCCGAGGTGCCTAACTTGTTTGGGCATTTGGGTTGGCCATGGTCCAAAAATGTTTGTGTGTGTTTTTTGCTATTTTTTTACCTTTTTTTATTTTCTTTTTTTATTGTTTGTCTTGCTGTCGGTCACCCTTCTTGAGGGATATGATCAAGGTAGATACTGTAGATAGATAGATAGATACTGTAGATAGATATAGATAGATAGATAGAATCTTGCTAATGGAGCACATGATAATGACATAATATGACCAAGACAACTATTTAACAGAGATTGGATTTTTGTGAGCTTTTTGGGAAAAAAAAAATTGTCAACCTACCCACAATATTGTGAAAATTATTCTATAATTTGTGATTTTCTACTGTCAAACCAAGACATTAAATTATCGTTACATCCCTTGTCATGTGGTTATTCCAGCAAGCATGTTTGACACGGATATCATCAAAAACAAAACAATCTAGACTAAAAAATTAAGATTGTATAATTCCTAAGTCTTAAAAGTTTACCGAAGTTTGAATATTAAACAGTGAAGCTCAAACATAGTCACTGGCGAAATGCATCAATGGGTCACCGATTTGTGGATTAATCAAGGAAATAGCTGGATCAATTGCTGAGCCACCAAGTTTGGGAAAAGACTTGAGGGTATAATTAGAACGGAAGAATGTGAGTATTTGCGGGTAACTAGAGAGTTCCAAAATGATGAAATTCAAACTGAATTAACAAGAAGCTATTGAAGGTGAGTGGTCAAAAATCTGGATTTAGAATGAGAAATATACTAGTGACTATAGTGATGCGAGTCATAATTTATCTCCTCAGCTTCTTGAACAAACACAAACGACTTTGGCTTTTTGTGTCCTCAGGGTCAACTTCTCCCAAGTTCTTGCAACACCTACTTGCTGGAATACTCCTGGGTTCTGTGAGCATAAACAACCTTTCATGATGTTTAGGACAAGGCTAAGGATGTTTCCGCCTCCTGGGGGTGGAGCGGTATACATTTGAAATTCTCCCAGAGGAATAGTCCATGCATCGCTAACTGTTGCTCTGTACGATGCCAAGTCCTGCAATGTCATTGAACCTCCTGTGGAAAGACATGGGAGCAAATAAATATGACCTGATTTTATTTGACACTTGAAGATTTTGAACAAAACAAGGCAGCTGTACTTCACATTCTGGAAGGATCATCGTGTGGTTTTCAAAACAACATTTCTCAGAGCAAAAGCAGACATCGTTGAAGTTCCTTTGTCTAGTGTCAAGGATTGAAAGTAAAGTTTTTTTTTTTATATAAAAGTGTGATAGATAGAGCGGGTGCTGGACCCCATCCCAGCTATTTTCAGGCAGTGGGTTGTGAACTGGTTAGCAGACATTTGCAGGTTACACAGGGACAGACAACTCACTCGCTCTTTCACACCTAGGACAATTTGGACCGGCCAATTACCCTGACATGTAAATGTAAATGGTCTGCATTTATATAGCCATTTTGAAGCCAATGAAGACCTCCCAGAGCGCTTTACAATGTGCTTCACACTTTTCCCTTTTACACACTAACAAACCGATAGCAGCGTCAGCCATGCAAGGCAACTCCCTGCTATCGGGGTCATTAGGGATTTAGTGTCCTGCCCAAGGACACTTCGACATATAACACGGAATCGAACCTGCAACCTCTTGATCTCAAGACGAGAGCTCTACCTCCTGAGCTAGTGCCCCAATGTTTTCGGAATGTGGGAGGAAAACCGGAGTGCCCGGAGGAAACCCACGCAAGCACGGGCAGAACATGCAAACTCTGCACAGGAAAGCTAGTAGCTGGATGTGATCCCATGACGTGAGAAGTGTGCCGCGGACGCGCTAACCCCTCAGCTGCCACCATATATACATTCTGTAGTCCTTTTTCTTCCAAAAAAGGTTTAAAAACCATGTAAACTGTATCTTATCAATATCATTTTTTTTTTGTAGCTCTAAGCAGGATATGTTCCATTTACGTAATTCTATTCACTACTGAGGGCGGGATTAGCGATGACCATCAAATGATTGAAATATGCCGTTTATCCCTTACTCTCTTGTTGTTTCCTTGTAGCACTTTTCCATTAATATTTAAATTACAAAGAGATTTACACAATGCACCAGTGAAAGTGGCTGTCTTAGGCAGACTTACAACTGTCGCGTTTTGTTGTTGTTTTTTGTCTATGTTGCCTCTCTGTCTGCTTTAACGTTTGGGATTCCATTTATGCAAATCACGACATAATAAAAAAGATCATGATTGTATTCATCCAACAATACCTGCCTCCTGTATGTCTTGTATCAAATTTTCAGCGATTCTTCCAGAGTAGAAGGCATCTGCACCAAGATTTGCAATTGTCTCCAACGTGTCAGCAAGTGTCTCAAATTTCACAATATCTCCTGTTTGCAGCAGATTTCCATTTTTATCCGAGAACAGCGCACTAAAGGATGAATCAGAAAGGTATCATCATGCAGACACTTGATAAGTGGACGTACACTTAGTAGGTTTAACATCTGCGAAGTTCACTATGGTGACATTGTGGCAACCCTTGGCCCCATCCTACAAAATAGGCAGTACTCAGTGGGATGACACAACCTTTCCTATTTTCCGGTACATGCCCTGCAAGCAATCGGCTTCTGGAAGTGGTCACACCTGAGGCCACGCCAAAAATTGCTCCTCAAGCTGCACTTAAGGACAGTTGCCCAGACTGAAAGGAGAGAGGACCAGGCTGGTGAAGCTAACGTGCCATTTCCTCCACGCCTCTACGGTAAGCGGCCGGTGGCCGAATCTTTTGCTGAAGGATCTTCTTTTTCTTTGGACCGAAAACAAGGCAGAACCCGGGCTTTTGGGAGCGCCTGAACACGTAGTGGTTTTGTTACTAACTGTTCACACTCTCTGCCTAAGGTGTTCTCGCTCCAAGAGGGGGAGACTAAAGGACCCATTCAACCCCTGAGCAAAGTCTGCACAGACCACAGAGAGACTACCTCCATTTGGAGAAAAATGTTAGTTTGTTGGATTTTACCTCCCATTTCCCCAGACCATTTTCTTTAGTATTTAATAAACCTCTATGTGTAAACCTAAAAAAAAAACCTTAGTTGTGTGTTTTCCGAGTGTAAAACCCGGGTTGCCACATCGTGCATGCTGTCTAATATTTTGAGTCCTTTAATTAGCTAAAAGTATGCGAGTTCTAAATAATTCTGTATTCAGTTACAACTTGATTTTTTAAAAATTTATATTAGTTAGCATGGATAGCTTGGCAGTCAGGGGGAGGCGGGTGAGGTGCTGCCTCACCTGTCATTGTGAAAATGTCACGAAGATTACCAGAACAGAGCAGGAGACCCCAGAGCGTTCGTACAATACTTTTATTGGAAGGAAGGAATGACAAGACGTGAATCTTCGATCCGTTGTTTGACGGATTGTCGAGACTTGACAGGCTGGTGAAGGCTTGGCGGGAATGGTTGCGGACAGGCGTAATCGTCGTGTTGTTGGTTGGGGCTGGACAAGAAGGGTGTCGTTGTGTTCGGAAGAGAGATCAGGAGTCAGGCAGGCAGGGCGTAGGCAGATTCGGAAACGGGTCGGCAACGGAGATCAGGTAGAACAACAGGATTAATCCTCCGACACCCATGTCTCGGTGTAGAATGCTTAAATAGCGAACATAACCCAATCAGAAGGCGCATTCCAGCGCGCCAGATGATTACCCCAGGTGGCTCCACTTAGGTAATCATGACAGAACCCCCCCCTCAAGGGACGGCTCCAGAAGTCCCCCAGAAAAAAAAAAATAATAAATTTAACCCAAGACACGTCACAGGGAAACACAGGCAGATCAGGACAGGCAGAATCAGAAGAGTCCAGACTCAGGGGGGGTCAGATTCAGAAGAGTCCAGACTCAGGGGGGGTCAGATTCAGAAGAGTCCAGACTCAGGGGGGGTCAGATTCAGAAGAGTCCAGACTCAGGGGGGGTCAGATTCAGAAGAGTCCAGACTCAGGGGGGGTCGAGCAGGCAGGCATGGGAGTCGAGCAGGCAGGCATGGGAGTCGAACAGGCAGGCATGGGAGTCGAACAGGCAGGCATGGGAGTCATTGCGCAGTCATGCGGCCGGAGGTGCCTCAGCCGATTTCGCCATGTCGGAAAGGGCTTGCCGAACTGCGCATTCTGAAGGGGAATTGCGCTGCTGATTCAGGCTTTGATAGTGGTCAGGGGGGAAATGTACGAACGCGGGGTCCATTCTGGTCGGAGGATTCTGTCACGAAGATTACCAGAACAGAGCAGGAGACCCCAGAGCGTTCGTACAATACTTTTATTGGAAGGAAGGAATGACAAGACGTGAATCTTCGATCCGTTGTTTGACGGATTGTCGAGACTTGACAGGCAGGTGAAGGCTTGGCGGGAATGGTTGCGGACAGGCGTAATCGTCGTGTTGTTGGTTGGGGCTGGACAAGAAGGGCGTCGTTGTGTTCGGAAGAGAGATCAGGAGTCAGGCAGGCAGGGCGTAGGCAGATTCGGAAACGGGTCGGCAACGGAGATCAGGTAGAACAACAGGATTAATCCTCCGACACCCATGTCTCGGTGTATAATGCTTAAATAGCGAACATAACCCAATCAGAAGGCGCATTCCAGCGCGCCAGATGATTACCCCAGGTGGCTCCACTTAGGTAATCATGACAGAAAATATTAAATGGTAATAAAGTTTTCCGATTTGAGTGCACAATTTCTGGATTTTCTTCTTCAAAATGGTTTGCTTTTCACTTGTATTAATGATATTCATAATATAACTAATATGTAACTTATTACTGTGCTAAGCGTCTGTAATTGCAAAGCGAGGCATGGAATTCTCTTGCCACATGCCACGAGGTGATGGCAGGACCAAGGACTCTGAGCGCACACCTAAGCCACAAACAATAGAAAAACTGATAGTCTTACAAGCTAACTGCAAGTCAAGCTATCCGGTATTTTTTTTCTCGATGCATGGAATTGTTTTCATAATGGAAAATTACTTACCTATTGATGTTTATTCATTCAAAAGGAGCAGTATTTGTCGTATTACCGTTCTGAGTGTCTGCAAATGCAGAATGCAATTATCTTGCCACATAGCAGGAAGGTGATAGTGAGACCAAGGATTCTGGTTCGGTTACTACTTCAGCCCCAAACAATAGAACTAATATTATAGCAAGCTAATAGCAAATCAAGGCATCCAGTACCTTTTTTTCTTGTTGCATGGATTTTTCGGAATGGAGGATTACCGATCAATTTATGCATTCTTTTTTCTTTTTTTAAATAAGCAGTGCATAGACTCCATTTACTACATTGTTTCTATGCTACAGTTGAAGGGGTCAGGAACCATAATAGTAAATTATTTTGATGGCGTTGTTTTTGAGAAAGAAAGAAATACTATTAATTTAAGACAAATTTAAGCAAAACCGCCAAACTCTCTCCCCAGACAAAGTCTAATGTTTCAGTAAGTTTTATTTCACTGTGTTATGTTAGATAATTTGATCAAATCTATGAAATAAGAACAATGCAAGAGCCTGAGTCCCATATTAACAAATATAACACTTTAAACTTGTCTCATTCCCACTATTACTTAAGATTTTGGGGGTCTTTCTTACTTCTTTTTTTTTTTTCATAAATAATGGTTTCAAAACAAGGTGAAGCTTGGTTCTTTTGTAAAAAATAAAATACCGCAAACGAGGTTACTGACATTAACCTTCGGTGCAGACAGCACTGGGCAGACAAATGTAGGAATTGCCCCCGTCACCCCATCAAATTGCTCTGTGTGCTTGGTTGGCGTTTCTGGCTGATAAGTGTTTTTCCGTGGGCGTTTATCATTAAGTGTCTCAACAGTGAACTTAATGTAAAGAATAAACGGGGTCTGTTGGTGTCACACCTTGACTATAAAATGTAGTGGGAAGTATCCTCTTTATATACTTTATCGAACAAATTTACATGGAAGAGCTATGCCAGCTATTTGCGCAATAGACTCGATCGTCAGATTTGGTACAATACAGATGATATTTACAAGATAACCATTTTATCCTCGAGCCATATGTTCTCATGAAAAGAGATATATGTGACTCATGAGCCTTAGGTTCCCGACCTCTGTTTTATACATTGCTTTCTCGCTCTGTTAATCAATTTATGAATAAGATATAGATTCATTTATTTGTAATTCTGACTGCACCTCAAAAGACACAAACCTCTCTGCGCCTAATATGAAATACTTTGGTAGTTGAAATACATTAGGTGCTAACTGAAGCAGACCATCAATGGAAGTACAAATTTGATGAGAGATTTTGCATCGGATTACATTTGATACAGAAATATTTGTCCTTTGTGTTAGGTGCGTGGCGTACCGCAACGGTTGTGACTCGTTGCTCTCACAGTGAGGCAAGTACTGGCTGAGGATTTTTGGAATGGGAAACCCCTGTCTGGCCAACTGAATGCTTGGCTGGAAAAGTGTTGCCCATGGCAACTTGCCATAACGTCTGTGCGCTTCTTCATAACCACGCAGTTCTCCAGGGATTCCAATCCAAAGACTGCCTGGGTGAGGAGCCACTGAAATACGACAAGTGCAATAAACATACATGTCAGGCATCAGCAACTTAATAACCACACTCAATGATTAAACGTGATGTACATCAGACTACATTTAAAGCTTTGTTTTTCGTGATTTAAAACACTTTTGTTTTTAATTTGGGTTTCCGCCTTAATAATAGAATTGTTAAATGTGTATTAGGACATTTGGACTATTCTGCTTGCTTGTGATGAAGAATGTGGTTCTACTTTGTCTACTGAACATATGCAAAGAAGATGGCATAGAATGCCAAAGCTGGGTCAGTTTGACTGTTATTGTGCACTGGGGTTCATTATTTTGACAATTATTGAGAGTCTGAGCACTTTCCGTTTGTATAATAGTCACCGATTGCTATTCATGTTACTGTTCTGGGATTCCCACACCCTTTCGGGTTTATTTGCTTTTTGTACCTATGAGATTTCGTTCTGAAAAATAGGGTTTGAGGGAGGACCTTGAAAACAGGTTGGACTTTGTACATTCCTCTCCTGATCTCATTGCAACCTAAACAATAATGAATCTACTGTATCTCTCTATTTTGAATGTCTAATAAACTATAAACTTATTACAGCTGCTTTTATAAGCCTATTGTCGGTTCCAACATTCAGCTTTCTCAGCCTCTTATGAGTGCTGGTGTTGTTTTGTTGTACGACTGCATTCAAGGACATTGTGAATTCTAATTTATCCCACCATTTTTCTTTGGTATGTTAGAACATATGCTTCCAGTTGTTCAGAAAATAAGAGGTGTGTTTTGAGGAAACTGAAAAGCCAGTCTTGCATTTGTTTGTTCATTGAATTGAAATCCCTACCTGTCAACTTATACAATTTGATCATATGTTTTACCATAAGATTTGAAATTAATCAGATTGAGAAATAAATATGATTTTCATTTAAAATATCGTATGTTTATTTCATGCCTACCCCTAGGTGAAGATTATTTTATTTCATTAAGCGTCGTTTTCTTTGGCCATTCTTCACAAAATCTCCTAAATCATGAGATTTTGCATGCACGTGTGGGTTATCTTGTACCGGTGATACCTTCTGGCGCTAAATTAAGACATGGATGGAAAATTCACCATTTGAAACATGGCAGAAAAGGAGATTGCAACTAGTAGGTTTACATCGTGCAAAACCAAAAAACAGCTGTAAAAATTGAGTACTAATCATCGAAATGACAATAAGTGTGACAAGCGCCATCCAATTTTTGACATAAATAATTGGACCCCAAAAAGCATCCTCGACATGCCTGTAACGCGACGATGGGATAAGTAAAGGAGTAATTAACACCTTCAGAGCTGTTCTACAGTAAGTATTTTTACACTTTTTTTGCAGTTAATTGTTTGTGTCTGTACATTATCTTGTTGTGTTTAATCCCCTTACACCAAGGTTCTTGAACATGGTGTCCACAGACACCAGGGTGACCCTAAGGACAGATAAGGTGGCTGCAGACCTGTTCTTAGAATAGGTCACTAGCGCTAGCTCACTGTGACATCCGAGTAAAAGATGATTTTTTTAGTGGTTGACTAAGTCTATTTAACCCTACTTCCAACATTATAACAACATAGTAGTGACATGCTATGTTATTTTAGAAATCTATATCAAACTGGTTGCCCACTGTGCTAATTAGTAACAAAAAAGTTGGAGACCACTGCCGTACAACACAATTATGTTAATTTTTAAATGGTTTGTTCTGAATTTGGAGAAAAATATGGTCTGGAGACATGCTATGTTGAGGGTGGGCAAACATTTCTGTGTCCATGGGCCAGCTTTATTTTCTGAAAATATTGATTTTAATTAAATCTAACCTAAAATGTGGCCAACATAAACAGTCAGTCAGTATTGCTGCTTCATGGTATTATTACATATGGCATCACTCCCTGGAAAGGAATGTATGACCAGATAAAACCAGAGTTGAATTTAGTTTCTGTTTGAAACATTTAAATATTCTATCTGCCTTCAGTTTGGAAATATAGGTCTACCTTTGTTGACAGACAGAAGTTGTGTTACTACCTAAAGGAAAGAGGCCAGGCTTTGGACACGACTTCAGTGTTAGAGCATTGAAATTCTCCGGGACACGCTCGCGAGAATTGATGACTTGGACTTTGCCTTCAGGAAAGAGGAGACAAGGGCAATATTTCAGCACGCTCGGTTCCGAGGTAAAGTCGTTGCAATGAGGAAATGTGACTGGGCACCGGTGCTGTCCATCACTGTGAATAAGGCTCCGCCCCCGAGGCCCAAACTCTGAGGATTGAGGAGAGAAGTGCACAGCAGCGCAGCAATGGCGCCATCTACTGCTGAACCTCCGTTTTCAAGCATGTCTCTGGAAAAGAAAAATAGAACTCGAAATCAAAATTTGAAAACAACTTATAATTGTTTTAAGAAATATAATAATGCCATATTCACTGTTCAACAGTTAAAAGTCGTTTTATTGTGTCTATATCATGGTACTACAACACTTTTTTTCACGAAATGACGAAAGGCATTTTACAAAAAAAAAATGAAATGTTTTAGAAAAGGCACTAAACCAAATTAGAGAACACACTGATAAAAAAAACAATTACTTTGATATGGGAAAAAAATTCTCAAGGTGACAACAGTCTTGGTGTGTGAGTGAATGGGTAAGTGTGAAGCACATTATAAAGTGCTTTGGGAGGTCTACATTGACTTGAAAAGCGCTATATAAATGCAGACCATTCACCATTAGTAAGAAGTGTAGAGGCCTCTGCTGTGAATGACTTCAGCACCACTGCGGCCACTGGATAACAGCAGTAGTCTCTCACACTGCTCTGCGGTGATTTTGGTCCATTTTTCTTCCAGCCTTCTCCACAGTTCGGTGATTGTAGTTGGTTTTATTGACCATAACCTTGTCATTAAGGATTTCCAGAGGTTCTCGAATGGGTTGAGATCAGGATTGTGGGCAGGCCATGCCATTATTTTAATGTTTTCACCTTTGAGGAAATTATTTACCGTTTTGCTGTGTGACATGGAGCATTGTCCTGCATGAAGACTGTAGGCTATTCAGGCTATGACCGCAAGTAAGGAACCATGTGCTGCTGAAGAAGGTTCTAACACACATTTGTATTCACTTGGCCATGTACAAGAGACCCAACTCCTGCTGCAGAAAACATTCCCCAAACCATGACACTTCCTTTTCCACCTTTCACTGACTGTTTACAGTTTGGGTTTAATCTTTCAGCAATGTATCGCAGAACATACTCTGGACAAATTTGCCTCCGTCCACACAATATGCTCCACAGGAAAGCTCAGTCTAGCTTTCTTTTTTTTTTGCTAATGAGAAGTTTGGTCACTGCATTGTGGGCTTTCAGTTCAAACGATCTTTAAACGGCAAGAGAGATCCTTACCATGTTCAGCACTGAACTGGCGAGCAATTCCAGCTGCAGTATGGAAACGAATACCCATTGACTCTCTCTTGTATTTGTCTCCCGTGGACAACCAGCCTTCTTGGGCATTTTGAATGAGTTTGTAGTCTTGGTAAGATTCAATATTCTTACAATCTCAGATTTTGAACTATCATCTTGTCTCGCTTTGGCCGACAGGGTCATCCCTTTCATTTTTGTATATATTTGTGTTTATGTTTGTTTATATATGTGTAGATACATGTATATAGTTTAATTTTGTTTGTTTTTCTATGAGTTTGGTTTTAAGTAATATATCATTATCAATGGTTTCCTCACTGTTCCCCTGTTGATTGATGGTAGTCGGCAACTACAGCTAGTGCTTTGCGAGTGGCGCCTGGCTTTAGCGACATCTGATGGACATATTCAAAAGTGCAAGTCATAGTTTGCGGCTCATTTTTATCTCGTGCTTCCATCAGAATGGTCTCACAGGCCACATAAAAATGTTGTAGCGGGCCCTATTTGGTCCCAGCTTGAAACATGTCCACTAGATAAAAGAAGAAAAAAAACCTTCCTACCTTCCAACTTGTGAACACGTCCAAGTGTCTGCAGCTACCGCAGCATGGATGAAAGAGCCTTGTGGACACTTGCGCATCCCAGCTCGACTGATGCACACTGACACCACAATAACGCACAAGCAGAACATAAGCAGCAGTCCGCAGCATGCAAAAACTCGCCTCTCGCTTATTCCCATGGTTGCTCTGTGTCTTGTCAATCATCAAAACATGACTTTTAAATCCATAAATGATATCCGCAAAAAGTGTGAATGCATGTGTGTAAGTGTAAGTGTAGAGATCATCACACGTAGAAAAGAGGACTTTGACTCCGCCTCTGTCAAGGATTCCTAACTCATGAGTAAAATGAAGGCTTTGGCCTGCCACAACATATTTTGGGTCACATAAAAGAAAACAATTGTGTGTTATTTTACATTTCTAACATATTGTTTGCAGCAAAATGTGAAATATGTTTGCAAATTCTAAAAAAAAAGGTGGCTGTAAACAGAGAATAAAAAGAATAACAATGGGGTGATACTGTCGACCACAACATATTACTTGTTCGTCTGGAATGCATTGGTATCTCAGGAACTGTACTCTGATGGTTTAGGTCCTACCTGTCAGACAGGATGCAATGTGTTAACTATGGCACTCTGACCTCTAAACAATCTAATGTCCCCTGTGGTGTTCGACAGGGCTCTGTACTTGGCCCCCTTCTTTTTAGTATTTATATGATCGCGCTTGGTGACATTATCCGCAAGTATAATATTAGTTTCCATTGCTATGCAGATGACACTCAATTGTATGTGCCACTGGAGACAACTGGACAGTGAAGTTGTAGAAATCTGGAGGCTTGCCTTACTGAGATTCAAAGATGGATGTCACTTAATTTTTTGCGCCTTAACCCAGAAAAAAATGAAATGTTGATTATTGGTCCAGCTCACTGTCGTGAGTTGTTTTCAAACAATACCCTGAACCTAGACAAATGTAATATCACCCATAGTGACTCGGTCAAAAATCTAGGTGTTATATTTAAACCTAATCTGTCGTTTCAGTCACACGTGAAAAATATTAGTAGAATAGCTTTCTACCACCTCCGTAATATTGCAAAGATTTGTTCGATGCTGTCCCAATCGGATGCAGAGGTTTTCATTCATGCCTTTATTAATTCTCGGCTTGATTACTGTAATGTATTGTTTTGTGGTCTCCCGATGTCTAGCATCAAAAGTTTACAGCTGGTTCAGAATGCAGCAGCTAGACTTTTGACTAAGACCAAAAAGTTTGAGCATATTACTCCTGTATTGGCCAACTTGCACTGGCTCCCAGTCAACTTAAGATGTGACTTTAAGGTTCTCTTATTAACATATAAATGTTTGCATGGACTTGCACCCTCTTATTTCTCTGATTTGATTTCCCCCTATGTTCCTGCACGGAGTCTGCGCTCGGAAAATGCCGGTCTACTGGTGACTCAGAGAGCCAAGGAGTCTGCAGGCTTGAGAGCGTTCTCCATCCGGGCCCCGGTGCTATGGAATGCCCTGCCTCCGGGATGAGATCTGCAACCTCAATGAAAGTTATAAAATCAAGGCTTAAGACACACTTCTATTCCAAAGCTTATGATTGATGCCCACCTCATATTCTGTATTGTCCTGTCTTTTTAGGACTGCCTGGCTGGTGGTGATACGAAGGAGAAGGACGATTTGAGACGAGTCAGCGGACAAGCGTTTGAACTGAAGCATGTGAACGCCTGCATAGACCAGCTGGCAGAGATGGGAAGCTGCGTCGTGGCCGTCATAGACTTTCTGGACTAGTTTACAGGCCGGGGGCATAGCTGCTGTCATGCATTTTCCGGACAAATTTTCAACATGTTACCTAGTTTTTACGATGTTTGTGTACAGTAATGCTAAATGTAATTCACCCTGGTCATCCTGAAAGGGGGATACCACTTGTGAGGTCCCTTCTCAAGGTTTCTCTTTTTCCTCACGCTGAGGTTTTGAGTTGTTCCTTGCCCGCATATTGGTTTAAGATCAGGTAATTGTGTCATTGTAATCCTGTGCAGTCCTTTGAGACATTTTTGTGATTAAGGGCTATATAAATAAATTTGACTTGACTTGACTTGGTGGTTGGTTGTTCCGGTAGCATTGCTTCAGGCCCCGGGGCCGGTTTTCTGACAGGTGATGTTCATGGGGGAAGGATTGGCGTGCCGGAGGTGCTACCAGGGCCTCGGGGAATTGGTTGGGTAGGGAAATGGGAGGGGATGCTGCCCTGCTTGGCCCTACACCTGTTTTGATTATGATATGGGTTTTTTGCGTGACCAGCTCTACCACTACACCAGCACCTACCATGATTTAGGTAAATAATTCCTTTTAAGGTTATTCAGATGATAGATACTGTTGTTTGTGGCTGATAATTTGCCGATGGTAATTTCATTCTCATTCCTACATTAGTTTTTTGGAAAGATAGGCACTAGCCTCTGGGAACTATAGTACATCTGGTGAAGGAAAATGAGCTGGCGGATCAGGAGAAGACCACATGCTTGTCAGACCGATCTCCTCAGACCGCCACCAACCCCCGAATTATTTTATGCTTTGTTTCAGAATGATGAATCGATAAGGATGAAGTCAGGTATCACACTGCTCCATCTGCTAATCACTCACTTTGTGAGTTTCCTGTCGACTTGAGTTAGCTTGGAGTCAAAGATGCGTGGGAATGGCCGGAGTGTTATGAAGAGATATACCGTAAATTCCGGACTATAAGCCGCTACTTTTTTCCCAAATGTTCAACCCTGAGGCTTATTCAGTGATGCGGCCAATTTATGTATTTTGCTATCACAGTGAGGCAGGTACTGGCTGTATTTTTTTTAACAGACCCGTTTCCTTGTGTTGCAAGCGTGTTCCTAGTAGCGTTTTGCTACCCTTCACAGACACGGTTTCGGATGAAAGTTATAATATTATTATTAAAGCTTTTAAAACTCTCCCGGTGTACCGTCTTTCTTTGTAAATATGTGTAACCATGTATAATATGTATTTGCAACTGTATATTTTTGTAATGTATTTATTTTAGAGACTTATTCTGATATGTTTTCCACAAGGGAATCAAAAAGAAGGGACAAATACAACGGGGGCTGATGGGAAGTGGAGTAAAGGGGATACGTGTTTGTGGACGCAGCGGACAATAGGTGGATATATATTTTTTCCACTCTAACCTTTGGAAATAGACTTTTTATTTCCTTGGATTATTTTCAACCGGACCCGGACTCTGCAGGTCTGCGTCATATCTTAAGTACTGGTATCATTTCACGTTCAGTTTGCCGGCTGTTTTTGGACTGTGTACTGCATATTCAGTTGCAATTGCGGGACTCAAAGTCGGGTTTGAGTTAATTTTGTGATCGTTTTACATGTTTCAATGGGGGCGCATGCGGCTTACATGCAGGTGCGGCTTGTGTGAGTACAAAAGCGATTATCCTCTTAAAATGTGGTGGGTGCGGCTTATAATCAGGTGCGCTCTATAGTCCGGAATTTACGGTAATGAAGAGCGCATGCACACACACACACACAAACACACACTCTAAAGGGACAGTGTGTAATATTTAGTGCCTCCTGGTAGCACTTTAAAAAATATTAAATCAATTTATTAAAAAAAAACAAAAAAAAACTAGTTAACCCTGTTTTGGGGTTCATAAAAATGATGAAAATACAGACACAGACGCTGACCTACTTACAAAGGGGATAGGTTCCAGACGATTGTTCGTAAGTTGAATTTGTTCGTAAGTTGCTTCAGTGCTATAATTTGTATGTTTATGGTTTATTTAAGTATGTTTAAGGCTTGTATAAGTAACCTGTATTGTTTTGTATTAAAAAAATAAATATTTCATAAAATAATATGCTCTACAAAGATAGATAATGTTGAGTTTAACTTACTTTTGGAAAAGGCACTTCAAGAGATCCTCCTCAGTGGTAAAAAGTGGCCGAAAAAAGTGTTTTGACCATTTTTTCAACCGCACCAAGCTTTCTTATTCTGCTTTCATTTCAAAAGAAACAGATCGCCTCTTTACACCAACCATATTGAATGGATGCAGGAGATATCAAACAATACAAGTTCTTAGCACGCTGGAGATAGTATAGAAATAGACAGTATAGAATGTTTACTAATGAACTAGGAAGAGAGAGGGAATTTTTTTTCTTCTGGGTGGATGCTGGGTGACCTTTCACAGAGCCACATACTGATAGCCACGGAAAGAAGCACGACAGTCATGTCCTGTACTCGGAAAAAAGTGCTCATAATACAAATTCTAACTTACAGCAATGTCCGGATAATTTTCGTCATCCCCAAAAAATGTTTGTATCTACCGTTGTACGTAAGTCGAATAGTCCTAAGTAGGGGAGCGTCTGTATAACAAAACTCGAAGTGAATAAAATATAGTAAAATATTAAGTTAGAGCAAAATCGAATTTGATGTTCAAAAGTGAGTATGTGTCCATTTTCAAGAATAAGTCTTCTCAAACATCACCCCGGTTCCAGTTAAGCCTCACCAGCATACATTATCAAGGACTAGTCACTTTGATCATGAGTAGTTTTCCAGCCGACTACGTATTCTTTGACTGTTTTAAGACACTATTCTTATTTTTTAATCATATTTGATATTATCATCTCTTTCGTAACATTTTCATTCATTCATTCATCTACTCTAAATTTATTATCTAAAAAAAAAAAAAACTGTGTGTATAATTTGACCACATGTCATTGCATTGTGTAGTCCAACCAAAAACGAGAACTAAAATGCACAAAGAAGAGTAGCTCAAAATGCACCCTTTTTTTCTCATTATTTTCCCCTGCCTGGTACCTGCAGCAGCAAGATGTCGGACAATTGTGTGAGCTCCCTCTAGGTGAGGGAGCTCACACAATTGTCGCTAAGTCAAATAAATGCAAATTTATCAAGCCTGCGAGTATTTAAAAATGCCCATTCATGATGATAGTAAATGTAGTTTTACTAATTATTAAAAAACTTTGTTTGGAAACGAACAAAAAATTTTTTTACCACTGGGACCCGTTAAATATTACACGGTTTCTTTTATTGATTGATCAAGTGTTCCCGTTATGATTTATTGGTCCCTTTAGTGCCAATGAAAATGACACATTTTATTTTTGTGTTTACCGTCCGACAGAAATCTATGAAGGTCACAATTTATCTCTATGCCCAGTTTTTAAGATGCCCATAAAATCATGGCATTGTGAAGACCCTCAAGCATCTTACTAACATTTTTATGAGAACGGTATGTACTGGTATAAATGTTTTGTCAGTAAACTTCTTTACTGGGTCATGGACCGATTTAAATATACAGTAATTCAATACTAAGAAAAACAATTTAATGGAGCCGCTGCAGTTTTTGTGTGATTTGCAAGGCCACCAACGAGGACAATTGCAATAAGGGCAACGTCATCATGTGTTCTGTGTTCCTTTACGGTTGTAAAGGGGATCACTGGTCTGGTTGTGAAGTTTATGACTGTTTGCAAATCCAGGCCAACAAGGCATGAGCCAAAAGGAAAGAGGGTACCCTATTGTCAAGTTACTAAATTCAATGTGTTTCAGATGTGACAAACCTCACTTTCAAACTAAAGTACAACTTTAAAAATAGATCAAACCTTTAGGTGAGAAAACGAGAGAGGGATATTTATTTTCACTCTCTGTTGAAATATAGGTAATTTGGGAGCTTACAATTTATAAAAACAGGGGACTATTTAAACAGCAAAGACTAAAAATCACGGATCCCTTAACCAGCAGGGTCATAGGGGCACCACTTCCTGTGGTGTGTCTTGGGCAAGTACAGCCTGGCGGCGCCCATCCCGTGTGTGTGAGACTAAATTTATATGCACTGCGCATACACAGTAAAAAAAAAAACCCTCCTTTATATGTATTTAATGTAAAAAAAAAAAATTAAAACAGCTTGAATCAAAAACGCTGAAATGTTTAGGACAGGGGTCGACAACGCACGAGGGTTTAACCAGTGGCACGCGATCGCACGGCAAAATAATAATGACTTTAAAAATGCACTGTTTTACCTATAATTTAGACATTTTCAGTTGTGCGCCGTGTTATTTAGAGGCTTTACGTTGGGGCCCATCTTTTTGTGAGCGTGTGTCTGCAGGGCGCCGAGAAGAGGAGGAGAGATTCGTGTTTTAACCCAGCCAACGAAATACACGCGCGCGATAAATGAACGAATCATGACAGCTTCTCGAGCGAAAACATCTCGTTCTTTCCAGCCAGCGTGGACAGACGAATGAGGCTTTGTGCAAAAAATTACCGTGCTGTTTTGTGCATTGTGCCCCGAGAGCGTTGTACCTCGCACGGCTTAAACCACACCACCTACATTGCACATTACCGAATCTTAATGCAATATGTATTCTGTGTAGCACTATTTAGTTATTCTATATAACACGCTACAGTGGGCATTTGCACGTCACACTGGGTATTTGTATATTGTATTCTTTTTGTTTTATTATTGTATTGTTTTCAGCTCAGGGATGCTGCTGGAAATGTGAATTTCCCTTCGGGGATGAATAAAGTATCTATCTATCTATCTATCTAAACGTCATATTACGAGACAAAACATGAACATGAATTCAAGGATGAGTCTGACAAGGCGGAGACATTAAAACGCGCTGTGTCCAGGTACGGCAAACAGCACAGAACCTGAAAACTTTTTCACTGCTAAAAACACCACCACTGAAGCAAGCTATCACATTGGTCACTGAATAGCAAAGCACAGAAAACTATTTACTGATGGCGAATATTTTAAAGAAGCCTGCGTGTGCGTGTATGTGCGCACGCGTGCCTTCTGCTTTGCTGCTGTTATTTCAAGTTTTGATATTTTCTCCAACAAGATATCATTGATGAATGGTATGGTCGCTGTCCATAGCACTTGTTTTTTAAATGTAGTTCATAGTTAATGAAGAATGGTTGATTCTGGTTATTCTTGTGGCAAAACGTTGAAGTAATGGGTGGCTACAGGCCTTTCCACTTGTTACTTACATTCATTTTTAGTTGATTGATGAACAACAATAGTGGAAGATAAATTGGTCAGTTATACCAGTGTTTTTAAATCAGTGTGCTGGGGAACACTTGAGTGCCGTGAGACCTTGTCTAGTGTGCCGCTGGAATTTGCCCAATTTTATCTTTCCAAAAAATCAGGCCATTATTCAGTATTTTTGCAATCTTCAGACAAGGAACTGTAATAGTCATCCATATCAGTAAATGGCAGTAGATTTTTATATACTTTTTTTGTACTAACTATCTGCTCTTGAGGTAGCACAGTCCATTTAATAACTTAATTTGTTTAACAAAGCGGTTTAAGATTGCACTGTAAAAAATAAAAACATAAAGCACATCATTCGTTTTTATTTTAAGTATTATTTTCTACTTTTTATGTACTAATAGTCTGCTTATGATGTAGTACAGTGAAATATTTGACATAAATTCATTTTCAAACTTTTTCGACGGACGGTGTGCCTCTGAACTTTTTTTATAATTAATAGTGTACCTTGGTTCGAAAAGGGTTAAAAAACACCGAGTTATACGATTAAAATGTATATCCATGTTGTATATTTGGACTGTTGTAAAATGACAGCTCTGTTGGATATTAAAAAAAATGTTGTGCAAGTCATTAATCTTGGTGTGGCACACTGATTTACAAGGAAATTTGAAAGTGGCACTTCACACCAAAAAAGTTGCTGACCCCTGGTTTGGGATAATAATACCTTTTACTTTAAAGCAGCTTTCAGGACACTCAGGTTTGCTGTGAACCAAATATCAAACAACAATAAAATAAGAATCAAACAAGCACGTAATAAATAGCAAATAACAACAAAGTAAAGATAAAATTTGAATTTAGGAAACTGACCGCTACATGTTTCCTCAAGTTCGATGTTGAATTCTTGAATGCAGAAATAACCGTTTGTTTAGGCAAACAAAGGAGACATTGCATATAGAGGGCTCCGCGCTTTGTGCTAAAAATAGTAACACGGCTTCGTGCCGCCATCTTGGAAGTCTGTCGATTACAAGCGGTGATAGCGAGAGGAGCAAATATTTACTCAGTTTGTCTATTTATTTACTCAACTAGCTTCGTTTGTGTACGGATTTTGTCCATCAACACTATGGAAAACTACGTGGAGAGTTTAGACAAGCAAGCACGCGAGCGGTACGCTGCGAAGTTGCATTTTATGGGAAAATTGGATCCCTACAAAATTAAAAACAAGGACTGGAAGTCTGATCCCGATTTGTTGCCGTGTGTGACTTACATTGAACTTGTTAACTATCTTATTTTCCACTCAAGTCCCTTTTGTGAACTGAAGGATTTTCAAAATTACAAAAGTATGGAAGCCTACGACAGATTTGTGTCTGGTTGGGTTCGGGATGTGTCTGTGCACACAAGCGAAGGTGATGAAAACAAGACTGTGAAAGGGAAAGTTCTACATTCTCAGAGTTTGTCTCAGCCAAGTTTACAACCATGGATCATTGTTGACAAGTCATCATCGATTCTGTGTGCCCATTGCAACTGTGTTGCAGGTTTAGGGGATTGTTGTTCTCATGTTGCTTCCCTTTTGTTCTATGTTGAACAACCCGGGAAAGGCAACGCTTCTCCGAACGGCGCACCGGTGGCTAAGTTAGCTTAGCTTTCGGGGGCTTTAAATCCTCTATTGACGCGAGTTGACTGAGGAATGGAGACTCTCTTTCCCTGAAACCGCGTTGAATTTCTCCACCAAAATAGTGTACGAATGAGAAACGGAGTTTTGTTCGGTTTTTAAATGTCGTTTTCGGCGAAATACCTCACATATATGTTGTAAAAGTAGTTTGGGGTCGTCGAGCTGTTGTCATGAAGTACACATGTCCCATAACCTTTTTAAAATTTATTTCTACATCATAAATAATTCAATTTACCTGTCAGAAAGTGGTCAGAACAAACACGAACACAGTCAAGCTTTGGCAAATTCGACCGGTTGATAGCTGCCAGCCACATTCGTCATCGCCGTTCACTTTTCCCCTGAGCTTCAATCCCCTGATCGTAAACACACTTCGGAAGTCTAAAGAAGCCCTTCCCACCCTTTTCCCCTCGGCTACAACAGCCAACAATAACGCACGTATTCGGCATTACAATGTAGAATCTAACTGGTTCGCTGAACAATAACAATGAAGTGAAAAGCTTTGTGGACTTCCAAAATGGGCGCCAGCAATGCATTGTGGGTAATCTTAGGACCTCGAAGCACTCTATAGTAGCTGATGTTTGGCACATGCTTTTGAAGTGAGTCCAGGGGTGCTCTTCCTCTTCTGTCTTTTTATACTCGGTATTGCTAAGCGACAGTTTTGGTCTGTTTCATCCGCTGAACTTAAATATTGTCACGTGACGAGCCCGCTACGTTTGATTGGTTAAGCATGTTAGAGTGTGCCGGAGGTCTTCGTCATAATGAAGATAGACACATACTTACGTGGAGGAGATTTATTAAGTAACGAAGCAACGACTTCAATTTTGCCTAAAGGTTCCGTTTTTTCATCACAAATTTATTAAAGTAAAAGTAAAGGTATAGGGATTTAAAAATTGTCGAGAAAAATTGTTCAAACCTCACATTGTTTATTTGCTGTCAATACTGTCAATAAAATTGTTCAAACAAAAAAAAAATAGGGATTTAAAAATACTCCTAGAATTACAAAATGTCTAAAAACTTACTCAGGTAAATGTAACGGAGTAAATGTAACTGAGTACATGTACTCCGTGACTTCCCACCTTTGCAGATGTGGCATAGTTGAACATACCACTGGGAGGGGGACACAAAGCAGATTCACCCCTTTTCTTGAGAAATTTGGTTCATGCTGCTTTTGTATTGTTCCATACCATACCATATTAGCGCATATTCATACCTGTCCACCTGTACGTTTTGCTGTACAAAGTACATTTATTATGCATTTTAAGACGTGTACGATGTACAAAAGAATCTGTACGGAAAAACGCAAATTTTTCAATTATGGGTACCATCTGGTATCCACCGACTATCACGAAACAGCAAATCAATCAAGTCAACCGATTTCGCCGCGGTAGACTCTATCTCCGTATCGTTTTTTTCCCGTTGCAAACGAAGCGAGCGGTTTGATGCTACTGTGCGCATGCGTCTGCCGCCTCGGATTTCATGTGGTAGTTGTGTAGTGAAAGAAAGTCCATCTATTTTTAGAGAACCGGCTTGTTCGGCTCAACTCATTAAAGAGAACCGGTTCTCAAACGGCTCACTTGCTTTGATGCATTATATTACGAATGACTATGTTGTATAAAGAAGTTGAGAAAAAAAGGAAGTATAAAAGGAGAAAATGAACAAAGACAGGTTTGTGGTTATCCCTTTAATCAGTACATTACCAACAATAATTAAATGCAGAAAATGAATTAATTATGAATTAATATATATATATATATATATATATATATACATATTTTCCCTTTTATTTTCTTTGTTATTTTATGTGTTTGTCTTGCTGTCGGTCACCCCTCTTGAGGGATATGACCAAGGTAGATAGCTTTACTATAGTCCATCTGGTGAAGGAAACTATAGTACATCTGGTGACGGAAAAAGAGCTGGCGGATCCTTTGGTTTTAAATGCACCCTTTTTTTCTCATTATTTTCCCCTAGAACAATATAACATGTTAAACTACATAAATAAACACCTTTGAAAAAAAATATGATGTAAGATTATTTTGTGTTTTGTAAGGGAAAATACGACAGTTTGTAAGGGCATGGAGCCCTGGAGGTTGATAGGTATGCATATTACTAACACTTTTAACACTTTATACTTTTTCCATGACCCTGATTTCTTTTGGTGCCCTCCTGGGTACTTGATGCCCTACCAACGCACAGCGCGTTATGTGCGTTTGTGGGGCTATGGCCCTGTAATAGTTATTTAAAACGTATCGAACAACCTTTCTGGAAGTACAGTAGTTGTGACGTCTATTTTGAAAGAAACTACCGGATGTAGTTACGCTCATTTATCTTTGGTTTTCTTTACACTGGCTGTCTTTCCGGGTGGATCTAGTATTTACGTCAAAATTAGCGTGTCAGCATTTAGACGCCACCTCGGATACACCAAGTCAAAAATCGGTAAGGATTTGTGTTTTCTTTTGTAATATATCGAAGTTTTATCTTCCTGTTTGGATTTCCATTGTGTGTTTCGAAGACTTGTATTTTTGTGTTGAGTGGTATTGTGTGCTGCAGTGGTGCCTGACGGGGGAACACCTGTGTGCCTTCTCATCTGCTCCCTGGGGCCATATTATGAACGTTATGAATGATAAGCAGGTGAGGGCGCACAATTCGGCGTGTCGAACATTCAGTGGGCGGGGCTCGCCGGAGCGATAAAGAAAACACTAACACCGACGTCAAAAGGTTTACGGATGAATGTGTGGCGATCCTTTGTTTTTGGTAGCTATTTTCTAAGACTGTTGCTGGCTGTGATTTGACACTAGCAGCCAGTCTTCCCCAAAAGCAGCGGGTGGGTAAGGGGGTGGATGCGGGGGTGTCTTGAAGCTGTCAGACAGGATGCTCGGGGAGGAGGGGAGGAATTTAATCACAGAAGGATTACCCGACCTTTTTTGGTCAGGCCTTTTAACGAGGCTCTGATGCACTCGTCAGGTTTTGTCTTTTGGATTACAGTATTGCCTTTAACTTACATAGTTACCACTGTGTTTATTTATAGTCATTTTGAAAAACAGTTGCTCTGACTGTATCCCACTAGAAGGATGGCTTTCAAACTCTCATTTTTTAACTAAGTGTTCTCGGCGCCTTGCTGCATGGCCGCTATTTGTGTGTGTGTGTGTGTGTGTGTGTGTGTGTGTGTGTGTGTGTGTGTGTGTGTGTGTGTGTGTGTGTGTGTGTGTGTGTGTGTGTGAAGCACATTGTAAAGCGCTTTGGGAGGTCTTCATTGACTTGAAAAGCGCTATATAAATGCATACCATTTACCATTTATTGACGAGGCTTGTATCAGGGTCTCAAACTCACAGCCTGGGAAGCATTTGCGGCCTTCAAGGTAAGAGTTTGTGGCCCCTGACATAATATGAAAGCTTAATGTTAGAGCAGCCTGCGCGAGTTGGAAATGGATGCTTCATCTGTGCTTACTATGTACTCACTAGTGCAGGGGTGGCGAAAACGCTGCTCTAGAGCCTCATGCAGCTCTTGGCCAGTAAGAATGCGGCTCTTTGCCTCATTATATTTTCTATATAATGTGGCTCTTTGCCTCGTTTCATGTTCAGTTTTTGTTCCCCTCTTAAAACACAATTGCTCCATCAGTTAATAACAAATAATAAATAATGTTTTGAAATTAATTTGGCAGATTTGTGGTTTTTATGCTGCTCCGGACACATTACTGACTGCCAATCATCTGCGTAGGTTACGTCTAATGCCGGTCAGTGCGTGGTGTGGCTCTTCGACTCGCACAGTTACAAATTTCGGCTCTTTGTGTCAAACTTGTTCACCGCCCCTGCACTACTGCATTGTTTTTCAACCTTTTTGAGCCAAGGCACATTTCTTCCATTGAAAGACTCCCGCGAAACACCACCAGTTGGTGCCGTTGCATCTCCGGTAAAAGTAAATCCAAAAGAAAGCTAGCTTATGCTAGACTGCACACGCACACAAATTGGATAATTTGCAATATGATTGGTTAGCTACTTCCTGGTTAGACCCACACAGTGTGTACACATTACAAAAATCAAATTTTAAGCAAATTATCTGATTCAATCAATCATTTTTATCCCAATTTATTGCAAAATCTCTCATTTAAATCAAAGTGCGGAATGAGAGGCTGCTGTAGAACTGAAGCTTAAATAACATTGGATGCATTTTGAATGCATTTTGGTGAGTTTCTGCCTTTGGAAACCCAATACGGCCCAACTTCAAGCAGATCCTGGTTCCAGCGGCCCCAGAGTCAATTGACTTTGAGACCCCTGGCTTATATAATGTTGCTCTTTTAGATGTTGCCCTGCTCGAGAGTACCAAAGGAGTAAATACCCTGTAACAGATTTTGGTTAAATGCAGCAATGTACCAATTACAGTAATCTCTTGTTTTTCGTGGGAGTTTCCTTCCGAAATGGACCCACAACAGCCAAAAGCCACAAAGTAGAAATCTTTATTAATCACTCTGTTACACATTTAAAACCAAAGGACAAGCCTTATTTACAGGCTCAAGCTTGTATTTATAGGAACAGTGTGTAATATTAAGTGCCTCCTAGTGGTACGAAAAACTTTCATTCAGTAAAAAAAAAACATTTATTTGGATACTAGGCAAAATACATGAACTAAAATATCAATGTTGATTTTTTTTTCTTGCAAAAAAAAATCATAAGTTCAGAAATTTGTATTTCTTTTAAGAAGTGGAATCCCTACTTAGTTCGCCGCCATGTTTGTCTGCCGTCTTTTTCTATAAAATTAGACAACAGTGCCATCTATTGTTTAAATATTATACGCTGTGGCTATAACAAATACAAGTACTGTATTTTTTAAAAGTTTTGTTTACAAAAACCCTTTGCCGCCATCATGTGCACGTTATTTGGAAAACAAAGATGTCAGGCAGACTAAGCCAAAAAAGGGGTCAGGCAACTGTTTAGCCAACCAAAATGCAGAATAAAATGCACAAAGAAAATCTGTAAAGTATCGAAACCGCGAAAAAGTAAACCGGGATACAGCAAGCAATTACTGTCCTCATTCTTTTGTTTGTGGCATGCAAGCTCAACAATGTGGCATTTGATATGGGTGATCACTGATCATGAAAGAAAAGTCTTTCGAACTCAGTTATTTAGAATTGGAATTAAAATGTTCTTTATTGCCATTGACACTCCAGGATGAACACATACTAAAGACCAAAGAACAAAATAGGATAAAAAAGAATGTTAGGGTAAATTGGCAAAAATATTTACAAGGTACAGTAGTTCTTGGAGCCCAAGTTGTAAGTGCATGGGAACAACTTGAAAAAAATATCTGAATACATTTATCAATAACATAATTCCGAATTAAGTAGAGAAATATATAAGAAAAAAATAGAATAATAATGATTATAGGAGGACAACACGGCAGCGCAGTGGTCAGCGCGTGTGCGGCACAGTTCTGAGGTCATGAGATCGAACCTCCTGTGTGGAGCACTCTGGTTTCCTCCCACATTCCAAAAACAAGCATATTAGGTTAATTGGCCGGTTAAATTGTCCCTAGGTGTGAATGAGCGAGCGAATTGTCTATCCCTATGTGCCCTGCAACTGGCTGGCAACCATTTCAGCGCGTCCCCTGCCCACTGCCCACTGCCCAAAGATAGTTGGGATGGGCTCCAGCACCTCCGTGGCCCCACTGAGGATAAGCGGTGCAGATAATGGATGGATAATTATATGAAATCTATTTTCCATACATAAGCATGATATACTGTATGTATTCTTTTCACATTTTTTTGTTGTAGTTTAGGAGTGTGATGGCTCTGGTGAAAACAAAGGTTTCTTAAAAAAGTCTTTCAAATTCAGTTGATTATGCACATAGGTAGCATTGTGACTCAGGCACTAAGCAAAAAACTGATTGAAAAAGACACAAAGGTTCTGTCACAAAGATATCCTTGTTTGGTTTGAAAGTGAATGTTGAAAAGACAGTCTGTTTCAAATCAAGTCGTCAAATCATTTTTTCGGCTGAATTTGTATGACATTGGACGAGGTTAACACAGTGACGACTAAATCGGTTCAAAAATTGGAAATCTCAGTTCTCAGCCTTCCCGACATGCGACAAATTATGTTATGTTATGTTATTGTGGAGAGTGTTGGAATCTGTGTCAAGAATATTCTCGTTTCGTAACACAATGTTTGATGTAGCTGTTAAAAGAATACAATGTGGTCATGGATCTTTGAGGGCACAAAATTACAAAAAGCTAACAATTAAAATAGTTGTGAAGTGTCTTGAAGAATCCAACTTTTGGTTATTTTAAAGTATTTTGGTTGACTTGAAAATGTTCTCGACATGCACTGGCACTGCAGTGGTCCTTGAGGTTGTAAACAAAAAGACAGATACTTTTTTCTGACGAAGCAAGTCTGGAAAATGAAACCGTTCACAATAGACTTTTCTATTCTGGATCTGAAACATCTTGAAATGTTTGACTTGATTTGGTTTGTTTTTTCCCCCAATACATTCAAACCATCAATTTGCTAAACCACATATCCTCACTCGAACGAGAGGGAGGTGAGCAAATCCTATGCCAAATGATTTTGGTAGAAACATTACAACCGACTAGGCGCAGTATTCAAGGAACAACAACCATTTGTATGTACATTTTTACATATGGACTATTCAAGACAACCTCAGAGTAAGGTTTCGAGGATGTGAGACAGACACAGAGAACATGCAAAATACTCAGATCCCCACGGAACAGTGATAGATTTGCTAGCCATTCTACCACAGTTCTACCGGTCCGTTAATTCCTAGAGTTAAATAGATTGCTTGTAAGTACTCATGTGGACAGGTGACTATTAAGGCCAAGCATGAAAGAAAAAGAGTTGTATTGATTCAGTGCAGTTGATCCATATTTCAATCAAAGCTGGATCTAGATAGCAAGAAGTTTATCATTCAGATAGATTCTCTAATGTTGAGTTACTTTAGAAAATCATCCAAACTACAGCACCAGCTTCACTGCTACATACTCTGCAAAATCAGTCAATTACTAAAATTGTTATTCTAAAAAGAATGAAAACAAATTATTTTTCCAATTTAAATTTGCAAAATGCAAAGCCACCTGCCATATCTGCTCACTTGACTCATTTTAAGTCAAGTCAGTCAAGTCATGTTTGTTTGTATAGCACTTAACTACATTATCCCCTGATCTAAGAATTATTTTCCTAATTTTTCTGCGGAATGCATATTATAATATAGTAAAATAAGAAAATATACCTTACATGAGAAAAATAAACTTCTAGACACAGAATTATTTCTTTTAATTTACCATATACAACAATGTAAAATATTCTCAATGAAGCATGTGTTTGGAGGGTACTTGACTGAATAAAATATGTCCCCTGGGGTACATGATAGATGCATGAATATAATCGGTGAATGGATGGACGGATGGATGTCACTAACGGCCGCCTCCTCATTTGCTTTGTCTCCTGTCTTTGTTTTGCAGAGAGCGAGTAACCCCAAAGTGCAATGTCTATCTTCATTTGTGTGAGAGAACAGGAAAAGCACAAACATCAAAAGCCCTAAAGCATGCAAGGAACACTAATCCATCTTGGCCAGGAGCTGCAATGTTGAGGGTGGAGAGCATATGTGACGGATTTAATCAGCACACTAATTACATTCAAGTCAGGGACGAATAAGATGTTCGAGACACGACCCTCTGCCTGATTTAATGCTAGTCCCAATCCAAAACACGATGTGTTAACTACTCTCGGCCTCTTTCTTCTTCTATGAGACTGAGCTTTGTAGAGCACAGCCCAGATGGAGTGGTCACTAGAGAATGTAAGGGAGATGCTGGCCGGAGGGATGCAGTCTGTGAGAGAGTGTGAGGTTTGCGCCTGTGCAACAGTGGCGTGTGTCCTGTTGCTGTTCTTATGGTACTGCTACAAAGTGGGTCGAGATCACAGCTCCAGCCCTTTGCAGGGAAGGTACCTGACCGGGCCCAGCAGGATAAGTGGAGTGGTCGGAGGCCTTATCGGTTCGGACTGTCGAAATCGGGGCAAAGGAAAACTAGGGTCCATGTTAGAAGACCAGAACGGCTTTGCTTTCTGTCAGTCGTCTGAATGTTTCCGCTGCACTAGCGCAGGAGAAAGTCTAAATCAAAAACTGTATCATAGCCTGCAGGAATACGCAAAACGCTACACTTGGTCAGGTATGGGCAGGGTGCACAAAGGAGTCCGTGACCAAGGCCGATACCTTAACAGCCGGCCAACCATCCAGCGGCCTGAGGTCTTCTTCCTCCCCGACCTACCGTCAGCCCCTTTCTTCTCCAGGGAAATTCAAAGGCACGATGTGGAGCTCCTAGAGCAGAGCTTCCCGACCCTCCTGGCCGAGTTTGAGAGCATCTACAATCAACCGCCGGACAACAGCAGCTCCCCCTTACCGCCGGGATGGAGGGCCAACAAGACTCCTCGTGGCCAATGGTGGACATACTACCTGGTCAACCAAGGTACCCCTCTAGTACTGAATGTCAGGAGATGCCCACGGGCTTGGAGGGTGCTGGCCCAGCTGCGTACATTTATCGCCAACAATGTGTTTGGAAACGCCTGCTTCTCAGTCCTGTCCCCGGGAGCGCTAATCACGGAACATTATGGTCCAACAAACGTTCGGCTTCGCTGCCACCTGGGTAAGAGTGTGTACGGGAGAGTTCAAACTATTTCACAGAAACATTATTGGTCTCAGTTTGTTAAACAGAGATTTTCCACCAAACAAGTAGATTTTTTTTGCATGCATGCATGCTGCAAAAAATAACACTGCAATTCAGACTAGCGAGTCTTTGATCCAAAATAAAACATCCTTTTTTTAACAAAATCCGAATCATTATCATTTGTCCCTATAATTTTTTTGCACCTTTTTTTTAAAACACAATGCTTGATTTTCATTTTGAAATATAGGATCATGTATTTTCTAGTGGTTATGCATTTGTTTATTATAAGAGAAAACAAAAAGGAGCAATGATGCTATGAAAAATGATCTTGGATCAGATTCACTGAGCTGCCAGGAGAAAAAAAGGGTTTTTATTCGATGAAAATTGAGACTTCTTGGGAACATTAAAACAAAGTACTGTAAGCTGTGATTTTAGTAGCCTAAAGAAAAGTATTTGGTTTATGACTAAACCTTCAATTTCTTTTGTTTTGTTTTTGTCTTTATGTTTCAATAAAGAACTCCCTGTATTCTATAAAGCCAGTTTGAGATTACTCTTTTTGGGATTCAAAACTTAGAACTGTCTTTTTCCCTTTTGAATTGCAATTTAAAAAAGAAAGAGAAAAATATATTCAAATTATTTAAGTCAGTGTTCACCAAATAACATCCCGAAAGGCCATATTAGTCCCTCCAAAGGCCTGCGAAACAATGCTGAGAGGCATGCATGCTTCTAGTCAAATCATGACCTAAGATTTTTAATATGTCTACCGGATGTTGCCGTTGCATGCAACAAAACATTTGACTTGAATTTAATTGAATCGTCTTTATTGTCATTGTTAACAACATTGTATGCATCAAGATTAGACATAGCACTCAGGGTAAACATGTCATAAAGACTTTAAAGATTTTTAAAAAATACTGTCAGGGTAAAAGGCAGTTTTTTTTTAAAAAACATAGTTCTTAGAGACTGGCATAAGTTACAATTATAGTACAATGTTTGTGAATGAAAAATAATAATGCACTGTAAAAAAATTGCAATACATTCGGAAGTATTCCTATCGGGTTTTTTTCATCAAATGATCAAATTTAAGATTATTACTTTGTCATTACTTTTAATTGATGATCTTGTTTCTAAATGGATTTCATTATTTGTAAATTTTGTGTGTTTTAAAACGAATTGGATGACGTGTTCCATTTATAAACAAATAGACAATGAAACACAACTTGTGCAAGTGGATGCAACGAGAAAAAATGCATTGGCTTATTTTATTCATTTTCCCCACGTATTGTATCGACTTTAAGACTGTTTCGGCGTGTACAAAAAAATCCAGTACATTAATCAGTTTGTTTATATTTTGTCCGGCCTGGCCCCTATGCAATATTTCTTTTGAAACAATGCAACCGACAACTTGAAAAGTTTGCCGACCCCTGCTTTAAATTCTAGATCAAAAAGTCCAATAAAAATCGCCAAGGCCTAAAACTATTATTAACAAAATAAGCAATAAATTGGTTCTTTTGGAAGGTATTACACTGAGATTGTTAATTTTTAATTTCAGGTCTCCGAGTGCCACCTTCCTGTGAGCTTGTAGTTGGTGGAGAGCCTCAGTGTTGGTCCGAGGGTAGTTGTCTGCTATTTGATGATTCTTTCCTCCACAGGGCCTTTCACGAGGGTAAGAAGGATTTCCGATTAAGAATTTTTACGATGTATCATTTTGAAAAGCAACAATCTTTTTTCCAGGTATGACTTTCTGGGTTATATTTGCAGGGGGTCCCGAGGACGGCCCGAGGGTGGTCTTCATGGTGGACCTCTGGCACCCCAATGTGGCGGCCGCCGAGAGACAAGCATTAGACTACATTTTCACTCCGGGTCGTTTAGAGGACAAAGAAGCAAAATAGGTGAACGTATGTGATGTCCTGACAAGATTTAGAAGGAGGCTACGCGTATGTGGCGGTGAACAAATGTTCCTCAGCTTTCAAAACCAGCTCTCACGCTTACTTGTGTGCTTCATTTCTATTTTCACTCAGAGTTTACTTGAGTAACTGCACAATTATGAACCCCATGCTTGTGTTTAACACTAACAAATTTTATTGATACATTAACTGAGTGATAAAAGTGGATTTTGGCTTTTTATAGACTTTTTCAAAGGATTTCAAATAAAACAATCAGCCTGTGATACATCCAGGAATGAGGTTTAACTAGAGCAGTGGTGTCAACGCTATGGCTCTGGGTCAATTGCGACCCCATATCTATTTTGCAGTGGTCCATGGTATGTATTCAGGATAACATTTATAATCCAAACAATGATAAACTCTTTATGACTGAAATAACAAAACTCATTTCCATCAAAACAGTTGAGCAAATAATTCAATTTTAAAGGGACACTAATATTTGACCACTAAATCTTGCTGGATTGTGTAGTGCAACTGAAAACGAGTGCTGAAACGCACAAAGAAGAATACAAACTATGGAGGCTCAAAGTGACCAAACCACACCATTTTTATTGTATTTATTTTTACCCAAACTTTCACAAGGTTTTTTGGGGGGAAACCTGTAACAGCAAGTTGGTGGACTATTTTTTTCAGCTCCCTCTGGTGCAGCTCATGTTAATAATAAATAATTACATTAGAATTAATTGACCTACGATTTTTTTTTTAAAGATAGTTCAGGTATTTTGCTCATTATTCAAATCAATATTGTTTTTCAATGAAGTTTTTGTAACTCTAACCTAATTTTAACCCACTACATGGCACTAAACGATACACAACATCCCTTTAAAGCAAAAATATATTATTTACTACTTTACTCTCCTCTGAATTTATGGTTGTAAACAATAATACTTGTTAATAACTTGAAAAAATTGTGTTATAACTTTAGTTTCCCCTTATTTTGGTCTAAATATGAAGATGTTGATCCGTAGATCTAGTCTATTAGATTTCAGGCCTCCAAAATTTAGAAATAAAATTCAATAACTTGAGATGTTAAAGCAGGGATCGGGAACTTTTTTGACCCAAAGAGCCATGAAGGCAAAATATTTTTTGGGGAGAGGGCTAAAGCCACACAATGTATTTAAATACAAAATTCAACAAAAACGCCAAACATGCACTCCTGACAAAGTCTAATTATTCAGTGCCTTTTATTTTACTGTGTGACTTTGACGATTTGATAGAATGTATGAAACAATAATAATGCCAGAGCCTCTCTCCCATATCAATATCAATATCTCTGTTCACTGATCCCTTAATCAGGATTGTAGGGGCACCTCTTCCTGTGCTGTGTCTTGGGCAAATACAGCCTGACGGCGCCCATCCCTCTCCAGGCTGTTATTTTGGGTAGGGGTTTGCTCCCTTACGTGAAACAGATAGTATTGGTTTCCATGGTTGCCTCCTGATCAGATTCAGAAACAGCACCTTCATCATCTGGTCGTTGTTGTTTTTTTTTACTGTACCTCAACATTGACGGGCAGCGGTGTGTGACAACACTTATACCAGATAAATCGCTGGGGAAAAACTCAATTTAATATTTGCTCCCTCCTGCAGTTACTTAAGAGTGTTGAGGCTCATATTTTGTGAGCAGATGTTATTTGTAAAAATTTCACAAAACACTGCAAACAAAAAATATTTCCGGATTTATTTTCATTCTGCTCAAAGGGCACGTGTGAGAGAGACAGGAGCATGGTTATTTTTTTTAAGAACAAACTTTCCTGGGAATGTGTCACAACACTCATGAATAGTGTAGAAAAAGCCACCAATGGAATGCTTCATTGGACATTATTCGATTTTTAGTTTTCAACAGTGGTCTCACTGCCGCCAATTTTATAGAACAATGGAAACTCCAACAATCTATTTTCATCATATGAATGTTTACAGAGCTGATGCAGCTGAGGTCATAACTCCTTAGATGGATTCTTGTGCTCACCTGTTTGTACAAGACATGTTTCAATAAGCACATATTTTGTTTGGTAGTATGGAATAACTGCGGATTAAATGATGGTGAATAGATTCTTAAATTTGCTAAACTGTTGTAATTTGGTTGTATTTGATATTAAATTTGTATTCTTGTAAATATAAAGGGATTGTGGTAGAACTGGGGGGTAAATGGGCTGATGTATTTTGGAATAATGATATTTATTATATCTGTTGTGTTGTTTTGAGTAAATCATTTTGCTCGGGTATGTCAAACATAGGCCAGATTCGGCTCGCCATAAGCCCACCAATAATTATGTCAAAAAAGCAAAAGTTGTGATGTTTTTTTAATAAATACAAACCAAATGCTCCATTCCAATTCAATTTAGAACAGTAAAGGTATGAAAAAGCCGGCGTCCAGTCTGGTTTGGTTATGTATTTTGAAAGAGCGAGCAATCCACCCAGGAGTTTGTGGCTCGTGTCTCTCTAACCACATCCCACCTAAAATTAAAGGGGAGGTGGGGACATGCAGAACTAAAGAACGAATCGATTCGAAGTATAACTTCTGTGATATGGTGCATAGGGAATGCCCGTCAATAGCCTGGGGAACCAAGGGATGGTAAATAGGAACAGTTTGTGCAGTATTTTCTCTGCTTCAATAGGACCATCCTAGTAATTTTACCTGATGTCATTAAGTCAAGTCCAGTCACATGTATTTATATAGCCCTTAATCACAAAAATGTCTCAAAGGACTGCACAGGATTACAATTACAAAATTGCACAATTACCTGATCTTAAACCAGCATGCGGGCAAGGAACAACTCAAAAACCTCAGTGTGAGGAAAAAAGAGAAACCTTGAGAAAGGACCTCACATGTGGTAATCCCCCTTCCAGGATTGACCAGGGTGAATCACAATTAGCATTTTTGTACACAGAATAGTAAACACTAGGTAAGATGTTGAAAATGTCCGGAAAGAGCATGACACCAACGATGCCCCCAGCCTGTAAACTAGTCCAGAAAGTCTGACGGCCACGACGCAGCTTCCCATCTCTGCCAGCTGGTAAATGCAGGGGTTGACATGTTTCAGGTCAGACGCTGGTCCGCTGACTCATCTCAAATCGTCCTTCTCCTTTGTATCACCACCAGGCAGGCAGTCGGAAAAAGACAGGACAATACAGAATATGAGGTGGGCATCAATCATAAGCTTTGGAATAGAAGTGTGTCTTAAGCCTCGATTTAAAAACTTGCGTTGAGGTTGCAGATCTTATCTCCAGAGGCAGGGTGTTCCATAACACCAGGGCCCGCATGGAGAACGCTCTCGAGCCTGCAGACTTCTTGGCTCTCTGAGTCACAAGTAGACCGGCATTTTCCAAGCGCAGACTCCGTGCAGGAACATGGGAGGAAATCAAATCAGAGAGATAAGAGGGTGCAAGCCCATGCAAACATTTATATGTTAATAAAAGAACCTTAAAGTCACATCTTAAGTGGACTGGGAGCCAGTGCAAGTTGGCCAATACAGGAGTAATATGCTCAAACTTTTTGGTCTTAGTCAAAAGTCTAGCTGCCGCATTCTGAACCAGCTGCAAACTTTTAATGCTAGACATCGGGAGACCAGAAAGCAATACATTACAGTAATCAAGCCGAGAAGTAATAAACTCATGAATTAAAACCTCTGCATCTGATTGGGACAGCATCGAACGAATCTTCGCAATATTACGGAGGTGGTAGAAAGCTATTCTAGTAATATTTTTCACGTGTAACTGAAACGACAGATTAGGATCAAATATAACACCTGGATTTTTGACCGAGTCACTATGGGTGATATTACATTTGTCCAGTTGTTTCCAGTGGCACATACAGTTGAGTGTCATCTGCATAGCAATGGAAACTAACATTATACTTGCAGATAATGTCACCAAGCGGGATCATATAAATACTTAAAAGAAGGGGGCCAAGTACAGAACCTTGAGGAACACCACAGGGGACATTAGATTGTTTAGAGGTCAGATTGCCATAGTTAACACATTGCATCCTGTCTGACAGGTAGGACCTAAACCACAAGAGTACAGTTCCTGAGATACCACTGCATTCTAGACGAACCAGTAATATGTTGTGGTCGACAGTATCAAAAGCAGCGCTGAGATCCAGCAGCAGTAACATTGATGAGGCACCGGAATCTATTGCTAAAAGGAGATTATTGGTTACTTTAGCCAGGGCTGTCTCAGTAGAGTGATTTGCCCTAAATGCTGACTGGACAGTTTCAAAGAGGTTATTTTCTGACATGAAGTCATTTAGCTGCTGTGCAACGACCTTTTTAAGTAATTTTGCAAAAAAATGTCAGATTTGACACTGGCCTATAATTACCCATTCACTGCTAAAAAAATGTATCTGAAATCAATGTGACAATTAAGGCAAGCATATTTTTATTTATAGCTTCCAATTTGTTTGTTTGTGGTGAGTTGGTTTGCCAAACATAAAAATATTTTTCCATTGTTTGTGAGCAAATGTGTTTAGAAAAGGTCCCTTCCTATCTGTAATTATTATTTGTAGTTTAGACTACGAATGTAGGCTGAATGATAACGCATAGTACTGAAAAACAAAGCGAAATATTTGCTGTCGGCATTTTTTTACTGATCCGGCCTAACTCAGACAAAGTCTGGATCTAGCCCCCGAGCCAAACTGAGTTTGACATGCCTGATTTATCTTGTCTGAACAGTTGGTTTCTATTTATAGATTCTGTAAATGCTTGAAAAGTCTTAACAATGCTGTTACTGAGATTTGTTTATGTTGTGCATGATCAGCAAACTTGCAAAAGTACATTTACACAGCATTGATTCCATATTGACATGCATCTTCCAGTGTGTGTGTAGTTTAAAAGGGCCTCCTTTTCGCACATGAAAACTGATCTCATACAGTTTTTGCGTGTTGTTTGAAATCTACCACCGATTTTTACAAAGTCGAAAAACAATAGCACTTACATTGAGCTATCTGTTGTTATTTTGATTGATGGCTGGCAGTCCTCAACACAAAGAAGAGCATAATTATGAGAGGCCATTTGAGAAGTGAATCATACTTCCTCTAACATATAACATACGCTCACACATTCTCAACTATACTTTTATACAGATACAGTCATACCCATGCACAAAACGTACTATACTCTCGTACATACTATACTATTTCACACATACCAGTATACTTTCATACACTAATCTCTCACACATACTAATATACTCTTATACACACACTACTATGCTTCCACGCACACATACTACTACACTATCACACATACTACTATAGGCTCTCATACTCTCACACACTACTATTCTTTCCCACAAACCATTAAAATTGCTATTAGAATAGGGGGTTCATACCTATTGTAATAATCACTTCCCCTTTCTGTGTTGTTTTCATTTTCGTACTATTGGTACAAATTGCGATGCACACTGATCTGTGAGTAAGCGAATCACTAAATGGGTATTTAATGGTTCTTTCTGTTGGACTAAACAAACTCCCTGTTTAATATTGGACAATAGATTTAAGAGAATATAGTAGTGTGTGTATGAGAGAATAGTTGGATGTGTGAAAGAGTATAGTAGTGTGTGTTTGAGAGTATAGGGTATGTATGTGTACAGTAGTGTGTGTGTGTGTGTGTCAGAGTGTAATAGTTTGTGAACGTGAGTGTAGTAATATGTGAGAGTGTAGTAGTGTGTGTATGAGAGTATAGTATTGTGTGTATATCAGTACAGTAGGATGTGTGAGAGAGTTTAGTCATTGATATAAATGACAATAAAGACAATTCAATTAAATGTTTCTATTTGAAGTCTTTACCACATGTTTATCCTGGAGTGCCATGTCTAATTTCATTGCAATGTCCACTACATTGTTAGCAACGACAAAAAAAGACCATTCTAATTCTAGTGGGAATGAGAGTATACTCAAATGCATGAGACAGTAAAGTAGTGTTTTTCATGGGTATGACTGTGTCTGTATGAGAGTGTAGTTGTGCATGTGTGACATCATGATGTTTTATGTCTAAGAAAGTATGATTTACCTTTCAAATGGTTTCTCATACATAATCGTCTATGCTCGTTTGAAATAATATTGTGTTTACATTACGATTAGAACTAGTAACAAAATTGAAATGGCTTGCACAGGCTGCGATGCCCCCTGGCGTCTGAATTGATAATGACAAGACACGGGTGCCTACTGCTGTTGCCATGCACGTGGCATTGAACTGCAAAGAGAAACTATTTAAAGGACTAATATGCTGAGGAGATATTTGTAATGCTATAGCGCAGCAGTCTGAGCTTTCTGACTGACTTGGCAGCAAATGTCAAGTAATGCATGTGTGGACGTAGGACAGTGACAGTGCCTTCAAAAGTCCTTACAAACAACTTTTGAAATTAAATGTCTTACGACCTTATCTTGTGGTGGGCTCCGGCCAACGGTTTGAAGGCGATACCAACCATTTATGAAACATTTTGTAAAATGCTGTTCTATTCACAATTTCTCCATGTTGCTTCTTTGTGTGAATTTTCAACAGTGTTTCTGTACATTTATTAAATGGTCAACAACATCCATGTTGCTTCTTCTTTCACAAAATTCACTTCAAATGTTGGTTTTACAGTCGCACAGTCTCAATAATGTTTGTTAGGCAATATTGGCCTTGTTACTATTTTGTAATCAAAATTGGGGACCATTATGTCAAGTCAAGTCTGAATGACATTGCCTCTTCCTCTCGAAGACGTGAACGCACCGCACCGCGAGTGTATGTAGCGTGGCCGCTAATGTGCGATGGCCACGTGAATGCCACAATTTTGGCGTCTGTGGGTTTCGAAAAGAAAATAAAGCACGGAGTCGACATCGCCGTGGACTCGGTGGATTTCTTTCGAAAACCAGTGCAGGAAGGAGGCCGAATCGTCCTGCTTTCCGAGATTGGCCATTGTTGACACTGGCAAACATGGCGGCGCTGATTTGTAAAGCAACCATAGGCCGGGGAAACTAAGTCCGGCGAAATAACAACCTGAGAGTCAGAGGGCGATCGGGTGAGGCGGTGCCGTAAGAGAAGCGTGGAATTTTCAAGATGTATAGTATAGAAAAGAAGAGATACGCAGTCGGGGTATTTATTGACTTAAAAAAAGCATTTGATACCATTAATACTCCTATACTATTAAAAAAACTGGGAAGATATGGCATCAGGGGAGTGGCTTTGCAATGGATTCAAAGTTATTTGACGGGGAGGAAGCAATATGTAAAAATGGGAGAGTTGTCATCTGAGTACTTGGATCTGTTGAGGAGTACCACAGGGTTCTATCCTGGGACCAAAGTTATTTAATTTATATATTAACGATATTTTTAACGTTTCAAAACTATTGAAAATAGTAATATTTGCAGACGACACTAACATTTTCTATTCAAATGATAACTATATTGATTTGGTAACCTGTATTAATCGTGAACTAATTAACCTAAAAGCATGGATGGATATAAATAAATTATCTTTAAATTTAAATAAAACCAAAGTAATATTCTTTGGTAATCGTAAGGCAAATCAAGATTTAGAAGTAAAAATGAATGGTGTTGCAATAGACATTGTATCAGAAATTAAGTTTTTAGGGGTCATAATAGACAATAAATTAAGTTGGAAAACACACATCAGACACATACAAACTAAGGTATCTAAAAGCATTTCAAATATTAATAAAGCCAAATTTCTTTTATATTATAATGCATTGTATTTGTTATATTGTTCTCTAGTTCTGCCATGTTTAACATATTGTGCAGAAGTCTGGGGCAATAATTACAAAAGCCCCTTTTTATCCTTCAAAAACGTGCAATAAGAACCATACACAGGGTAGGATATCGGGATCATACCAATATTTTATTCATGCAGTCCAAATGACTAAAATTGGATGATTTAATAAAAATTTTCACTTCACAACTGTTGTTTAAAGTCAACAAAAACATAGTGCCAGAAAACATACAAATATTATTCACTCGGAAAGAGGGAAATTATAACTTGAGTGGCTGTAGTGAATTCAAAATCCCAAAGGTGAGAACAACCAGGAAAAGTATGTGTGAGTCTGTGTGTGGAGTCAAACTTTGGAATAATTTACAAGATGATATCAAACAATGTCCAACTATCCATGTGTTCAAATTTAAATACAAAAACGTATTACTGGTGAAATACAGGGACGAAGAAAATGGGATATGAGGGAGATTGGAAATATTGCGTTTAAAACTATGGTTAACTTGTTGTTATTGTTGCTATTATTATATCAGAACTGTTATTATAAATATTATGCTTATTTTTATTGTTGTTATTATCATTGGTGCCACTGTGACAGTTGGTAACTAGGCGCATTATGACGTTGAGGGATGGGATTTGCGAAGATTAGTGTATAAAATATGTGATTATTGTAATTATTATAATTATTGATATCCGACCTATGTAATAAGTATATCCATGAGATTTTGTTATATTAGACATAAGAGGAAAGGAGGATTTGTAAAATGTATTTAATAGGGAAGATAACGGGGTAGGAAAAATAAGCATCTGCTTCTGACTACCCCTTTTCGAACATGTTATGTGACATTATTTTGTTGTTGACTCATTGTTTTTGTCCTGTTTTTATTGTAATGTTCGAAATAAAAGTTTTCATTCATTCATTCATTCAATGTAATATAGAATACACTCTGTAGATGGTGAAAAGACCTAAGCGCATTGAAAAATTGAAGTTAAAATAAACAAACAAACCCTGTCTATTGTTTGCTGGATGTTAGATGTTTGGCTAAATATATTTTGGTTTGTTTTAGAGAGGATTTAGTTCCAAAAAAATAAACGCCTAAAATTCTATTGTCTCTGGCCCATCCAAATTGGACAAAATAAAGTTGAAAATAATGATTTGGTTGTGTTTAGGTTGATAGGATGCCTTAACCACTTGAGTCGTGGGGGCACCTTTTTCTGTGGTGTGACTTGGGCAAGTACAGCCTGGTGGCACTCATCCCTCTCCAGGCCAACATATGTTTCCACACGTTCTGGAACCGGGGACTTTTTGCATTTTAGGCAAATGTGCTAACCCCTGCACTTGTTGGTTGGTTGGTTGGTTGGATGCCTTAACCACTAGGGTTGTAGGGGCACCATTTCCTGTAGTGTGTCTTAAGCAAAAAACAGCCTGGTGGCGCCCATCCCTCTCCAGGCCAACATATGTTTTAATTTGGCAACATTAAGACTATGAGAAAGATTTTTTTTCCCTCCCAACATGATAAAGACGTCTTTTTTACATATTTTCAAAAAGGTTTTGCTGGGTAGTTAAGAAACAGAAATAGAAGTTAACATTTTCTCTGGACCGGTGACTCGCAGTTTTGGAGGCAGGTGAGGATGTGCCTCACTTGTCGACAGCAAAATATTAAATATATAAGAAATGGTTATATTTATTCATTGTTTGAGTTTTTTCTCAATTACCTTTAAAAGGTTTGGAATTTTCCAAATCGCTGTCTTTCCGCTGAACATTATTGATAGAATTAGCATGCATTGAATAATCGTGCTGTATAAAAGATGCAAAGCGAGGCACGCAGTTCCCCTGAGGTCGCTGGTTCGCGCCTCGGCCGAGTCATACCTAATTGGTAAAATGGCGGCGCCCTCTGTTGGCTGCGGCTGCATCGGCTCGCTACAACGGGTCAGGTGTATCGACATTTCGTTCTGTGTACATTGTTACAAAGAATGACAATACAAAGGAAATTATTATTATTATTAATAGTCAGACCAGGGATTCTCATTTGGTGTACATCTCACCCCGAACTATAGAATTAGGTTTAGTAGTAGCAAGCTTACAGCAAATCAAGCAATCCATTAATATCTTTGTAATTGCATGGATTTTTTCCATAATGCAGGATTACCCATTTATTGATACCTTTATTCAAAAAGAGCATAAAATAATTTAATTTATTCAGTCAAAGGTGCGTTGTGTTCTGAGAGTTGTTCTTAAAAAGGTGAAAGTTAAATATTTTAATTGTGTGTAAACAAAGCCTGACTTCGTTTAAAGAGCCCATATGCTTTGTTTTCCACTGTGCCTATCTGCTTTTATCTTACTTTTATCAGAGCTGTTTGGGGTGGAACAAATTAAGTTCGAAGAATGGGAGCTGAGGTGAGTACTGGTCGTTATGCTTGTCCCTGCAGGTTTTTCTGTTCTATTTATCAGTGTAGCATGAACATCTTGAAAAAAAGAAGGCCTGTTTCAAGTACAGTCCAAACGCCAACCCAAACCCCAAGAAAGATGAAATGAGCAGAGTTTATTTGAGCGCCTCTAAGAAATGCTTATAATTGCACACAAATCATGAATGAACTGAGGCTGCAATGCAGACACAAGATATCGTGGCAGAGTGTAACAAAGTTCCAAATTCCATACAACTCCTTTAAAAATCTAGTGCTGAACATGAGGAGAGACAGAGGGGCAGGGAAACAAAGAAATACAATGACAGGTAGATAATGAAAAAGAAAGTCAGCGAGAGAGAAGCCCAGCCGGGCCTAACATAGATTAATATTCTACGTTTGACTCAATGTTAAATTTGGGTCGGTCGAACTCGAGTTCGGGCTGAAGATCT
This sequence comes from Urocampus carinirostris, assembly GCF_059441175.1. NCBI lineage: Eukaryota > Metazoa > Chordata > Actinopteri > Syngnathiformes > Syngnathidae > Urocampus > Urocampus carinirostris. Next base: position 7,617,570 of record NC_142353.1, read on the forward strand.
TACCTTATGTGGTGGGCCACAATTAGACCGCAGGCTATGAGTTTTTGATGCTTGTGGTTATGTAACCCACTCTGAAGAAATAAGTCGCAAGGAGTAACGCTCACTTTTTTCAGCCACATGTCAATAACTGAGAAAAAAACGAGGAAAATCGTAAAAAAAAATGTTTACATTTTTTTCTTTTCTGAAAGATATGACATCGAAATCACTTTCCCCGAGTTTCACAATCCACAAAAATAGAGTAAGTAAAAAAACCTGATTAAAGTTCAATATTTCCAATTTTAGAAAACAAAATTAAAGTTCTTTTAATATGTACTTAAATAAATACGTGCTAAAACGTCTTTCAACCTGGTCTAATTATTTTTTTTACATGTGTACGAATACCTTTGTTTGAATTAAACTTTGATATAAGACTATATCCCTTTAACTGTAAAAATATTTGAATGACATTGCACCAAAAAGAGCAAGGACAACTTTAAACCTGAATCTCTCAAGTTTTTGATCAGAAAAGGGTATAGGGAAGGCCATAAATCAAATGGCCATGTATTCAAAATAGGTAATGATAAAGCTTTGACTATGGTATGATTTTGAAAGCTAATTTCTTATATTTTCCACTGAGACCAAAAGCCCAAATTTGATATTTGCCTCACTGACTCATTTCGGTGGATCACATCTTGTTTTCTGCTCTCCCAATCAAACAATGAAAGATGAAGGTTAATGGATATTTGTAAATCTGACTGTGCCTCATCAGACACCAATATCACCGCACGTCACTACCGAGGACCCATTTGCTTGCCATCCCTGCACGTGTGCCACGCACGCACGAAAGCACAGAGAACAGGTGCTGCACGGGCTGAAGGAAAACTGCTCGACAATGGAAAGGAGCGTACGTGTCATGTCGAAATTTGAAACGCCGCAGAAATGAGCTCCTCCTTGCCAAAATCGGAATCAACGACCTCGTTGCTGAAAGCGCCCCCGAGAAGAACCGTGCACGTCCACGAACGCACGACAGAGAGCCGCAGAAGTCATCACCATCATCAGCATCATCACCACCGTCCTACCGCCGCGATCCAAAATAACGGTACCGACGAGGGGGCTTTCTTGTCCCCAGACAGCGACGTCAGCGCCCGGAGACCGCTCTGCCGCCCTGCACTTACTGACAACCGGGATAAAGTTGAGTCTGTGCGGGTGAAGTGTCGAGCGTCTGGCAACCCAATTCCGGAACCCCCCGAGCGTCACGATGAGGTCAGCCGCGAAGCGAGGGACCGTGGCACGCATCGGCACCACCATCGCCGCAGAAAGCACATCCGTGAGGAGCGAGCGACCGTGACGGGACCGCCTGAGCCAGAACCGCCACCGCCGACGGAGCATCGCCGTCGTTGCCGCGCACGCCCTCTCCCGGGGATGCTCTTGCTCTCGGACAGCCACGACGAGAGGACACCCCTGTGCGAACCGCGGGACCAGAAGCGGGCCGCCTTGACTGAAAGCGGTGGCCAGGCCAGGAGGTCCCCACCGGCCGCCAGCTCTCCGAAGCCGCTGTCCAGCGCCTCCTCTCGCCATTCGCGGAGGTCCAGTGCCGCCTCCTCTGTCTTGGACGTCAACCTGCGGACTGTCCTCAATTCACTCTTTGGCCAGGTAAGAACTGTTTGAAATTCGAAGGGTCTATTTTTCATTCCTGGACAAAATGTGTTACACGTCGTACACAATGTAATTTGATATAAGAAGGGAAAACAACACCTATGCATTTTGTCGAATTATTTAGGTAACTTTTTTAAAATCGTTTTTATTGTTATGTCATTTTGTAATGAACCATTTCTTTTTTATCCATCTAGTTATTTATCTATATGAATTAGTGGTACAGTATCTGATGTGGGTGCCCCTTTAGGAAAGAGGAGGTGCCCGCAGACCCGTTCTGAAAATAGATAACCAGTCCTCGGTCATTGTGATTTTCTGGTAAAATTATTTTGTTTAGAGGTTAACTGTCTCTATTCAACCCTCCTTCCATTAGGTAACCTAGTAATAGCATATTAATAACGTTGTAATAACATAATTATTTTTTTAAATGCATATCAAACTGGGTGCACTTTAATTAGTAACAAAAAGTAGCTCTCGGCTCGAATAGTAGTTTGAATATAGATACAAATATATATATATATATATATATATATATATATATATATATATATATATATATATATATATATATATATATATATATATATATATATATATATATATAATGTCTTTTACCAGACAAAGAGTCTTTCAGGCACAAAAGCAAAGGCTGATCATCATTGCCATAAAGTTTGTTTTTCAACAAAAATATGAAAGTGATGCAATGTGTATTGTATGATGCAATACTCAAAATTTTAAAACAAAAACGTTATACCCCAGTGATTTGGCGCCACCAGGCTGTACCAGCCAACCAACTAACAGTATTGTACGATGGGAATATGAACAAAGCCACCCTACCTTAAATCCGGAAGGAAAGAGATTTTCCTCACTGATTTAGGATTTGCTATCAATATTGTCACATGCTCCAGGCAGTCAATGCCAAGCTACACAGCAACCATAAGATTAAGGTCCTGTATCTGAGTCAAACATTTTCTGCTACTGGTAACTATGGAAACCAGTACTATGTCTTTCACAGCTTGGAGAAGGCTGGGCACCGCCAGGCTGATCTTGTCCAAAACACACCACAAGACATCGTGTCCCTGACGATCCAGACAATTAAAGGATCCTGGAACCGTGATTTACTGTAATATCCATCCATTATCTGCACCCCTTATCCTCAGTATGGTTGTGGGGGTGCTGAAGCCCATCTCAGCTATCTTCAGGCAGTGGGCAGGGGACACCCTGAACTGGTTGCCAGCCAGTCGCAGGGCACACAGGGACAGACAATTCGCTCGCTCATTCACACCTAGGGACAATTTGGACCAGACAATTAACCTGACATGCATGTTTTTGGAATATAGGAGGAAACAGGAGTGCCCGGAGGAAACCCACGCAAGCACGGGGAGAACATGCAAACTCCATACAAGAGGTTCGATCTCATGACCTCACAGCTTTGCCACACACGCGCTAACCACTTCGCAGCTGTGCTGCCCGTTTTACCGTAATAGTTTTTCATACTTTCTACCTGAGAAATGTCCACTGTTGGGACGATTCACTTTTCTCCTAAAACAATGGTCCCCAACCTTTTCAGTACCGTGGACCGATTTAATGTCTGACACTTTTTTCCGCGGCCCGGCCCACCAATATTATTAGTAATACTAACAATAAGATTATCATGATTTAAATAATAAGCATAAATCTACTGTGTAATCATAACTACGAAGCATTAGATTTGATTTCATCATCACACTATTTTTACTCAGGGTACCAGAGACGAATGCCAGAGAATGAGGAAAACAGAAAATCACCCTGAAAAATGTATATAAATTCTAATAGCACGACAAAGCAAACAACTGTTGATGAATCGGACTTGGAAGGACATTAAATAAATAAATTGTACATTTTGTCTTGGTACTGTGTTTATCGTTAACATTGTCAATAAATGATATTAGTCATGGCTCCACATATTCAACATTGTGGTACCGAGAGTAAAAATAATGTGATGATGAGATGAAATACAAAGCCTGAATGAATATTTTTTGTGTGTGATGGTTTTCTTTAGAATAAATATTCAATATTGAATGACTGACCTAATGTATGAACCACCTTTTTATTTTTTTGTAGCCCTAGACATTTTTCTTTTTGTTTTTTTGGTCCGTTGCGGCTCTGGTGTTGATCCATGAGAGACTGAAAAATAGTAGAGTTGAAGCCACATTTTTTTCTGACTATGTAATACCCAAACCTTGACCGCCTCAGTCGTTGGAGCACGACTAAGGACACAACTCTGGACAGGTCTCTCCTGGCCTGAGTTTGGGTTTTGCAAAGTAGTCACCAGTCAATTTTTTTATGTTGTTGGCCCAGTTCTTTCTGTATTCCTCTTTCTGCCCCCTTGGACTGTGCACTGGAAAATTATCTTGGCCTGTCCTCATGATCTTCTGACGTGAACTTTTGTCTCCGCTCAGTTGACAACAGTTATTCACATAGGTCCAATGTGCTCTCTGATGGTGTTCCGCACTGTTTCATTTGTCACATGAATCAAGTAGCTGATGGCTAGAAGTTTCCTGTAGCATTCCAACCCTATGGCTTGGATTTTCTTTTACAGTTTCGGTGTCTGAGTCAATGTCTCGCAAGCGTAGAGAAAGATGGAAGTAGCTAGCTTTCTTTTCCCTCTGGAAGAGTTTATTTCTGGCAAGTGTGGCCATGAGTTCTGGTTCTCACTGTAACTTCACTTACATTATTTTCCTCAATATGTAAATAAGCAATACGCAGCCTGCAAAAGCATTAATGTTACTCACATTTTTAGATGGACTCCAGGCAATCCTTCTTGTGCAAATTCACTTCTTATGTAATAGATCCTCCTACAGGCCTTTTCAATGAGAGCCCTTCCAGTTAAGGTGCAAATCAGTATGTGGCCAAATTTAACCTCCTGCATGATTTACTGCAAACTCTTAGCAGAGATCTGCTTGGAAAATGACTCAATTTTGTGCCATTTGTTGGAGGGTAATTTTTGTCACATTTAGGCTCAAATTGGTTCAATCATTTTGTGTTTTGAATTAGCTTTCTGCATATGTTTGTGATAATCAAGTACTGTAAATGAATTGAAGAAATTGTAGACTAAAATGCAATGCCAGGTACTTTTATGGAACTAGCTGTGTAAGTATATATATATATATATATATATATATATATATATATATATATATATATATATATATATATATATATATATATCGGCTCGCTACAACGGGTCAGGTGCAATCGACATTTCGTTCTGTGTACATTGTTACTCAGAATGACAATACAAGGAAATTATTATTATTATTATATATATATATATATATATATATATATATATATATATATATATATATGCTATTGTTAAGTGAAAGAACCCATTTGACATGCAGCACGGTAGTGTTGACCATTTAGATTCATGTGCGTGTCTCACACAGTCTTTGTGTGCACCTCGACAGGGAGCGTGTCTGCTGAAGGTCACAGTGACCTTGACTTTCAATGCACAGGGCAGAGGATGACATGTTGGGGGTGGGCTCAAACGAGCATGATGCATACAGTGCAGATACATTTGTAAGGGAAAATGCAAAAACAATTATTCAAAAGAACAAAGGAGCTACAAAATGTGACAACACCTCACAAAACAGGGATTATTGGAAAAAGGGGACTTTTTCAGCTAGTGTTAATTAAATCTCTTGGTGAAAAGTGTGGGACACAAATCCCACAAGACAAAACGTCACACAAGATTGAGTCTGCAAAGACAGATGAGATTTTTTGTTTTTGTTAGAGCAATGGGACATATTCAAAAGGCTGCCATACAAGAACAGCTTCAGTTGAGATCTTTCTGCTTACTAAAGCGAGCTTCAACTATCCAATACCTAGCTATTCAACATCAATCTTTACCCCATTTGCAGAACATTTGATTAATTTTAAGTAAACATGTTCTTGTGATACTATGTTTTGAACGTATTTCTCCAAGAAAATAGGACAGATATATATTTTAAATGAAATAGGAGGGAAAAGGTTATTATTTCACTCGGAAAAAATATCAGTTATATTCAGATGAAATAAAAAAAGAAAACTATTACATTACTCAAAATGACCGAACATTTGAATTTGTTTTTTCAGTATATTTTAATGTAGTAAAATTAAGAAAGGTATCGTATTTCATTTTTTTAGAAAATATACCAAGTAATACAAGAACTTTCGCAGGTTTTTTGTCTTATTTGATCAAATTAGTTAAAAATGTACCAAAAAAGAGAAACACTACCCAAACATTTGGCAAATTTTGAGTATATTCTTTTCATTTACCAAATTTCAATCTTACACTTTAAGTTATTCATAAAATAAGAATAATACTTGAAATGAGCAAAATTCTCCAGTATTATTATTTTTCTCACTGTCCAACATTTGTTAACTTTTTTCTTTAGTCAAATCATGCAAGAACATATCCTTAAAAAGAGCAATATTAATATGGCACAAATCTTTTTCTATACTACCCTTTCCAAATAGACAAAAAATCAAGGGCGTAGTCATGGCATGGACGGGAGGGACATGTCCCCGACTAATATTGGGCAATCACTGTTTAGTCCCCACCAATATTATGTGGTCACTTGAAAAAATGCACTATACCCCATTATCCCTTTCTTCCTACTTATAGTATTCTGCAACCCAAACAGCTTTGCTAAAAGTAGGATGAATCAGTTAGGCGTGGTGGGAAAAAATTTAGAGGGTCTCCTTGAACTCAGTTGTGCATTGTTAAAACTAAATAGAGAAAATATTCTGCTTTCAACTTTTTAAGTACACTTCAAACAACGTACCCCAACTTTTAAAAAGAAAACTAAGATAAAACAAATGTTAGGATATAAAGGCTAAAATCTTGGCCCATGGCCAGCGATAGTGCTTCTGTATAGAGTTGTATGGCTTGGGCAACATCAGATGGAAACATTGAATCGCCGCCCCTTTAATAGGCGTACTCCTGTTTCTTTCGTAGCCTGCTTTTGCCTTTTATATTGTCTCACAGAAACACATTGCACAACGTATCGAATCAGTAGGAAGCTTCCAGTTTCTGCTTTCATCCTCACAGCAAAAAGAAATAGCAGGGAGTGTTTCATAAGTCCACATGGGTCTCATTGAAACCAGAATTTATGCTCCTCTCAAAAGACAACCTACAGATGTTTCAGAAAAAAAGTCCACCTGGTCCTTTTTGATGCCATTTTTCTCTTTTGGTATGGGCAACTGCCTCGATACATCACTCACAGAGGTAAGAATTTTGATCTTGTACATTCTATTGAAAAGGCCATTTTGGATTTGAAGTCCTTTCTTTGAATGGAAACTGTTTGTGTGGGGCAACTTCTGCATAGATACCTCAAATATTTTTTTCTGACTATTTTCTGTTGTCATCATGTTGCTGTTTTTTGTGGTTGAAAGACTACGTTGCTGTCCTCAGCTCCTGTTCCTGCTTACAGTTTTTGTGACACTGTCCATTTGTAAGTTGACAGTCTGTACTGAACGATGCATCAAGTAAACTGTTATGCATGATGAATGGAAACTTGGCACGCTGCCTTCTTATTGATGCTTTTAACTTGTTTTCATACTGTGCATACTCTTCGCAATGCTCTCTTGGTTATTTGACTGACAAATAAATGGAAATAGTCTTTTGGGATCATACTTTATGGTACAGATCTAATAGATCCTAACATAAGATGCAATTTAATTGTGTCTGTGAGTTCTGAACAAATGCAGAGGTCCGGGTAGTTTAAAGCAATTGAGGCCGTTATTTAAGTAGGAGACACATTGTATAACAGGGAGTGTACACAGTACCAATGCAATGACCTAGTTTGCCTGGGTCACATCTTTCCATGTCCAGTTGCTTCCTATTGAAGTCAATTCCAAACTAACTGCATGACCTACCAGATAGAGCTGAAACACCTTTAAGCCTGAAATGTAAAGATGACAAAGGACGTTTTATAAAGCCACTGTTCTGATTAATATTGTGTTTGTAGAATTTTAACATTGTGTTTGTAGAATTTTAATAAAGCAGCAAAACTAACTAACTAACTAATCACAACCATAACTAACCTATAGCCAGCCCATTAGAAAAAAATATATATTTGTGACATATTTTATAGTCAATAGCACAATATTTACCTGGATACAGGTAATCAAATCCAAAGACCCACCTTTTCTGTGCTTTGCATGTTCTCCCTGTGCTTGCATATGTTTCCTCTGGGCACTCCGGTTTCCTACCATATTCCAAAAACACGCATGTCAGGTTAATTGGCCGAATCCAAATTGTCCTCAGGTGTGTCTGTCCCTGTGTGCCCTGCGACTGGCTGGCAACCAGTTCAGGGCGTCCCCTGTCCACTGCCCGAGGTCAGGTGAGATGGGCTCCAGCACCCCCTGCAACCCTACTGAGGATGAGCGATGCATATAATGGATGGATGGATAGAAGGATGGATTATATAGGTATCAGACATAGCTATAGTAGTAATGTTAACTTGGAAAGGGGGGACCGTATCAGGACAACCTAATTTATCATAGAAGACAATAACATGTTGAACATCGAAGCCGACCCCCTAAAAACGCTTTGAAATAGTCACATACTAGAAGAAATTGAAGAAAACGTGTACAGCAACCTGTGGTAGCAGTAAAACATTCATATTTATTGGCTTGCGAAATCTTGGGAGCTTGCAAATGAACACTTAGTTGAGTAACTCCATATCCATTTTGTCTCTGGGCTTCAATCCACTCAAATATCTCCTTGCCCATGTCTGGGTACAGTCCAAGACGTTTTCCTTTTTTCTCCAGACATTGTGTATTGCAAAAATAATTTTACAAATATATATAGCCAAAAATTTTGCACACATTTACCGTAAGTTCTGTGCCCCATAAATTTCCTGTTGGGTTGTTGTTCCTGCGTGAGCCATGCCTATCTCCCCAAATGCTGCCTACCATGCGCTTCGGGTGGCATACACCCAAATATGCCGCCCTGATTTGAGTATTCTATTTTGAAGATGTAAATTTGTCTCTGGGTAAGAGTATATATGGTACGAAGAAAGTACGAAGAACGACGCCACCATAACTGTATTCAGTTGTACTTTAAATGTTAATACAAACACGGCCAGCCTTCAAATTATGTTGTTGGCTAATCGAGGGCTGTTTGAGACATTGTGAAAGATGCACAAGTGTTCAGCATTTAGAAGACATTGCAGTTCATGATCTGCATTTAGGGAGTAGTGGAATAACGCAATAAAGCACAATGTAGTAACGTCAGTAGAGTTACAAAATGATATTGATAATGTGTTACAGTACTAGTCAACGAGAAAAGTAATTATATTCAAAGAACGCGTTCCATTGTAACACATTAGTCTCAACAGTGATAATTGCACTCTATCGTGCCGGGGGACAGTTGAAAAACACTAATCTCCGATACCAAAGTCAAGTGTAACCCCATTAAAAAGTGAGTGAGAAGTAAATAAATAAAATGATAATTCAACATTAAAATAAAATATAAACTTTCTCCCCACCCCCAAAAAAATATTTTCTCCTTTTCTAACGTGTTAGGCCCAACACTGTTACAATGACAAAGATCTCATTATCTTGCAACACGAGCAAGTAGAATGCAATTTGCTGCCACTGAAAATTCTAATGTTTGATGGCCTGTCAGTCACAGTGACAGGAAGTGCTGATGATACATATTCAATTGCTAGCTTGTGTTTCCGTACGTCTTGGTTGTTTCCAGATCCTTCAGCCGACAGAGCTTGGATGTGACGTCAAGACACGCTGTTTTGTTTAGACACCGCCGTGCTTCTTGGGCTGTTAACCCCTGAGGCTTCTGGGTTATGTCTGTCGCTGTCTCTGCCCTTTAAAGGTTGTGTTCGTTGAATGCAAGCATTGGTGTGGGAACATTTTGGACAACAAATTCTTTGAGGGATGAGGGGCGAAAGATTGCATTGGGGATTGTTTAATGATTTCACTAGTTGCTGTTTTTTTCTTTAGGTATCAGTCACATTCTGTTTTTTGTTTTCTCCTGTGTCCTAAATAATGATTTGTTGTGTTTTCTCACTAGGACAGAGAACTTCGTCCAGAAGAAATGGATGGTATGTTGAAAATGAGTCACCAAGAACAAACACCCATTTTTTGCAGGGGTTGCATTTCAAAAAGGTTCTGCGATAGTCAAAACCTGCGAAGTACAAACTTTTATTTATTTATTTATTTAATACTATAGAACTCTATACATTAAAACCAAAGAACAAACCCAAATTACAGTCGCTAGTTATTATTCAAGAAATAAAAGTACTGTACTTTATAAATATTATTTCATTTACAAACACATTCTGTACCTTCAAATTTTATTCTAAAAATTACCTTTCACTTTATTGCACAATTGTATCAAGGACACGATCTATTTTACTTCACATGATACTATGTCGTGATCGTGTGGACGTTATGAGAAACTGCATTTACTTTCCGGTCGGCAACCCAAAATGTAGAAATAGCCATTTTGGACCAAAAATGATAAATATGTCTGAAGAGGCAAAAAAATAAAAGCCTTATAAAAGCCTTATAAGGAAGGAAACACATACTATATCTATCTATATTTATTGGAAGAATCTGTTCTATTTGCCCCTTTAACAGACACCATATATTTTTCCATTATCAAACTGATAGGTTTATTCTGTTTTTACTATTGGACAAAAGCAAAGGAGATTTCATAGGATGCCAGTTCCTTATTTTGACTCACTGTATTTTTTCGGTTTCCAGTTTATCACAACAAAATGCCACTCAAATGAGGAGGCAGGCCCGGCTGCCTTAGCCCTTCACCTATTGGTCGATCAGTGATGCCCTCAGTGACATGGCAGTTGATTAGTGCTCTCATTGATCAACCAATAGAAGAAAGCCCTAACAATCTGACCTGCCCCATCACCTGAACTGTTGTGACAAAAAACACAACAACAAACAACAGTGAGTCAAAATAAGGAACTGGCATCTTATACAACGTCCTTTGCATTCGTCCAATTGTAAAACTAGAAAAAAACTTATCACGAGCATTTTTGAAAAAGTGCCGGAGAGCCACTGGAGGGCGTCAAAAGAGCCGCATGACGCAGGTAAAATTTAGCGGGTCGATAGAATGCGTCTTCCTCTGCCTTTTGGTCCTTTGGTCGGTCCATAACGTTTTGTTGACATGGTGGCTTTTAGAGAAACTTTAAATTGAAAAAGATTAGCACTTATTTAATAACGATTTGTCAAGCTGTTTTACATACATGTACAACTCCGACAACAACATCATTAACGCACATGCAGACACAGGCAGAAAAGAGGCGGGGCGACGATTTGCCAATCGTAATGCAGAACAAAATGCACAATGAAAATCTATGTGGTGACGAAACCACGAAAAGTAACCACTCTACAGCTGGAGATTACTGTACTGTATTTTACTTACTCAAACTTGTATCTGCTTAACAGAGCTGCGGGACGCATTTAAAGAGTTTGACAAGGACAAGGACGGTTTTATCAGCTGTAAAGACCTTGGAAACTGTATGAGGACCATGGGATACATGCCGACTGAAATGGAACTGATCGAATTGAGCCAGCAAATAAACATGAACTGTAAGTGCTGGCTGATTTAGATTGTACAGTTAGTTGTATGCATCCAAATTGTAGATGTTGTTATTTTTTGGGGGGGGTTTTCTGCAGTGGGCGGTCATGTTGATTTTGAAGATTTTGTCGAGTTGATGGGTCCGAAACTCCTCGCTGAAACTGCCGACATGATAGGAATAAAGGAATTAAAAGATGCCTTTAGAGAGGTAAAAATTTCCCTTTCTTTAATTTTCCCGAACATGTATGAGATTGTCATGATTGTTTTCTGTTATTAGTGTCAATAAATTTGTTCAAACCAAAAAAAGTATGAAAAATACAAGAGAAAAAATAGGAAAACTATCTTCTTTTTTTTACTATTGAATTAAGTGACATAGCATTACAACAAAACTAATAACAAATGTACTCACACTACAGATTTGAAATGACTCACAATTCCTAAATGGCACTGTAGGCAGCCATCTTTTTGTTAGTTTTCCTAAGCCTCAACAAGGAAGTAGACATCTTTGTATCTTTTTAAGTGTACTCCATAGTTTTACACCCAGAACTAACACTTAGGATTTTATCTTGGTCATCACCTTACATGTTTCAAGCATAAATACACTTCTCTAAAATGGATAAAAAGAAGGAAGCTCATGTTTACTACACAAAACCGCATCATGGTGTTTTTAAACTACAGGGTTCATGAATGTAAAATGACGTCTTATAGATAATTGGTAGTGGATCTTTAGTGTTTGGGCTTATTCATTGTTCTGTTTTTTTTGTTGTTTTTTGGGGGGGGGGGGATTTAAAAATTGGGTCAATGTTTTTTTTCCTACCTTCCCTTAAATTTCAGCACAATTTGACAAATGATACATACAATATCTAAGGCTTTTCCTGTATAAGAAATCTTTGACTTTTTAAAAAACTGCCACTGATTCATCAAATTTATTATTATAATATGCTATCTCATTATGTTCTGTGTTTTTTTTTTATGAGTTCTAAATAGAGTTTTTGTGTGTCCTTTCTGTCACTGTTTGGTTAATACGTCTTGTTAGCCCTGTGTGTGAGTGTAGTTTTGGGTTTTGTTGCAGTTTTTTTCCGGCTATTGTCCTTTCAAGTCTAGTTGTGTCGCTAACCATTGCTTTTGTCGTGCTCCATGTCCCCTGTTGTTTGTACCAGGATGGTTTCTTATTTTGCTACTTTATCCTTATTTTGGTTTTGTCCTCCGAGCTTTGTTTGCTATTTTGTATTTTTGTTGATCCTTTTGAGCACACATCTGCCCCGTTTTTGTTTCCCAGTTGGGTCCATCACAATCACAAGATGGCGACGTATCTGGTTTTCGGCACAAATTATGGTTGATATCACCCAATTGCGTACTTTTGATGACTCGTTTTTACGTTTTGGGGGGTGGACCCAAGTGAGGGAAAGCAGAAACTGAGGTGGGTATGCTCAAAATAAGGATGATATTTAATAACAAAACGGGGAACAAAGTAAAAAACAGACAAGGGGTCATAAAACAAATATCATGTCCAAACAAAATCACACCTAACAATATCCAAACCAGAAAGAAAGACTAAACCGTAAATGGAAGGGACAAAGTAACAAACAAACAAGTGGTCATAAAACAACAAAATGTCCAAACGAAAACATTGATCCAAACCAGAAACAAATACCAAAGCGGAAATGGAGATGCTTGCAAGAAACAAACCAACAAACAAACAGGGGGTTACAAAACAAATAAGATGTCGAAACAAAATCAAACCTGACATTATCTACACCAGAAACAGACCAAAATGGAACTTCAGAATCACACGATCGCTTGTGTTGTCCAAACAGTCAGAATAAAGGTTCAGGAAAATTAGGGACAGGTGTGTGGTGATGGGACACACATGTGTCCAGTTCCAAACCTGGTTGCCACGCTCTGGGCCTAGGTTACATACCAGATCATAACACTCGTTCTACTAAATACCATTTCACTGTATTTATGATGTTAAAATGTATGCGAATGTGTCATCTTAAATGCTTGTTTACTGGCACTTTCTGCTTAGTTCGACACAAATGGAGACGGCGCGATAAGTACGTCTGAGCTACGGGATGCGATGCGTAAGCTTCTAGGCCACCAGGTAAATTTTGTCTTCAAAAACATTGTGTCTTATTTTTCCAACTGTCGAGGCTTGTTTTTTCCAGGTGGGTCTGAACGAAGTGGAGGATATTTTGCGGGAGGTGGATTTGAATGGAGATGGGCTTGTTGACTTTGAAGGTAAAAACACTTTGTTGAAATATTTATAGCGGCTGACGCTTTCTGATGCACTACAGCCGAGAGCATGAGCCTCCCCTTCTACTCCCCTTTCTGCACAGAGTTTGTACGAATGATGTCTCGATGAATACCGAGGCATCTCTCCATACCTGATCGAGTCGAAGATTTCTGAGCCATTCAAAATTTGACTGACACTGGAATTTCAACTCCTTGAATGTCGAGAATGAGTGAAGAGCCACCACCATTTTCTTTCAAATCAAAAAGTGTTCTTCCTGTTACGTCTCCAGTCCAATGGAGGCAGAACTTGCTGTAGCTTATCCAACGATTGTATATTTGTTTTTTGCACTTTAACGATGATCTAAAAACGTCCTTTGTGTGTAAAATTCTGGTGTTCCAACACATCTTAAATGTCCTCATCCTATTGCCTTCTAGAAGAAATATGGGATGTGAGATTATCTGTTAAATGTTTTCTCTTGATATGTAGATGATGAAAATGTGTAATTGTGTCTTTAAGTGTGTGTCTTTAAGTGGCCCTCATGGGAGCCCTTGTAGCAATACTACATGTTTCAGATTTGTATGTGACTGGCCTGTCTTTTGTCACAATGTTGTTATACTAGCGCTAAAGCGTCATTTAGACAGCCACATAAAATGTCTAAAAACTCAACTGTGATCCGTACCAGATAATGAATGTTATTTCTGTATCCAGCCCACAAACAGTTGTTATATCATAGAAGATTTGATACCTATGACCACCAAAGTTATAGCTGTCGTCATCCTGTTGTGGTGTTCAGCATGTGCCACGGTGAATTTAGAGAAGTTTCACGTCACGCACTTTTCTTCCATGCTCACAAACTCAAAGTCCCCAAAATGTCAATACAACTTTGGTCGCACATAAGTTGGGATGACATCTGTGAGCAGTAGTTAAAATCAATGTCAGTGTCAATATGATTGTAATTGTGGTCAAGTCTCACAAATGTGTGTTGATGAAGAAAATTCTATGCATGCCAAAGAAAGTTTTTTTCTGTTCTCAAATTTGGATTCACGGAATAAATATAAGCAGATTTTTTTGCCAAATGCAGTGTGCATAATAAAGATCATCGCATTGCTGTCTCGAAACCGACCGGGAAGCAGGAAGTTGGAACTCAATTGCGCAGACAATCTGTCACTTTAATTGAGAAAGAAAAGTTTTCCAACACACAAACGGACCAGAAACGAAACAAAGTAGGTTCAAAGGCAGGCAAAATTACAATCTAGGCATTACTCAGGTCAAACTGGCATGAACAGGTTTTCAACAAGGTTAAGCAATGATCTGGCAACGGGCAGTCCCAAAAGGAGCGTTTAAGTACTCCAAGAGCAATCAGTCCAATGCGTCCCAGCCGGTGTCAAGGGGCGGGGCCATCTGGGCGCCATGACAACCGTGCAGGACATGACAATTGCAGCCTAAGTTTATAGGTGGTTCTGTTGTTGTGTTTTTCCCTATTGTATTGGATTTATACTATGAGCTTCACCAGGCTGTACTTACCAAAGTCAAACCACAAGATGTGGTTAGTTAATGCTATAGGCAAAAATATCAAACGTGTCAACTAGATAATTTGTATAACATAAAAACAATTTATTCGTTTTTTTTTAAATAAACACAGCTTCACTGTTGGTTCTCCTGATTTAAATGGAGCATGAGTCACCTTTTTAAAAAGTCAGTCATCTTTGAAAAGAACGGTGCAAACCTCAATTTATCTTATCATAGCAAGATCTGATATCAACACACTTTGTCCTTGATCACGGTCAAGATTGTGAAACTGGATGAAATGGAATCATCAAAATTTGAATGAAAAATATATATGTATATATATATGTATATATATATGTATATAAATATATTCAGCATATTTCCCCACTTGCCATTAAGTGAATGTTGCTTTTTATACGTAAAAGTATATATTTATTGTATTTTCCAGTACAATTCTTTTACACACAATTTGAAATGATCAAAAACGTATAAAATTCGTGGGGAACGTACAAGTTGACAGGTAGGTGTACACTAGTTGGCTTTTATTACGTTGTGTTTGCTTCATCATAAGGTTGATGGCTATAACTGCATTTGTTTGCCAGTGCTCTGTTTAATAAGGGAATCCGTCATTTACTGAGCTTATTAAACGTTACCATGGTAACCCAAATCGTGGCTCCTTTTCGTCCAACCCCTTCGTGTGCAGTGTGCTGGCTGTGTTGGACTCTCCTGATTGGACAAGGGATCGACTATAGACGGAGCGTTGAGACAGTCCTGGGGAAAGAGGCGTGGTCGAGATGTCAAGGCCACGCGTTTTATGTCACCAAATGATTTTGTTCAAGATTAATTTAAGAATTATTTATAAACATGTGTGCATGCACATTGATACATGTGTTCACAAAAAAATACAATTTAAAAAATATGTCTCGGGTTTTGTGTTTGAATATGATCGCAAAGAAAATCGTTGAGCCCGCCTTTGAAATACAGGAGAAGATTATTGGTCAAAAAGCACGTCTGTCACCCTCTGCGTTAGTGATGGTAATCCCGGCTCTTTTTAGAGGAACGGCTCTTTCGGCTCGGCCTACTAAAAAATAAAAATATCTAAGTCAAGTCTAGTCACGTCATGTTTATTTGTATAACCCTTAATCACAATAAGTCTAAAAGGGCTGCACACTGGGTATTTGTATATTGTATTCTTTTTGCTTTATTATTGTATTGTTCTCAGCTCAGGAATGCTGCTGGAAATGTGAATTTCCCTTCGGGGATGAATAAAGTATCTATCTATCTATCTCTATCTATCAGACCACAGATAATTGCAAACTACAGACTATTATTACACCCCCCCCCTGATCTAAGACCTACATGAGGGTAAGGAAAAACTCAAAAACCTCAACATGAGGAAAGTGAAGAAACCTTGGGAAGGGACCGCACAAGAGATAATCCACCTACCAGAATGACCAGGCTGCAAAGGATGTTGCAATAACAAATAATACGCAGATAATGTCAACAAAAGAAAACAAATACCTAGTCGTCTGTTTCGGCTCCGGAACGCCTCTTCAGGTTGTTCTCGTTGGTTTAATCCATATAAAACCAATTATTATGTAGGATTAAGCACGGAAAGTCTTTGAAAAAGTGTAGAAATTAAGACCAAAAAAGGATAAAGACTACAGTAAAAAGGAAGGTGAAAGCAACAAAAAAGAAGCAAAAAGCAAGGGAAAAAGAAAAACTAAGAAACATGAAAAATAAGATGAGAAAAATGTTTTTTAAAAATAAATAAAAAATTGGAAAAATATAAAAAGGAAGAAAAACAGAGTTCAAAAAAGGAAAAGCTTTTGGAAAAAAATAAAAGAAAAAAAGGAAAATAAGGATAAAAAAGAAGAAAAAAATAAAAAAGCCAAGGAAAAAAACTGAAAAATAAAATAAAAGATAAATTAAAAAATAAAAAGATGGAAAAAGGCAAGAAAAAAGTAAAAAGCAAGGAGAAAAGTAAACAAAAAATAAACAAATAAAAAAGAAGAAAAACAAAGAAAACAAGAAAGCGAGAAGAAAAAAGCTGGGGAAAAAAGAAACAGACAGATTTTTAAGGGTCCCTTTCATCTGTATGCGTTATTACCAATAACAATGTATCATTATGCACAATATAAGGTCTTTTTTTTTAAATATTCTTCTTCTAAATGATAACGATATTTGTGTTTTTAACTGAACCATTTTATATTAAGCAATTTTGAAGTCAAGCAACCCGGAATCTCGGAAACACCTAACAAAAAGTTTGAGAAAATGATGCGATTTTCAGTGCAACAACAAATAAACCATGCAATACACAAATACACTTTACATTTTATGTAAAAAAGCTAATCATGAAACACTTCATCTCTGGAAAAAATACAGCTAAATTGTTTATAATTTTTACAGTGCTAATAAAATATAGATAACATACAAAACAATTTTAAACTGTTATATACTGAACAAATGTGAAGTGAACAATAGGGAATAAAAGGTGTAATGCATATTAACCAATCACAAAAGTGGTAAAAAGAAGCGTCTCGAAGGAACCTGGCTCTTGTTTGGAGCCGGCTCCCCTCATTCTCTTCAAAGAGCCAGACCATAGACTCGTTTCGTTCGCGAATGACACGTCACTAGTTACGTTGCACTGCAGCTAGCGTTCACACATTTTGAATGAAAGTCGTGAAGTGTGAGACCGACATTATTCTGACAATATACAAATAAAAAAGACGTTTAAATTATCCGTCGGTCTGTGCATTAGGGGAAACTGTGTCACCGGCGCTAGCCAGGTTCTCACTGACAGCATTTCAGAATTACAGAGGAGAAGGTAAGACACATGTTAGCTACGCTCTCCAGTCGACCACGTATTTCTGGTTAGACAGGTACGTTAGCCTGCTAGCAACTGGCGACCGGTATTTAATGTTAATTTCTGTTTTAATACAATGTCTGGTATATTTATTCACGTTTCTATGATATGAACGCATTCTTTTTGTTTTATGGCTATGTATGGCTCTGCCACGGTGTGGGTTTTGTTCTTGTTACTGGGCACTGCTAGCATTCTTGCTAACTCCTATCATATCGCCTGTCATCACGTCATGTGCCCTAGCCTACTTCAAAGTAAGGCTGCAACCAACATCTATTTTAATAATCGGCGAATCACCGATCTATTAAAACGATTAGTTAAATAATCGAATACTTTTTTCAAGTATGAAGTTGTTTAATTGTGGCAATCAACAATAAAAATGAATACAATGAAAACTACATATTTTATTGAACATACTGCAGAATCATAAAAAATAAATTAAAACGTAATCATAAAACCAATCAGTCGCAGTGCTCGGTTATTAAAGACATAACTCCATAAATTAACCTTTGTCCATTTATTAGGGACAGGCAAATAAATAAATCAAAACCAAGTTTATGTTTTTGATCCCTGTAATCCAGTGATTTTCAATTATTTTCTGTCACGCCCCCCATCAGAAGAAGAAATCCTCTTGCACCCCCTCTAGAAGTCTCCTCATCCAGGTTGATTACTTTTTCATGGGGTCACTTAAGGGTCTGCTTCACTTTGTATCTTCACTTAATACCCGATGCTTTATTTCTGTGCTATATGGAGGGTGTGGAGATTAAATGTAAACAAAACACTGCAGATGAGAGTGCCACCGATCCCTATTTTAGTGGAGGTGCAATCGCACTTAATTCTTTGGAAAGTTAGATTTTTTTTTAAAAATTCCCTGAGGTCAAACGCACCCGCGCCCCCCCCTGACAGAGGCTCGCTGTAATATAAAATGAGGCTTAAGACTGCATTGGGAAACTGAACAATAATATGTGCATTTTGTAGAGTACATTCATGGGTCAACTGCAAAGTCGATATCAAATGTATTTAACAATTCTCAACACTTTGACATCAAACGATTTTAACCACTGACATTTGTTGTCCAGACTGCACACATCCTGTTTCTAAAATTTTGTCAGGCACAGTCGGGCATAACGCTCAAGCTCTCTTTTCATGGTTTCTGGTTTATTCCTGGACGCTGGCTATTTCAGCTGAAAATGAAAATCTCCATTCTGATCCCTGCATGTAATACGTATATCATAGAAACAGTTTTGACTTGAACTTTGCTGGAATCTTACCGAGACAAATCAGATTCTTTGTTTGAATGTACGACGTGCTTTCTCTTTAAATTTTCTTGCGTCACCTATCTACCCCATTGATACGCAAAGTCTGCTTTGCAAGCTTTGTAAGTAGTCTTTCTATTAGCTTTGTCCAGGGTCCGATTGTCCCAAACTTCAGAAGCTTTGGTACGAGTACTTGATGTTGGCGTTGCATTTCTGCATTGTTACTGCTTAAGAAATAGAAGCTATTGCGCAAGTGGGACTTTTATATAGTGATGTCTCTCTTTGTTGGAAAAACGTGTCTGATTACTAAAGAATAGAAATACAAATGAAAAACAAGTCTAAACACTAAATATACATTTGCAAGCCCAGACAAAACAACAGCCAAGAAGGACCAAGCTCGATTACTCGTTCCAAAACAAATAACCAACAAAATTGGAAAAAAATGCTTTATGTGCAAACACTTGAATGTAATTGCAAGTACAGTAATGTTTATTTGTATAGCCCTTAATCACAAAGAGTCTCAAAGGGCTGCACAGACCACAGATGATTGTAAACCACAGACTATTATGACACAATTTCCTGATCTAAAACCTACATGGGGGCAAATAATACACAGATATTGGCAACATAAAATATAGGTAATTTATATGCTATAGAATAATAGTGTGTACAGTATGTGTTAAGAGTCAAGTGTGGCAAAAAAGAGACACTTTTAGTCTTCTTTGCAGATGTATTACTTGCAGTTGATGCATAGTATGTCCAGTCCACTTACGATTTCAATTTTGGCAGCCGGTGATATATAATCTTGTTTTTATAGCCAGGTCAAAACCAACCCTAACTATAATATACTTTTTTTTAAAACTATTTTTTTGAGAATATACATTGGCGACTAAGTCAACATCCTTTTTGCAATAAACCAGTGAATGTGTTATTGTTAATGCATTTAAAAACCAAAACAGGTCAGCGGCCATCCTAACACACAAGGAGGGTTAGAGTAGCGCTTAATTTGCACATTGGTGACTGTTGAACCCTTTCCCTTTCGCAGAGGCAGTCTCCCATTGGAAGATCGGGTGTGCATGTGTTGCGATGAAGCGGCTCACGGCGCAGCTTTTCGCTGGGCTGGTTGCAGGGGTGCTGTCCGTGCTGCTGGTGCAGTGTCGAGCGGACAGCGGTGGCCCCAGCCTTGCTGAGAGAGTGATCTGGGCTGTCAATGCCGGAGGGGAATCGCACGTTGACGTGCACGGTATTCACTTTAAAAAGGACCCTTTGGAAGGCAAACTTGGGAAAGGTGAGTAAACATGAATCATGTATCTGTATGAAGCGAATGCACATAATTCAGACTAAAGAAACAAAAGCTTATAAAGTAGCAATAATGTCTTGCAGATAATGATTATGTTGCCACTGGTGACAATTTGAGAGGTTTGTGTCTGGTGAAGCACTGTCAGATTTAAAGATAAAGGAACTTATATTTTATTCATCATTTGATTAGCACAAGAATGCAATATACAGTATACACTGTAGCATAGAAAAATCGTAATGTCTTACTTTTTTGTTGTTGTTCATCCATCCATTATCTGCACCATTTATCCTCAGTAGGGTCACGGGGGTGTTGGAGCCCATCCCAGTTATCTTCGGGCAGTGGGCAGGGGACACCCTGAACTGGTTGCCAGCCAGTCGCAGGGCACATAGAGGCAGATAATTTGCTCGCTCATTCACACCCAGGGACAATTTGGGCCGGCCAATTAACCTGACATGCATGTTTTTGGAATGTGGGAGGAAAACCGGAGTGCCCGGAGTAAACCCACGCAAGCACATAAAGAACATGAAAACTCCACACAGGAGATTAGATCTCATGACCTTAGAACTGTGCCGCACACGCGCTAACCATTGCGCTGCCATGCTGCTCGTAATGTCTTACATCAACTTATAAATTAAGTCTCTGGTCCTCCTTTAGAATAATAGCATAAATTGAAAGGTAATTTTCCATTATAGACAAAACCTCAATGCAACGATAACAAAATGGGTGGCGTGACTTGCGGTTAGCTTGCTAATACCATCACTAATTCTGTTGTTAAAGGTGTGCACAAAATCAGGATCCTTGGTCTCACTAAAGCTCTCTGCCATGAAGCAGGGGGACTGCACGCCTTCCTCTGCATCTGCAGATGCTCAGCACAGTAATACGTTACACATAGCTCCATTTTAGTAAGTCATTATTAAAATAAGGCCATCTTATGGGAATAAATACTTGATGGCTTGACTTGCTGATTATTATAGCAAGCTTTTGTTTAGGGCTGAGGTGTGCGCCGGATCAGAATCATTGGTCTCACAATCACCTTCTGTCATGAGCTATGTTCCCTCTAATTTTTCATGTATCTGGGCAAACACACAAGCCTCCCTAAGCAAACTGAGGACTACTGTGAGCAACATCAGATATGCACGCTTTATTTTTAAATAAGTAATTTGGTCCACTTAAAAAAAAGACAAAAATCTGAAAAATAGGATTTGTAGATGTTATACAGTATGTGAGAGTCCTGCTTTGGCCATGGAAAGAGTCCTGCTTTGCCCTGGCCGAGGGTCCTGTTCTGGAAGATATGAGATATAAACCTTTCAGACATAACATTTTGCTCACATTAAAACATTCACATTTTGCAAAATGATTTGTGCTGTAGCTTGTGATACAGTACAAATTCCTGTAACACTTTGTCTGTAAAATATCTAATTACAGTTTTTCTTGGCATTTCTACTACCCATAAATGACCTAATAGTAACAACATTTAATGATTAATATCCATAAAGACAAAATCTTAATAACCGTCACTAAAATATGCACAAATCTGACTTAAATTTTACTTTATTTTTCCACGTCTGTCCTTCTCACTTCTCCAATTGTTGTACACTTTGTCCAGGTTGATGGCTTCGTCTGCTTCTTGCTTTGATTTTATGCGCATCGGCTGGTCCAAATGTGTCACTTCAAGACGATTTCTGGATTTTGTTTTGATATGATTCATTAAACTAAATCCTCTTTCACAGTCGGCACTGGAAGCTTGAAATGTAGCACAAATATCCACAAGCTGTGAGATCTCCTTTAGTTCCTCTCATCTAAGTCAAGTGTTGCAGCAACCATATCTGAGAATGTGCTGATTGACCTCTGTTTAAGTTTTTGCTTCATTATGTTCTTGAATTCAGCATACTGACTGTTAATGGTCTCCATAGACTGTGATGGGTGGTGGAGAATGGCCTCATACTTCTTTGCCAATGTAGCAATGTCTGCTGATCCATACACATGCCCCAACCCTTTGTCAAACGTAAAGAAAAATCATCTGAATTTCCTGGGGCATTATTTTATATTATGCTTTGAGGTCAGGTGCAAAACGTCTGTATTTTCCAGACAATAAGGTACATCTAAAAACCCTAATTCGGCCAGAAAGTTGAACCCGTGAGCCTTATATACCGCTCAATACAGCAGATAATGCATAAAATAATTGTTGGCGTTACCAGAGAAGGTTTTACAGTCATGCCGTATTTAAGGAGTCAAATCTATAAACTATGCTGACCTTAATTTTAAAATATGGATTGCAACGGGAACGGAATTTGAGTAGTGGCACTGACATTATCACTTGACCACCAGTGACACAAATGACAGCTGACAAGGCATTAGACTCTCATTAGTTTTTGATTTGCATAGTGCATTCTGATATGTTAAACAATCCCGCCACTTCACTTGTGCATCAATAACTTGTTTTCTCTATTCTTTAAGCTCTATTGGATTGGAGATTCTTCAAGCTGAGATCTACTTTTAGTTATTAATTAGCGCAAAGGTCACCCAGTTTTATATGCAATTCTTTAATAACTCATAATGTTATTACTTTATTGTTACTATACTATTATGTTAATGGTTCAATAGACTCAGTCAACCGCTAAAAAGTTAACTGGAAAATCAGAATCACCCAGCACTGGTGAGCTATTTTCAGAACAGGCCCTCAAGCACTTCAGCTGCCCTTAGAGCGCACCCTGGTGTTCATCCGCACTGTGTTGGAGACCCCTGCGCTAATGCCTTTTCACATGTCATATGTACCACTGATGGTTTAGTGGGTGTGCGGGCGCTCTCACCACCACTACTCTGGCTTGATTCTCATTGCATACAATGTATGCGATTTGAGTTGGCAACACATGTTAATCCATTGTTTTAATATTTACCCGTACGCACGGAAGCTCTTACTGTAGTCTCAATTTCATGCGCCTTATAGTCCAGTGTACCTGATGTATAGAACGTACATTGTCTTGCGAAACTATTTGGCCCCCTTAAACTTTGACCTTTTGCCACATTTCAGACTTGTCACGTCATGTTTATTTGTATAGCCTTTAATCACAAAGAGTAAGTGCTGCACTGATCAAAGACTATTGCAAACTATTATTACAGACTATTTCAAACATAAAGCTATAAAACTGTAATTTCTTGTGAAGAATCAACAATAAGTGGAACACACTTAATCGGATATTAGAAACTTTTTTTAACAAATCAAAAACGAAAAAGTGGGTGTGCAAAATTATTCAGCCCCATTGAGTTAATACTTTGTAGCTCCACCTTTTGCTGCGATTACCGCTGCAAGTCACTTGGGGTATGTCTATCAGTTTTGCACATTGAGAAACTGATATTTATGCCCATTCCTCCTTGCAAAACAGTTCGAGCTCCGTGAGGTTGGATGGAAAGCGTTTGTGAACATCAGTTTTCAGTTTATTTACAGATTCTCAATTGGATTGAGGTCTGAACTTTGACTTGGCCATTCTAACACTTTTTTGGCAAACTATTGCATTGTAGCTTTTGCTTTATGTTTTGGATAATTGTCTTGTTGGGAGACAAATCTCCGTGTTAGGTCATTTGCGGACTCCATCAGGTTTTCTTCCAGAATGGTCCTGTATTTGGCTCCATCCATCTTCATCCATCAATTTTAACCATCTTCCCTGCCCCTGCTGAAGAAAAGCAGGCCCAAACTATGAGCTGCCACCACCATGTTTGACCGTGGGGATGGCATGTTGAGGGTGATGAGGTTTGCTGCTTTTACGCCTATTATAACGTCTTGCGTTGTTGCCAAAAGTTTGATTTTGGTCTCTTCTGACCAGAGCACCTTCTTCCACATGTTTGGTGTGTCTCCCAGGTGGCTTGTGGCAAACTTTAAACGACACTTTTTGTGGATATCTTTAAGAAATGGCTTCCTTCTTGCCACTTTTCCATAAAGGCCAGATTTGTGCAGTATACGACTGATTGTTGTCCTATGGACAGATTCTCCCACCTCAGCTGTAGACCTCTGCAGTTCATCCAGAGTGATCATGGGCCTGTAGGCTGCATATCAGTTTTCTCCTTGTATGAACTGAAAGTTTAGGGGGACGGCCCTATTTTGATAGATTTGCAGTGGTCTGATACTCCTTCCATTTCAATTTTATCGCTTGCATAGTGCTCCTTGTGATGTTTAAAGCTTGGGAAATCTTTTTGTATCCAAATCCAGCTTTAAAATTCTCCACAACACTATCTCGGACCTGCCTGATGTGTTCCTCATTCTTCATGATGCTCTCTGCGCTTTAAACAGACCTCTGAGACTATCACAGTGCAGGTGCATTTATACAGGCTTGATTACACACAGGTGGATTCCATTTATTATCGTTAGTCATTTAGATCAACATTGAATCATTCAGAGATCCACGCTGAACTTCTGCACAAAGTTTGCTACACTGAAAGTAAAGGAGCTGAATAATTTTGCACACCCACTTTTTTGTTTGTTAAAAAAGTCTAAAATATCCAATAAAGTGTGTTCCACTTCATGATTGTGTCCCACTTATTGTTGATTCTTCACAAGAAATTAGTTTTATATATTTATATTTGAAGTCTGAAATGTGGCAAAAGGTCACAAAGTTCACGGGGGCCAAATAGTTTCGCAAGCCAATGTATATGACAAGACAATTTTGGGGCAGGGCGCATTATACTCCCATGCGCCTTGTAGTGTGGAAAATTAGTTTTATTTGATCCATCCATTTGTGTCAATTGTTAAAAAAAAGTCCATTAGAAGGCCATGCAATGTGACAGAAAGTAGCCATGTATTATTATTTCTGACTTTATATATGGTTACATTTTCCTTTTCAGCTTCTGATTAT
This sequence comes from Urocampus carinirostris, assembly GCF_059441175.1. Taxonomy (NCBI): domain Eukaryota; kingdom Metazoa; phylum Chordata; class Actinopteri; order Syngnathiformes; family Syngnathidae; genus Urocampus; species Urocampus carinirostris. The sequence continues at coordinate 7,642,805 of NC_142353.1, forward strand.
GGGATGCGTCTGCCGATCCTCCGATCTAGTCCCGAGGATCAAATCCTCTACCAGACGGAGCGTTACAATGAAGACACTTTTGGATACGACATCCCGATGCGAGAGGAAGGCGACTACATACTCGTAATGAAGTATTCAGAAGTTTACTTTGCCCAGTCACAGCAGAAGGTAAAACCTTGATAAACTGTTTCGTGTCGGAATACGGATCCCGTTTCACATTGTGGTCGGGACAGGTGTTCGACGTTCGACTCAATGGCCACGTGGTGGTGAAGGACTTGGACATCTTTGATCGAGTGGGTCACAGTACGGCACACGATGAAATAGTGGCTTTCTCCATTCGTCGCGGTAAACTGAGCGTGCAAGGCGAGGTGTCCACGTTTAACGGCAAGCTAACAGTTGAGTTTGTAAAGGTGAGTTCAGTCAACAACTGCTTTATGAACCCTTGACTTTTTTCCCACTTTTTTTCAATTATATTCAAGGTACAATGATATTAATCAGTTCCAGACCCATAAAATCTTACTGTATTTTCCGCACTATAACGCATCGGATTATTAGGCTCATGTAACTGAGATGACTATAGGAGATACAGTGGAACCTCGGTTTTCTAACGCCTCTCAGTTCGAACAAATCGGAGTTCGACCAAAAATTTCGAGAAATTCTTGCTTCGCTGTTCGGTCAAAAATTCGGAGTTCGAACGCCGGTAATGCGTGAGTGCGTACGCTAGAGTGCGATGCTGAGCAGCGTACGGGTGTAGATCGTGTGGATCGCCTTCACCCCTCGTGACCAACTGCTATCACATGCGCACTTGCCTCTTTTTGCTTTCGCTTTTAATATCGGTGAACGGAGTGTTTTAGCCCCTAACTATGCCTCCGAAGAAGGTCGGTGCAAGCAGGACAGGTGAAAAAAGAAAAGTTGTTGGTACAACTATTGCCTTTAAGAAAGACATAATAGCTAAATTTGAAAGAGGTGTGCGAGTTTCCGATCTTGCTAGGGAATACATTATGCGCCTTCTGCTGACCACCACAAAGGTAAGAAATCCTATTCATAATTCTTTTCTTAATCTTTTTTTTTTTTAACACGTTTGTGTTAGCGTAATCTTTCGTACAGAAGATTACAATAACGCGAACGTACGATTAGCCTGGGTTAGCTTTATGATTAGGTTGAACATTCAGGTAAACATTCAGGGTGTTGGAACGGAGCCCCCTTTCCAATGAAGCGCTAGCCACCTGTGGTGCTAAATGACTTGTAAACGACCTGATTTTTTTATTATTACACGTTCATGTTAGCGTAATCTTTCGTACGGAAGATTACGATAACGCGAACGTACGATTAGCCTGGGTTAGCTTCATGTTTACGTTAAACATGCATGGTAAACATTCAGAGTGTTGGAACGGATTAAAACGATTTACATCATTTTTAATGGGAAAAATGATTTCAGTGATTGAACAAATCGGTTCTCGAACAGGGTTCTGGAACGGATTTTGGTCGAGAACCGAGGTTCCACTGTACTGTGTTTATTCGTGTTTAACTGTTAGGCTCTTTATACACTTACAGCATTTAATAGTGCAATGATTAATCAGTCGATGAGCATTGCTGATTACAATTCGCAGTGCCCGAAACACAAATTTGCTAGTGCATTCTGAAAAGCTAAACAGTCTCTTAACTTCTTCTGTGCATCAATTTTTTCTCCGTTTGATATGTGTGCATACGTAAAAAAGAGCTTGTCAAGTATTCTGTGGATATACTTTGATATCTGTTTGTCTTTCGCAACGTTAACGACACACAGAAAAATAAGTGGAGAGACTGTTTAACCTAACAGAATGCACAATGCAAGTCAGTGTTTCTGGCACCGTGAGTAAAAATAGTGTGATAATGAGATGATTCCTAGTGCCATTTCTTATGTGATCTGTACTACTAGAGCTCCATGCTAAAGTGTTGGCGTCCTCATCATTCGAATCCAATTGCACACTATGTTTTTTGATTTGGGCGAGGGATTATGATCTATTGATCTATATCCTTGCTCATATAAACCTCATGTAGTATAGTAAAACACACCTAAGAAAACTGTGTGTTTCCAATCTTGTCTGCTATACTCTGCACTATTTAAGGCGCACTTTCAAATTTCTGGGTTATTTGCGCCTTATTGACGGGAAAACGCAATAATTTTCCCTAAAAAGATTTTTTTAACAATAACTAGCTGAGTGTTAAAATTGTATTTGAATGCTTTTAAAGGGGTGTGGCCTGGTTTGATTAATTTTAATGGTTTTCCACCTTACATATGCCCTAAAGTGCTTAACATTCCATGACTGATGTATGTGATTTAGTCATCTATTACTTTTCAGCAAGGTAGATGGGTTTCTAATTGGTGTCCATATCCTTAAGAAGGATTTAAATTGTGTGAGAATTAATACTGTCTTTATTGTCATGATAATAACATAGTGATCATTGTTTACATTGAGACTAGTCATGGCACTCCCGCATAAACTTGTAATAAAACTTGAAAGAGAGAAAAAAGGGGTCTGTAATTTAAGAAGGCTGAGCAGTGAATTTAATGGTTTGGGGAAAAAAAGAAGCATTAAAAGGCCTGTTTAAAAATGTCAGCAACAATTTGAATACTGTGATAGAACAGAGCGTCTTTCATGCATACTAGTTAAGGACAAACAAATATCTGAAGGTGAGATCACAAATCCTCAATCAATGTCAGACCAGATGGGATTCAGAAACTGCAAAGGGCAAAATGACTTTCATGTTCTCTTGAGCCCTGCAAAATATACTCGACAGAATGATTATTCGGGGTTTTACTATACAAACATAAACGGGTAAATGGTCAACAACAGCATGGACTGTTGCTCAGGTGGTTTTGTAGCAGTTTGATATTCTAGCATTTTAGGAGTAAAATCTGTTTCGCAGTGGGGTTTTTGTTTAGTGCTAATGTTGTTTCTAACTATCACAGTTGTAATCTGAGTAAACTGATATGGTCAATTCACAGAGGAGTCATCAATATTTTTGAAAATGTGGCAGTGTTTTCACCTTGCCTCGGTTTAAAGGTAGGAAGTACAGTATGGTTAACCAGTAAAAGGAGAATTTTTGTCTCTTGTCCATCACACGATGGCAACATGGGATTAAGTTTCTATTCTATGCGCCTGGAGCAGGAAGAATTCTCCAAGTGTCAAAATATGAATTCGGTCATGGTCAACCTTTTACATGTTCTTCCTTGAATGGTTTCGCAAAATCTCTGTTTTACATAAAGGATCATCTTTATGTGGACAGCTCTGTTATCCAAATCCACGTAATGAATTTCTCGCTTGCAAAAGAAGCATTGCCTTTCTCGCGCTTGGATGTAGTTTTGAGCGACTTTTTCTGATTTTTCAGGGCTATTACGATAATCCGAAGGTCTGCGCCCTCTACGTCATGAAAGGAACACCAGAGGGTAAGTTATGTGATTTAAATCCAAGCACAACATTTTTCGTACCTTTTTTTGTACTTCTGTTAATGAAAAATAACTTGATAGAAAATAACTTGAGTCTCCCAAGAGATTTGTGATTTGTCAACACACTGGCAAATTAGTTTACGGTTTGATTTTGACAGTCGTATCCCTCAAATTCCTTGTGGGTCCAAATTACGACAGAATGTGTAATCTTGCAACTATGTGATTCTCAGAATAATTAATGTAATCTATTTAGCGGGACTCACTTTGTTAACATTCAATCGTGGATTAGTTCAGTTTGCCATCTTGTGGCGGCCATGTCCAGAAAGTTTTTTTTGCAGTGTCATGGGATGGGAAAGACTAGAAAGTGCCGCAGTGGTCACAGAATCATTAAACATCTTGAAGATGCGTTTGGAGCCTTAATATTTTAAAATAAGTGTCTAGAAATTTCTTCCTAATCTCCTGGGACTAAATATGCTTCCTCAGTTCCATGTGTAGTGTGATACACGCCACATTTTATACTTTGAGTATCTTCTCCTATCCATCCATCCATTATTTGCACCACTTATCCTCAGTAGGGTCGCGGGGGTTGCTGGAGCCCTTCCCAGCTATCTCCGGGCAGTGGACAGGGGACACCCTGGACTGGTTTGCAGCCAGTCACAGGGCAGGCAGACAGACAACTCCACTCGCTCATTCACGCCTAGGGACAATTTGGACCGGCCAATTAACCTGACATGCGTGTTTATGGAATGCGGGAGGAAACCAGAGTGCCCGGAGTAAACCCACGCAAACACGAGGAGAACATGGAAACTCCACACAGGAATGTTCGATCTCATGACCTCAGAACTGTACAGCGGACGCGCTAATAACTCATCTGCAGTGATGTCCGATCTTCTCCTAATCACCTTTAAATAGGCAGACTAGCTCATTACAATCTATGAGTCACTATGCTCATCAGGGGACATACTTTAATTTCCTTGAATAACATATTTGCTGACCTGTTTAGCTTCATCAGTTCGCTTAAAAAAATAGAATTCAAAAGTAATGTATGATTTAAAATAGTGAGTTTTTATTTGCCTTTTTGAACTATATTGAAGTTATTTTTGCAGCTTCTTATTGGTGATATAATCAGCTAGTTCAACTTTTTGGAGCTTTTTAAAATGCCAATTTCTCACGTAAAACACAGTCTTACATGAGTGTTAGCCGCTATGCCTGCCTTGCCAGAAATATAGCACATTTTTGCGCTCCTACCCATCTCATTTACATTTAAGCCAGGGGTCTCAACGTAGTGCCCACGGCTACCAGGTCGCCCCCTGAAAGTGCACAAGAGTAGCCTGTTGGCACGTTCTGAAAATAGCTCACCAGTGATGGGCCATTGTGATTTCTAGTGAATTTGATTTCTAACTGACATTGTTTTAGTGGTTTACTTATAATTACAACCTGTAATAACTTATCAATACAATAAGTTATTTTAGATATGTATATAAAAATGGTAGCCCTTTGTGCCAATGAAATGAAATGATCTACATTTATATAGCGCTTTTCAAGTCAAGACTTCCCAAAGCGCTTTACAGTGTGCTTCACATTTCCCAATAGCGGCCTTGCAGCCATGTAAGGCGCTAACCTGCTTATTGGGGGTATTAGGGGTTCAGTGTCTTACCCAAGGACACTTAGACATGTAACACAGAGGAGCCGGGATTCGAACTGCGATCTCTTTATCCCAAGACGAGCGCTCTACCTCCTGAGCCACTGCCGCTCCAATCAGTAACAAAAAGCAACACACGACTTTAAAAGGTTAAAAAAAAAACTGATTTAGACATTACAGCTTTTTCTTTGAATATTTGAAATTTCCGACTGCATACCTGGTCTTTGAACTCGCCATGTGTACAGCGCAGAATCCCAGTAGATTTTTTCTCTAGGAGAAGCATGGTAATCATGACTTCCCAATTGTCTCCACCAAAATGAGTTTTATAAGTGAGGGCATTTTGTCAAAGGTAAGATATGATGCTTTTAATGCGATTGTAAAAGTGCTTAAAATCACACATGTGCCCTTTAGTTAAAAATAGCAAGAATAGTGTCTTCATGTACAAATACTTCAAGAAAATTGACACAGAATGAAGCTCACCTTTCTACTAAACTTTTTTTGTATAAAGATGTGCCAAAGCTCCAACCTCATCCTGGTTTGGAGAAGCAGGATGAAGAGGATGATGAAGAGGAAGACAGCGAAGGAGGGGAAGAAGCGGGCAAAAAGAAGCTCCCACCCGATTCCAAGCCCAGGGTCCAGTCGGGACCCCGAACGCCCAACCCTTACGCTGCGGACAACAGCAGCCTCATGTTCCCCATCCTAGTTGCGTTCGGGGTCTTTATCCCCACTTTGTTCTGCCTCTGTCGGCTGTGAGACGACGGGACGGACACAAAATTGACAGGTATGGGGCGGACGGAGGCAAAGCGTACACACGAGTCTGAGGAACTATGGACCACACAGGACAAAAAGACGAGTACGGCAAGGAAATACTTGGAAATACTTTGTCCCACTCAGTCATCGAACAGGTTTCATTTGGAATAAACCACAAAATGGATCATGGACACAGTCCCCTTTTTTTTGCTGCTTATTGTTTGTTGAGTTTGGCCACTATGTGTGTGTGTGTGTGTGGTATCACTTAGCATGTCACGGAAAACTGTTTGAGCATTTATTCAATTACGCTAGGCTAGCAGAACTTTACTTTATAATTATCAGCAATTTGAGTGCTACAAGTAGGGTCCAGTAGGCTTCTGGTTTGTGACGCACTCCTAGTTATGTGAGGTTTACTAGTCATTGAATTGTAAAATGTGTCGTGGAGGGGTCAGCAGCCAAATGTTGAATAGAGTTTTAATGGACTACAAAAAAAAAGATGTCTGAAGCCTTTTTTATCTTAAAAGAAAAAAGGGATTTATTGATAAAAGTTTCCCATTTAATATATATTTTAAACATTTTCACAGCATTGGAAAACGCTGAGAATACTTTGTTTTGTCCTATAAAAACCAGATTTAAGAAATATTTACTTCCCTCACTTTTTCTATTTCCAAACATTAAAGAAAAAACTCTAAGGAGCTTCTAGAGCAGCGCCAAAGAGCCACATGTGGCCTTTGAGCCGCAGGTTGCTGACCCCCAGTGTAATGCATGTAAATGGATATTATGACGGAAATCATTCCTACACGACAATGTTCAAACGGTTTTCCGTAAGCAGTAGTAATCCGGAAGGTTGAGATGGGAAATGCGCGCATCATAGAAACAACATGTTTGCGTCGCTCCTTTGTTTTCCAGCTTTTTGGTTGGCAAGTGTCGTTAAATCCATTTAGCATTTAACAAGATAAAAATGCGAGAAAATGATAACTTGCAACAGCGCACTCAGACTTTTTGGGTGTGAAAACAAGAGGGGCTTTGTATCCCCTTGCATGAAATTGTTGACGATCATGAATTGCTTCGTGTAAGTGGCGCTTGACTTGAAGAAAGCACAACGTCGCCGTCGCTTCCAAAACATGTTTACTCCGCGTCTGTTGAATTCCCGACCGCCTTTTAAGAAGCTCCCGTCTTAAAGCTACCCTTAATTTCCGGCCTTTTTTTTTCACTGATCTTTCGTTTGACTTCTGCCGTCATCGTTGAGCAAATATTTGTATCTTTGCAACATCTTCGGTCACGTCATCACTTGAGTCCTCTTAAACAACTTTTGGGCTACTGTTGGTATTTTTAAGTCTTAGTCTCTAAAAGAGATGTTTTTTCCATTCAAATCAATTACAAAATCATGTGCGGTGGATTTTTTTTATCTACTTTGCGTACAGCACGAAGAGTTGTTTACGTGGTGCCAATTTCTTCCCTCGCCTCAAACTATCATTTCGTTGCCATGTTTGCTGTGTCCCACTGTCACGTGTGTGTATATATGGTACAAGATCTCACATTTTCGTTTAACGGTTTTCTCCTCACTTTTCTGTTGTAACTTAAGAACTTGGGGAAGGGGCTTTTTGTTTGTTTTTGTTTTCTCTTTAAGAGACCTGTGGCCTTCTTGTGTGTGGGAGGAGGGGGTGCTTTTGGGCGCAGTGTGACATAGCAACAGAAAGATTAACAAATGAATAGACTGTCACAATATCAAATAAATTAGCTTATTTGTGCAAATGTGGGCTCTTCCATTTGATTATATGTAATTTAAATCTGTGTGGGTTGATCTGGAGATTTGTGTTTAGATTTAGCAAATGTTGCCTCAGTGGTTTATTTTTTGAGATGGGATTAATCAAACATGATTATTTTATTAGTGTGACATTTTTGCACTGCCTCGTGTGTCGTCGCTGCCTTGAATCATTGAATTTGTTGCCTTTTTTTCTTGTGCCGATTCGTCATTCCACTCCAGCTTGCCGGAATGAAGTTTCATCTGTCAGCAGAATTTAATTTATACTTTGTTCCAAGAAGAAATGTGCGGGAAATAGGAAACTTCTGTGAAACGATGACTTATTTTTAGACCTGGGTCCTGGTTTTACTAGTAGTGAAGGCATTGAAAGGAAATGAAGCATCCGTCCAGTGTTTTCTCACGAGAACCAAAGACTTGCGGTCAGTCCATCAACACTTTGCGTCCTATCTGCTTCCTTGCTTTCCTTTTTTGAAGCGCTCAATAAATCAGGGAATTTAAACTTATGTTGAAATTCTAGCACTCCTCAAACAAGAACATTTGTGAGGGGAACTTGTTCATTCTGTGATTAATTGTACCCCTTTTATCTATAAACCCTTTCCTTAAAAATCAACTGTACAATATATGTGAGGCATATTCAAACTGTGACACATTTTGGCAGCAAAACTTCATCCGAAGCCTCCAAGGTCCAAATGAGTTCAAATTTTGTCACCAGCCCCAACATGAGCATGTGAGAACCTGCTATGGCCATGTTTTGGATTTACAAATGGAAGGTGGCAGGTGGTTGTCCTGTATCTGCAGAGTGATGAAAATGCTGTCTCTTTTTAATAAATGTGCTATTTTATCAGACTGTTCCTGATTTTCTTCCACCCTGACACCAAGTTACAGTAGTATGAAAAAATATCAACCTTTTGTAAATACATTTCTGCACAAAATCACCATCAGCTGCTATCTGATCTTTGTAAAAATCGCACGAATGAAAAAAAAAAACAGTCCGCTTTAAATGTGTTACCAAAAAGAACTTATTTTTTCAATTGGGTACAGATGCATTTATTTAGCTAAATTTTCCTTGTGCTGGGGGTCAAGAAATTGAGTCTAACAGTAAACCCATTTGGTTGGTTTGCTGTAAAGTCATTGAAGGACACACTTTCAAAATAGCGAATACCATTAACACAACATGTGAGGCGACCTCCAAAAGAGACTGAATGCTCAAAGCTCGTTTCCACTTGTAGGTTGGCGATTATGCCCTTTTGCTGGTATTTTATGCCACGCCTGTTGCAGTTAGTATAATTTTGTCCGTTTAGCGCCGGGCTTACCTGTTTTGTCTACTCCCGGTTAGTGCTCGTTGGCTGCCCACCGTGTATTGTTTGTGCCCGCCTCTGGTTAGCGCTAGTTTTGCCGTGTCCCTTATTTATTCCAGACCAGCTTTGTGTTTCTCGCCATAGCTGTAGCTGCTTTTCGTTGTTGGTTCCCAGTTAACCAGGATCCTTATCGCATGTTTTCTGATTGGCTAACCTGGCGTTAGCGCCAGTTTTGCCTCATCATTTGGTTTATTCCAGGCCGGCTTTGCGTTCATCGCCATAGTCGTTGCTGCTTTTCATTGTTGGTCCCCGGTTAGTCTGGCTGCACACCGCATGTTTTATGGTTGGCTAGCCTCACCTTTTCCTGAAGAGGCTGCGTCCACCTTTCGTTTATCTGTCTAAACCTGCAATCTGCTAAACCTTGTTTGCTCTCTGTGTGCTTTTTTTTGCCAGTTTTCCCCTTTTTGGCTGCACCCTCTTAGTTGTATCGTTACTGCATTCGCCTGCAACACCTAGTCATTCTCCACAAAAACTACCGAAACTTAGATCAAAACCCTTGTAATCTCTTCAAATGATCAAAATGTAAAACAAACTGACATGTTTAACAGAGTGCTGGTGTACCTCTGATGACGCCACAGCTGCTCAGGATGACAAAGACGAGAAATGTAGTCCTTATAATACATTATCTTGGAAAATGATTGGAATATATTGATGAAATATATGTATATAATATATAGAATCATGCAAAAAGTACTACCTCACATTCTGCTTGTTTAAGAATTTGGGAATACCTTTAACTAAAACCCCCCAAGAATGTATAGGGTTTCATATTGTAATGAGGATAGCATACAAACATGACAAAAGGGGAAGGGATAAGTAACGGAATCATCGGCTGCTACAAAAGGCATCGCTTGTAGTTATTGCTGCACAAAAAATTATATGTGATGGTTCTGTTACTTATTACTTCCCCTTCCTCCATTGTTTGCCTAATATTAGAAGCTCTAAACCTTTGTGTTTTTTTAGTTATAGAAGAAACTTGTTTTTTCCTCTCTGGGATTTTGACAACGATCAGATCACACCTGATTCGATTCCCGTGTTATATGTCGAAGTGTCCTTGGGCAAGACACTGAATCCCTAATGCCTCCAATAATCAGGTAGGCGCCTTGCATGGCTGAATCCCTATTGGTGTGTGAGTGTGTGTGTGAATGGGTAAGTTTGGGAGGTGTTAAGTGACTTGAAAAGCGCTATATAAATGCAGACCATTTACCATTTTATAGAGAAATGTTAATTTCCAAAAGGATCAGATTATTTTTATACCACTGCACTTGAATTATTTCCAGTTGCATAAATCTCCCGTTTTTTATACTCTCCTAAATTCAGCAAGCTTTTGTTTGTCCAGGTGTCTCTTCGGGCCACAACTGTGAAAACACCTCGAGGCTATATATGCTAGAAAAGATCAAAGGAGGCCTGAGACGCAGCTGTACTAAGATAATAAGCACAAATGTAATGGGCCGCTGCTTTCTCGCAAAGGTGCTAAGCTCGTTTTGGTTTAGTTTAAACATGTTTGCTCGAATTTAAATTCAACAGGTGACCTACGGTGGATATAAACCAGTGAGGGGTGGATATTTTGCTTCCCTATGTATCCACTGATTTGTCAAGTAACATGCAATCAGGGGAGACAGGCAAAGCAAAGCCTGGAAATAAGACATAAAACATGGATTACATTGTTTGATTTACTCTCTAAAGTATAAGGGCTCTTGGAGCTTAGATGGGCATTGGAAACACATTTTGCAAAGAAGCATGCCATTGTTCCGCATCATCGCTTTCTTCAATCAGTCAAGTAACCCTAACATTCATTCATATCAGTAGGAGGAAGCAAATTATTGTTTTTTCATATACTAATTAGCTGCTACAAAAATAATGAAATAAATCTGCTGGTTTAAGTAATTTGTTTAATGTTTTGTTCCCAATTGCAAATACGTTTCGCTCATTTTAAGAAATATGTTAAAAACTGGTTAAAACTTATTAAAATTCCAGATAACAGCAAAATTATTAACCTATTTTATCTCCTAAACCACAGTGGTCAGAAGTGATAAGAAACGCATATACTATCGATCTTTTTTATCATTTAAGCTCTTGAAAACGAATTAATTTTGGCACAAAAAAGGGTTGGAAACCACTGGGTTAGAAGATTTTATCGATACGAAGTGGTTGTACTGGCGAGGGGACGGGACCAAGATAAGCTCTAGCTTTTAACCATCCTCCCCTTGTCCCCTTCTTTTTTAATTCATTGTATTTGATGAACAGAAGAAAAACTTCAATCAACCAACTCGGAGCAAATTGTTAAAAGCATTTTGTAGTTGACATACCTCTTTAAATGGAAAAAAGAACAGCGACAAGAATTAAAATGTTTGTGTATATATATTTATATAATTTTAACAAACCGTAACATTTATAAGTTAATATATTTGATTAAGAAGTGCATCATTCCAGGTCAGTAGGAAGAAAGTGAAAGTCTCAGCATGTGGAAGTCCAGCATCCCATTTTTGCCTCCTCATTGGTAGTAGATGACCACAAAAGGCGCGTGTAGGAGGCTGACCCCGCTGCTTCTGCAGGGCATGTCGACTCCGGCCCGGCTGCAGCCTAAGGCCAAGCCCTGCTCCCCCCACGCCATGACACTATTGTCCTGGAGATCCACCAGGTCCCGATTTTTATGCAAAGGGGAAAGCGCAACCTTCTGCATGTTCACCAAGCGATGACCTCCTGCAGGAACACCAGCCGCCGCCTGGAGACTGCGGAAAAGGAACAGCAGGTCCACTCGCAACTCGCCGGTGGATCCGTGAGATCTCGAAATGAACCTGAGAGAAGAAAAAAACTTGAGGTTTTCAGGGTTTAACACAGTTAAAGTTGCTAGTCATGTTTATTTGTATAGCCCTTAATCACAAAGAGTCTCAAAGGGCTGCACAGACCACAGATTGCAAACCACAGACTAGTATTACACCATCCCCTGATCTAAAACCTGCATGAAGGCAAGGAAAAACTCCAAAAGCTCAACATGAGCAAAATGAAGAAACCTTTAGAAGGGACTGCGCATGAGGTAATCCCCTTTCCAGGATGACCAGGCTGCAATGGATGTTGCAATAACAAATAGTTTGTAACTAGTTACAAAGAAACGCGTTCCTGGAAGGCGATTACAGTACTCTTTGTCGATAACGAGTACTGTAACGCCTTATTAATACAAATTTGCAATTCAACTGACAGTGCAACATGGTGCATTACTCTGGTTTTTGAAACAGACCATGATTTATCAATCAATTTAGCCATCAACATTTATTTGTGCAGTACTTTTCATGCAACTCAAAGTGCTGTATAAAAACAAAAATCTCCATTTTCCCCACGTATAAACCCAGAAAATGAAAACAAAATAAATATCTTCTAAAAAGTGATAACATTTTGGCAAGGCAGACTGACGGTGTGAGTAAAGGGACTTAAAGGAGGCATATGGTATTATTTTGTTGTTTCTGTGTTGTTATTATTATGCCATTACCAGGTTCTACTCACTGTACTAGAAGTAGGGTTAAAATAGGCTACCGCAACCTCAAAAACATGTGCTTTGAATGAGTGCACTGAGTGACTTACATCTATAAATTATAAGCTAATTTTAAAAATAAGTAAGAATTAATCCCGTTTTTGTCGGAGACCAGAAACGGGGACAGGACCCAATTGTGTTCGTTTTTTTCTCAGCTTTATTTAGAAGGAGGAAAGGGCTTGCACCCACAATCCTGTGATCGTCGGTCACGGGTAGCAGATCGCTTGGAACGCGAAAGTGGGACTTCCGTGACGAGCGAAGGCAGTGTCGAGAGCGGGGGGAAGAACAGGTCGATTGCCAGGACGGTGGAGCAGAAACGTAATCGAGTTCGAAAAAGGGGTCGGCGCCGGGAATCAGGACAGGATTGAGTTAGGGTCGAAAAGTGCCTGCCTAGCGTGGGGCTGAGGTTCGCAGACGGACTGACAATGGGTGACAGGAAGACGGGGGTTTAAAGGGAGATGAGCAGCCAATCAGCATCCGAGGCAGTTGGCGCCAAAGGAGCTGACTCAGGTGCCTCGCATCAATAATCCTGACAGTTTTAAAGACACTGACCATGTCAATGATTTATCATGCCAGTTAGAAATCAAATTTCCATAAATATCACAATGACCTATCACTGATGACCTATTTTGAGAATCTGCGGTCTACTCAGGTGTTCTTAGGAGACCACATGGTACCCAGAGTTATGATGTCTTCTGGTCTTTGACAGTAACATGCAACCCCCAATCTGCAAGCAACATAGCGCAGAATATAACAACAACGAAAAGCGGGCATGTTTATATGTACAGATAAAAACAACTACAGTTACAATGGCACGGTCTGAAGCACAGAGGGCATATAAATGCTCCTTATTGATATTCTACCTGCCGTATATACAGGGTTTGTACACCTTTTTATGGCCAAAACCGTTCCTAAAGACTTTCAAAGTCAATTTTCAGTTCCTCCAGTAACATTAAAAGACAAAATCCGACGTGAATCACGTATTTTGCCGATCTGAAAATATATCTGTGATTCGTATAATCGATTTTTAGTCTCGCATGTGCATTTATCAAGTCAGAAGACTTATAGATCATGAGTAAATTGTGTATGTATTTTTTTCTCCCCATAGAAGTGTATGGTAAAATGACGCTTACATTTTCAGTTGCAGGAAGTTAAAGTACATAGTGCCCTGTTTGGGTGTAGGATGCATCTGTACTCTTGGGCAAGACCCGTAGGGGGCTATGACGCTTCATAGCACAATGCCATACAAACAAATGCCGGCCGCCAGTAATCACGAGTGAAGAAGAAATATAATGGCAAACCGAAGCCACAAGAAAGCAGTGTTGGCGTCATTTTTAAGCAGACTTATTGAAAAACGTGGAAACAATTTTCTATTTACAAGCACCTCATGTTGAGGTTTTCGAGTTTTTCCTTGCCCTCATGTTGGTTCCAGATCAGGGGATGGTGTAGTAATAGTCTGAAAAAATAGTCTGTGTAATAACCTGTGAAGCCCTTTGAGACTCTTTGTGATTAAGGGCTATACAAATAAAAATGACTTAACTTGACTTTTCAATCCTTGAAAACACAGCACTAAATTTTAAGCTTTGTCAAGGATTTTAAGCACCTGTACAAACCCTGTATATACTCACATCCAAGCCGTACGTACAACTATAAAAAAAGAATACTCCTATCAGGTGGTCAGCCTACAATATATGCACATATTTGGTTGTGTGTCACTAGTAGCGAATGGTGTGCAGCGTGTTTATGTGTGTGTGTCAAGTGTTGGGGGGTTACACAGTAGTAACGCAATCAATGGGGCAAACGCAAGCACAAAATCTACGGTAAAAGGGAAAAAAGAAAACGTCTTAGACGGTATCCAGAAATGGAGAAGGAGATTTTCAAAATGATTGTCACCCAGAGACAAAATGAATATGGAGTATCTCGACAAACTGTCAAGTTCGCACAAGGCCAGAAATATAAAGGGTACACCGTTTCTTCTTTTTCTTTGATCATGTGGTTAGCTTTGAGCATTTTTAGGGGGACAGCTTCGATGTGAGTTCAACACCGGTGTCAACACCTCATTTCCTACCTTGTCGGAATGTTGCTTTTCACTCTGGACTGAAGAGAGGGATGGATTTCCACCTGTTCCGGGTTTGTAAACTGAAGGTGAAGCTCGGCTCTTCTTATGTTTAGTGAGAAGATCTCCCTTGTAAAGAGGAACTCTACATCCGAACCTGGGGACAAAAGGACAATCCTCATTTTCTTGGACCGTTCAAATCTTTACGTTACTGTCGGTCCAGCGGATAGAATTAGCTTCCTAATCTGTCAGCAGGATATCTCAACGACTCTTGGTGAAAACCTCGGGCCTGCCAAGATTCATTTGTATGCAGATGGCATTGTCTCTTAGCGCACAAATGAATTAATCAAGCCATTAAGGTGCCTTGGCAAAATGCTAAACAGGAGCTTGTAAGGACACTCGGCAAACTTTCAAGACAGCTGCTTGGGTTTTCATATATTTTCTCTAGGGTTATGTGCTTGGTTTGTTTAATTTGCATTATCTTGCATGTAATTCTTCTCCTTTTATTCTGTCATAGTCTCCGAAGAAGCTTATTCTTCCTCAAAATATCAATAAATCAGAAATCAGCCTCTTATCCACCATTAAAGCCCCACATGCATTCAAAACTGTGAAAAATATATGTCTAGTCAATTGCGAGGAAATAAAAGTACTCATGTATTATTAATTGAATATGTTATTGCATAACATTTTGTTGCACTATTTTTATGATGCACTCGTTACCATTAGTTGGTTGGTTGATCCCTTAACCACTAGGTGTGTTGGGGCACCATTTCTTGTGGTGTGTCTTGGGCAAGTACAGCCTGGTGGCGCCCATTATAACTTGAAGTATATACTGGCCTATTTATCCTGCCATTCTTTTTATCTTATTTTTCTCTTTTTATTACGTGTTTGTACTGGAGTGCCTAATGTCTCATGGATAATCTTGTGGCAAAGAATCTTCATTTCACTGTGTGTTAACGGCAATACAAACCAATCAATTCAATCATTGTCAATATGCCTAAAAATGAATTCATACATAATGAAAAAAACATATTACATGCATTTAAACCTGGTTCATCATTTGTCTTTTACAAAAATAACTTGAACAAAAGTTCTTGTGCCACTCACTCAAGTGTTTTGGGTCTTTTTTTTTTCATTGTATAAACTTACAATAAAACATGGGTTGCCAGCCTTTTGGAATACGAGAGCTCCTTTTTGTTACTGATAAGCGCAAACGGCAGTTGGAGATCATTTTCTGAAGTAGCAACCTATGTTTTTGTCCTGGAAGGGGATGACCTCACGTGCGGTCCCTTCTCAAGGTTTCTTCATTTTCCTCATGTTGAGCTTTTTGAGTTTTTCCTTGCCCTCATATAGGTTTTAGATCAGGGAATAGTGTAATAATAGCCTGTGGTTTGCAAAAATCTGCAGTCCGTGCAGCCCTCTAGGGGCTATACAAATAGACATGACTTAGTATATTGTTACAAGTAATTATTGGAAAAATGGTTAAAAATAATCAGAATCAACCACTAAAACATTTTTTTGAAGAGACTGACCATGTCAAAGATTTATCATGCCTGTTAGAAATCTAATTTCCGAGAAAATCACCATGACCCCTCGCTGGTGAGTTATTTTCAGAACCAGTCCGCGGGCTACTTAGGTGCTCTTAGGGGGCTACCTGGTCCCTGTGGTCACCAAGTTAGAGACCCCTGCTAAAACAAACAAAAAAACATATTCCTTAAGTGTTTTGGATCTTTTTTTGCATTGTACGAACTTAGAATAACACAGAGGGTTCCAACCTGTTTGAACCCGAGAACTACTTTATTGTTACTGATTATCGCAAAGAGCTACCAATTTGAAATATATTTCTAAAATAGCACTTATTACTATGTTGTTTCATGTTTTTATTATTATATAACAAGGCGGTAATTATTAGAAGTAGGGTTAAAATAAGCACATTCCTTCACTAAAACATAGTTTTTAAAGACACCGATGATGTCAATAATGTTATTATGCGAGTTAGAAATCAAATATCCTAGAAAATCAATTTTTGGAATCTCAGGGGACACTCTATTGGAGACCCCTGCAATATCACCAAAAACTGTTTTCCTCGAGTGTTGATTGGATTTTTTGCATTTTGCAAACTTAGAGTAACATTCACAAAAAAATATATTCCGTTTTACCATGTCTAAAACGTCCTTGTAGGCCTTTGACGTTCTTGCAGTCAAATCCGTCCTGACAGCATCGGTAAACCCGCCTGATAAAGCTAAAGAGCGGCTTCCCCGGAAACACCAAGCCGCGGGAGGCTCCAGAAGACAGCGGCCTGACGCTGAGACGCACTACGGTAGAATTTTCCAATGGATTTGCATGCAAGTTCTCCTGCCAGGCTGCAGAGAGCTCCGTGCACCGCTCCCGTTCGCCTCCCGGGACCCCTCGTCTCCAGCGCCTCAGAAGATCCGTGCGTAAAGACGGGTTCGGGGTTCGAATCCACATCCCCGGTGAAGCCGCTACCAATCCATCACGCGCGTCAATTGTGCGACATTCCACGCCAAAGTCGAAAGTAATCACCGAAATGAGAATGACAGCAATCCAAGCGTGTTTTGGGGCCATGGTGGTGTTTGCGCACCCGAGCTGCGCTCCCCTTGCTTTATATCCGCGCTCACAAACTTTCCACTTTTCAATTGAAAAGCCGACCCCTGCCCCTCTTTTTGTTTTGGGCCACTTGACCCCCCGCAGTTCTCCTTTTAAAGCGCTCACATAATGAGGCGCCCCGACGAGGGCCAACCCCGCCATTCATATTCAGCTCCTTAGCTAATGACTCTAATGACTGCCATTTTAAAGCATGTTTGCAAAGTTCACAAATATAAACAAGATTTGCTTTAAAACATTCTTATCTCAGCCGGCATAAGCGAACTAAGGGGCTGCGTAGGGGCCCCGTGACCACTAGGAGATCCCCAAGAGCAGATAACTTGGATATATAATTACATATACATACGTTAATAAAAAAACAGCAACGTAATTGCCGTTACCTTGTTTCAGTTATCTCTGTGCATTTACATTTTTATTTAAGAAGCATTTATTTGACTTTAAAATCAGTTATTGTACATTTGTTGTTGTTGTTAATGTAAAAACAATACCCTTTTATTTCACCTTGTTGCAGGTACTTCTGTGCATTTATATATTTATTTAAGTATTTGTTTGAGTATACTTTATATATTTTCCAAATCTGGTTTCTATTGGAGCAACACAGAACAACCATTCTTAGCATTTTCAATGCAGTAAAAAAGAATAAAATAACTATTATATGAGTATGAGTATAAGCATGAATCCCCTTTTTGTTTTGATTTTAAAAAGGCCTGAATAAGCCTTTGTATTTTTTGCAGCTTCAGACATAGGTTTTCTGTTTTTTTAATCTGCTATGGCTCTTTCAACATCTTTGTCTAAGTATCACTGCAAACATTTGGGATCTGTAGCAGGTAAAGACAGTATTGGGCAAGACACTGAATTCCTAATGGGGAAGTGTGAAGCACATTGTAAAGCACTTTGGGAGGTCTTCATTGACTTGAAAAGCACTATATAGATGCAGACCATTTACCATTTAAATTGAGTACATTTGTTTTTGCAGTTGATTTAAAGGGTATATAGTGTTTATAGTAAATAATTGAGTTACTTTTACATGGTTTGGATGACTTTGAGTCTCCCACTTTGTACGATATAACTTTGAATAGTCTGTGTAAATAAACTCCAGGCTGCTCTTGTAGTTGAATTTTGGACCATTTTCGATTATAAATCTCAGGTAAAACATGCATGGCTGACGTCTGAGGACCATATGTTTTGATTCCTGTGTGGCCAGTAGGGAAAGTTGCTCACTTTGCCAGATATTAATCTGAAATGTTTTTTTGTGTGCAAATTTCTTAATCTATTGTCTACTTCTGTGGCTTTATTTACTGCGGATTCCAATCTAACTACAACAGAAACATCTCACATCTAGTATTTTGAGTGTATTCGTGATGACGACTAAAACATGGAATGAGTTTTGTAGGTATGCAAATGATCAAGTAATAGGGCCCCCCAATCAAACTTTGCTTAGGGCCTCATGAGGACTTGGGCCAGCCTTGATTGTTGTTTTTGAAGCTGTTGCCATCTGCTGGAGCGCTTCTTGGGGCTCCATTCAGCCCAGCAAACCATTCCCTGGTGCGTTCACGTGATCACATCTTCGCGTTCCACTAATTGTGACCAGCATGCATTTTAAACTAATACAATGATGTCACAGCCATTGGAGGTAATCAAGTACAATTATTGTATTCATAGACTTCAGATTTTATTCTTACTTAGAGCATATCTGTCAACCTCTGCTAATTTCTGCCTCAATTGATGCCTGCAATCCCCCTTGTTAAGCGATGATAAACAAACACGACGCGGCACCTATTTACTCACAGCAAGATACACTATGTGGAATAAAAACAAAGACATTATTTGTAAACAAGTTTATTTTATTTACCACATAAACAAAGATCAGACTCTTGGTTCTTTCCCCACGTGCAGTGTAGTGTTGCTTAGTATGCAAAGCAGTGTAGTATTTCACAGACTTAATTTGCTCTCCAGATGGTTATATTATGTAACAAACTGTCACAATTTAGTTTAATATGCAACAAATATGTCAGAGTATGAACTCTCATTGTCTTACAATACTCGATTACATAATCTGCTAACAGTGACCCTTAAAGGTACAGCAATACCAAAAAACATACATAGGCAAAAAAAACAGAGCAAATGAATGTCCAATTGTAATGTGTATAACATTTTTCAGTTATTGCAAATTTTTGTTTTTGAATAAATCAAAATGACACATGGTACCTAAAAAATAATCCGGATTAGAACCAAAATGGGCAAGGCGGGATCGGTCTAAGAAATAAATAAGTTTTCTTTTTGTACAAAAATATAAGAAGTACACAATTGAAAAACACATGAAATACAGGGAAACTATATAAGTTGCCAGGTATGTCGGATATATTACCCTTTTAACACCTGTTAAGAATACATCTGTACTTTTAAGTTCCTACTTAGCCAAACTTGAATAATACTTGCACAATATGAAAAAATAATTCTAAGACCTTAATGGGACAGTGTGTATTATTTAGAACCTCCTTGTAGCAAAAAAACTCCATTTATGAAAAGAATCATGATTTCATTGTTAGGCAAAAATACACGAACAATCATGTACATTTTTTAAAATACTTGTAGGGCGAGAAATATGTATTTATTTTACATAAAATAAGCACACCTAGAGAAGCGACACCATTATACAGCTAAGGGTACCTCCAAGAAAACCCAAAACTTCACAAAAGGCTTAGCAAAAATATGAGAAGAAAAATAGTACAGTGGTATCTGTAGTTGGTATTCTTTCTTGTGTGATTTAGCACTCGTTTTCAGTTGCAATATAAAATACAGCAGCACCTAGTGGTCAAATGAGACACACTGTCCCTTTAAACCACAGTGTTTTAATGAAGAGTGCTGAGGATTTTTTTTTAAGCACAAAAGTTTAAACAATACAAGCTAATGCTTAACGGTCTAAAAGATTAAACTCATAATTGTGATAGCCATGTGCAGCCCCAAAAATAATGTTGCATCGTAGACACCCAACTACACTTTTAAAATAATTTTGCGATCCCAATAACTAATATATCAAACACAATAACTTAAAAGCCTATACTATGTAATAACGCTGTAAAAAATCAGTTACATGCTTCACTATAAAACAGGTATGCAACCACACTTAAAATCTTCACTGACAAACTAAACATGTCCTATTTTTCAGTATAAAGTATGTTTAAAAAGAAAAATACAGTCTATGTAAATAATTTACATTCAACATTCAAAAAGTCCTGCAGGGGCCTGTCACGTCAGAGTAGGTTGACTCCGTGTTTGAGTAGTCTGTGCCGAGCTTTGGCGGGCAAAGAGAAAGCGCTGTCCTGCGGGTTGGGAATACCGGAGTTCCTCAGCCCGACGCCGTGCTGCAGAAAATACGTCTCCTGAGCGACATTTCGTGTCCCATATGCGGCGCTAGAAGCATTCCTGCAAAACAATCATTTAAAAAAAACTATAAAAAATATAACTGTTTGATTATATATTCTGGAAGGGAGATGGGGAGTAGCAATACCAGCAGTCAGTGTCAGATTGATGTTCAGACAACAGTAATCGCAACAGCGGTTGATATCAGTCAATTTGCGATCAGAATTTAGAAATCAATAATGATCACAATATAAAAGTGTTTTTAATTCATGCATTTTTATAGGAATCTTTAAAATGATCTTTTGTTGTTATTTGATATGAACCCAAGAGCAGACTGATTGTACTGCTATGGGTTAGAAATAACAGAACACATTTATTAAGAAACTGTCATGTTCAACACCACATCTTTTCAGACTCATACCAATACATCATACAAATACCGTTTCTAAATTGAAAACCCTTTCCTTTGCCGATAAGAACTACAACAATATCTTTATGACCACAGGATAGAGAGAAAAAAGAAAAAGAGTAAGGTAGAGGAAGATAATAAAAGGGAAAGGAGACAGATAAAGAGAACGGAAGTGAATGAAAAATAGGGAGGAAGAGAGAGTAAGAGAAAGAAAAATAAATCAGAGAGAACAAGAGAAGTAGATAAAGAAATAAAAAACGGGGAGAGAAAGGCAAAGAGAGGGAGGGAAAGAAAGAGAAAGAGAAAGAAAGGTAACTCAAGGGGAAAAAAATGGAAGAAAAAGAGAGACAAAGCAAGAGAAAAAGAGCAAAAGAGAGAAAGGGAGGGAGAAAGAAACAGAGAGAGAAAGAGAGAGAAAGAGAGATAGAGAGAGAGAAAGAGAGAGAGAGAAAGAGAGAGAGAAAGAAAGAGATAGTATGAAACAGTGATCATGAGAAAGTTAGGCGGACAATGGGAGAAACTGAGGGAGAAAGAGCGAGTGAGAACTGAAGAGAGAAGATCTGATAGAGGAAGAGACAGAGAAAGAGTGAGAGAGAGACAGCGAGAGATCAAGAGAAAGAGGGAGCGAAAGAAATAGAGAACATAGAAAGAGAAACATAAAGGGAATTAAACAAAGAGAGAGAGGGATAAAGAGAAATGGATAGAGAGAAAGAGAGGGATTAAAAGAGAGAGATGTCTATATAAAGACAACGAGAAAGAAAAAATAACAGAGGAAGAGAGAAACAGAAAGAGAGACAAAAAAGGGAGAATGGGAGAGAAAGAAAGAGAGCAAAAGAGAGAAAGAAAGGATAGAGAAAGAGAAGGAATTAAAGAAAGAGAGAAAGATAGAAAGAAAAAGAGAAAGCAAGTGGGATTTAAAAAAAAATTAAAAAAAGAGAAAAGGACCGAGATAGAGAGAGAAAGAGAGAGAGCGAGGGAGAGAGAACAAGAGAGAGAGAAAAAGATAGCTAGATAGCTCGATGCGGCCACCAGTCAGGGAACGCTGCATTGCGATGATAGACATGGTTGACAGCTGGTTCCCCTGCCCCCCGGCCTCGGTGAAAGGAGCCCCGAAGGGTCCCCACCCCCGCCACTCGGGACCAGGGCCGTCAACCGTCACTGGCGTACTGACCTGATAATAGCCTCCTGCAGAGTTTCAGTCTTACAGAAATGCGAGTGAAGGAGCGATGCGGCCCGGACAAAGGGACGCTCGGGGGCTCCCGCCGCCCCTCCAGACAGGTTGGCTACAGGGACACACAATCGCCGCGTCACAACCTTCGCTTTTTACGTCGAGAAGAAGAAAGGAAACAAAAAACAACAAAAAACGGGAACAACTGACTTGTTAGCGTGCTTTGGGTGCTGTCGAAGTGGGCGAAGACGTAGGGGGCGCCGCTGCTGGCCGTTCCTGCCGAGATGCTCCTCAGGTGGGCCTCCAGGCCGTTGAGGGAGGCTAAGCAGCTGTGGTACTGGGTGCAAACCAGAAAGGTTAATGGTTTGCATTAATATAGCGCTTTTCAAGTCACTCAAGACCTCCTCAAAGCGCTTTACTATGTGCTTCACACACACACACACACACACACACACACACACACACACACACACACACACACACACACACACACACACACACACACACACACACACACACACACACACACACACACACACACACACACACACACACACACACACACACACACACACACACACACACACACACACACACACACAGCGCTCTACCTCCCATGGAGGAGGCAGAGAAATTGATGACTATAAATAATAATAAATAATCATTTCCACATTAATGTGCTCCTGTGTGTTTTTGTCTTTTAAAGGAACACTGCGTAGTATACTGTATTACCACCAAATGTCAGAGTATTGTAAATTTCCCTACAAGGATGAATAAAGTATCAATCTATCTATCTAGTATTGTATAGTGCACAGTTTTGGCATGATACGTAATTAGTTATAGTTGACTTGACTTTTTCATAGTTTGGCTGGAGACGCGTATTATATTCCTGTGTAACATATGTTTTCCTTCTTAATTATGCCTTTTTAGCTCTGCGATTTATAATCAATCCTGAGCGATACAGACAATTCAGTAGTCAGAGGGCTTATGTTTGACATAGTTGTTGTAGTGCAAATGAATGAATTGACATGTATCAAAAGAAGTCTCAGAATCAGTGCTGATGCTAGCTTTTTAAAAGTATCGGTAAACATATTTGTAGCTGATACCAGCATCGACTGCCATTTAATAATCAAGAACCAGGAATTAAATTAATAGATAAGGCATGGATCCCCCTTGACTAGTTCCCAGCTATTCGCTGGGCAATTTAATAATTATTGGGGAGAAATATGAAGTTGAGATTTCAAAGGGACAGTGTGTATTATGTGTATTCATTGACCACTACATGCTACAAACCACAAGGAAAAAGACAAACTATGGAGTCTCAAAGTGACCCAACCATTTTTCTCTTCACATTTTTTACCCAACCTTTCACAAAGTTTTTTAGTGTATCCGTCGCAGCAAAATGGTGGACACTCATGTCAGCGCCCTCGAAGTGAGCTCACTTGTTTGTGTGAGACCCCTCCTTTAGTTTTTTTTTGTAATTGAGTATGTCAGTACTTGTTTGTGAACGAGAATCTAAAGATCAATAAAGCCAGAGGGATGTCATTTCATATTTTCACATTTTCTGACGACGTCTTTTAAGTTTTCGGATATAATTAATGCCGGCCTTTTAAGCCAACGAACGTTACAGTTTGCTTCGACCACTCAGATGACGATATCTTAATAACTAAACTACAAGATTCGCATTGCAAAATAAGGGGTGAAGGGGGGTGGGTGTTGCCAAGCAAAACACAATTTCAACGATAATAAACATAGTTACCTTATTTTAGCGTTAATTTAGTTATGCAAAATAAGTTATTTTACAAATACTATTTGTAATGACTGTGGGAACCAGGACAATAAGCTCTCTACCAAAATCAGATATCTTTCAGAACTAGACAATCCGAGTAGAAGTTCAATTTCCTACTTTTCATGAACGCAACATCAGCAAAGTTGGTGCCATATTGGTATTGCCATTAATTCTATAAATATATATGATGAATGATATATGAGGATGTAATAGAAACAATCTTGATTTTCCATTTGAAAAAAAATATCCCCAAAAATTGTTTCTTAAATATGTTGTGTCGAAACGAATCATTTTGTTTAATGTTGTGTTTATGGAATGTGAACCTATCAGCAACACCGTCTACATTTAATTTTGACATAATTTTGTAAGGAAGACCAAAACTGAAAAGATAAAGTCAATCAGGTGGCTATAAAAAACAATTATTGAATATCTAATTGACAAAAATCCATTAAAAATGAATATCAGATATTTAAGATGAAATAAGGGCACCACAAAAATCAACACATTAATTCATATAATAAAATCCAAATGCAATCAATAAATAATGTATTCCGTTTGTTTAGCACTGTAGACAATGTATGCCTTACAATGCTATTCAAATTTTGTTTCCAATTTTTTATTTTCAATTTATATTTGTACTGTTATTAGTAATATAGCGTACACGTTTCCATATGTATTGATTCATTCATTTATTTTCATTTTCAGTTTTTTCCTCCATAATTTTGAGTGGATAGAAATAAGTGAAATGGCTAGAGCTAACTAAAATCGGGTGGAATTTCAAGCTTGGTTAAAAATTGACAACAGAGATATTAGTACGCTTGCATTATTTAGACGAGCCAGGCTGCATGGGTCATAATTGTCAAAAATGCTTGGGTGACCCCAGATTGAAATAAAGAAGTATTGAAAGAGAATGATTAACCTGCGTGATAACAAGTGCAGGAACTGTGTAGCTCCTTACCACTTCCTCTATGGCCGCTTGGTCACATATGAAGTGAGGTTCAACCAGCAAAACCAGAACAAGACTCTTGACCCTGTGCAGGTAGAGTGTCATGGGAATGAGGGCGTTTTCATTTGTGTTGACAGGAGTAGTTTTGGTCTCCCTCCCACTAGCAGCCCCTTCTAATATGCCATCAGGGGATTCCTTATTGCAGGTGTCAGTCTCTTCAGAATGGAACGCTGTCCCACTGCATGCATTTCCGTCCTCTTCATTTGGGCGCAAGGTTGCCTCGTGCTCCGAGTTGCCACGTTCCCCTCTGCTGCTGTGAAAACTGTCATAGTAGGAACTCAGTAGAACCTTTTCCTCAGTTTCATCAGAGGCCTCTCTTCTTGGTCTGACGTGATCAGGGGTGCTCCGCAGTGGAACTACGCCAGCAACTGAGTCATCCGATGCAGATAAGCGAGGGCTCCGGGTTTCCTTTCGGGAGGAAGGTGGATCTGAAGAAATAGACTCAGAAGAGGCCGAACCTGATGTCGTTGAACGGCTCTTATGTCGGGAAGAGTCTTTCATTGAAGTAAACTGGGACCTTTTGGAAAACAAAAAGTATTTTCTTGGCTTTGAAGAGTTAATTGTTTGTTGCTGAAAGGTATATTATGATGTTTAATTCCCAACAGACCTTACCATGATTCTTTGTCAACAGGCGCAGACTGTAGGTACTGAAGTTCATCGATGGTGAGGAACACAGAAGTAGAACTGACGGCGTCATCAAATAAGCTTGTTAGGCTTGGCCTTTTGGGTGCCTGAGAAGAAACGTAAATTACAGCCGTGCCTCTTTTTTTTTAAATACAAAACAAAACACATGAACTACTTCATGAAGTAAGACAGTTTGACATAGAGCAATTGTGGATATACAACAATGAATTTGGGCAGAAAGAAAAAAACTCAGACACGGATTTTAAACATTCACTTAAATGTCATTTAGATATGGGCTGCCCTGAAATGAAAAGTTTGGGCTGAAACCGAAAAAATAAAGCACTTGGCCAAAAACGAAACACCAAAACAAATGAATACTATTTGGGCACTGTATAATGTAAAATGATAAACAACTGACAGGCATGTTACTAGATGATAATTTTAAGTGTTTTTTTTATCGAGTTATCATAAACAACAGTAAAAATCATTAAGATAAATTTTGTTTACAAAAAAAAAGCAAAAATACATGAACTATTATACAAACTTGCCTTTTTTTACATACCTGTAGGTTGAAAATGTGCATTTATTTTACATGACATGAGATACACCTAAAGGGAGCTGATTGCCTGCAATGTTGCTGCTAAGGGTACACCAGAAAACAAAAAAATGGTGAAAAGCTGGACAAAAAAGGAAGAAAGATGGTCCTTTATGTTCAATTAGAGTTTCTGTGGTATGTATTTTTTTGTGTTTTGTAATACTCGTTTTAATTTGCCCAAGACAATATCTACATCTAGCAGTCAAAGAATACACACTGTCCATTTTAATATCCAGTCGGACAGCAAAATGATGCAGAAGAAGAAAAACTGATGAGAGTTTTAAAATGCAAATAACAAAAGCAAGTTCATTGTAGAGTGGCTAGTTGTCAATTGATCAATCTATATAAATACCAAAGCTGTATCCCCCTAGTGAGAAGTGGCTAGAGACAAGAACACACCCACATTCGAAACAACCACCAGCTGCGACATACACTACAAACCCAAATACTTAAATTTACCTTCTGCAACTTTACACCGTTTTAACAAAATATGTAATCGGTAAGACACATAATTTTAATGAAAAAATAAATAGCTTGTACTTGCTCCACTTCACAAGCTCGCTCTCCCCCTTTTAGTACATGTTTTTGGGGCATTTTACCTTTATATGAATAGGAGAGTGAATACTGCTGAAAGGAAAATGAGAGGAGGGAATTGATAATGCAACAAACGAGTCACACTTGCATATTTGCCAAATGAAAATATAATAAACAATAACAAATTAAATTATTGTTGTATGTGGCTGGGCTACAGCCAATGGACTGAAGACGAATGGACTAAATGCCACACAAAAAGTATGTGTTTCACATTGAAACGGGTCAACTTTATTTTACGTAACCTGTGTAGTGTAAGCATGAAAATATTAGCCAAAAGCTGGCCAGAAGGTAACAAAGACAGGGAGGCAGAGGGATATACAAATCTTTGCAAAAATGTATTTCTATTAAAAGCTTGGTAGGGCTCCTGTTTAGACGGTGCTCTCCTATCTCCTTCCTTGTCATGTGCAAAATTAAGAATAAGCAGTCATGTTGTGCACCAACTCTGCCCCTAGAAAAAGCCAGCTTCGTGAGGATGGCCTCACGTTTGATGTGACATGATGATTGTCATCACCTCATTCTTTGTGAAGCAGTTTTTCGTTATGTTTTTGTTTAAGGCTAAAAAAATGCTATTGTGGTAATTTTAGGCAGTAAAATATTCTGTTCCAAAAATTTCGTACATCCCTGTAGTCGACTGGTAAAAATCTTTTTTAAAAAATTGTAAACATAGAGCAGCTTTACGGGCAAAATAAGGTGATGTATTAGAAGCCACAGCAAAAGAGTCAGTTCAAACATTTGAAAACTTTGTCATTCATACATGGAATTGTACACCATTTATGATAACATTTTATAATTTTCCAAGTCAATTTTTCAAGAAAGTTTTTATAGCTTCAGGAAAAATGCACTTCATTAAACAAGAATAGACTTATTTAATCTTATTATTAAGTCAGAGTCCCCAAAACAGTTCAGTAGCCGTTGATGTTCCGAGAAAACTAATTAAACAATGTTATTTGGATTGTTTATTAGCTACTGGAGAAAAGAAAGCGCTCTCGGTTTCATGAAGTTTGGTGACCCCTGGTGGACAGTATGTGGACCTTTGTAGTAATAGAAAGAAACAAACCTTGCTTATGCTTGCTTACATAAAACAATTGTCACTGCTAGGGAAATATAATCCCCCGCCCCCCAATGAGTTAATTGGATTAGTGCATGAGATGTGTTATTACACACGCATTCCATTGAATGCATCTGGAACATGGATAGAACTCCTCCCAACATGGCGTCCTTGAGGAGACATCTCATCAAACTCAAGGGCTTAGTTTTGACATGGACCGAAGTTACGCGTCCCCTCGAATATCTTCAATCATTATGTGATTTCTTAACATGCATCGTGTCCCAACCAATGCAAAAAACAAACATACGCTTTTGATCAAACTGATACTTGAACACACAAATTTACAAAGGTAAAAAGCATAGCATCAATAGTTGGAGCCTATCTTGTGGAATTTGTGGAACGTGCATTGTAATACAACTGCTATCATAATGTCAAAAAATAAAACGTGGTACTCACCTTGAATGCTTCACTCTCATGAAGCATTACTTTCATAGTAATGTCTGGGGACATCTGAGTGCTCACGACTCTGTGGAAGAGAGGAAGCAAAATGTCTTACACAAAAATATAAATGCAAAAAAAACCTGTATTGACCCTTTGCACGTGACATCACGCTGCCTTTGTAGGCAGAATGAGGGCCTTGACAGGCAGCTGAAGCACTCTACAAGTATCAATAACGATGACAGAAGAACATAAGCACCACCTTTTACAATGGTGATTTATTGCTGTGCGCTGGGCTGTGCAAACCCGCACGGCTCTAAGCCCTGTTTGGCATTTTATCGTATCCTTTTGTTGAAGACGCCATTGTTTATTTGCAATCAAATGGAGGGACTGTTGTTGTCTTGAGGCAGAGTAGCACCCCTCAAAGAACTCCAGGATTTGCAGGCGAACATTTTTTACAAAGTCTGTTTAATGTATTTCTGAGCAATTTTATGTTAAGAAGGTACGAGTCAGGTCAAAGACCCTCAATATAAACACCAATAAGTTAACTACTGCAAACTAGGTAGTGTTGGTGTCTTACCATTGCCCTTTCTTACCAATATATGGATATGTAAAGAAGCTGCTTTTATTGCGATTAACCAGCATTTCAAAAGGGTTATCTTCCGAATATCACATGTATTGAATGCTGTTCTGTGTTCTATCATAAAAATGATCAAGCCAAAATGAACAGTCAAATTAACAACAGATAAAATGGGAGACAAATGTTCAGAAGATAAAGCGTCATTTCCCCAATGTAAATACTTCCAACATGCTCTTAATTGATTTTTATACAAGGTGCAAATGCCCTGTGTTTTACTGTTGTATTAGATTCCCTGAAAAATTATATCCAAATTAATTTTAGTAACGTTTGCGTGAGGGGAGATATTTCACGCCGGGAATGTATTTTTTGGCACAGCATGGATAAAAACTGGTAAGCATTCAGACGTTTACAAGCTTTTAGATCAATGCCACTGTATGGGGCTACTCCATTTACACTATATTGCTTCAGATCTTGTGGAGTGAAGTCTGGCAGACAGAACGATTTGGTTAGATCTGTAAATATGTCAGGGGGAAGAAGGTATGGGTGGGTAGCTAGCCCTGCTATCCTTACTTTCTCTATATAGTGTTCTTTATGCTCTCCGACAAAGCGAGCCACCTCATCCGACAGCTGCACAATATTTGTTTGGCTAATCATTGCCAATGGTAATGAATAGTATACCCTTTGTTGTAGTTGTTGTTCTCGTCTACTGTTCACTGGCCTCACCCACTGTTTACTACAGTTTACTGCCTCGCAAAGGTTTAATGAAACCTTTTCCAAATGTTTGTATTGTCCTAAGGGGAAGAGCACTGTATTAAAAAGTTGACGTCCTTGTATTCGTCAAATCATGGATTAAAAAGCTGTGTATGCAATTTAGTTCCGTCCAAGAGGAACACCTTTTGCCCTCCAAAATAGGACTGAAACATTGAGTTTTACATAACACGTGTGCATTTAAAAGTTACAACACTTTTCCGAATATCCTCTTGACTTGGAAGTCGGTTAGCCCACCTGCCTCTGAAAAGTATACAGCCTGCTAACACTAGAGGGCAGCGCTGGCATGACTGTAGAATGAGGGCAGCCTTGAGCAGCAGAAGAGGGTCAACCTGCAAAGTGAAATAATGCTTACCACCAAAACAAGAACAGAAACTTAACTATAAACAATTTGACAGTTTGCAGTGACAGGAATTCATCAGTACAATTAGCAATGTACACGCACTAGCTTGGTCATTTTTGCCCATTAATCCTGGCATTCTTTTTGTTTTTTTTTTTCTGTAAATTTTCATGTTTTCTGTACAACAAAGTACAGGTTTCATACAATGGTTAGTATTTTTTGCTTTTTTCAAATACACACAAATAATGTTTAGTTGAATATCATTTGCACCAATGCGAGGTCACCGTTCTTGCTTTGAGAAACAGATTGAGCGCGCTTTTTTTGGCGTTGAAGAGTTAATTGTTTGTTGCTGAAAGGGGGAAAAAACAAAAGGAAAAAAAACGCATAACTTTGTCGGGAATACAGACAGCGACTTTCAAATGCTTGTTGCGAATCCTTTGTTTTGCACCGCATTTACTGGCGGTCTAGCTGGCAAAAAAAGTAGTTAGGAGTGTAACCATTAATGAATGGATTAATCAATTTTTATGGTGAAATCAGAAGTCATAATGTTAATTTATGTCCTATAATCTAGTATGCCTTATATGTGTACGGAATTCTATTACATTCTTTTCCTGAAGAGCCATGTTTAATCTTGTTGTAAGCAATGTTCACCAAGTTAAATGATGATAAAGAAAATTATAATACAAATTCAACAAATTGGGGGCCATCTTTCCACTTACATAATCACTAATGTTATTTGACGTGTCTTGGGACAGTTTGCAAAAGCTGGTATAACCACTGGGAGCAAATTTGCATGCACCCCTTACTTTGTATCTGACATAATAAATGCAGAAGTGGGTCTTCTTGCTCAATAACAAGACTTTGTGACAGAGTGACAGTCATATCCTGAATCTACTTATGCAATTTACATTTAAAATACATGGCGTGTGTAATTTTTTTGGACATGCTACGTTTCTCATCCAAAACACCAAAACCAGAAACATTTTCTTCATCCAAAGGTCTAAATATTTAGTTTGAGTTTGAAGAGTTGTCTAGCATATTTTGCTCTAATTAAGACATCCTAAAGAAAGCCAAGAAATGAATGTTGACGTACATTTGTGGAGTCAATAGTGGTCATGGAACTGAAGATGCGATGAAGCTCGGAAGGTCCAGCGAGTACATGTTTCAGGTAGCGTGCCCACCGGAGCGCTAAGCTTTCCCGACTATGAAACTGAGGAAAAAAGCAATACTGTACACTTAAGAACAATCATTGTCTATAACAGATTTTTTAACCAGTTTCACAGGGCACACCAGTGTGTCGTGAGACCTTGTCTAGTGTGCCTCAGGAAAGAAATTGCCCAATTTAATATTGGCAAAAAAATGCATGCTATTGCTTAGGATCTTTGCTTTCTTCCAGGAATCAGATGACTACTGTAACAATTATCCATGTCAGTAAGTCACAAAACATAATTATGTTGTATTTGTATGTACTAATTATCAGCTAATGAGGTAGTGCAGACAAATGTTTAATAACTAATGTGGTGCTGTAGCCCATCCCAGCTATCTTCGGGCAGTGGGCAGGGGACACCCTGAACCGGTTGCCAGCCAGTCGCGGGGCACACGGAGACAGATAACTCACTTGCTCATTCACACCTAGGGACAATGTGGACCGGCCAATTAACCTGACATGCACATTTTTGGAATGTGGGAGGAAACCCTTGCAAGCACGGGGAGAACATGCAAACTCCACACAGGAAGGTTTGATCTCATGACTTCAGAACTGTGCCGCACATGCACTACCCACTGCGCTGCCATGCTGCCTAGTTATTTTTTTAGAAAAACTATAAATATAAATTTAGAAACCTTAAAAAAAACAGGTAAAAATATAACAAAAACAAAAAAGACCGCAAAATGATTGGCCAAAATGAATAACCCATATTACCTCCTGAGCCACAATGAACACAAAGGATCAGATATACGTAATCCTGTCAATTCACAAAACATGATCATTTAAAATTTCTTAAAAAAAAAAAACATAAAACTGGTGCCTGGAATTTATTTCCAAACATTATCGGAGGGTGTTGTGTCAATATTTTTTAATGAAGCAGTTTTCCCTGGCTCCAAAGAGGTCTAGAAACACTGGTCTATAAAAGCTTAACACTATCAGAACCTGAACTAACATTTACTTACAGAATTGTAGGACTTATGCCATGAAAATGTATGTGTTTCCTACCAATTATTGTGTCGTTGTGAAGATTATGTTCATGTGAATAAATAATTTCCAAAAATACATGTGTGAAACTTTCTTTTCATGTGCATTGACCTCTCAAGAGCTACTAAGGCAGGACTGTACCTGATAGCTATGTCGCACAGAGCCATTGTAGAAACTAAACAGGTTTATTATCTTATCCAGTAGCTCATGCGCACTGACAGTGGGAGTTTCCATGGAACAGCCCAGAGCCTGAAGGAGCAAAGAAAGACAACAAGAGAAAGGTCATCACTCACAAACCAATAATTAGGGAGGAAGATCATAACAAGACCCACCCAAAAGAAGTCCTGTTTCATTTGGACTGCAAACTTTTGGCAACGCAGCTTCACAAGGCGCACAGGGGACGAAGACAGTTCCGAAATGCAACGGCACGCTCCAGCAAGTTGGCTGCAAAGCAGCTCTTGTTTATCCACGGGGGTCTACAGCAAAGATAATTTTATGATCATCCTTTACTGAATAAAGAAACATTTCCAAGAGTTTCCAAACCTCTTCTGGGTAAAAGTAACAGATGCCTTTGCTAGTTGGATCTCCTTCCCCTTTCACCTTGGAGCTGTCATACAAGAAAAATAAATGGTACCTGCAAAACAATACAGTAAAGATTAGTCATGTAAACCAGGAAATATTCATTTTTTTCTTAACTTGAACATTCAAAAATGTAGTGTTAATATTTTCGATTAAATAAAAAAACTTAAACCATGCTTAAACTTTAATCATGTTGTATTTGCCTTTTACAAGAATAAACATGGCATAAACATGGGGGCCATTTTGCCATTTCCTTTCCAGTGAAAATTACATAAAAGTTGACAACAAAGGGAAGACCAATCACGACTTATCTTTTTTCATGAAATGAATTGTTAGTAATGGAACTCCAGGGTTAACATGTGATAAAGACTTAAAAGATAAAAATATTTAGTGTTTAGAGACTGGCCGAAAGTATAAGAATAGTGCACTGAAAGAATAGTGGCTGGCATGGCGGATGAGTCCTGAGGTAATGGGTTCAAATCCAGCTGCTACCGTTAGCAGCAAGATAACAGACAATTGTGTCAGATCCCTCTCATGATATGTTAAAAAAAAATTAAAAAAAAAAAAAAAAAAGGAAACCTTTTCAAATCACGAATATTTAAAAAAATGCAATAATGACATAATTCTGGTATTTTTGATCATCGATTTTCTTTTAAGGATTTAAGAATATTTGACAACTCGGAGGTCCTAAATACTAAACACTGTCCCTCAAAAGTGTATTTTGATACTCAATGCAAATTCTACAAACGCAACATTAACATGAATATCATGTTGAGAGTATTACAAAAACATATAACGTTATTTAACATTATTTAAAAGAAAATTGGTTCGCGTTATCTTTAATTTTGTGAACAATTTACAGACATATGACGTTACTCGTTAATGGTCTAGAAAACATAAATGTAACAAGTGAATGAAATTTTAGACGCAACAGAATAGTAGAAAAGTATAGAAATAATAACCTTTAGTAACTGGTGAACTCACCCTCTCGAGTCCGGTGGAGAAAGTTCCGCCATGGTGAAAATTGTATGAATTACGCCGTCATCCGTCCTCTCATTTCTTGAAACTAAATGCTTTGAAAACCCGCAAAGTCGGTGTAAAGTTTGATTGTGCTCCGTCGGCGGGTGAATAAGAAATCATCTTTGGAGCACCAGACCGGAGGAATGCGAGTTTAGTCATACGTAAAGAGGGTCATGTGAAACTACGGCGTCCGGCAACAGACAATTTAATTACGCATTGATTTGTATGGGTATACAGTAAATGTAAATGGTTTACATTTATATGGCGCTTTTAAAGTCAACAAAGAACTTCCAAAGCACTTTACAATGTGCTTCACACTTACCCATTCTCACACACACGCACATAACGATAGCAGGGTCAGCCATGCAGGGCAATTACCTGCTCATCGAGGGCATTAGGGATTCGGTTTCTTGCCCAAGGAAACTTACGAATACAAATGAAAAGTAACACCGAGAAAGTAAATTCTGGAATAGTACTTGCTAGAATAGAACACATGAAATTTAGACATACAATTGGCACGTTACAACGGAGCTGAGCGTCTCCAGATGCAGAGTGAAGCATGCAACTCATTTGCCTCATGGCAGAGGGCGACAGTGAGACCAAATATTCTAATTTGGACCCCAACTGAGCTACAAATATAATTAGGGATAGTAAAAACAAGCTAAGAGCAAATAAAGCCATCCAGTGACCTTTTCTCATGCAGACATTTTGTTGTTTAAAAGGATCAGCACATGCACTCCATTTATAAAACTATGCTGCAGTTTATAAATGGCTTTCTTGCAACATCCCTTCTTCTCTCAATGCAGGTCACTGGATTTGAGTACAAATAATTTATAGTATTTGCATATCCATCCTTGCCTCAATGCAAGGAAAGCATTTAAGGTGTTTCCACTCGATGGCAACCGATAACACAACCTCGGCAGTACCAGATACATCATACATTGGCTCAAATTACCTTTGGTTTTATGAGAATCAATATGTTCAGTCATTTAAAAAACAATTATGATAGCAAACATTAAATTAACGATATTTCTGAATGCGCTTTCAAAAGTATCACTCTTTCTACTTTTACTAGCCATGGACAAATGAGATATTTTTGTAACATGGCTTGCGGAAAATCATGTGGTCCTAGAAGCCTGGGCCAAATATGACCTCTAAATGTACCATCTGTCATTATTCCCCAAAGAAGTACACATCTTTATTCTCAGGAAAACAAATGAAATTTCACACCGAGTCAATGTAAGTATAAATTTGGAAGCACTCATGTTAATATACAGTATCAATACTTGTAATTTTTTGAGGGGAGTTGAGGGAATTTTCATAATGAAGCAGAAATGTAAAACGTCAGTTTAGGCGTAGTATTGTAAAAATGGTCTAATATGCATGTTGGTTGTGAACACCTGTACAAAACATTGTTTACAATAAAAGAAGAAATACACAAAATAGAGGTAATGAAGTTTAATTTGTAATTTTTGGGAACATTTTTCTTAAAGTTGGTGCAGAGCAGAGAACTGATGGCTCAGGTCCCTCGTGTTCAAACACAGAAATGGAGTAAACTGCGAAGAGTTGTGTGGTCCTGGAAAGAAAAACCTGTAGAGGGCAAACTGGTCCCTGCACCAGTTTTGAGTTGCGGAAAGAGCATCTACTCGTCGTGGCCCTCATAGCCCTCGGGAAGGGCATTCACATGGGGATTGTGAAACAGGGTTTTGTTGCCATCTCCCCAGGGAAAGCGCTGTTGACAAACAACATTCAGATACATCAAGAATGTCAAGCAAAACAGATGAAATGAAATTCTGATTGTAGACAAACCTTTGTCCGAATGCGGAGGTGTGTGTAAGGGATGAACTCTGGCTGTTCATGGCTGTGCTGCTGCTCCTTCAGGTACACGTTTAACATGCACACTCCAACCCCAGGTAGAGCAACCACAAAGGTGAGGATCTTCCATGTCCTTGCTGCAGAGATGGAAAATCACAGTCAGTCAGTAAAGGAATTCTACATAGAAACAAATTGTGTTGAAAAAAAAATATTGACTCACAGCATCACCATGCTAAATGCAATTCTTTTTAAATGTCTCTATGACCAATACAGGCATTCAGAATTAAAACGTTTTGGGCCAAGGCTTCCTATTAAGAAAACTAAAATGATTTATAAGCCTTTACAATGTGCTTCACACTTACCCATTCTTAAGTCGAATGTGGTTCCTGGACAAAGTTAAACCACACTTCAAACCCGCTGTTAAACTAAATTTCCAGCAAAATAGCTTTGTTGCAATGTACTTTTGAAATTGGCCTTTTTTTTTTTTTTTTTTTTTTTTTTTTAAATGTGTTTCAATATGGGTACTTGGAAATTGGACCACTTACAAAATGTTGATAATATCAGAATTAGAAAAAAAATTATACTTTTGTATATAATATGACTTTAAAAGGACAGTGTATATTTATATATATAATAATAATAATAATAATTTCCTTGTATTGTCATTCTGTGTAACAATGTACACAGAACGAAATGTCGATTGCACCTGACCCGTTGTAGCGAGCCGATGCAGCCGCAGCCAACAGAGGGCGCCGCCGACCACTTTTTAAGTCTTAGGAATGACTCGGCCGGGGCGCGAACCCGAACCTCCCAGTCTCAAAGCGGGCGCCTTACCATCTAGGCTACTATACATAACACCGAATGGTGTAATGCAACCAAAAACAACGCTAAAAAGCCCAAGGAAGAATACAAACTACGGAGACTTAAAGTGACGAATCCACACAATTTTTCTCCCCCTTTTTGCCCAGCCTTATTGGGGGGTTTGGGTAATACCTGTAGCAGCAGAGTACCAGAGAATTAGGTCAGTTTCCTTTAGGTGAGGCACATGGTAAATACAATAAATCAATGAGTAATTTGTAAATGTCCAAGTGTATATGATAGTTCATGCATTTTTGCTTATTTCAAAATAAATATTGTGAGTTGTTGTTTGAATGAATCAAGCTTTTTAGACAATGATGCTCTGAATAAAATTCCTCTTTAATGAAAGGGTGTTTAGAAATATTTTCTGTTGAAACGTTGTACTTGATATTTATTGACGTATACAAAATAATAACTTTTGTGCTCAGTACACGGGTGCGCAAACTTTTCAGAAAGCAGGACCCATTTGGTTAGATAAAAATGTATATGGGTCGACTATTCAGCTTGGAATTCTTTGAATGGTCTTTAATAAATTCACCCTCCGTGAAAGGTTTGTAGTGCTTAGTGATCAGCGTCGAAGCCTCCTAGCTTGCCTTGTAGCATTTTCATTTGACTCGCAGAGTCTCCAGAACAAGCGCTCCTGTGCTGTTGAAACAGCTTCCAGTTGCGTTACCTTTTCACAGTGTTCTTTTCTAGTTAGCTTTTTGTATTTAGCAAGTTTTGTCTGGCAGGTTCTTTAATCTTTGAAACCAGCGACAGTATCTTGACAAAATAGGGAGTTGTTTCAAATTTCGGTGAAAAAAAAAAATACTCAATTTTCCACTTGTCCTGTAAGCAGCAGCCCTCACAATCAACTTCCCTTTATTTTATTTACAGTCGCCATGTCGGAAATGGGGTGGGCTAAAATTCTCTCAGAAAGCAGTGGGCAATGTTCCCAAAAGGCTACTGCCATAATCTGGTGAAATGGTGAATATTTTTTGTACCACTTTATTTAATACAGCAGTCAACATTAATGGCATGCCACATATTAATTATATGACAGAGGCCACGGGCTTGGAAAAATTTGATCACAGGCTGTAACTGGCCCACCAGCCAAAATTTGGACAAGCCTGGCTAAGTGTTATCTGATGGCAAGTTTAATAACTGAACTAACCTGATGAGCTAATAGTCATCGTAATTGTAACATTTCGCCAACACTGTTATTGCACTATTGTTACAATGCATTATTCATCATTGCATTTTTATTAATATTATAAACTTAAGCCAGCACGGCGGCGCAATGGTTAGCGCGAGTGCGGCACAGTTCTGAGGTCATGAGATCGAACCTTCCTGTGTAGAGTTTGCATGTTCTCCCCGTGCTTGCGTGCGTTTC
This sequence comes from Urocampus carinirostris, assembly GCF_059441175.1. Classification (NCBI taxonomy): domain Eukaryota; kingdom Metazoa; phylum Chordata; class Actinopteri; order Syngnathiformes; family Syngnathidae; genus Urocampus; species Urocampus carinirostris. The sequence continues at coordinate 7,680,517 of NC_142353.1, forward strand.
CCCTGGGGACTCTGGTTTCATCCCACATTCCAAAAACATGCCTGTCAGGTTAATTGACCGGTCCAGATTGTCCCTAGGTGTGAATGAGTGAGTGAGTTGTCTGTCTCGGTGTGCCCTGCGACTGGGTGGCAACCAGTTCAGGGTGTCCCCTGCCCACTGCCCGGAGATAGCTGGGATGGGCTCCAGCACCATGGCGACCCTACTGAGGATAAGCGGTGCAGATAATGGATGGATGGATAAACTTAAGCCTGCACGGCAGCACGGCGTATGCATGTTCTCACCGTGATTGCGTGGGTTTCCTTCGGGCACTCCGGTTTCCACCCACATTCCAAAAACATGTATGTCAGGTTAATTGGCCGGTTTAAATTGTCCCTAGGTGTGAATGAGCAAGTGAGTTGTCCGTCTCGACTGGCTGTTAACCGGTTCAGGGTGTCCCCTGCCCACTGCCCGAAGACAGCTGGGATGGGCTCCAGCACCTCCGCAGCCCAACTGTGGATAAGCGGTGCAGATAATGGATGGATGAAACTTAAGCTAGTTTTTCTAAGGGGGGGTTACCATAGGTGCGGCCTCTTCTAAAGGTTTCTTCATTTTCCTCATGTTGAGATTTTTTAGATTTTCCCCTGCCCTCATGTAGAGTTTAGATTATTTATGTTTTTGCCTATACATCCCAATCATCTCAGCTTTTTTTGGTCTTCAGTCATTATACTACGTACATGCTTTACCCTGGACAGCCATGTCTAATCTTGTTGCATGCAATGTTTCACAATGTTGATAACAATGACTATAAAGACAATTCTAATTCTGATTCATATTAAGTCTTTTTAAAATACTGTATACGCCACTGTATTTAACATCGACTCAGAAGTCATATATTAATGATTAGACAGAGAAATTATTATGATTTGAAGTCTTAATGACTTGTGCTAATGATGATGGTTTAATGTTTTGCGCTTGGCTAAACAATACTATTTTTGGTTAAATTAAGATCTTGCTGAAGGGAAGTGCTTCATGTTTAGTGTGTTTCACATAAACTATTAAGAACCCAGCATAGCATTTTTCACATTTGGTAAAACGGGAAAAGGTCACTAGTATACAATGTTTACTTGCCCTGCAGTTTTCAGTCAAGGATATCGATGCTAGTGCTACCATAGCTAACGCCAAAGAAACAAGGTCACTGTGAAACTGTAGTCCCTTTCTAAAATATACGAATTGAATTAAATTGATTTCGTATCTTATCAATTGTTTGACTCACCAGCTTGCCCGCCATGACCACCAGCAGCAGCAGCAGAAAGCTGCCGACGAGTCTGAGTCAAAGAAGACCTGAACAGGGCTTGAGTCAATCGTCCCAGGATCGCCATCTTCGTTTGGTACGCTAAATTGCAGACCGGAATGACGTTTGGTCGCATAGTCACGTGAAAGGAAGTATATATTTACGACTAGCAATAAACATAAATAATTTTTATGTTGTCAATTTGATAATATGTTTAGTGTTATTGATGCAGTTCCTGTTGTTTTTTATTTCTAGATACAATTCAATTGAGGGTTATTTATAATTTGGATCCTTAGGTCAGTGTCTTTCAACCAGTGTGCCAGGGTACACTAGTGTTTCATTCATTAGACCTTGTCTAGTGTACTACAGGAAATTGGCCAATTTTCTCTTGAGGAAATAGATTCAATAACTTATTTCATTTGATGAGGCTGTTTAAGAATGGACTGGAAAAAAAAACAAAAAAAAAAAACAGAAAATGAATTCAAGTAAAAATTGCACATTATTATGCTGTCTCCCGTAGTCTGTACCCCGTGTTGTATGGTGCTAAGACTTGGAGCCTGAACACAGATTTGCGAAGAAAATTAAATGTTTTTGAGTGTTTGAGGAGTATGCTATGAGTGTAAAGTTTGGATAGATTGAGAAATAAAATTGTGAGAGAGAGAACTGGAGTAGTAGTGGAACTGAGCAAGCGTTTGGATAAGAGAGTGCTCGGTTGGTTTGGACACATGGAGAGGATGGATGAGGAGCGAATGTTGAAGAGGATCTACAGAGCAGAATTAACTGGAAGGAGACCAAGAGGAAGACCGCGATTGACGTGGATGGATGGTGTTATGAGTGCACTGAAACAAAGAGGTCTAAATATAATGGAAGCTCGAGCTCTTGTTGGTGATAGGAAAGAGTGGATAGGTATTGTAAAAGGATAGTGGGATGTTTAGACGTGTTCTAAGGGATGGGCAGGGCACCCATATGATGCAGCAGGGGTGAACCAGCTCTCGGGCCCTGCTGTTGAACAGAAAAGGGTGTTGTGTCACCCTGACCCCGAGTGACTCGGCAGCTTTCTTGTGCCCCGTTTCATTTGGAGGAACGAAAGCATGACCAACTTGGGTGCCGAGGTGCTTAACTTGTTTGGGTGTTTAGGCATTTGGGTTGTTCTCTAAATGATCCCCCCCAAAAAGGTCTATGTGTTTTTTGCTAATTTTTCCCTTTTTTATTTTCTTTGTTTTTGTGTATGTGTTTGTCTTGCTGTCGGTCACCCCTCTCGAGGGATAGGACCAGGGTAGATAGATAGATAGAAATCCCGTAGTTTAAAAGATAAAAAAATACAATACAATTAAAAATTGGCAAAATTAAGAACAGACATAGAATAGAAGAGTGTTTTAAGCCTAGATTTAAACAGGTTCACTGAGGTTGCAGATCAAATCTCAAGGGGCAGAGCATTCCACAGCACCGGGGCCCGAATGGAGAACGCTCTCAAGCTTGCGGCTCTCTTCTTGGCTCTTGGGATCACTAGATTAGAAAGACTTTATGAATGAATAAATGAATGAATGAATCAATATATAAACAAATCAGTCAGTTAGTCAATCATTCACAAAAGATAATATACATGATTTGAAAAACTGACTTACTGTAGTTTAGATTATAACTGATGTCATTGACCTTTAATTTTCTGAACACAAACAGTCCTGAGTATGGTTTCATGCAAAATAATTTATCAGAATTGACCCTTTGTGGCATAGAATGAAACAAATACAACCACATTGTGTTTTACAACCACAGTCAATCAGACAATGTATAACACGGCAAAAACTCACTGTAAGTAATTTGCAAAGTGCATCCACTGGCCTTTAAACTTCAGTTTAACAGCAATGATCTACTTTCTGTAAGGAACGTCCATATCAAACTCTTACTTGAAACATATATTAAGGTGGGGGCCCCATAATATCATCCCGCTGTCCGTAAATGGCCCCTGAGCTGCATGTTTAAGACCACTAGTGTAGAATAACAAAGATAATTTGTGTAAACAATTTTTTTACCAAATCAACAACAAAAAAGAATTATTTCAGCATCTTTCTTAGTCCTTTCCCAGTTGCAGTAAATTTACTGTTGCTTTTTATACGTGGCAGTATATTTGCAAAAAGAAAAAAGCGGTTCCCGTACAAAAATGTGTATATGATTAGAAAATAAATTACTGGATGGCTTGACTTTCTATTAGCTTGCTAATGCTATCACGATCACTTTCTATTGTTTGGACTGAATCAGAATAATTGGTCTCGTTATTGCATCTGCAGATGCTCAGCACAGTTATCCATTACAAACTAATTGTACTGATTGTCATAATATAATGTGAAAGTTCATCGATTTTTGAAAAAGATAATTCCTAATTTGTTAAGTTACGTGAGAAAGAACTTAAACACTGGATAAAAATAGTCAAGTCATGTTTATTTGTAAAGTTTTTAATCACAAGAATTCTGAAAGGGTTGTGCGTCAAAGTTTTAACTTAGAGTTAAGGAAGGTTTAACTTAAGAACTAAACGAGATTTAAATCTTTAACTTAAGAGTTAATTGACCGTTAAAGTATAAAGTTAAATTTAACACTTTAACTCAAGAGTTACCATGGTTTTAAAGCTTTAACTCGAGAGATAAATGAAATTTTAGCCTGTAGAGTTAATTAAGGGCACCTCAAATGACACACCACACCTTTAAATACTATTTAGTGGTAAAATCATTTCTCTTTAACTTTGCAATGTTTGGATTTCTTTTTTCAAAATCTTTCTTTACATTATATTATGAATCTTATCAAACATATTAGTACAGTATGTAGATGCATGGTGAAGCAATCCTCTTGCTTCGTAGCAGAGGGCGACAGTGAGACCAATGATTCTAATATAGCGCACACCTCAGCCCCAAACAATAGAGTGAGTCGTATGGTAAAATGGTAAATGGTGTTTATTTATATAGCGCCGAAGACCTCCCAAATCGCTTTACAATGTGCTTCACACTTACCCATTCATATATTTCTAAGTTTATACTTCTATGAAGACAGGTGTGTAACAGCTTCATCTACCTCCCCTGACTGCAAGTCACTGGTAGAAATACACCAACCCTAAACCTAACCCTACCCATTGAGTTTTACAATATTAATGCTTCCTTTAAAACAAACTGCAAAATTTACAAATAGCATAATACATATTTAATAAATTAATATATAAAGATCCCAGAGTTTTAAAGTCACCAACCCAGAATCGATACCAGTTAAGCTTATTTGAAGAGGAGGACCTTCATTGAGTTGGTGGTCAGAGTCCAACCAGGGAATACTGTACAATAGTACATTTAATGTTTGGCCAAGAGTGGAAAAAAACTTTCCTGTCATGGGTAAGTATAGATTTAGGACAAATATCTAAAGTTATTTTCGAAAAGAATATACCAACTCATGTGTAAATGATCCTTGTGTCTGTTTATTTGAAAATGGCTGAGTTCGTGATTTTAAGTGTTTACGATTTAGAAACGTCAATCTGTCAAGCACCCGTGAAGTATGATTATATTAATTATGATTTTGCAGTAGCGTAACTAGCATTTTGAGACTAATGTAAAGATGTTAATGGAAATGTACTTGATGGTGTTTTTCAAAGTGATGGAACCACGTTACAACCAGTTTGAGCAAACCTCTGAGAGATTTGAGCTGGCGGATCAGAATTTGTCGATGCAGAAAGGTAAAAAAAAAGTTTACAAGTCACATGATTGAACTATTTTAGGAGAAGTCTGTTCGTTCGCTAAATGTGCCATTTTTCAGTTTTAGGTATGAGGAGGATATTGGTATACATCCTCTATGGCATCCTTGTTGCTCTACTTATAATTCAGCTGATGGTAACTGGGATCAAATGTATGTTTTAAAATCACATCCAATAAGTAATATTCTGGCAGATTCCTGGAACAAAAAAATTATGGCTAATTTGTATTTGTTAAAAGCCTCACAGTTAAACACAAAAATCACTGAGGTCAAACTTCATCTTGAGAGACTGAGCCATCTAGACCTGGGTAAGAAAACTGAAGACCAGTAAGCAATGATTTAGAGGAATACAGTGACTTTTCTTTTTCTTTTTGTATTTGTCACTTTTACTTTGTAGGAGCAGAAGAAGATATACATTTAGAAAAACGTGTCCCAGTTAGAGGTAAACATTTACATCTCTCAATTATCTCTCTCTTTAAGTATTGTTTTCTGTCTGATTGTTGGGTTAAGGTCCCCACACTCTAAACACACTGGACCGAACCAATACTTAGGTTGATTTTACCCAGTTTCCTGTGTTACTTTGCAGGGGGGATCAGAAACTGTGTAATATTTTTTTTTTTTGACAAATGAATTCAGCAAAAACAATGATAAAAATTGATTTATTTTATACTAATCTGTGTGCGATATTTTGTTAAGTATAACCCAAACACGGGTTGTTTTGTGTAAAACAACCCTGGAAACTGGTCAAACGTTGGTCCAATTTTAGATCCAAGTATTTAAGAGAGCAGGAAGTTGAGATTTTTATGCCATTTAGAAATTTTGTGAAAAGCATCTTGTTACTGTGCCAAATGTACCAGTGTTTCTTAACCTTTTTTGAGACAAGGCAGACTCTGAAAAATCCCACGGCAAACCCTCCCTCAAAAATTATTAAAAATTAATTCACGCCACAAGTTTGAAGTTATTTTAAAGCATCAAAAATCATGTTCCCTAATTTGGCAGTATAACGTTTTTTTTTTAATTATTTGTGGTCACCATGGCTCATTCATTTCAACTAATAAAGTTACAGTAATTTTGTATTTTACTATCTTTTACATCTGCTTTTTATGTTTACCTATATTTTTTTCATTTTTTTACTGGGAAAATAACCAAAAAATACGTAAAATGATCAGCAATGATCTGCTGTGTTAATTTGTTTAAGTGAAATAAAAAAGTAATAATTAAAATCAAGAAAATTAGGTGCAAGATTTGTACTTTACATGATTTATTTTATTATTTTGCTGTGTAGTCTTAAACAGCTTCACTAGACAAAGGAAGTTATAAATATATTTACCCGTACTGTGTCGTGTGCAGAAAATGAGCCCATAAAACAAAAAAACAGCAATTTGCTGTCACCAATTGTTATGCATGAATGTTACAGTTACTTGGCTGATCACTGGAAAAAAACAAAAATAATGAACAATGGCATGCTTTTTGCAAAGATAAAATTTGGCAATTTCCAGTGGCACACTAGACAAGGTCGCAAGGCACATTTGTGTGCCCTGGCACACTGATTGAAAAACACTGGCCTAGGGATAAGTTTATTGTTTAGTAGACACTCAGAATAAGGTGAGAAGATATCAAGGGATTTTGAACTTGCAAGGAGAACAGGAGAGGACCCAAGCAAGAAATCATAACCTGTTCTAAAAGATATCTACTTTTTTTCATTATTAAATCGCTGAGATTTCAAAAGCAGGTCTGCCCAATAGGGTTTGGAAATCGAAGAGCCAATAGTGACAATAACGGTGCATAAGAGTCAAAACAATGGACAGCAGTAAAGTCCAAACAATAAACTGGCAGTTTATGTCATCTCCAATTTCAGGTGTCCAATATTCAAAACAGAATAAACTTATCACCTAGTCTCAATATTTGACATTATTACTCTGCATCTAACTAGGATCATGTAACGAGGGATGGGTATCTTTCCAAAGCAGCTGCTACTTGCTTTCCAGCAGCCGTGCCACTTGGAGCAAAGCTGAGCAACAGTGCCTTTCACATGCCTCACATCTGGTGGTCGTGGACGGTGCGGAGGAACTGGTAAAGTTTATTTCAAGATCAAACATTAAAGTATCATAACAACCTTGGTATTGTTTAGGACTATCTCTCAGCAATATCAGATATCAGTTATGAATATTGGATCGGACTAGTGGAACGAACACACGAAGGAGAGTGGAGTTGGGTCGATGGAACTGATTACCATACAACTCCGATGTAAGCATCTGTTGCTAAGTAGCAAAAGCCACTTAAAAACACAAGTACGTTCTTAGATGTTTTTCTTTCTGCGATTTTTCCAAGGTTCTGGGATGTCGATCAGCCCGACAATTGGGCCTTCCGGAGAAATGGCGAGGACTGCGGGCAGCTTCATGCTACCACTGTTCGTGTACAGCGGCGTTGGAACGATGCTGATTGCAACATTTCCTACAACTACATATGCGAAAAAACCGTATGAGTCGCATTGTATAGTGAGAGCTCGAAGAAGAGTGGATTCGTTTGTAGACCTTTCAAGCATTTTCATAAATTAAAACAAAAACATACTGTGTGTGTTTTGCAGTAGTGGGCCGTCAGGGTCTGCATGGCCGTCTCTGCTGGCCTAAAAAGATCATGTAAATTCTATTTTGTCTGTGAATACTTATAATAATAATAATTTGTGTATCAGCCTTCTTTCATTGCTTTTACCCTGGTTGCGGATGTTTGCTTTTCCGTTCTTATCCAAGCATTTGACCAATCACATTTCAGCCATTACTTGTTTTTAGGGTCAGATATCTACCCGGAAGCCTTCAATATAAGATCTGCAGGCCTTGAGGCCTAACATAAGCGTGAATGACACTGTCGGTTTCTCTAATGGGATTTTGAGTTGGCGAACCATCAGCCCCATTTACATAGACTAATACGCAGAAAACAAGGCGTACGCCATATGCAAGCAATGTTCGGTATTTATAAAAATACAACGGAGAATGTGCCGACTTTCATGGCAGCTGCGGCCTTGTAGTACGCACAAAATCTGGAGAAATGGGAAAATACAACCCCCAACGGAAAGCAACTGAAATCGATACGTTTGTGACCCAAAAAATCAAATAGAACTTTTTATATTACAAATACGAAGAATATATTTTTTTTTAAAAAGTAAGAGGCATACTCAACATTGACTATCCCGGTAGCACACATAAAACATATAAATAAATTATTCAATTATTAGTATTTAAAAGTTTTCATGATTACTGTGATCTTTTTATAAAAATCGGAATTATTTTGAAAATACAGACACAATGATGCACATTTCTGGAATCGTAAATCTGTTTACTTCCTGTTTGACCTATATCAGGCATGCACATGTGCAGATCAAACGAGGCATATCGAATGAAACATCACTTTACATGAATATTACTAAAATGTCATGGTCGTTGCACATGACAGTTGGTTTAGTACCCCACGATCAGGGTATTCCCCCACCTGTAGCTCTGTAAGAGATACGGCGGCGCAGTGGTTAGCGCGTGTGAGGCACAGTTCTGAGGTCTTGGGAACCTCCTGTGTGGGTTCAAATCCAGCTACCAGCCTACCTGTGCAGAGTTTGCATGTTCTCCCTGTGCTTGCGTGGGTTTCCTCCGGGGACTCCGGTTTCCTCCCACATTCCAAAGACATGCATTTCAGGTGGATTGGCCGGTCCAAATTGTCCCGAGGTGTGAATGAGCGAGCGAGTCGTCTGTCCCTGTGTGCCCTGCGATTGGCTGGCAACCAGTTCAGGGTGTCCCCTGCCCACTGCCCGATGATTGCTGGGATGGGCTCCAGCACCCCCGCGACCCTACTGAGGATAAGCGGTGCACCTGAGATGAGATGAAATATACATATTGATGTAAACCTGTATTTCTTTAAGTATTCATAACTTGCTTTTATTTTAAATTAAACAAAAGCTTTACCTAAAGAGAGCTGTCATAATCGCACCCATCTTGCTGCCACAGGTATCAAAAAAAAGAGAAGTAAAATGATACTTTTTGGTCAATTTGAGTCTCCATAGTTTGTATTGACCCTTATTATTTTTAAAACTTGTTTTTTTGTTTGATCGACACCATGTAGCAACTTGTAGTGGTCAACTAAAACACACTGTCCCTTTAACCAATCATTTCATCTACAGTGAATTGAGACTTAAAGTACAATTGAATAGAATGTAAATGGTAAATGGTCTGCACTTATATAGCGCTTTTCAAGTCAATAAATACTTCCCAAAGCGCTTTACAATGAGCTTCACACTTACTCATTCACACACACTCACACACCAATAGCGGCCGTGCAGCCATGCAAGGCGCCAACCTGCTTATTGGGGGCATTAGGGATTCAGTGTCTTGCCCAAGAACATGAAAAAAATTGAGCTTACGATCAGTATTGACCAAGAAAATCGGCAATATCAATACTGATTCAAGCATACTCTTAATCTGAATTTATTACAGGCACACTTAGCGTAAGTTTGAATATACCATAAACATAATTTATACATTAACGCTGACACAAACTAACAAAAACGTCCAAAAATGGCTAGTCATGCTATATACTGTACGTATTATGTGATACTATATACTTTTTATTTAATGTTAGATTCATAACTAGTCCAAAAAGTCTTCCATTGCAATAATTCTTGACATTTATGATAATCTTGAGTGAACAGAAACATTTTCAATACTCAACAGTTTATTAAATGGTGAATGGTCTGCATTTATATAGCCCTTTTCAAATCAATGAAGACCTCCCAAAGCGCTTTACAATGTGCTTCACACTTGTCCATTCACGCACACACTCACACACTAATAGCGGCCATGCAAGGCGCCGACCTGCTTATTGAGTTTTGGTTATTTACATAGCGCTTGTCAAACGGGGGCGCCGGTTCTTCCATTGCAAATACTGCTACAGTGGGTGCTCCGCGAGTTCTGCTGGGCTTTGGCGACATCCAGTTGACAAATGTAAAACCACAAGTCATTGATTGACATGATACCGGTAATTTTTCCCTTGTGCTTCTCTCAGCATCGTCGAGCGGGTGACATAAACTTGACTGTTGTGCACTACATAAATAGTGTCGTGATCAAGTACTACACTGTGTCCCTTTAAGCAAATACCGTGACAATCAAATCACCACGAGAACACAAAAGGAAGCGGGCAAAAAAGTGTGACATCGACAATGAGCCAACAAAGAGTGAACAAAAGCCAGCTTAGCTTGCTGCGTTCACGCACTGACGAGACAACGAGCGACACCTGGACAAGAAGACAGTAGCTGAAATTGATTGGATGACACGAAGAGCCGCAAAAACAAGCACAGGTGCGCATGATAAAACTTGATGAGATGATCCATGTCCTGGTAAGTACTTCTTAAAATCTGCAAGTTTTTTTACATTGATCAAATTAAAATCTTACGTGATTTAATTTGGAACAAAATTCAAAGCATGCGCCAATAATTCACATTTCTCGACTCTTTCGATTGAAGGGCACACGTGCCACAATCCTGCTTGATCCCTCAGTTGGCGGAAACAAAAACCCTCAAATGATTTCATTGTGTTCTGTGGGGTGCTGACCAATATGGGCTTCAGGATTCTTCCCATGATGCATTTGGGTCACACTGCTGTGAACTATAGGGACAAAATTGTTTGGACAGCTGTTCATTGAACCGACAGGAACACAAAGTGACCCAACTAGGAAAAAGATTTCAACATCTATGGAGGAGAATTAGAGCTAGTTAAGGAGACCAAGAAAACAATTGGCAGGGTTCTCATTCTTATCTCTTAATTATTGCTTTAAAGCCCCCATGTCTAATATTTGACCATTAGATGGCACTGTGTTGTCTGGTACGAGAGAAGGCTAGTAATACACAGCACAGCGTGGCAGCATGGTTCCGGTGTTATGCCTATAAATGCATTGCTGCCGAGTGTTGTATCCCCTAGCTAATATAACCACTTTTACCTCGTTGAATCTCACTTTAACATCGATTTTCGGGAATGTAATGGCGAACATATAACCAAAACTACTTCGTCCTGCATTTGTTGGGAATGTAATACAACTTAAACCATTCCGTCTTTGTATTTGTTGTGAATGTAATCAAACGGTAATGCACACCGTATACAAATCACTTTTGAGCAGGTAAGATGTTTATTTTGCCTTTTTCAATTCAAAACGCTCGTATTGAAACTGTTATGCACTCTACCATAAAGCTTATTTCAGCATAATAAGCTTTATGGTAGAGTGCATAACAGTTCTCAAAAGTGATTTATATACGGTGTGCATTAACGTTTGATTACATTCACGACAAATACAAAGACGGAATGGTTTAAGTTGTATTACATTCCAACAAATGCATGACGAAGTGGTTTTTGTTATATGTTCGCCATTACATTTCCGAAAAGTGAGATAAAACGAGGTAAAAGTGGTTAAATTAGCGAGGGGATGCAAATCTCGGCATAACACCGGACAAACATGGCGACGATCTTAGAGAGGATTCCACGGTGTGAAATAAATACATTTTTTCGACCTATGAGTCCTTATAAAAATTAATTTTGGTATGAACAGTCATGTATTTTTGCCTAGGATTTCAAACTAATGTTTTGGGGTTTTATTTTTAACAACTGAAAGTTTTTTAGCATCATTAGGAGGAACTAAATGTTACACGCCATCGCTTTAAAGTTAGGATTCTGAGATTAAAAACAGAATTCCGACCTTAAAATGTGAATTCTCAGAATTCTGACTTCATAGGTGTCCTTAAAAAAATTGAATGTTGATTTTTTTCTCTTATAAGTATGTGTTTACAATGCCCGAATGAGTTCAAAGAGTCCTCATGCTTTATACAACTGTTTTGCAGAACACATTAGGTAGTGGGGGCAGCACGGCGGGGCAGTGGTTAGCGCATGTGCGGCACAGTTCTGAGGTCATGAAATCGAACCTCCTGTGTGGAGTTTGCATGTTCTCCCCGTGCTTGCAAGGGTTTCCTCCGGGCACTCCGGTTTCCTCTCACATTCCAAAAGCATGCATGTTAGGTTAATTGGCCGGTCCAAATTGTCCCTAGGTGTGAATGAGCGAGCGAATTGTCTGTCCCTGTGTGCCCTGCGACTGGCTGGCAACTAGTTCAGGGTGTCCCCTGCCCACTGCCCAAAGATAACTGGGATGGGCTCCAGCACCCCTGTGACCCTACTGTGGATAAGCAGTGCAGATAATGAATGGATTAGGTAATGGAAAATGGGGGTGGGGGGAGTGACGTGTTGCTCGTCTCTGCAGTGTAGCAATCAAATAATTAAAGTAAATAAAATGCTTGTTCCAAGTTGAGTCCAAACATCAACCCAATCTCCCAAAAAGATTTTAAAAAAAGACTTTAATTGAGCGCATCTAAGAAATTGACTCACTTGCACAGATGAATGAGCTGACAGAGGCTGCAATGATGACACAAAGCAGGGATGGCTGCAGCAAGTGAAAAGTTCCCAATTCCATTCAGCTTTAAAGTCAGATTTAGGTCCAAATTCAAGATATTTCTTTAAGAATTGGGAGGTCAACTTCACAATCCTGGGATTAAAAATTTCCCTTTTATGGAATTCTGCCTGGTAAATCATAATCCTCACTTTAAGTTTAGAATTCTGAATTTTGATCTCATAATTCTAACTTTAAATTCAAAACTCTGGTTTATTTATATTTAATGAATTCTTACTTTGAACGTCTGAATTTTTACATTTAACTTAGTTTTTGACTTTAAAGTGAGAATTATCGATGTCAGATTTCAGTCAAAATTCTGAGATATTTTTTATAGTAATAATTCTGTGGTCAAATTCAGAATTTAGAGGTTAAAGGTTTCACTTTAATAGTAAAATGCTGACTTTAAAATCAGAAATATTAAATTTAAGTGATAATTCTCCCTTTGAGGAGTTAGTGTATTTTAGTTGTAAAAATAAACTTTAACAAAAAAAATGAATTTAGAATAGCAAAATATACCATATGAATGTGCATTTTACTTAAATACTCGTAAGTCGAGAAATTCGTATTGATTTTACCAATCGTGAGCCTAAACTAGAGAAAGCTGAAAACATGTTCTGAAATCTTGCTGCCACAGGTACCCAGACAAACAGAAACCTCACAAAAGGGGGGGGGGCAAAAAAAAAAAAAAATTAACAATAAGTGGTGCGGTTTGGTCACTTTCATATATGTATGTATGTCCATAGTTTGTATTTTTCCTTGTGCTTTTAGTAATAGTTTTTAATTGCGCCAATAAATACAGCGACATCTAATGGTCAAATAAGACACACCGTCTCTTTGAGGTAATCATTAAGAATTGTACCTATTTATTACATTCCGAAATCTGTTTTTCATGATTGTGGACATAAGGCTAAAAATTATTACTTTGAAAGTGAGAATTTTGACCTTTTTTCTCAGAGTTCTGACTTTAAAATGATAATACTGACTCCTAAATTAAGAATTCTAAGTCAGAACTCTCACTTAGTGTGTGAATTCTGAGAAAAGGGGTAGAATTCTCTTTTTGATCTGACCTTTAAATGAGAATTATTACTTTATTATTTTACAGCTTAAGTCATATTTAAGTCAAAAATTTGAGATATACGTGGGAATTCTGAGGTTGAATTCAGAATTCCGCAATTAAGGTATTAATTTTAATCTCATAATTCAGACTTTAACATGACTCAGATAGAGATTAAAGTGATATTTATCTCTGAATTATAAACTTTGTTCAATGAATTTGGACATTCGTCTAAAAAGTCAGAAGCTATACAAATAAACATGACTTGACTTGATTTCTTAAATTGCCCTTGTCCCTTTCCGTGACCCTCCTACATCCTTTTGCAGTATTGTGTACATTTATAAATCTTTGAAAATGTCCTCCTCCTCCCAAACCCACATATTATCAGGAATGTTAGCAGCATTGAGTTGGGAATCATGACATGTGTATGCTGTTTACACAGCTGTGCACCACGCAAATGGCATGATGTTCCGATGTAGAAACAAAGTAGTCCTTAAAAATGGAGATCTCTGTATTCTAAACATATGACAAAAGAACATACTATAACTCAATATCACATACTCTTAACGCTAAAAACAAATTAACAACAAAAAAATCTATGGCTGCTTAACTGTGAAGCGAGACTGTGTCATTGTTCATGAATAAACCGCTGCAACGATCGGATTCGATTTCTTTGGTAAATTAGCCACTTTTAAACCAGGACTTTTTTTTTAATATTCTGGAGACAAATGGTGTTTCCCGCATACAAATAGAGTGCGCGATAACATCTACCGCTTTTTATTGTCAAAAGGTAGGATGGATGGATCGTTTGCATGTCTGCTTTCATACCATCTATAGGCATTAAATTAACCAACAATTGTGCAAGTTCTTCTATGTGAAAAGATTAGAGAAGACTGTGAACATGGGTGAACCTCAACCATGACAGGCGAATTGTGGGAAAAAAAAACAAACAAAAAAAAATCACATTTTTTGATTTTCAAATAATTTATTTAAAGTTAGATTGAAAACAAGTAACGGTATTTGGTCACTTACAAACAAGCCAGTTTTCAGGATGTCAAAGAGGTCTAGAAAAGATCTGCTTGGAGGAATGGGCCAGTATACCAGCAACAGTAAGTAACGGGCTTGTGAAGAGTTACAGAAAACATTTGGCCTCTGTTATTGATGAACTTATTTTTCACTATGGTTTGCAAATACATTAATGAAAAAACAAACAATGTAATTTTCTGGGGGGTTTCCCCTTACATTGTCTCTCATGGTTGAGGTTTCCCCATGTTAACATTTTCAGGCCTCTGTAATATTTTCAAATGGGAGAACTTGCACATTTGGTGGTTGACGAAATATTTATTTTCCCCACTGTATATGTTACAATAGAGATTGACTTTCAAATTCTGGAGGGGACAACTTTTACGTGGAAATTGGACACCTGGTTGACAAAAACTATGCTTCTAGACAGAGCAAACAGTTTTGTTCTGCGCTGAACTCAAGATCAGAATTGTACTCAGAACTTTTAAATATTCAGAGAAAAAGATCCGACATTTGAATTTTTAATTATGTATGCTTAATGTCTAAATTTTTAAAATGTAACATGACTAATTTACTGAAAAAAAACATACATTTGGGGCAGCGGGTTTCATGATGTGTTTTGTACATGGAACTAGAGGCCTTCACTTAGAGATAGGAGACAGTGTGTATTATTTGACCACTATACAGGTATGTTGCTGTATTGTGTCTTACAACCAAAACTGAAGAATAGAAACTACCGAGACAAAGATATGATGGAGACGGATTGTATTTCGCACATAGAAATAAGAGTGTGCGTCAACATCTGCCGCTTTTTAAGGTTAGGATGTCTTTATTTTTATATACCCATCGATATATATTTTGTATTTTAGCGTATTTTTTTGTGAACAACCGATTCTTTTATTTAACACTCGGAGGCTCTATATGACACAAACGTGATGTAATTTCGGCACAGGGCTTCACATGAACAAAATTGTTATAAGTGCAATTCATGGGAAAATTTGAATTTAAACATCCAGGATTGCTTATGTAGCAAGCCAAAGTAAAAAAAAAGAAAAGAAAATCCACTCCTCCCCATGTACTCCTTCCCTTATCTTGAGCTCACCTCTCGGTCTATAAGTACAAGCTGTGATGGAGCTGCCTCTTTCTCTGCGGGCGAACATGAACCCGACGACTCCTCTGCTGCTGCTGCTTGTTACGGGTAAGACTCGCTCAAACACGGCACAATTTCTAAAAAGCTGAGCTGACGTTTCCCATGCTGTTTAGCTGGCATTTCTCACGTTTTTTCACTGCCGTGCCTTCAGCTTGCGCTGCCGTCAGTGCGGCCCGGCTGCCCAAAGCCTTGTGGCAGTTTGGCATCATGATCGAGTGCGCCCAGCCTGGAGTCAATCCGCTCAAGTACAACGATTACGGATGCTGGTGCGGATTTGGGGGCACGGGAAACCCAAAGGACGACCTGGACATGTGAGGGCCGCATTCGAATGATATCGAAGAAAAATACTAGTGTTGTGGATTTTAAATGGAATCACGCTGGTTTCAGGTGCTGTTACCACCACGACAAATGCTATGAAAACAGCAGAAAGATTCCTGGATGTGATGCCATTAGTGATCTTCCATATGTTCAGGTTTATGATTTCACCTGCTCAGATAACCAAGTCACCTGCACAGGTGAGTCTGTGACATGATAAAACAGTGGTCTGCTTATACCGTATTTATTAGTCTATAAAGGAATGCTTTTTCTCACCCAAAAACTCAGTTTGGGTGTGCTTCATACCAAGGTATCCCGGTAATCGACCAATGATTGATCAATCGACTAATATCGCTGCTCTGGAGTTGAACCCAGATCGCAACAGTGAGAACGCCCTATCCTATCAACTAGGCTACATGTGTTAAACTCATAGCCCGGGGGCAAAATGTGGCCTACCTCATCATTTTTTGTGGCCGGCAAGAACTTAAAATGGCTGAGTGTCTGAAAATGAATGGGTAGGTTTGACTAAAAATTACAGTTCCTACAATGCCAGTCGACGACAGTATCCGCAAACTATGTATGGCAATATGGCAGAATTGTGATATAATTCCAACAAGTGGAATTGAGAAACAAATATTCTGAAAAATATCCCAAAAGATTATGTTATGGTTTATAACATATTACAAGAAGATTTAGGAGGGCCCGCCTGGGGAAAAGCCTGATCCCCTCGCACATACCTTTTTAAAGAATAGGCCCCGCTGACCCGTTGAATCCGTCTGCCCTCATTGTCCCCCTGACATGTATCATTCTGCAGCATTTTGTGTGTGTGTGTGTGCGTAATGACTGTTGTTTACCCCCCAGTATAGTCAATGGAAGTGACCAATAAATTCAATCTAAATCTACATATGTCAAGCAACATTTTATTCAATACAACTGTATGGTTTCGGAATTAATAACTAACACATTGTTATTTTACATGAAGGAGTAGTTACATTTTTTGAGATACAATTCAATTTTATCAATAGTTCCATCTATAAGTGAGATCAGGCCCATTGAGGGCAGCCATTTTGCTGATGTGGCCCTTGGTGAAAATAAGTTTGACACCCCTGACTAGGTTATAGGAAAAGGCATCAGATTGGATCATCCTCACACTATTTTACTCACAGCGCCGTGTTGTAATGGAGCATCGTGGGAAAGAGTCCAGCCAAACAATGTTGTACAACGTGGCACCATGAGTACAAATACTCCAACTCAAATGGAATTATGTGTAGTACATAAATATAACTAGGGCTGCAACAACTAATTGATCAAATCTATTAAAATTGTTGGCAACTAATTAATCGATTCCTTGTATCATGGGATATATGAGCCACTACGTACGTCACATCAATGCAAATAATAGTGCACACAATTCCGTTGTCACGCTGAGATTGAAGTACCCATTTGGTCTGGCAGAGTGTACCAAGACCATTTTTTGTAAAAAAGTTGGCTTACAATTTTGAATAGCTTTTCTCGTTGAACATTGCATCTTAACAAACAAAATTGGCATGCGAGTTCCAACTTCCTGGTGCTGGTCTCTTTCGTCACAAAACAAAGTTAACAATTTTCACAAGAACAAAAACAGAAAAAAATGAGTAAATAAACTGAAGTAAAAAGAATAGAATAGAATATGCCTTTATTGTCATTGTTACAACATGGGATATTAACTATATCATTTTCACATTGGGAATGTTGATCATATCACATCATAGGATTCAACCAAATAAACGAAAAAAAAATATGTTGACAATATTTTGAAAAGTGGGTTTAATTTTTTTTATCTATTTTTGTGGATAAAAGAAAATTGCTACACATAAAATGAAATGTATTGCTCTTTCTTTTTTGTTTTGAATGATACGTCCAAATATAATATCATCTTTGGATAAGGTGGTAGGAAAAGAGTATCTTAAATATTTGCAGGTTGATGTTTGTTTATTGTAAAGTTAAGTGAATCCTAGATTTATTTGTTTGATATATATATATATATATATATATATATATATATATATATATTATAGAATATTCTGTGGTTTTATGCACTATTTTTCTATCTGTCCGAATCTACATTTTTTGAATAAAGAAGTGGAAATTAAAATGTCCTTCAAATTAAGATTGATCAATTAATCTAAAAAATAATCGACAAATTCATCGATTATCAAATTAATAGTTTGTTGCAGCCTTAAATGTTACTACCATAATAACATATTAGAAATAAGTTTAAAAAAATACATTTTACAAAATGAACTTTTGGTCTTAATTTTGGAATCCCTTTGAGCTGATGGTTGCCATTCTTGAACGACAAAATTCAAAGTAATGGCTGCTAGCTACAAGACCTCTAAACCAAAGTATAAAGAAAATGATACGTTTGAATACATTTAGAAAACTATAGTAAAATTAAGATTTTTTTTTTTTTCCCCCCTGGAAAAATTGTCAGCCTACTAAACTTTTGGTTGACGAGTGTCAAACGTGATGTTGAATTTGTATTCAAGGGAATCCTTTATATTAGAAAAAAGTAGTGATTGTGTAGTTTGTTTCAAAGCCTTTCATTTTGGGTTAAAGTTCTGATATGTTCTTTTTAGAGAAATTAAGAATTATTTTCTTAATAAATGAGAAAATGTTTCAAAATGAAGTATTGAGTTAGTATCCATCCATCCATTATCTACACCGCTTATCCTCAGTAGGGTGCTGGAGCCTATCCCAGCCACCTTCAGGCAGTGGGCAGGGGACACCCTGAACTGGTTGCCAGTCAGTCACAGGGCACACAGAGACAGACAACTCACTCTCTCATTCACACATAGGGACAATTTGAACAGGCCAATTAACCTGAAATGTATGTTTTTGGATTGTGGGGGTAAACCGGAGTGCCCGGAGGAAACCCACCAATAGGGAGAACATGCAAACTCCACACAGGAAGGTTTGCCCCTTTGACCTCAGAACTCTGCCGCACATGCGCAACCCACTGCGCTGCCGTGCTGCCCTTAAGTTTGCAGATTTTGTCAATTGCAAAACAGCAATATTTTCAGACACGCAAGAAATGTGTGGTCTTACTAACCCCCCCGCCAACATTAATCCGTTCGGTGTATCCCTAATTTTGTAATTCTTCGAATTCAATGCCTTTATGTTTCTTTTATGTGTTTGCAGCAACGAATAATGAATGTGAGGCGGCTGTTTGCGAGTGTGATCGTGTGGCGGCTCATTGCTTTGAGAAGGCCCACTTCAACCCTGAAAACAAGAACTTGGATCCCAAAGTCCATTGTGTCAACTAAGCAACAGAACAAATAAAGAGATAACTTTTCACCACACAGTTCTTCTCAAAATACATATTTATAGTTTGCATACACAACATGAGCATTTTGGAATCATTGAAGTATAGTTTTCTATTTAAAAAAAAAAGACACGGTAACTTTACAGCTTTGGTCTGAAACACAAAAGTTATTGTATAGTGTACAAGAGATGTAAAAATGATTTAAAATGCCAAGAGACAAAAATATTACGACACATTTACTAGTCACAATGAGGCCTTGTGATGAAAAGTCAAAATATGAATTTAAAACGGCATCAAAAGGAATGGGCATTTTTTTTGAGTTCATGCAACCATAACTATAATCTCAAACTATACAGGTTTGTACAAAAGTGTGGTCACGTACTTCTTCTTGTATCTGTGTGTTGCACTTAGAACCATTACGCCATCCTATGGAAAAAACATTTAGTTAAATCAACAGCTGTCGGGCATTAAGTCAATACAAACTTTTTGTGTGGTCAATGCAAAACCAAGAGCTTAAACATGACAATCAGATTAATATGTTTGCGGGATGTGGGAAAATCTCTCATTTTTATTAATCTCAGCCATTTTGAAAATCACAGCTGCTCAATGTCGAATAAATGGCCAAAAAACTTAGGTAGAAAGTGAGCCGTCTTGAATGGCTAACAACAGAATGTTCGTAAAAAGGTGACCAGTGTTGGGACTAACGCGTTAAAAAGGAACGCATTGTGAACAACATTTTGTAACTTTACTGCTGTTACTACATGGTGCATTACATCATTATTCCGCTACTCATTAAATGCAGATAATGAAATTCATAATCCTCTGACTGCTGATCTCCTGAGTCACTCACAATGCTCCTTATAAACCAACGTTCTCAGCAGCGTGGGCATGTTTATATTTACCTACAATAAAAAAACCTAATACAGTTATGGTGGCGCCGTCTCAAGCACAGAGTACGAGAACGTTCAATTTCTCCTCATGGAGATATTCTCTCTGCAGTCTATGCTTGCCTTTAAGCCTAATTTACAACTCCAAAATCCAAAACTCAAATCATGGGTCAGTTTATATGTGCATATTTGGTTGAGTGTCACCAGTAGCGAATGGTAGGCAGCACGTAGAAGGGGGCGTAGCTTTTACAGGAACAATGAAATCCATGGGGCAAATGAATGGATAGAATCTACAGTAAAAGTGTACTGAGTTTTTTTATTTTGTAATATTTTTGCAACACATCATGCCTGGAAAAATAGAAAACATATTGAACAGTACCTGGAAAGCGAGGAGACAATATTGATATGGAGTGTCTCTGGAGTGTTAGTTTGCAAGCTCACAAGATTACACAAGAAATGAAAGGTTCACTGCTTCCTTATGTTGGTGTACACGTTTTAATCTATTTTTTATTGTTTTTCTATTTTAAAGCAGTTATAAGGGGCGGCAGTAGCTCAGGAGGTAGAGCGCTCGTCTTGGGATCAAGGGATCCCAGTTCGAATCCCGGCTCGTCCGTGTTACATGTCGAAGTGTCCTTGGGTAAGACACTGAACCCCTAATACCCCCAATAAGCAGGTTAGCGCCTTACATGGCTGCAAGGCCGCTATTGGGAAATGTGGAGCACATTGTAAAGCGCTTTGAGAAGTCATTGACTTGAAAAGCGCTATATAAAATCCAGATCATTTCATTTCATTTTAAAAGGGGTTGGCTTTTTCGCGAAAATATCCGCTCATTCGTAGATAGTTACTTTCAGAGTATCGCACCCTACTTTTTGGTGTCAGTAATTTTAGGGGTAACTAAATTTCTTTAAACAAAAAAACTGTAACTAATGACTTTTTTCAGATGCCCGACAATGCTTATTACATTGTTTTTGTATTTAATCTTGTGAGATTGTGCAGTAGCTAATATTTTTATGGAGCACATGATTTTTATATGTATTATATTGGAATGCATATAAAGCAACAATAAATTGGCGGAAGTTCGTGTTACCTTGATGGAGAGGGCGTAAAGGTGATTGAGCATCACGTGGTTGGGCTCGGGAAGCAGAGTCGGGTCACACTGGGGGAGGCCATAAAAAGATCAGTTGAACTTGTTGAAATAAACATTTGACTTGACAATCGGCACAACATACGGAAATGCCGGTGTCTTTGTTGAGCAGCACTTGGAGCAAGTGTGGTGGTAAGATAGGAGGATGTTTGAGCTTGTCTTCGGACTTGACGATGTACGCGTCCTGCTGGTAGGGACCAGGAGGGGAACTGGACAAGTCTGATTGCAAAAAATACATTTATCAGGACATTAGGAGATACAGTACCTTGCAACAGTATTGACCCTCAAGAACTTTTTGACAACTCAAAATATTTTCTAAGAATCAAAAACATGTGAAAGACGTTTGTTAAGAGAAATTTATTAAAGGTTTAATATTGCACTAACAAATAACAAAAAACGAAAAGTAGGTGTTGCAAAACCATTGGCCTCTTTTGAGTTGAGTTAATACTCAGTACAACCTGTTTTTGCTGTGATCACAGCCATACGTGTTTTTGGGTGTGTCTCTATAAGTTTTGCACATCTTAAAACAAATATTTGCCCATTCTTTCTCAAAACAGCTTAAGTTCCTTAAGGTTAGATGTTCATCCTTTGTGCACTGTATTTTTAGATCATTCCACAAATGCTTTTTAGAATTTAGGTCTGGACTTTGGCTCGGCCGTCGGCTTGGAGAGGGATGGGCGCAACAAGGCTGCACTTGCCAAAGACACACCACAGAAAATGGAGCCCTACAACCCTAGTGGAGTATAGATGTTGAACTAACACCTTTATATCGTTAGTTTTAAACCACCCCGTTGTAGATTTTGCTTTATGTTTAGGGTCATTGTCCTGCCGGAAGGTGAACCTGTGCCACAGTCACGGGTCTCTTGCAGATTCCAGCAGATTTCCTAGCTGCTAACGTAATTGCCCTTTATATGTCTCCATCCATCTTCCCATCAACTCTAACAATCTTCCCAGTCCTCACTGAAGAAAAGCAACTCCAGAGCATAGTGCTGTCACCACAATGTTTGACAGTGGGGATGGTCTTTTCAGGGTGATGTGCAGTGCTTTTCTTATGTCAAACGTAACGCTTTGCATTCAGCCCAAAATGTTCAATTTTGGTCTCATCTGACCTTGTTCCACATCTTATTTGTGTGTCCTATGTGGCTTTATGCAAACACCAAACATGCCTTATCATGGCATTCTTTCAGAAAGGGTTTTCTTCCTGTCCACTCTTCCATAAAGGGGAGATTTATGCTGAGTATGAGTAATAATTGTCTTGTGCACAGATTGTGCAGGTCATCCAATGTGGTGCACTTATTGTTGCTTCTCTGATTAGTTTTCTTCTTATTTGGGTCAAAAGTTTAGAGGACCGCCCCGGTCATGTTAGGATTGCAGCGGTTTTATGCGCTCTCCATTTTGAAATTATTGCTTGCACTGTGCTCCAGGCGCTGCTAAGCTCGCTGTACATCAAACAAAAGCCAAAATAATTCATTAGTACCTGAAATGTCAGCAGATTCTTCAGAGTCAATTCGGAGGGCGTCAAAGACCTCAAAGTCGGTCGTCTTCACCTGGATGAGGTTGTTTACGGTTCCAGTTTTGGTTGTGACCACGGCCTGTGAAAACACACAGACAGACGCACAGACATGACTTCAAAATAAAATCCGACCTTTCAAACTATTCTTTAGTGCAGGAGTGGGCAAACTATGCCACGTGAGTGACAAACAGCCATCAGGCAGATTAATCCGGCTCACCAAACAAAAGTAGAAAAATGTAACAATAATACATGGTAAACAGGTACTACAACAACTAAAAAATATTATTTTGGTGCCGCACTTGTCCCATGTGTGCCTTAATGTTCCATTGCCCCATAAATTGTTTTATGAACCATATTTCTGTATTTGCTATTTCCATGTCATCTTTAAATTTTATTTACCAAAATTCTTTATAAAAAATTGTCATCTGGGCGCTGCTCTTGTCCCCTGAGTCCCTTTATAGGAGTTATTTTTTTCCCTCCTGGTCCAGCCCCTCTGCTAACAATTTTTTAACCCCGTGCAGCTCGTCACTCAAAAGGTTTGCTCACCCCTGGTCATGTGTCTTTTTTCCTTGTAAAACTCCAGTATGTAATACTTGAACACAATATGGCACTGTAGTCTAATCCGTATGAAAAACAGTGCCACAGCAAGCGGAAAGACGGCAGATAAACATGGCACAAACTTAGGTAGGGATTCCTATGTGTAAAAGAAATACACATTTCTCAACCTATGATTTTTTTTTTTATAAAAATAAACACTGGTATGATGGTTTAAGTATTTTTTGCCTTGGAAACATGTTAGCCTGAAGACGGATGGGCGCCAACAGGCTTTACTTGCACAAGACACCAAAGGAAATGGTGCCACTACGACCGTAGTGGTTAAAGAATCCGACTACAGTATTCAAATCAAGGTTGATTTTTTTTACTAAATGGAAGATTTTTTTGTACCATTATGACGCACTATATATTACACACTGTCTCTTAAAATAGGGACATTTGAGAGCACAAATAAAAGTATGAGTTTTATTATTTCATCAATGCCAAGAAAATATACCATTAGTAATTAGAAGAGTAAAAATTTCAGCCAAAAACAATTACATGAAATATTAAGGAAATACTATTTTATATGACAATTTTTTACATTGAATACATTTGAATTCGAAACCCATTATTTATGAAACGGACTCAATTGTATGCTTGTTTTTCTGCTGGGGTTGCATTTAAAAAAAGAACTGGAGATAGGTGGGATCTGTGAAATAATAACCTTGTTTTTGTTTTTAAACAATTATTACACGCTAGAATCCAGCAAGCCTGTGAAACAGGAACCACATAGCAAGGAATTACTGCAATCTGTCTATAAGAAATTATAAGAAAAATATCATTTGATAATCAATTATTTTGTGTCCTGGAGTGTTTTTTTTTATTTTACTGTTCACTAAATGTATCATGGTTACAAAAGACCAGAGCTATTGCACTTTAAGACCAGCCAGAACATATCTAGTAAATTGAATTTTTTTGTCATGACGTGCAACTTAAAGTACAAAAATATACTAAATTATTGCTGAGTTACTACTTCCATATAATCTATTTTGGAACTTAAATAATTTTTACGTTTTACTGCACCTGATATAAATAAGTATTCGTTTTCCACAATATAGGCAGATTAATTGATATAATAATAATAATAATAATTTCCTTTGTATTGTCATTCTTTGTAACAATGTACACAGAACGAAATGTCGATACACCTGACCCGTTGTAGCGAGTCGATGCAGCCGCAGCCAACAGAGGGCGCCGCCATTATACCAATTAGGTATGTCTCGGCCGAGGCGCGAACCAGCGACCATAAGTTGCGTTGGTTAAACTGAGGAGACTCAACGTAACCAGAAAGCACCATTTACCTTTTACAAGGCTTTTGGTTATTTAGGGTAACCTTAGCCAAAATATGGCGTACAATTATGTAAGCTTCCCCCAGGTGAGGCTAATGTGATGTACAGTATTGGGAATAGCGCAATTATAAATAACGGTTTTATGTAACGACGTTATTTTTTTCAGTAACGGGGTAACCAAAATAATTCTTTTTTCCGCCGTTGCCGTTACTGACGGTCGAAAGCTGTGTGTTAAGATTTTATGTATTTACATACATTTTGTGTGTTTACGTTTATTTTTGTCTGTGCTTATGTACATGCTGATTTTTTTGGGTTTATTTTTGTTGCGCTTCAAGTGTAAGATAAATCTTTTGGTGGTGAGGTGCAATCTATATTACAAGGACATAATAACAACATGGTAATAACATGACAAATGCATATCAAACTGGGTGCCCTTTGCACTAATAAGTTGCAAAGCGTAACTCTCAGTTTGAGAAAGGTTTAAGACACCTGCTTTAAAGGGAGCAGCTTTAAGTACTAAAAAATGGTAACAAATACCTTAAAAAAACAAAACCTAATTTCTTACCCCTGTTGGATCCAAAGTCCATTGTCCGTCCACGCAAAACTTGTACTGGTGTTCTCCTTCAGGCAAGTCCATGATTGCAACGAAGTTGTTCTTACTGAGTGAGAGGGATGCACACGTCTTCAAACTATTGCCAACTTAAAAAGAAGCTGCCAGGTTCAAACATTACCTTTTATTGAGGGGGATTTTAGTGGCCCAGTTGTTAAAGGAGCCAGACACAAAGACCTCTTTAGCGTTTCCTGCCCAGCGGAACACAGTCGGCCTGGCTAGGGTTGGACATTTGCTATCGCTCTCCAAGTCCTGCTGCCAGGCCAGAAACTCCTGTTCCTCCTGTGGTACCTGCTCCTCAAATGTGTTCATTTTAAGAAGACGTAAATGATTCTACTTCAATTTTAGACTTAGCATTTGTATTTAATTAGCATTTGCATTGATATAACACCAGTGTTCGGACTAACCGCGTTACAAAGGAACGTGTTACTGGAAACCAATTACTTATTGCGAAAACAAGTACAGTAATACGTTATCAATAACATTTTGTAACTGTACTGTAGTTCATTTTAAGTGCGTTACTACAATACTCACAGTACTACAATAGTGCTAAAGAATGACAATTATTGTACAGTACATTATATAATTAAATAATGCGCAAGTCAAAAAACAAATACACATTAATAAAATAAAAATAAAAAACTTTGAGGTGGGTTGCGTAGTGTTAGGTGTCCCTAAAAAGCTGAAAGTTAAATATTTTCTCTATTAAGTATGCGTTAACAATGCTAAGTCCAAAGAGTCCTTATGCATTTTTTTCTCATTGTGCCTATCTGCTTTTATCTTACTTCAGGCTTGTTTGGGGTAGAACAACCACCCAAAAAGATGAACCAAAAAAGAGTTTATTCAAGCACGTTTAAGAAATGTACGCAAATCAGGTGTTACTCCTGGTTTGAAGTCATATTTGCATCTTTAGGTTTTCAAATGCCGCACTGGTTCAAACATCAAAATTAACACAAAATTAATTTGAATATAGATACAAAAATACACTAAACGCAAAGTCCTTTACCGGCACAGAGTACAAAGAGGCTGAATTTCTCATGATGGAGATATTCTCTCTACCTTACCTAGCCAAATTTACAACTATTAAATTAAATGCGGAAATCAGGGGGTCAGCGTATATGTGCATCCTTGTTGTGTGTCACCAGTAGCGAATGGTAGGCAGCACGTTGAAAGGTGGGTGTGGCTTATACAGGAACAACAAACGAACAGGAAAACAATGGAGTAAACGTGGGCCCAGAATTGACGGGAAAAGTGTGCCGAATTTTGATCTTTTCACTTGTTAAATGCTTAGAGAAAAAAAAGAAAAGTCTTGGACAGTACCCAGAAATGGGGAAAGAACTCTTCAAGTGGTCTGAGGCCAATAAGAATATATTCCTTTAGTGTCTCGGCTAAGTGTTCGTTTGCAAGCTCTCAAGATTGAAAAAGCAAATAAATAAGAAGGCTCCACAGCTTCCACAGGTTGGTGTACACATTTTGTTCCATTGCTTTTATTATGTGGCTATTTTAAAGCAGTTTTAGGGGGTCGGCTTCACAGTGAGTATAAACGGTAATTTATAACTAGATAGTTCCTTCAGAGTAATGCGCTGCATTTTGATGTCAGCATTCTAACTAGTAACTGTAACTACTTAATGTTTTTCTGTTATGCTCCAAACACTGTATAACACAGACAAACACTAGTTACCTTTGCATCTTCTCTCTGGAAAATGTCTGCATCCTCAGTACTGTCAATGAGGATGTTTTGACGTGGCTCCTTCCCTCTTTCACTCTGACTCCCGCTGGCTCGGTCACTGCTGCTGTTGCCCATTCTCACAACATTTAACACTGCAGAAACACAAACACCAGTGACGTGCAGTCAGGGGAGGCAGGTGAGAATGTGCCTCACCTGTCATCATGGAAATACAAAATTCAAAATATGTTAAAGGGTAATATTCTTTTCAGTGATAAAGTTCTTTCTCATTTAACGTTACAATTTGGTATTTTCTTTTTCATAGTTCCTGAATTTTCATGTTATATTATGAATATTATTAATACAATACAATATGTAACCTCTTACTGTGCTAAGTGTTTGCAGATTCAGAATGAGGCACGCGCTAAGCTTGCTAAGCGTGCCTCATGGCAGAGGGGGATACTTACACCCAGTATTCGGATTTAGCGCACATGCAATTGCAATTACTATGACTCACAAAATTAATTTGCACAGCACTGATCCACGTTAAACATAACAAGCAGTACATCCAGCAACAGCTTATATCAGGCTTCATTATTTAAAACAATAGACAGAATATAAGTTATCAATATCCATGAAACAGATGTAAAACCAGGGTGGGTCGGCAGAAGCCCTTTGTTAGGCAGTCCAGGCCCCCTATGTCCCGCTCATAGTGACGGAGCTGAATCAGTAAACTAACAGCAAAAATTAGCCATCCTGTGATCTATGACTGTTTTCATTCAAAAGAAGCAGTATGTAACATATTACTCTGCCATATATCTACATATGCAGAGTGAGGCACTAAATTCTCTTGTCTCATGGCAGAGGGCGATGGCGAGAACAAGGATTCTGATTTGGTGCACACTTCAGCCCCAAACAATAGAATTAGTAATAGCATTAGCAAGCTAAGAGCAAGTAAAACCATCCAGTAGTTTATTTCCCGTTGCATGGACCTTTCTCTCACAATGGAGGATTACCTTTCTTTGTATACTTTTACTCAAAAGGTGCAGTAGGTGCATAGACTTCATGGTTAAGGTAAGACAATACAAAGTTTTTTTTCCACGCTACAGTTTATGTATTGCTTTCTTACTCTGCCAATCAAATGATGAAAATGTAGGTGTATGCATTTGTAAATCTGACTGTGTCTCACCTGTCACCTCACTGCACAAAAGCATACATAATTTCAAGATGTGCACTTTCAAAATCCCATATATTCCTAAATAAACATAATAATCATTTGTTTTGAGTGGTGTGTCGTGAGTTTATTTTCCTTCTTTTTATCCTGCTAAAATAATTTTACACATTCACATAAACAAGTCTTCTGTGCACACGAGGGAATTGATAGCTTGACCACTAAGCGCTAAAGACGGTCCTAACGATGCAACAACAAAAGTTAACTTTGTGTGCTTTTCTAGATGCTGTTAATTACCTTAAAATTTTAGATGATATTTGAATATTGGCCGACTTGGGACAATGATTTCATGCAATTTTTTTCAGGAATGATAGAAAGGAAGTCTTGTTTTGTTCGCTTTGTTTCCGTCTTTGAACTGCAATTCTCCAGTTTTGATTCCGAAGCGTCCCGCGTGAATCCTCAGTAACCTTCAAAACAGTTTCAACCCCGTTGTTAACTTTTCTTCTATTTCGATTATTTCTTTTAGAAATGACCTGTGATCGCCGCTGTGTTTGTGTGTCGAATGAAAAACACACCTCTTCCGCCCCGGTTTGACTTTAACCTGTTCTATGCCGAGGATGTTTTTATTTTACTGTATTTATGTATTTTTATTTTTATTTCTAACTATTTCAAACACAGACATGACCAAATAATTAAATGAAAAAAATAAAAATTAATTGTAGTAAAACTAGAAAACCTAATATCGATTTGAACAGTTTCTAAATTTGGTTGTCACTGTAGAAACATTGTACCCGGACGTTTTGGAGTTGTATTTGGCTTACTATTTTAAATGCAAAATGTAAAGTTTTTTTTTTACATTGTAATGTGAACTAATTGGTATTTGTGTTTATAAAGTTATTGAAATTCTAACACGAATTTACCGGAAGTTCCAGCTTGATTTGGATGTTGTTGCTCTTTTTGACCTGTCAACATAATTCATTTTACAAATAATCTACTTTTTAATTATTCACATGTTTTATTGTCAGTTGAGGTGACTCTACATTACGATGTGGTAAAAATGATGTCTTCATGGGATTCGACACAGTCGTAGTTGACTTCGTTGAGGACTTATGCAGGTATAGTGTAATTTGAGAATCCAGATATGTCAGCATGTGAACGGCTTTTATCGCAGCAAGGCTTTAGGGCTAGGACCTTACCTTGGCCTTTTGGCTGAGAGTAAGTGTCCCAGCTCCTAGGCTTTGTAGCGTATTATGAACTGACCGATAACGGATAATGGATAATGAATAACGAGGATAGAACAATAACCCTTAAAAACCCCAAACCCCCGTACTGAAGCTATTACCTCATTATTTTTGTAGTTCTAACACCAAGGTAATACATCTTAGTATACTGCTATTATATTAAATTACTTACAAACATGGCGCCGACTTAAGTGAGGATTCCACGGTGTAAAAGAAATTGATATTTCTCGACCTACTATTTTTTATAAAAATTAACATTTTGTATAATAGTTTATATATTTTTGCCTTGTATTCTAAATCAACTGGGTTTTTTGTACCACTATGGGGCATTAGATATTACGGTATTACAATAACGGAAATATCACAACGAAAAGGTGAAGAAAAATACAGTACCCTTGTGTCCACAGCTTCTGTCGAATGGACATTTTGAGCCTTAAATCGAATAAAAACATGCCAGAAATACGAAAGGACAGGCTCCATTTTCAGCATTAGCTTCAATGGCAATAGAGAGGAACTTCTTGATGGAACAGAAACGCACGGATAATCAGAATGATAGAGTAATTGAAATCTCCTTAAGGAAAGAACGGTGGATGGATTTTATGCACAAATAAAAATGATTTTAGGTGAGTAAAATTTGGCCATAGTCGTAAATAATATTGCAATTTTACTAGGTGATTACTGTTGCTTTTTATGTGTCATAGCTGTAGCTACAGTAAATGTTTTATAGCCATAAAATAGTTTAATATTTTGTGTATTGGATTTATTCAAACGTAGCACTACTGAAGGTTTAGATGTGAAATGCACAGCTTGCCACTGGTTTTAAAACAGTCCTATGCGTTCTCATCTCCTTTATTGCTTGTGTAATTTTTCTCAGCGTACTCTAATTTTTCCCACGTAGCAAATTTATCTTTGGTAGGAATTAACATTGGGTGTTATAGTTTAATTATTCATAGAATATTCATCTTCAGAGTTTTTATTAAAAAGCGTTAATTGTTATAGCCATAGCTTGGATTCAAAGTTGCAGTCTAAGTAGGGGACTTGTCTTTTAGATAAACTGTTTGTGTTCCCACGACTATCAGTTATTACCACTATAATCTTGAAAATGCTGTGTCATCACTCTTGCACTTTCACTAAGTATGACAATATCATCTTTGTTTGTTTTTATTTTTATCAAAACCATTGAAGATACAGTAATCCTTATCCCATTGATGGAATGCAATGTGTTTATTCTTTACGGAGTTGGATGCAAGATGCCACAATTTAGGTATTGCTTTCACTGCGTATCATTATAAATCCATGGAGTATCATCTTACAGTAATGGTCAGCTGCAGGTTATTACCTGTTTTTTTTTTCAGCAGTTTATGTTCTGATCAGAGGGGGGTAGAGGAGCCAAATATTTTACCCAGGTAAATGTACTGTTACTTCAGAATAATATGACTCAAGTACAATTAGAAAGTAGCTATCCAAATAATTAATTGAGTAAAAGTAAAAAAGTTCTTGGTGAAAAAATATCAAGTACTGTGTGACTTATTTCATTCAATCAGATCATCAAATCATCTAAGTCCATCCAATCAACAGTAAATATCAAGTATATATACACACACACACACACACACATGTATATATATATATACTGGACTGTCTCAGAAAATTAGAATATTGTGATAAAGTTCTTTATTTTCTGTAATGCAATTAAAAAAACAAAAATGTCATACATTCTGGATTCATTACACATCAACTGAACTATTTCAAGCCTTTTATTATTTTAATATTGCTGAATTTGGCTTACAGCTTAAGAAAACTCAAAAATCCTATCTCAAAATATTAGAATATCATGAAAAAGTATACAAGTAGGCTATTCAACTAATCACCAGAATCATCTAATTAACTCGAAACACCTTGCGAGGGTTTCCTGAGCCTTAAAAACACTCAGCTTGGTTCAGTAAACTAAATCACTGCTGATCTGACTGCTGTCCAGAGGACCATCATTGATACCCTCCATCAGGAGGGTAAGACACAAAAAGAAATTTCTCAAAGAGCAGGCTGTTCACAGAGTGCAGTTTCAAAGCATATCCACAAAAAGTCTGTTGGAAGGGAAAAATGTGGCCGGAAACGCTGCACAACCAAGAGAGATGACCGCAGCCTTAACAAAATTGTGAAGAAGAGCCGCTTCCAGAATTTGAGGGAGCTTCAAAGACAGTGGGCTGAAGCTGGAGTCCAGGTATCAAAAGCCACAGTTCACAGACGTGTCCGGGAAATGGGCTACAATAGCCGTATTCCCATGGTCAAGCCACTTCTGAACTCAAGACAACGGAAGAAGCGTCTGACTTGGGCTTTCGAGAAGAAGCACTGGACAGTTGCAGAGTGGTCCAAAGTCCTCTTTTCAGACGAAAGCAAGTTTTGCATTTCATTTGGAAGTCAAGGCGCCAGAGTCTGGAGAAAGGCTGGAGAAGAGCAAAATCCAAGTTGCTTGAAATCCAGTGTGAAGTTCCCACAGTCAGCAATGGTTTGGGGAGCCATGTCAGCTGCTGGTGTTGGTCCACTGTGTTTCATCAAGTCCAGAGTAAATGCAACTGTGTACCAAGAGATTTTAGAGCACTACATGCTTCCATCTGCTGAAAAGCTTTATGGAGATGAGTATTTCATTTTCCAGCATGATCTGGCACCTGCCCACAGTGCCAAAACCACCAGTAACTGGTGCACTGACCATGGCATCACTGTCCTTGATTGGCCTGCTAATTCCCCTGACCTGAACCCCATCGAGAATTTGTGGGGTATAGTTAAGAAGAAGATGAAAGACACCAGACCTACAAATGCAAATGAGCTGAAGGCCGCTATCGAAGCATCCTGGGCATCAATAACACCTCAGCAATGCCACAGGCTGATTGCCTCCATGCCACGCCGGATTGATGCAGTAATCCGTGCAAAAGGATTCCCAACCAAGTACTGAGTGCATCAATGGACATTTTCAAATGTTTGATTTAGTTTTGCTGTTATAAAATTATTTTTTTTACTTGGTCTGAGGAAGTATTCTAATATTTTGAGATAGGATTTTTGAGTTTTTTTCAGCTGTAAGCCAAAATCAGCAATATTCAAATAATAAAAGGCTTGAAATAGTTCAGTTGATGTGTAATGAATCCAGAATGTATGACATTTTTGTTTTTTTAATTGCATTACAGAAAATAAAGAACTTTATCACAATATTCTAATTTTCTGAGACAGTCCAGTATATATCTCATCTCATCTCATCAGCCGTACCGCTTATCCTCATTAGGGTCGCGGGGGGGCTTGGAGCCCATCCCAGCCATCTCCGAGCAGTGGGCAGGGGACACCCTGAACTGGTTGCCAGCCAATCGCAGGGCACACAGGGACAGACAATTCATTCGCTCATTCACACCTAGGGACAATTTGGACCGGCCAATTCACCTGAAATGCATGTTTTTGGAACGTGGGAGGAAACCGGAGTGCCTGGAGGAAACCCATGCAAGCACGGGGAGAACATACAAACTCCGCACAGGAAGTCTGGAGCTGGATTTGAACCCACGACGGGTTCCCATGACATGAACTGTGCCGCACAAGCGCTAGCCAATTAACCTAACATTCATGTTTTTGGAATGTGGGAGGAAACCAGAGTGCCCGGAGGAAACTCACACAAGCACGGGGAGAACATGCAAACTCCATAGAGGAGGTTCGATCTCATGACCTCAGAACTGTGCCACACATGCGCTAAGTGGGAAAAGAAGCAAAAAAAAACACACACAAAAAAAAAATGTTTTTGACCATGGCCAACCCAAATGCCCAAACACCCAAACAAGTTAAGCACCTCGGCACCTAAGTTGGTCATGCTTTCGTCCCTCCAGATGAAACAGGACACAAGAAAGCGGCCATGTCACTCGGGTCAGCGTGACACAACACACTCTTCTGTTCAAGAGCAGGGCCCGACATCTTCCACTGGTTTACCCCTGCCGCATCGTACAGGTGCCCTGCCCATCTCTTACAACACATCTTAACATCCCACTATCCTTTTACAACACCTTTCCACTCATTCAAGAGCTCTAGCTACCACTATATTTGGACTTCTTTCCTGCAGTGCACTCGTAACACCATCCATCCACGTCAGTCGCGGCCTTCCTCTTGGTCTTTCCATTTACTTCTGCTCTGTAGATCCTCTTCAACATTCGCTCCTCATCCATCCTCTCAATGTGTCCAAACCAACCGAGTACTCTCTTATCCACACGCTTGCTCAGTTCCACTACTACTTCAGTTCTGTCTCCCACAATTTCATTTCTCAATCTATCCAATCTTGTCACTCCTAACATACTCCTCAAACACTTCATCTCAAAAACATTTAATTTGCTTCTCAAATCTGCGTTCAGGCTCCAAGTCTCTGCACCATACACAGTCGACACAATCACACTCTCATACAGTCCCCTCTTCAAATCCATACTCATACTGTTGTTGCTCATCACTCTCCTCAGAGCACTCGAACCTGCTTCCTTGATTCACTCCATTTCACCATATATCATATATATAAGTTCTGCGACCCTTTTGAGGATAAGGGGTGCAGATAATGGATGGATTATCAAGTAGTCAAATATTAGTCCCTTTAAATATGGATTAATTATAATTAATATGAATTATTTTGAATAAGGTTAACAAAAAAGTAATCCAATAATGAGGAGTAAACCTTCCTTCTTAATGAAATAAAAACAGATCATGGTCACAAAATAAAATAATGAAACATAAGAGGATCTATTGTTAAAAACCATCAAAACTACAAGTAAATTAATATGCAAATAAAAAGCAATAAAAAAGGCTTGATCAGGTGCTCGAAATCCATGAAAAGGCTTGTCAAGGTCAGAATTTTGGTCAAAGTGCTTGAAAATGCTTGAAATTGTTGCCATTGCCATGTTTCTTTGCAGGGGATCCTTGGAAAACATGAAATATAAATTAAAATATTCACAAATTTAAAAAAGAAAAAAAACTTGTCAAATACAAAACAATTTTAGGTTTTACACAGATTTAAAGTTGAACAACAACACAATTTTACTGAAAATGCAAAGCAATAAAATAAAAATGTAAAAATTAACTATTCAGTGATATAAATAAATGATAAAATGAAAAACAAATTAGCCAATTTAGACACAGATACTCTGAAAAAACATGCAAAAAATATAAATTAAAATTGGTAAAACAAAAAGCAAAGGATCAGCAGTCACTAAAGTTGAAAGATTAAATGCACTCTGCTTCAAAGCAATCAATGCTGTATCATTAAAATGAGTCCAAATTTGGCTCATTTTTCTGCTTTTTATATTCATTTTGTTCTTTTTTTGTCTTCCGTATTGAATTCAATCATTACCCGACACCTATAAGTAGCCAAGCTGCTGGTTCATTGTTGGAGCAGAATGTCAGTTTATAGCAGTCCATTAACAAAAAAA
This sequence comes from Urocampus carinirostris, assembly GCF_059441175.1. Lineage (NCBI taxonomy): Eukaryota > Metazoa > Chordata > Actinopteri > Syngnathiformes > Syngnathidae > Urocampus > Urocampus carinirostris. Next base: position 7,715,385 of record NC_142353.1, read on the forward strand.
GATTGTAGATTAAAGTTAGGAACAGTTTAAAATAGCACATATTATGTGCTAGCAGCAAGATAGAGACCTCATTTTATTCATCAAAGTCAACCCCCCCCCCCAAAAAAAAACCGCTTTGATCGGCACTGGTTTTCTTGCGTTGAAGGTAATGGAAAATTTGGCCTTGAAAATAAGTGCTTGAATAGTGGTTGAATTCGGCCATGAAAAAACTGTACGGACCCTGAAAAAACCTCCCGTTGTGTGGAATGTTTGACAATAATTTATTAGGAAATTTAAAAAGGTTTTTATTTTCCCAAAAGAAATAACATGACAGGAAATTGAACTTCAGAAAAGGGTACAATATCGGCAAGATATTATTTTCATCAAAGACAGCATAAAAACTAACTTGCAGCAGTACGAGTGTGTACGAAAATATGAACTTGTTCTATGAAATGTGGAGTTCTTTGTTCTTTTGCCCTTTACATATTTGCCAGCCAGTGCAACATTCAACTCGCTTTGTTCTGGTGTAAAATAAAATAGCTGTCACATGCTTTAGCTGCGACCTCCATTGGGTACGCGGGTGGGATTAAAAAACATTGACAAATATGTTAATGGACTGTATTATTAAAAGTCAAATTAAAATTTCACATTTGTAATAAGATAGAAAAAAAACATAGGGTGCATATTGTGCATTGTAGCTCAATGTGTTGGAAATCACATACAACACATGACAAGCAGAGTGAAGCGGTGCATGGTAGGGGTGGGCGGATCAATCCAAATATTGATATTATCAGTACTAGGATTGTGATTGATATTTCTTCTTGGAAGTGAAAACCAGAAGCTAGGAATAAAAGACAATTGACATTTTGCATTACTAACTTTAAAAAAAATATATTTTCTTGTTTTTGTTAGACTGATTTAACTTTTGTTCTAAAACAGTTGTACTGTAATTAAGGGTTAGCGGATGAATCCAAATGTGAATAATATCGACGACGAGTGGACACTTTGATAGGATCTATACATTTTTCCCATTTGAACAAAAACTATAATTATATTGTAAGGAAGGTGTAAGATTATACAGACACATTTATACACATTTCTAATTATGTCTAATTGTGTTTACACTTAATTTGGATTGCTGGCATTATGATACAAATATTGTGCTATAGATAACATTTTGGTATTAAGGTGGTGTTTTTAGTGTACTTTTCACACTAGGGCTGTCAAGTTAATTTTCACCGTGGGCGAAATTAGCCTACCCTATACATATCTGTTATCAACTAAATAAAACAAATTAACACAATCTTCATGACTCAGGAGGTAAAGCGCTCGTCTAGGGATCAAGAGATCGCAGTTCGAATCCTGGATCCTCCGTGTTACATGTGGAAGTGTCCTTGGGCAAGACACTGAACCCCTAATGCCCCCAATAAGCAGGTTAGCGCCTTACATGGCTGCACGGTCGCTATTGGGTAATGTGAAGCACACTGTAGCTTTGGGAAGTCTTGACTTGAAAAGCGCTATATAAATGCAGATCATTTCATTTCATTAGCCATTAATTTGTGGGTATTGTAGTCAACAGGCATTGTGGGAAATGTAGTGTTTTGTTAAAGCACTCTGTTGACCCTTTGTTAAAGTGTTCTGTTGACCAATTTTTAGAAACTCAGACATTTTAGGCTCTTGTGGGCCTCATCATTTGATATAGCAGGCAACAATTGACCACTCGGACAAGTGTTTGACTTATGTGGTTTACACTATTTGCACTTTGACTTCATTTTCAAAATATCGCACAATAGAGGGCATTTTAGTTGACCTTAATCATACAGTATTTCTACTTTGGTTACAACGCAGATTTTTTTGGTTTGGGTCTCTTTACTTTTGTTCTTAAACTGTTTGCATTGTAATTATTTAATAAGAAATAGAGCCTTTTTAGTGCCTGAAATGTCTATGCGGTGTTCATCAGAATTATAGACTAACTCAAAGGGAAAGGTTTCGATTATTTAATGATCATGACATTCGCAAGCAAAAAGTATTGGTATCGATTGATACCTCAACGTATTTACTTTAAACGGATCAAAAACAAAAGTACTATTATCGCCCACCCCTTAGTGCACAGCTACTCAAAATACAAATCCTTCATGTTCTTCCAAGAACAATATTCACATCTTAAAAATCACAGTTAAAATGATAAAGTAAGAAAGCGGTCTGTTTTTTTCTAGTAAGGAGCAATTTCAGGTGCGTGTGTCCTTGCACCTGCAAAAAAAGTCTGAAAAAAATCAAGACTTAAACTCCCTCCGCTAAACTCACAGCAGCCTTTCAGTGAAATAAGACTCGAGTGACAGAAAGAGAAATGCCTAAGCAAAATATATGGCTGGTCTAACAATGAAATATGCTCAAAACTCCAGTAAATTCCTGACTACAGAGCACACCCAATTAAAAGCCGCATGCACAAATTTAAGGAAGAATCCCAACTTTTTTTTATACAAGCCGTACCGTATATTAAGCTGCAGGCTTGAAAAGCCATAAAAAGGAACAGCTTGTTTCAATTTCTTCCATTTAAAAAAAATCAGTGGGGAAATTTCAAGTACAGAAAAGTAACACCATGTGCCACGAGTAAGACACTTGTTTGGGGACTCTGTCCGCAGCTGTCAATCTTACGTAACCGTAGCAGTCAATATTAATTGAATTGGAAAATATACGCGTGAGTTTAACAAAAAATCTCAGAACAAAACTCAAATGTACCATAATGACTAAATTTCAGAGGCCCGTATAATCACAACCGCCTGGACACATACTGAGCTATGCTGAGCTTAAGCTTTCCCAGCAATTACTCACAAAGAAAAGTGATAGAAAGGTGACAAAGTATTGCTACCACTACATAAAAAAAGATCTTTACAGTATACACAAATGCTTGGAATCTTTCTAACAAGTAGTGCTGGCTGATTAAATATTTTAGTGTAAGAGCAGGGTGACGAATTATCAGGTATATTTTTCAGATTAGGCTAAAAACTGGGATGTCATATTAGGCTGTGATCAGTTCGCTAACTGTCAGCCTAATAACTATTTTGTACGTCTCATTAACAAAAGTGTAAGTGTGTATAATGATTTTTTTAAAGTAATATCAGCAATCCGTGGTCTCCTCAATCACTTTGTCATGTGCGCAAGGGATGGAAGCGCTTAAGATCAGTCGCCTGGCTCAGTGTACACACTGTTGTAATTGTACAGGCTTCTGAATCAAAGTCAGTATAGTACATTGAGTTTTGAGAATGGTTTTGTTGCACTCCTTCATATATGTTAATGCCAATTTTATAAATATTGACTGCAGCACTAGTTGACTAAGATTGACATTTGCAGACACAGTATGCAAACAAGTGTTTTAATCGCGGCTTTTCATTACATAGTTACTTTTGCCGCTTTTTGCACTTCATTAAAATTCTTCACTTCAGAGCACTCGGCAGAAATCCAATTGCGTAATCACCCGCCTTGGATCCTCGCAATGCTTTGTTTTAATTAAACGGTCAAATTCCCTGGTTCGCACCAGTGCTAAGCTAGGTGCTTGGTGCCGGCCAAAGTGAAAATAAACAAAAGAGAGCCTCATCATATTGCAAGTCCCATTATTTAAAATGTAAAAAAGTAGGGGCTTGTAGTCCGGAATTTACGGTATATCACCATCACAGTGGAAGTAAACTTAGCGCCTTTCCAAAGCTTCCCAAACCTGAAAAGTAACCCCCCTCCCCAAAAAAAAACCCCAACCCAACCCTCATATTTACAATATTTTACAACATTGTACAGCACAAGTAGGCCGACCACGTAACCGCCACCAATGACCTGTTAACTTGCTTCAGTTTTTTGTTCATAACCTACCAAGATATACACGTTATGACACATTTTCAACAAATTGATCACAAATTAGTAATTAAAATTCATTATGAACCTCTTTTTCACTTTTTTTTCGTACAGTTTGTAACCTTAACTTGGAAGCTCGGGTTCACAGGTCAAGAAATTGCGGCCATCGCGCACAAAAAATGGCAGAGTAAAAGATAACCCAAGAAAGTATGAGAAAATACAGCATCTGAATGTATTTGCTACGGTTTTCTGGCTACAAAAAATATATCAAAGATTGATTTTGCTGAGGAGTCAGTAGTAGGCTGGGATGAGGTTTGCTGTATTTGTGTATGTGTGTATGCATGAGACAGGGCTACCGCTAGCCCTGCCATGACAGAGCTTGAGCAAAATGAGCTCCAAAGCGACTTCAAGTCCTTCCAGCCCGTCCGTCAACAACTTCACTGAAATTCAAACAAAACGTGTAAGTCAAAGTTTGCATGCATTCATGCCGGACCGGACACAGAATCTTTACGTGTATCGCAACTCACATTCTCAGTGATAGCCGTTAGTGAAGGCAGTGGCGATCAACGGACCCTGCAAGGGAATAAGTGAAAGGTTCAATTTGGCCTTTTTTCAGAATTGCAACATTGGTGTCAAAGACATTTTGCTTCACTGTGCTGTGTTTAGGTAAAGGTTAAAGGGGCAGTGTGTAAGATTTTGTGCCTCCTTGTGGTACAAAAAGACATTGAACTGAATGCTAGGCAAAAAATATATGAACTATCATACCATAGATAATTAAAAAAAAAGTCATAGGTCCAGAAATTTGTCTTTCTTTAACGCCATGGAATCCCCACTAACATCGGCGCCATGTATGTCCGGCATCTTCCCGCCACGCTGTACAGTGTATCACTGGCCATTGATCGTACCCGACAGCACAGTGCCATCTAGTGGTCAAATATTACACATTGGGTGCTTTAATAAATGGCTTAAAGCCGTGTGGTCTGACTAATTTAAGCTCATGGGCCACCCATCTATGCCTTTTCTTCCGCTTAACTGGGGTCGGATCACGGGGGCAGCTGCCTCAGCAGGGGAGCCCCGACCTCCCTAACCCCAGCTACTTCATCCAGCTCATCTGACGGGATCCCGAGGTGTTCCCTTGCCAGCCTAGAGACGTAGTCTCTCTAGTGTTTCCTGGGGCCTCCTGCTGGTGGGACATGCCCGAACAACCTCCCAAGGAAGGCATCCAGGAGGCAACCTCATCAGATGCCGGAGGCACCTAAACTGGCTCCTCTCAATGAAGAGGAGTAGCGGCTCTACACTGACACCTTCCTGCATGACCGAGCTTCTCACCTTATCTGTAAGGGAGAATCCTGCCACCCTGCGGGGGAAACTAATTTGTTCTTTTTCTTTTGGTCATGACCCACAGTTCATGAACATAGGTGAGAGTAGGAACGTAGATAGACAGGTATATCAAGAGCTTTGCCTTTTGCTTAGCTTCTTCTTCACCACGACAGACCGGTACAGGGTCTCCATGATTGCAGACGCTGCACAAATCCGTCTGTAGATCTCCCATCCTACCCTCATTTCTGAACAAGACCCTGAAAGACCTAAACTCCTCCATTTGGGGCAGGATATCTTCCCCAAACCAACCCAGATCCTCCGTGATCTTCTACCCTTCTGTGGTAGAAGAGTTTGTGTGTCCCAATAATCCTAGGAGCCATGCTGTCTGGGGGCATCAAGCCCCTTGTAGGGTCACCCATTACAAACAGTTCCGAGGTAAAGGGCCAGACTAAACGCAGATCATAGACCTCTTATGACAACAAAAACCCTTAGTTCATGATTTTTCCTTGCCCAGACATGGATTTGGAGCCGGAGTTGGTGTGTGAGGTTGAGAGGTTCTGATTAGATACAGTCTGACTCACCTCCACACAAATCTAGAGTTCTGGTACCAGTACTCTCAAAAGGGGTAAAAAAACATTCTCTTGGTGGCCGGATTCGTAAACTAATAGCATAAAAAGTGTGCCTTAGCCGGAAGGCTGGGGGTCTTTTCAGAGGCTCACGGTTGAATTATGATACAGGAATGTAAGATTTGATTGAGGTTTTTTTAATTTTTTATTTTTTTTCTTTCTCTAAAATTTAAACTCTTGTAGTGTTTATCAAAAGTGCATTCAGTAAGAAAAAGGAAAACAATTGAATTAATTTCCCCAAGAGTTTATTTACCGCAAATTGAGAAACTAATGCAGACTGCAAAGTGACGAAAATAGCATACAAACCCAAATTTAACTCATTGAAAGGGCATTCTGCTGTTCATTTTTTTATTGAAATGTTTACCTGAATATGGGAACTTAGCTGTTGGATTTCACTTCTGTTATAGAAAGGAGCTAAAGCTTCTTCAAACTTCTGCAAATACACCCAGGTGCATTTTCTAATGTTGTCTGACTTTTATTTGAAGTAAAACAACACCAGAATAGGTTTCCTTAATGTTCTCTTGTTGATTAATGGCTGTCAGAAAATACAGCCACAGTGGGTGCTTTGCAAGTTGTGTCTGACTTTGGCTACCTTCAATGGACATTTTTAAAACTACTAGTCATTGTTTAACGCTAAGCAGCTCATTTTTCTCTTGGACTTCTCTCACCATTGTCCTCACTGCCCATATAAAATGATGTGACGTGCCACATTTGGCCCGCAGGCCAGAACATTGACCCATCTGGTTTCAAGTGACACTGTGTATTTGATAAAATTATCCTACATATTTCTGTTTTTAATACTGGACACCTGTAAAGGTGATTGCATAGGATGCTAGTTCATTATTTTGGCTATTATTCACATAATTGTCACTATTGGCCTATAAGGGGGGGCGGGGATGCAGCATTTTTCTGACAATGGAACAGACGAGTCTTAGTATGCAAATATTTATCCATCTATGGACTTGTAACTTCATATTCAACATAACGTGAACCGATTTTAGAAGTTAGAACACACTGGTTGGTGTAGGGTGTATCTCACCCCAAGACCGTGGCTGAATCCAGTGCTCGGGGCAGGACTGGCAGCGCTCAGGTAACTGCTGACCGCCGACTCCTGGGCAGCGGTTCCGTAAAGTTCCGCCATGGGTCCTGGGCTGCTGGTTCCCAAAAATCCAGCTGTGCGAGATGGGGTAGAACCTGAAGGTACCGTCACATCAGAGTTATGTTGCAAATGACTATTGTTTTTCTTAAGGGAACCAAAAACTCCAGAATGGGTTTTGTGACTCTAACATAAAATTTGCATTAACTTCTATTTCAAGCAAAGTCACAATTAGAGGTATGCATTATAATTTATAATATATTCCATTTACTTCAAATAAAATTAATTTAGGATGGTGTGTTAAAAAAAAAAAAAAAAAAAAAAAAAGGAAGTACAGTATTCCCTTACAGTATCGCGGTTTACTCTTTGCATTTTCACTACTTTGTCAATTTTCATTGTGCATTTTGAATTCTGATTGGCTAAAGAGACCTTCCACCCATGTTCTGTTTGTGTCAGCCTCTTCGTCAATTAGCTGTACACGTAGGTAAAACAGATTGATGAACCTTCATTACCTAGGTGCAAATTATTTTTCAATCTCAAGTTTCCCTAAAAGCCATCATGTCGACAAAACGCTCAGGACCGATGCCCGTGGGCCCAAAAGGCAAAGGAAGATCATTTTTATTGCCAACAATGTTCGACTTCTCCAACCGCTAAACTTGCTCTGGAGCCACATGTTGCTATTTGGCGCTCCCTAGTGGCTCTCTGGCTCTTTTGTGAAAATGTTTGATTACAGATGGTTTCTGTAGGATGAAAAACAAAGATATTCTTAATGTTTTCAAATGACTTTAGCAGTATGTTTCCTTCCTTATAAGGTATATATAACGCCATATTTTTTGTCTGTAAGATGGCAACATATCATTAAAGTATATAGTGTCCTTAATCAATATAGTAGTGCAATAAAGCAACATTATTTTAAGATTTATAATTTGAAAGAAGAAGTTGTTTAAAATGCATTAACGAGGTACGGTATTAGGTACTTGCATTTGTTAAAGAAGTGCTTGAACTTGTAAATTGGGCTGTTTTTTTGGTTTCAATGTCTGATACAATTAAATAAATAAAGGTTTCTACTTCATGGGTTTTGACTTTCGCGGGGACCTTTTTGGAACAAAACCCACGCGTTGACATATCATAATTTGAACACATATTAAAGAAGAGATACTAAATGTTCAAACTTATAATTGTTCTATGAAATTATTTTCCTTTGGATGGAAGCTAATTAAGACCTGTGAAGAAAAAAAAATGTCAGGATTCTGCCTTTTTATCCTCAGAATTTTCACTTTTACGAAAAAAATTCTACCAGCCAGGATTCAGAGAAAAAACATCTCTGAATGTTATAAGTAAGAATTATATACTCTTTTCTCTAAACCCTGATTATTTTGTCTCAAAATTCATAGAATTTTCCGAATAGATGGGTGACTAGAACAGTGATTTTCAACTACTGTCCCGCAACACACTAGTGTGCCGTGAGAGATCGTCAGGTGTGCCGTGAGAAATTATCTAATGTCACTTTTTAAAATTTAAAATTTTACAAAACATGCTCAAAAAAGTCGAAAAACACTGGACTTGAAAGCCATCTAATGGAGGGACTTACCTCTGACTACTGCTGCTGCTGCTGCTGCCATTGGTCCATACGCTGTGAGAGGAATGGCTAAAGACAGAAAAGCTCCGCATTAAGAAACAATTAAAAATTAAAATGTTTCTTTGTAAAAGCACATGGCAACAATTGTCTTGAGTATAGACCCTTTCATTTGTTTGTAAACATTGTGACATATCCAGTGGGCAGGGCTCGGCCTGGAGGCAACAGAGTACTTGTGCTGGCTAAAAGACAGTGGAAAAGAACACTGTCGTAGCTGCTAGTTGTCTTGTTTGTGTGCCAGAATCGAGAAAGAAAAAACGTTGATGATTGGAAAGTGAAGTTTTGCAGGATCCCAGCAAATACTTCTAATAAAGGAAAAAGATGAAAGTTGTGAATTAAAGCGACAACATTGGAGCGAGACGCTTATCAAAAATGCTCAGGTTTCCACCAGACACTTCATATCAAGTACGAAAAAATAAAGGTTTGTGATTATTGCTATTGAGTCCATATTACTTATACCAGCAAAATATCTTGTTATTTTCTTAGCTTTACCTCACCGTTAGCATATAACCTAAATGCCAATGTGGGTCGAAAACAAAAACAGGCACGCGCAATCGTGTGATTTATTGAATATGTTCAGTTAATTATGTATTCATTGTTTTTTAAAAAAAATGTATTTATTTGTTTTTAATTGCATGCCCACGGATTGTTTGCAATGTGAGTCTGTTTTTATTTTCAACTCACGTATTGTTTGAAAAGGGATTTAGGTTACATGCTCACAGTTAGCTGGAGTTAAGAAATTAACAAGATAATAAGTAATATGGACTCGATAGCAACAATCTTAAACGTTTAATTTCTCTTACCTGATATGAAGTGTGTGCTGCAAACCCGAGCATTCTTTGAGTACCTCGGTCTAATCTTTTTTTAATGCACAACTCTCTTCTTTTTCTTTGATTAAGAGTGTCCGCTGGGATCCCGTAAGTCTTTCATTTACGATCACTAACGTTATTTTTCCTCCGATTATGGCACACCAAACATGATGACAACTAGCAGCCATGGTTCATCTTTTCTTCTGACTTCTAACCAGTGCAAGTACTCTTTTGCCTCCTTCAACTGTGATGTCACGCATAGGTTTGGCTATGAAAGGGTCTATTGACATGCTGCTTGTAAAGTCCGCAGGAGGGATGAACTGACCTGTGAGTTCAGGGGGGTGGGGTGAAGTCAGAAGGGGAGTCCTCTCTAAGTGGAACTCTAAAACAGAAACATCAGAGTGATTTTGAGTCCTAGGCGCCACATTGGAAAGGAAAGCAAAGGACCACGAAAACGCCCAAATTGCGAAGGGGGCTGGAGGTTCAACTATAGCATGGGATTTAAGGGAGGATAAGCAGGATTTTAGGATGCTTTAAAAGTGCGCAAACCATCAAATAGAGCTGTTTTTTTTTAAAAAAATATATATATATACATCAACACTTGTGTTGATAATAATTTCTTTTTTTTAAAGGAACAGTGTGTATTATGCGACCTCTAGATGTCGCTGTATTGTGTTGTGGAACAGAAAATGAGTGCTACAGAGCTCAAGGAAGAATACAAACTACTGAGACTCAAAGTGCCCTTATAGACCAAGCATTCAAGTGGCGGGCCGGACTGGCCCGTTCGATTTAATCATAAATTTCTATAGTATGTCAAAAAAAGCAAGTCTCTAAGTCATTTCTATCAATAGTTATGATTTTAAAAATGAATGCAAACCAAATGCTCCCTCTGGCCATTAGAGGGCAGTAATAGATATACAGTGGAACCTCGGTTCTCGACCATAATCCGTTCCAGAACCCTGTTCGAAAACCGATTTGGTCGATCACCGAAAATCGTTTTTCCCATTGAAAGTAATGTAAAATCGTTTTAATCCGTTCCAACACCCTGGATGTTTACAATAAACGTAAACATGAAGCTAACCCAGGCTAATCGTACGTTCGCGTTAGCATAATCTTCCGTACGAAAGATTACGCTAACATGAACGTGTAAAAATTTAAAAAAAGGATTATGAATAGGATTTTTTACCTTTGTGGTGGACGGTGGGGAGAGAAAAATCATCAAAAGTTTTTCAACCTCTTCTGAAACTTGCGGCAGTTGCTCGCTTATAGTGCTAACTTCCTTAGCCGCATCACTCGATTTCACAGCCTCCTTATTCTTTACTATCGTACTGATAGTAGATTTAGCCATGCTGTAATCACTAGCAAGATCGGAAATTCGTACACCTCTTTCATATTTAACTATTATGTCTTTCTTAAAGGCAATAGTTGGACGAACAACTTGTTTTTTTTCACCTGTCCTGCTTGCACTGACCTTCTTCGGAGGCATAATTAGGGGCTAAAACACCCGTACGCCGCTCAGCATCGCACCATAGCGTACCGGCGTTCGAACTCCGATTTTTTGACCGAACAGCGAAGCAAGAATTTCTCGAAATTTTTGGTCGAACACCGATTTGACCGAACTGAGAGGCGTTCGAAAACCGAGGTTCCACTGTACTCTCAGATTTAGTAGCCCCACCCTAGTAATTTGATCTAATGTAGTCTTATTGCCCATGCACTGATAACCATTTATTTTGTATTTCTTTTTTATTCATTTTAAACCGTCCATCCATTCATTATCTGCACCGCATATCCTCAGGTGGGTCTCGGGGATGCCAGAGCCCATCCCCAGCTATCTTCGAGCAGTGGGCAGGGGATCACCCTCAACTGGTTGCCAACCAGTCGCAGGGCACACAGAGACAGGCAATTCACTTGCTCATATACACATAGGGACAATTTGTACCGGCCAATAAACCTGACATGCATGGTTTTGGAATGTGGAAGGAAACTGAAGTGCCCGGAGGAAACCCACGCAAGCATTGGGAGAACATGCAAACTCGGCACAGGAAAGCTGGTAGCTGGATTTGATCCCATGACGTCACAACTGTGCCCGCAGACGGGCTAACCACTCTTCCGCCATGCCGCCCTCATTTCAAACCAGTATAAGAATTAAGACAAAAATTATATATTTTTTTACAGCTCCCACTTAAATTTGTATGGCGTGGTGAGTTGGTTTAGGTGTAAAGCTGCATTCACTCAACTGGAGGAATGCCAAACAAGAAAAACAAATTTTCACTTTTGTTTGTAAATAGATGTGTTTTGCTTAGAAGATATCCCTTTTCACCATGTTTATAATGTTGAGGTAGGCTACTAAAGAAGGCTGAATGATAAATCATAATACTAAAAAAATATTGTTTTACTAATTTAGCCAGGTTTTTCGTTTTCCATAGCAGCAAGATGGTGGACAATCATGTCAGACTCATGTTGTGTAAAATATATGATTTTTTTTCTCACCGTACAAGTATTTTTAAAAAGGTGCATATTTATATGGATCGTTCATGTTTTTGGCTTGTTATTCAAATCCTTTTATGTTTTTAAATTAATGATTTTTTTAACCTCTTGGAGGCACTACATTATACACAATGTCCCTTTAAGGTTCAATCAACTGCAAGGCAAATCCACTACGTTTATCCTAAAAATCTTCAAATATTTACAAACAAATATTGCTTCTAAAAACACTAATTAGGTAATATGAGATTTCATGTGGGTGTGCGCGCATGTGACTATGCGCGCATGTGACTATTATTAACACAATTATAACACATCTTGAAAAGAGATTAAAATGTTTAACTTATAATAAAATGTAATATATTTACATATACATATATAAAGCAGCTATTGTACAAGTTTCGTTAATTTGTTTGTTTTTTGCTGCACCCAATGAAAAAAATACAATTGCGTCAGCTATTGTGACTCTCCTTTCCCACAAATATGAGCATAACTGTTGGTACACTCTAATCAGGACTGCAAATAGTGAACATCCTATTGCTAAATAAAGTAAAGATAAGATAACATGATCTAATAAGGGTGTGTAAGATGAGCCGTGATTTCGCAAGGGGAAACTTCACATGCCTACACACTTTCACCTAACACACATAGACACAGGCAAGCAAGGCAGTGAAACAAATCCACTCCCTGATGTTTACAAGCAGCGATTTACACATATGGTGTAACTTTTTTTCTAGAAAAGCATTTTTTTCATATCACACAATCTTCATACCTCCCAAATCATCACTTTTCTGAACTTTAACTCATAAATCTAATTTGTTAAACTGACATTGCATTTCTGAAAAGAGCATAGCATTTTTTGGACATTATAGTTGATATAACTAGCCAATCAAATATATTTTCTTTTCCTTCGGAAGAAATCTCTTGCTTTCTTACACGACACCCCGCGAATGAAACCTGAATGTGAGCCGAATCAAACACTTTCTATTTTAGTCTTGCTTCTCACCTAACAGCGGTGAAAATCAAATTACCATCAAGCATGATGATGTGAGTGGGTGTTATGTTTACCAGGGAACTGGTAGGTGTAACCGGGGGTAATGCCTGCGTAGCTTCGGCTGGTGTAGGTGGCAGTCTGGAAGCTTGGATAACCTGTCGAGAAAACATCAGAAATGCTGTTTGGATGCCATTAAATACACAACATGGGACTGTAACTCCATGTACATGGTGTAACACGGTGCTTCTCAACCTTTTTTATTGATATAACCTGAGTGAAATAATATTATCATGCAATAGCCAACACACCTTGCCCTATTACAAGATGTCTTTTCTCGTTTTATTTATGATTTTTTTTTTCTTGTTGTTACACAATGTTTCAAGCTTATTATACCCAGGAATTAAAGAAAAAAAACGTTAAAATAGGGCCATTTTTCTGTCAGGGGCACATGAATTGTTTTCTTTATTCTGAGAATAATGGACCGGACTATTTTTTTTTCAAATTTTCTACATAGGTTTAGTATATTTATTTTAGAAAAGACTTAAAATTAGTTGATGACGGATAACTTATAAAAAACTTTTTTTTCCACTGAGATAAAAGTATTTAAAATGAGCAGGGTTTTTTTAACTCTTTATTTTTCCCAATGTAGTATTAAATACATAACAAAAATGAAAATGACTAAACGATAAATAAGCAAATCAAACAATACATACAAGTCTACCAAATATCTCAAAGAATAAGAAATAGACTACATCCATCAATCTTCTACTCGGCTTTTCTTAAGTCTATAGCAGCTTGTGTGAAAGGCTAAATGCACCCCAAAATGGGTGCCCTATCATAAAAATGGCGTATTTTTGGCTGCAGGTGGTGGTTTTGAGGAGGATGTGAAGAAGAGGGTGGGTGAATGGTCCAAGGCAATGGGAGTGCTGAACAGATTGTTCAAAGTATGGCTCAGAGGCGTGGTGTTTGAGGGTAAATGAGAGTAATAGGTTAAATGTCTTTGAAATGAGATGTTTGGGTAGTATGTGTGGAGTTACACAACTGGATCAGTTAAGAATTGAGGTAGTAAGGTAAAGAACTGGTGGGGCGAGAGAGCTTGCTGAGAGGTTTGATAAAAAATAATCATAGATGGTTCAGACATGTTGAAAGAATTGATGAAGGCCTTTTTGACTAAAAGAGTATGTAGTGGGAAATAAAATGAGAGGAAGGCCCAATTATGGTTGGATGGATGGGGTGAAACGTGCTCTGGATGTGAAGTAGGTTATTTGAATGGATGCAAGAGTGTGTGCTAGGGATTGGTGTGACTGGCAAAGGATGGTTAAGAACTAGCGTAAGCATATAAATTGATATTAATAATAAAGAATGTTGATTTTTGACCTACTGATATGAAAGCAAACCATTGAAAAAAACCTCAGTTCCTTGACTGAACACTAGGTGGTAGCATTTATGTGTGAAAGCGAAACAAGCTTGGCCTTGTTCACTTTAGACATGAGTCATTTTGAATACTTGGACTAAGTTCCAATACTTTTTTAGGCACTTGTAATATGAGGAGTACCCTTTTTTTTAACAGATTTTAGAAATTTGTATGGTTTTTGAAAGAAGTTACCTTTACCTTTTTAAATATAGATATTAATTATGGTTAATAATCAATATTTTTCTTGCTATGTGTGAAAACACTCCTTAAGTTAATAATATAAGTTTGAGAGTAGAAATATAATAACATAATGAATAAAATATTGACAGACCTGAACATAACACCGATAGGATGTGTATTCGACCGTGTATGAAAATAAATTCCTGAGATACAAAAAGGCATCCAGAAATCATTAAATATATATAAATTAATGTCTTGGAGCCTTGCCATCTCAAAGGGTGACTTTTAAAGCTTACATCACAATTATAGTCGTGAATCAGGGGAGCAGCAAATTATTTAATCTCATCGGTCATTCTCCCTACCAATCAGTAGTGGGCCGTCGGGGCCTGTAACCCCTTCTTTGCTGGCCTAAAGAATATCTGAATAATGTGATGTTAATCGCATTTCGTACATGAATACATGTTAAATAACTCCAAATCGTACTGTATGTCAGCTTCCTTTCATTGCTTTCCCCCTCGTTGCTCTGCTTCCATATGTGTGCTTTAATATCTAAGCATTTAACCAATCAAATTTTAGCCAATCCTTGTTGCTAGGGTCAGAAATGTGCCCAGAGGTCACTATCAGTTCTGCCGGCCCTGAGGCATAACATCAGTGTCAATAAAGCTGTCGGTTTAGCCAATCAGATTTCGAGTTTTGGAAGCAGGGCCTTCGAAAATATGTGAAGAAACGTCAGCAGTTGCTCAAACTATGATAGTCTAAGAGGGGTCCAACGAAAATGTGAAGAAAAAAAGTCCCTGTGTCCATTGCTTCTGTCAAAAAGACTTTTTCACACCTTAATCGAATAAAAATTTATGCCAGAAATATGAGAGGACAGGCTCGACTTTCAGCATTAGCTTCAATGGTGATAGAAAAGAACTTCTTACTGGAATTGAAACGCACGGAGTATCTGTACGACAGAAACTACAAATGATGTTTTTTCATATATGTCGCATCTGTAGCTGCAGTAAATGTTTTATAGCTATGAAATACTTAGGAAGGGTTGGATTGATTCAGATCTAGTGACGGCCTAGGTGTAAAATGCACGGCCCGTCACTGTTATCAGTAAATGCCACGTGACTATCAAAAGAGCTAAGGACGCCAGTGCAGGAGTAGTTTTAAAAGGCTAAGATGGGAGACCAGCAACAAGATCCTTCCTGTTCCAACCCACCTAGCATTCCGATCCCCAGCATGAAAGCGTCCATTCCATAGGGCATCACCCGAGAGCGCCCCCTAGCTGAGGCAGTGGGTGACATCACCTCCTTGGGTTGAGCTTTCTTGCACTCCACCTGTTTCAGCATAAAACACAATGAGGTCACTTGTGATGATGTCACTAGATTACAAATCCCAAAACAAGTCTCACCATTTTGTTATTAATCTCATGAAAATGGATCTCGCAGACTTTCTCCACTACGTCCTCGTTCTCAAAAGTCACAAAGCCAAATCCTGGTCAGGATGAAATAAGTACATGAGGGGAGCATTTCACGCAATGTGAGAGGCACGGACATTCTGCTAGTAGGGTCAACTAAATAATTAGGATCATAAATTCACACAACTTCCTGGGATGTTTTTGTACCAGAAATAACTAATGATACATTGTTGTCTTTTAATTTTCCCATCCTAAATTGGGTTGTTTAGTGCACAACAATCCTACCCCAATATCAAAATCGGTTTTTTTTTTAAATAAATCAAATAAAGTAGATTATTCTTTAAGGGACAAACAACCATGTTGTACAAAGCAACTCCCTGAAACTGGCTAATTTTGATAGAAAGCCTCTTTAACATAAAACTGGGGAATATATGTTCAGGTAAAAAGAATGGTCTTTTTGATTCAAACATTCCCCTCAAAATAGATTGTTTTGTCAAAAACGATCTAAAAATTTCAACTTCACAAAACTAAACACCCCTTAAAACACTTTGTCAATTTTTAATACAATCCGAAAAACAGAATTTTGTTCTTTTTTTAAATGGGTTCAACTCCCCAAACAGAATGTTTTTGTTTAAAACATAATAAAAGGGTTTTGTCTCATGTGGTGTAAAAGACCACTCCAAAACCTTTTTAGGCAAGATATTTGGAAAAGGTTTTTTTTTTCCCAAACACACCTAAAAGAGTTCGTAGTTCAGTTGAAAACGAAAATAATTGTAATATGGTACGGAATAACTCAAAAATCAGATTGCCTTGTTTGAAAAACTGAATATGTTCTATTATTTTTTTCTTCTGGCTTGTTTAGCACAAATGGCCCACCAAAATTGGTGGACATGTTTAGAGCTGCTATGTCAAACATACGGTAGGCGGGCCCGAACCAGCCCGTTGGATGATATAATCAGGCCTGCCATAAATGTCTGAGTATGTCAAAAATAGAATTGAGTTTCTCTGTAATATATATTTAGAGTTATTATTTTTAAATTTAGATGCAAACCAACTGCTCTCTATGGCCGCTAGAGGGCAGTGTTGAGTTTGTGTGGTGGGGTTAATTGTTTCAGGTGGAAAACTGCATTCACTCAATTGATAATAATAATAATAATAATAATAATAATAATAATAATTTCCTTGTATTGTCATTCTGTGTAACAATGTACACAGAACGAAATGTCGATTGCACCTGACCCGTTGTAGCGAGCCGATGCAGCCGCAGCCAACAGAGGGCGCCGCCGACCACTTTTTAAGATAAAATAAACCAGGTAACATTCAATGTAAAAAAACAAAACAACAAAAAAACGTTTTTTTTCTCCATTGTTTGTAAATAACTATGTTGTGTTTAGAAAAGATCCCTTGTCATCCGAGATTATAATATGTAGAAAAGGTTACTAATGTAGCTTAATGATACAACTAACAAAACTAAGCTAAAAATTTGAAGTTTAAATCTACTTTACTGATCCGGCCCGCCTCAGAACACAATGTCTGGATGCAAACCCAAAGCCAAACTGAGTTTGATATCCCTGGTTTAGAATAAGTGCTAACGTTTGCATTTTATAACAATAGACAATAAATAAATTGTATTTTGTTTGAAATAAGAAACAACTGGCTACAATAAAAAAATAGAGATAATATATACAAACAGGGCAAAGATTGTAATCGTTTTGTAAAAAAACAAAACAAAAACGAATTTGGATCAAATCCATCCAAGTTTTGTATGGGTACATGTTTGACCCAATTTGGCTTAATTTTGACAAATTTATTTTAAGTCAAGTCATTTACTGTATTTGCATAGCCCATAATCACAAAATGTCTCAAAGGACTGCACTGGCCAAAATTACATTATCCTCTGATCTAAGTATTGTTTTAGAGTACAGTATGCCTTTATCTGCACCGCTAATGCTAATAGTCCTGAGTAATCAGTTGTAATAGCTGCTTGACCCTCAATCACATGCACACACACATGCACTCGCACACTGACACTCATTCCCCAAACTCCCCACCCCCTAGCTCCTTCTTTTCCTGGCCAGAAGGCCGAGGCAAATCTGGTCGGTAGGCTGTCATAATCGATCAGTCCCAGTGTGGGGAGGAGGTGCTTAAGGAATCTTCACCCTGATCCTGATTAACAGACTGGCTAATTAGGCTAGCCCCGTTTGTCTCCTCAAGCTCAGCACACAGGAAGGAGCTCTGCAGGGGACGAACGGGGAGATCAATAGCTATCCAGGAAGGAGTGGAGAAGGAGTAGTAACTTAAGGAAGAAGTTGAGAGGAAAGGTGGTGGGGAGTGAACGGAGTGAGGAGGTCAGCCCGTCTCACCTCTGTGCCTGTTGGTGGTCTTGTCGAACATGAGCATGGCATCGTCGACCTGAAGGGGACAAACAAGACACTTTTAAACCACGCTCTCTCGCTCTCCTCCTTGCCACACGCCATATTGCCTGACCTCAGCCCTTCTCAAGTTCTGCAACAGATGGACAAATGCAAAGAGAAAAAGGAGGAGGGGGCAAGTAGCTAGGGGCAAGCAGCAGGTTCCAAAAGAAAAAGTACCTTATTTTCTTGACTATAAGGCTTACCTAAAAACCCCAATTTGGCCAGAAATTATAACTTGGTGCGCCTTACATTAGGGCTACAACGATTAGTCGACATTGTCGATATAAATCAATTTTACAAAAATGAATGTATGAATTTCATTATCTACTATTGTCGCCAAACACGTTTTTTCAACAGAGTGAGGGATCTCTACGTGAATATTATCTCTGCTGAGAATCGGAAATGTTTATTTGCATCTCTGTCTTGAGCAGTAACATAAACATACAGAAATGGCGGCATCAGCATCAAGTATGAATACCAAAACTTCGATAGTTTAGGAGCATTTTAACCTAGATTCATCAAATAAAAACACTACTTGCCAAGTGAATCGTGAATCATGGCAGTATATCAGTGATGCACAAATATTTAAAGAAAAAGCAACTTGGACAGTTACATGAAACTGAGTCTTCGTCACTCCAGTAAAATTCAAATAACATTCAAGCCAATACGCCTTTGAAGACATGACATTGAAGACATTTTATACATGTATAAATTTTATATTTTGTATGTAGAGCTTGAGCATTACTCCAGGCTGTGCCTGACACACGGATTTGAAATTAAATGCATGCACTCCAAAGAACAATCGTCAAAAACGACAAACGTCAGTTGTTAAAACTGATTGATTCCAAACTGCTGAGAAACATTAAGTAATTTTGTTGACCACTGAATGTACTTCACAAAATGCACCAATTTCTTTTATTTTATTGTCTTACTGTTGATAATGAGCCTGTTCTTTATTTATTATTCATTTATTTGTCCCTAAAAATGGAAAATGGTTTATTTCAGAGCTGCAAGTAGCATTTATTTCAACAATCAATGCATCAGTGCATTATTTTTCGATTTTTTTTTTTTGATTAATCAGATCTGAAAAAAAAACACATTTTTAAGTCCTTCTCTTCAAGTAGTGAAGTTATGGACAAATAGAAAAATAGTCACATTTATTTGTATAGTACTTAATCACAAAATAGTGCACGAAACTACATAATATTCAATCATATAAGACAATAAAAAAATCCAAGTGTTTGTCTAACAACTTACTAATAAACAAAAAAACATCTGAATGTATGTTATAAACCTGCAATTATATAAGACATTTTTTTTATGAGATGTAACATCGGAGAACTTCGTCAGAACAAGAGGACCACGTGCATCAAAATACGATCTTCAGTTTGTCGCCATATCAAAAGGGCTGTTGTGCAGCAAAATGTGATACCAGGTTGTCCTCTGCTGGATAAAAGTGGTACTACAATTATGTCCACTCAACAGCCCAATTACACTACGTCTAGCGCTCGTCTTGGGATCAAGGGATCCCAGTTCGAATCCCGGCTCGTCCGTGTTACATGTCGAAGTGTCCTTGGGTAAGACACTGAACCCCTAATACCCCCAATAAGCAGGTTAGCGCCTTACATGGCTGCAAGGCCGCTATTGGGAAATGTGAAGCACATTGTAAAGCGCTTTGGGAAGTCATTGACTTGAAAAGCGCTATATAAATGCAGATCATTTCATTTCATTTCATTTCATTTCATATTCAATGTGCTCTTATTAGCATGAAATTAATGACACATATTAGTGACACATATATTCCATGACACAACAAATCAATAATGAAATGTGCTGCCAACGCTTTTAATGGCCATTATTAATGAATTTTATTGATTCATTGTTGTAGCCCTACAGTCTCTAGATATGGGTTACCATACTAGGTTAAACGGTATACTTCCGTATTTGTGGAACGGTTGATCAATCAATAAACATTGCTGGCCAAAATCTCAGAACAATGTATGCAACAGTATAGTAGTTGGTTTGGTTTGAACAAGTATAGTAGGGGGGGGATTTTTTAAGGGTTATTGTTCTATCTTCTTTATTCATTATCCATTATCTGTTATCGGTCAGTTCATAATACGCTACAAAGCCTAGGAGCCGGGACTTTTACTCTAGTGGGGGGGATTTTTTAAAGGTTATTGTTCTATCTTCTTTATTCGTTATCCATTATCCGTTATCGGTCAGTTCATAATACGATACAAAACCTAGGAGCCGGGACTCTTGCTCTCAGCCAAAAGGCCAAGCTAAGGTCCTAGCCCTAAAGCCTTGCTGCGATCATTGCGTAGGCACCGTTCCCGGAGGTACTGCAACACTGGGCCGTTACCGTTGATTTCATATTTACGGCACAGCTGTAGTCACATGCCAATACTTCAGCCCTGACCTAATCGTCATATGCCTACATGGTTTGAATCTCTAGTGCCAGTGAGTGTGCCACTAGGCCACTAGTGGTAAAATGACACATGAAAAGGCATTAGCACTTATGTCATTATCACACTATTTTTACTCAAGGTGCCAAAAACACTGATTTGCGTAACGCATTCTGATAAACAGTCTCTACATTTCTTCAACAATGAATAGAAAGATAAAGACTTTCCAAAAAGACTATACAAGCTCTATTATGTACGTATGCATATTAAACCGTAATGTTATTGACGCACACGTGAAGAAGTGGGGAGACTGTTTAACCTATCAGAATGCAGAAGAAAATGCATTAGCTCTAATGCCTTTTCCTATGTCATCTGTACCATTGGTAATCTAGTAGTAAAGTGTCCGCGCTCTCACCGCTACTACTTTTTCCCTTGATCCCTAGTGGATACAGTTTTTTGCCATTTCGGTAAGCGACACTTGTCGCCCAATCAATCATTGAAATAATATATACCGTAAGTGTATAAAAAGCCCAACCCTTATGCATGAATGCACACGGTAGCTCTTACCTTAGTTTCAAATGTATGCGCCTTATGTATGAAAAAAATATGAAAAAACACTATTGTTCAGGGGTACTTCTTCTAATCTGATGCGCCTTATAGTGGGGAGAATACGGTAAAATATGAACAACTACAGCAGAGAGAGGCCTTACTGGGCCTGTCCAAAACACACATAATGTGTTGCATGTAAAGCTGGAAGTCACAACTCGCAATCCTCCTGTGAGAGCACATAATCTGCCCTCTTTTTCTGCCCTCCAAAGTTTGACATTCCCATGGCAACGGTGCAAAAAGTGCTTACGAATGGAGCCGGGACAACATTAAATATGCTTCATGAAAGCGGTCGTGGGAGCCTGCTATTGAGACAAAAGAGGAAACAAAGAGAGAAACATGGTCGCTTAGAAAGGTGGATCTTGCAGGCAGGTGGGGCCTCGATGAGAGAAGGGTGAAAGTGTGTGTGTGTGTGTGGATGATAGGTAAAGTAAATGCAACAGGTGGAGGTAAGGGAAAGGAGAGCACAGAGAGCTATAAGAGAAAAAAAGATTGGGTCAAAGTGGAAAGGGAGGAGAAGGAAAAAACAAAAGGGAACGAGAGAACAAAGAAGCCTGGAGGTTTTGTCTGTTGGCACACTCAGCCATAATTCCTTCTCTTCTTCTCCTTTTGACCTCTCCCACCAGTCCAGCCTCCCTTTGTACGGCCCAGACACAGGTGTCTATTCTATTCGTGCGCACACACCCACAGTTTCTTATGTCAAAGTCGACCAGCTCTTTTTCTACCTGTTGTTCACTCTAATGGGTCCTTCACGGAAGGAGGAAATCCAGGGGGTTTTCACAACAGGAAGTGGGGAAGCGGAGGAATATAAAAGTGAAAAGTGCAAATCATGGATGAAAAAAAATCATAATTTATATGGTTTTTAAATGGTTTATTCATTTAAATTTAGGTAAAATGGCAAAAAACTAAAAAAATCACACAAACCCTTGAAAAACAGGTTAAATATAGTAAAATCCAAAATCAAAGCAAAATTGTTCACCAAAATTAATAACATCTATTACCTGCTGAACCTAGGTGACCACAATTGATAGGAAAAACGTTATACTATTAATTTAAGCAAGATGATAGATTAAAGGTGGGGTGCGTCATTTGAGGTGTCCATGAAAAAGTTATAAGTTAAATATTTTCTCTATTAATTATGTGTTAACAATGCCCAACTGAGCTCAAAGAGCCTTAATATACTTATTTTCACTGCGCCTATCAAAATCTTTTACCTCACTTTAATCAGAGATATTTGGGGCAGAACACATTCGTTTTTTCAGAATGGGGGCTTCATGCTCGTCCCCACAGGTTTTTCTTTTAATTATATTTGTCATTGTAGCATAAACATGGTGAAAGTAACAGTATTTTTGCATTTAGTAGTCCAAACGCCAACCTAAACCCCAAAAAAGACGAAAAAAGAAGAGTTTAATCGAGAGCATCTTAGATATGCAGGTACTTGCACGCGCATTATGACTGAGCTCACTGAAGCTGCGATCATGCCTTTAAACCAGGAGATGGTGGCAGAGAGTGACAAAGTTCAAAATTCTGCACAGCTCCTTTAAAGGTGGTGTCGATTCAAAAATATTCTACTTGCTGATGCCATCTTCTGGCTGAAATCCTCATTGCAGCCTCTGTCAAGCTACCTGTGTGCTGCGGGAATGTATGTGTTTTTCTTGGATGCTGACGGATAAACTCATCATTTTTCATCTTTTTCAGGTTTGGGTTGGCATTTGGGCTGGAATTTAAACAGTCATTTTCTTACTTTTACCATTTTCATCTTTGAATAAATAAAAAAAAAACAACAAGCGCGTTAAATCACTCTACATTATCCTCTTCTTTCCCCCCTGCCTTTTTTCATTCAGCCTAACGCGTTGAGTAGCAGGAACACTGATGATAAAGTAAAATTAAAGCAGATAGAGGTGGTGAAGAAAAAATATATAAAGGCTATTTGAACTCAGTTGGGCATTGTTAACACATAGTTAATAGAGAAAATATATTATTTTCTTTTTTTAAGACACCTCAAACTACACACTCCACCTTAAACTTTTAAATAAAAATAAATTGGTGCCCGGAATTCAATTTTAAACAGTTTCGACAGGCTGTGTGACTCCAGATGTTCCAATGAAGAAAAGTCTGCCTTTGCTAAAATGATGAGTAAAACTGATCTAGAGAACCATGTTTTGACTAGTGGGGGTTTCATAAAGCAATTTGTAAAGCAAGTTTTGAGGTTCACTCCCACTTCTAGTTTGCACGTGAAAAAAAACTATTGAAAAAAAAAATCAACAATGCAGTCCTGTTTTTTGATAAGTATGCTGGATGCGGGGGTGTATACCATCCAGATTGTGCCAATTGAGAGAGTCATAGAGAGAGAAAGAGAGAGTGTACGTGTTTGTGTGTGTATGGATATCCCCTTAAGGGCAGTTTGTCTCCAAAAAGGTCAAAGGTGAGAGGAGTGTCAGTCCTCAAGCGGACCTCAAATCATGGCTTCCCTCCACCCAAATGTCGCCCTATCACATGGAGCTCACGCCACTCGTTTTATCGGCTCACGTAAGTTTGCCTGTCCAAGTAACTAAACGGACGGCGCGATGGATCTCATCCGGGTCAAGACATTCAGGACACACTCCGTCAAAGAGTTGTGATCTCACAGTCAACAAAAGACAGAGCAGAAACCCAAGTTTTAATGCTGCAAAGTGTGTTAACTCGCACATCATTGCTCAATATTTCAAACCGTGAGCACTTTAATGGTGTGCGGTCGGACATTATTCCCTCTTCTCCGTTTTTTCCGCCTCTCATCTTCCCTGTTATCCTCTGCCCATCCCTACGCGCACTCCTTTGTGTTGCCCTGACGGGACACAAAAGGTCCAGTGAGGCGGTCTAATCAGGAACTTCCATGGATGGCTGGAGCCCACATTTCACCGAGCCATCCCTCGATATCTTTCTCGGCAAAATTCATCTCGCAGCTATGATTGAGATGGGAGCACCGGGAACCGTGAGGCCGTACCTTTGGTGCCGAAAATAATGTGACACCCTGTTGGAGGCACGATGGATGGCAGGCACTTTTCACAGGTTTGACTTTGAAAAAGTTGAATAGATTCGCGCCCACCTGTTACTCAGAGAAAAGTTTGTTCTTATTCAAGGTTCAGGAACGTATGGCTCTTTTGATGAGTACATCTGGCCAGGAGTTAAAATAAAGACTATGACAATCTTCTCTGCGTCGTCCCAAACTTACAGAATAATCCGAAGCAACACAATCCAATCCAAAATATTTGGTAAGTTTCAACTAGAGTTTACACTTACAGTGTTACACCAATAGACCCTGTTTTGGCTGTACATCTAAGGAATCCTTTGTATGGAAGCTTATCAAATAATATATGTTCACTGTTGAAACACTTTATTTTGAAAACCCAAAAAACCCAATACTGTACAACTCTTTAATTTTGGGTTGCCGACCAGGAAGTAAATACAGTTTACCATAACCTCCACATGATGTATTTTGTAAGGTGTCCTTAATCAATACAGTTGAGCAATAAAGAAGAAAGATTATATTAAAAAAAAACTTCAGTTCAGTACTTTTATTAGTTAAACAAATACTTGAGCCTGTAAATTGGGTTTATTCTTTGGTTTCGATGTATAATAGAGTATTCAATAAATAAATCAAGGTTTCTACTCTGCGGGTTTTGACCATTGTGGGACTGTTTTGGAATGCAACCATCGTGAAAAAGAAGGGATTACTGTATATTTGTCGATATGGGACACAGATTAAGGCATTAATTTTATTTCATAGATATTATTAAATCATCAAATGTCCCACAGTGAAGTAAAATGTGGCGAACCATGTTTGGTGATTTGGTTGAATTTTGTCTTAAAATAGATTGTGTGGCTCTCAAATTTTGGGGAATATGTTGCTTTCATGGCGATTTGAGTCAAAAATGTTCCCGAACCCTGTTCTAATTCACGGTAACCAGATGGAAAGTTCTCAAAAGTTCCACTGAATTAATGAAATCTTTGCTTGCTTGTGTAGATGTCCCCCACTCCCCATCTTTGCCCCGATTCCCCTTTTTACGCCTCCACAAACCACCCAATCAAGCCCTCCCTCTCTCATTGCTGCCTTTGTAGGTCCATCATCCATTCAACACGGGCTTGGGTCTCCAAAAAGACCTCTTTTTGTGGAAATATATAAAAAGGCAACAACATTCTCAGAAAGTTTCCTCAAGCTAAACAATTAGGAGGATGGGTTGAGAACAAACAACCAACTTTTATGAATTATTTCCAAACTGAAGTTGACCCCCACCAAACACACACACATGCACATGCAAACTCCCCCGAAGAGCACCTCGTCGCTCCTCCTTCAGAACAAAAGCCCCTTGCCCACAGAATTACTTGGGGACAATGGGCAAGCCAGGTCACCACGGTAACGGGTCAGGAGGGGGTTGCGGGTAGGAGCAGCTGTTACATCAGATTAATTCAGATTCTGATAATCCCTCCTCCTTCTTCACCATCAACACAAAACTTTTTCACCCGTCGCCTCCTCCTCTATGCGCTCTTGCAGGACAACCGCCCCCCATTCCTACCACCACCAATTTTGCCCGCTGCTCTGGCCCCTCAGCCCCTTTAGCCATTTCTTCCTAACCTCTCCAACGAGCTAGTCTTTCTGTCGTTACGTTCTCACCTACTTCTTTGCAGTAACTCCTTTGCTTCTCAGATCTTTTACCTTTTGAAGTCGTAAGTGGTCATCGTGACTGAAAATGTGACTTGGATTAGGGTCACTTTGGGAGTCTGAGTTAGGGCTGCCAGAAACAATTATTATCATAAATGGTTTTGTTTCCACTTTTCCGGTATTCTGAAACAGAACATTATTTGTGGATACAAAAATTGACAGATGAATTTATCTTATTCTACGTACTTTGTCGGCCCAAAAATGTGTCAAAAAACTTGTAACAATCTTAACCATTATTTTCACGTAAACACAAATCCTTTTTGTGATTAAGGTCTATACAAATAAACACGGCGTTACTTGACCTCTTATGTTTGGATCTCTTTTCAATAAATCTTGAAGAGAAGTGTGTGTTATTTAGTCCCTCATAGTGGTACAAAAAACTCATAAAAAACAAAATTGAAATAATTTGTTTAAACATACATGAACTATCATATAAACATGCATTTTTAGGAGGGGTGCATTGTTTGACATGTTCTTAAAAAGTTGAAAGTGGAATATTTTCTCTATTAAGTACGTCTTAACAATGCCCTACTGATTTCAATTTTCCCTCACCGTGCCTATCTGCTTTCATCTTACTTTTAGCCACACTGTTCAGACCCAGAAAACACACTAAAAAGAAGGGAAAAGGGGGGGATTATCTTTTTCATTTTTTTGTTTGTGTTGCATGAAAATGGTGAATGTAAAAAAAAACCTTTTTCAAATACAGTCCAAACGGCAACACAAACCCAAAACAAAATTAAAAATCGGAGAGTTTCATCGAGTATGACTAAAAAATGCACATACTTGCACGGGCAACATAAGGAGCTTGACACGGGCTGCAGTAATGACACACGCCAAAAGAAAGCATCGGCGAGTTAGATTCCGAATTCTCGATATAACCTTTAAATAATCATACGTCGAAAAATTTGCATTTATTTTATATAAAATAAGCCTGACCCAAAGGGAGCTAACACAATTGTCCTCCATCCCTAAAACCTCAAAAAGGCTGGGCAAAAAAATGAGATTGTTGCGTTTTGGTCGCCTTTCAGTCTCCGTAGTTTGTATTCCTCTTTTGTTTTTAAGCACTCTTTTTCATGTCCTCTACACCATATAGCGGCATGTAGTGGTCAAATAAGACACAATGTCAGTCAAAAATTTTAAAAATGCCTGAGGTTTTGTTCTGACATCAATGAAATGTTTCAGTTTGAAACAACATAATTGGTCAACAGAAATCGGTAAATATTACTGTCGAGAAAATTAAACTTACATAATTTGGAGAAGATCAAGTCCAAAATCTGTCTATTAGCAATTCAATACTTGGCTATTAGTTTGATAATTCGATCAGTACTTTGTGATGTATTAATTTTTTGTTGCGCATGATTCAAAGTATGGACAAATGCTACTACAGCATTCAAAAAGGTTACTCACCTTCCCAAACTGGTCGAAGTATTGTTTGACATCTTCTATGGTGGTGTTCACCGAGAGGCCCCCCACGAAGATCTTCTTGGTGCGAGTCACTAACTGTTAAGAAATTCCAAACAAGATTTTACTTGGACTCATTCACACCGCAGAACATATTGCCAAGGCAGTTCCGTTTGAGAAAATCAATATTTTTCCCAAAATTTTGTATAGAGATTTTAAATAATGTAACGCTTTTTTTCATTTTAACCAACAAATAAATCCCGCCTCGCATACTCTGTTACATCATTTTTGTATGTGAGTAATTTAATTTGGATACCACTGTATGAAACAGGCACAAAGCCCTGCTTCGGTACAATCTGCACTTAACACCAGGAATTATTTTGGGCTTTTTGAACACGATCGGGCACATGGCAGGGAGACAAGCAGCGTGTTACCGAATAATCTATTCATTTTGTTGTTTTGATTAAAAACGAAAGACGAAACAATATGACTTGACTCGATAAGTCAATTCAAATCAAAGTTTTTTTTTAATGTAGCTGGGCTGACGGTTGCCTGGATGCCTTTGTGGTGGTACTCAGAGGGAAAAGAGATCAGCCCGATTTACAACTATGGCACCGGGCAGCATGTTCTCACGCCGGAGCTTCATTACAGATTCCTGACATTATGAAATCTCAGTCTGGATAAGTTGTGCTTCTCTTAGGGATCATAATTTCAAAATTACATAGACATCAAGTATGATTTAATTAAAAAAAAGGAAAATACAACTTTTGGATTTTATTAAATATCTACTGATTTTCTAAATTAGGTGTACATAGTTAAATTATTCTTCATATAATCAAATGTAAACTTGGCACACTACACTATGTCCTACATAGAACAAGGGGTCGCCAACGTCTTCAAAGCTAAGATTTACCTTTTGTCACTAACTGGCATGAAGGGCTCCCAGTTGGATACGCATTCTACAATGCCATATTATTTACTATGTCGTAACTATCTTATTACCAGGTTGTTATAATTAGAAGTTGAGTTAAAATTAGGGCAGCACGGCGGCGCAGTGGTTAGCGCGTGTGCGGCACAGTTTTGAGGTCATGAGATCGAACCTCCTGTTTGGAGTTTGCATGTTCTCCCCATGTTTGTGTGGGTTTCCTCCGGGCACTCTGGTTTCCTCCCACATTCTAAAAACATGCATGTCAGTAATTGGCCGGTCCAAATTGTCCCGAGGTGTGAATGAGCAAGCGAACTGTCTGTCCCCGTGTGCCCTGCGACTGGCTGGCCACCAGTTTAGGGTGTCCCCTGCCCACTGCCAGAAGATAGCTGGGATGGGCTCCAGCACCCCCGCGACCCTACTGAAGATGAGCGGAGCAGACAATGGATGGAGTTAAAATAAGCTCAGTTAGCCACTGAAAATCATGCCAGTTAGAAATTGAATTTCCTGGAAAATCACAATGACCCATCACTGGTGAACTATATTCAGAACCTCGCTGTAGGCCATTCAGGAGATCTTAGGGCTATCTTAGGGTATCTGGTGCCCGTGGGTAACGTATTGGACACCCTTTCCTACACTATGAGTAGTTCACTTTTTGGGTATCAATAACACTACAGTATTAGTTGTGAGACATAACGTTTCTTTCTTTTTTTATTTATTTGTCAAGCCATATCCCAGAATAGCACATGAGGGTTCGATTCAATTTATTTTGCATTGAACTCACCTTTGGCTGGGCCCTCCTGGGGAATGCGACTTTAGGATCAATCTACAGAAGATAATACAGAAAAAGAATGGCCTGTTAATGACGTGATGTGTAGCAAGGAGTCTTGCCGGGCTGTTGGGCGCACACACGTGCACCTTTATCGTTACAATATATCACCACCTCAACGATGTACTGCACGATATAAAGTACATCTTCATACCTATTTAATATTCATGTCACAGCTCCTAGTTTGGGTCAAACACACTAATGCTAGACAAAGCCCCTTTTGCATGAAAAGAACCATTGGTGTTTGATTTTATATTGATACAATTTGAACCTAAATGCCCTCACGCGGCAGTAACATTATTTATTGACGTGAACATAGCTTTTTCAAAAAAATACGTATGTATTGTTTGTTGGTTTTGACATTTATTTTGCAACATAGCATTTTATGTGTTGCTAATGTCGCTAATGCTAACACTAATAGTAAATTCGAAGCCTGTTCTTAGCTTCCCTTTTTTCCTTGGCTGGCTTTATTCTATTCTTGCCTGTCATATCATGTCTTTGAACGTCTTCGTTATTTATATTATAAGCAGAGTTCTATTGTTGTTTTTTGTTGTGTTTTTTTGTGTGTGTAGAAACCCAGAAAACAAAGAGAACCATCGAGCATGGATCATCTTTGGGAATGCTGTGTGGACTGCATTACAGTTCACTAATCTAAAAAGAGCATTTGTTTCAGAGGAAAGATTTAAACCCAAGCCCAGGCTAAGGCCTAAAATGTCATTCACGATGTTCGAGTTCGGCTCGGTTTTTCTCTTTTTAAAAAATACTTTATTATGCACTTCTTCTTTGTATCTCTACCTCTCTCTCAAAGTGCCGCGCTAAAATTCTTAAGAACGTACTGCTGCTGTGTTTTATGGCCCAATTTTAAACCCGTCAAAATGACTCAAGGCCTTAAAATGTTCCAGTCAATTCTTGAAATAAAAAAAATCAGTCTGTAATGGAAAATTAAAGTAACCTCAGTAGACAAAGAAGTATAAAAGATGTAAATGTTTATACAGTCTTGTTTAACTTGGATTTTGTTTAAAACGACAGGCTTTAATTTGTTATTATAAATAACTCCTTCTGAGTTCTCACAAATGAAATTTGAAATTTGCTTCGAGCTCGGATCTGCAGATCAAGTCAATCAGTACGGCTCTGGTTTTGTCAGGCTTTAATACTTGCTGGTCTGGGTCAGTTGGAGCTGGATTTTTTTTTTAGGCCTGATCTTTTCTCTGATTTGTTTGGTATACCAAGAATCATGATAATTTGATTACTCTTATATCTTAATTGTATATCAGTTTGTCTTCTTTCAGTTTTCTAGACAATAAAATGTTCTTGATTGGCGAGATACATCAATGAGAAAGACAAAGACGATGCGTGGGCCTTTTTTAACAGACTAATACAGAGTACAATGTGCTGCTTTAGATAAGAAATTTGCTATAATAAAGGGCATTTAAACATTGAATAATTGAAGCACACATTTTAAAGATGGAATACAGCAGTTGGGATGCGTAGTTGAGAAAATCATTATGACACAAAACAATCATTCAGAAACTTAAGAAGACGGGCAGAGACATTTAGAATTGATTGTTTTTTTTTCCCCCTTAGTGTGTTTGTGCAAGGTTGTTTTGCGGCGCTCAGGTGGACCGCCAGGGAATGTCCAGCGAAGCGCTGGCTCCCTTGTCACCGCCATGTGACTTGTGAGCTCCTGGAATCTCACAAGAGTACCACAATCACAAACTGGCCTCACCTCTAAGAGCTCGAGAGGATTCGGGGGAAGTGTGTCAAAAAAGAGCAAGCGAGAGATGCGGCCAAGTTGAAAAGACGGGTGAGAGGAAGAAGGAGCTGTCAATTACACCACAGCGACAGTAGAACCACCACATTTTGTTTGTTTGTGTTAGTTTGTTTTTGGCTCTTCCAGATCTTGGCGAAAACTGCAAATGGCCTCCGTCCTCGTTTATGGGGCCATGTTAGAATTTGTGACTGGATGCTTGTCTGATTTGTCTGGTTCTGAGTCCACTTATTTCTTCTCTTATTTTCAAATGTTAGAAAGAGCATCACACTATGCTATAAGACTGTCGATACAGAGAGTCCTTGATCTACGAATGAGCTCCAATGAAAGTCGGGATTTGGATCAAAATATTTTGAATTACAGACGAACATATAGCGTACAAAAGTTTCCGGGCCCTGAGACCAAAACATGCAAACTTGCCGCATTTATTTGTGTATAACGCACACCCTTGTATAACGTGCGCCTCTAATTTTTTAACTGAATATTGGTATAAAATTTTGTTTCACTTTTTCTCAGCTCAAACTTAGCATTGTTAAGTGACAAGGTTGATGAATATGTGTGCCTATAATTAAAATAATTTATTGAGTAAACTATGAACACAATACCAACATAAAATTTAACATGTATTTATTTCATGTGGTTTAAAGTCCGATTCGTCATCAGATATACCAGTTTCCCTCGTTGAGCTTTTTTGCGTTTACTTATATTTTTCAGGACCATTTTCTGTTTTCTCCATTCTCAAACATTTATCTCTGGCACCATAAAAATAGTGTGATAATGGGATAACATCCAATGCCTTTTCGTATGTCGTCTAATTCGCCGGTGGTCTAGTGGTTAGGATTCTTTACGCCGTGATCCGGTTTTGATCCCAGTTGCACCCGATGTTTTGCGAGTGTGGTCAGCTATGTTTTTCTATTTTAGGATTGAAAAAAGCGCATTATCCAAGAATAAATATGCTATGTAGAAATTTTAGATAAACAAAAGAAATACACTAAGCTAACGTTTTGCGTAGAAAAACATTTTGCTTGTTTTAAGCGTAGAAGAAGAAAACCCTAGTGTTAGGTATGAAAAATGAGGACACTTGATTTCCACCACCTTTTTCAGACAAAACCTTTTTCAGTGAAGACAAAAAAAACTTTTTTACTTCACTAGATGAAGAAAAAAGGACAAGATGAACACGATCGCAAAGAGTAGTTTTCACCCTGGTAAATACAAAATCATGCTTGTTTTCAGCATCGAGGTAATAGAAAATGGCGGTTTCTGGAGAAGAAGTGGACACTAGTGGGCAGCGTTTATGAGGCTGATGCTTGATTTTAACATATAAGAAGAAAAGACGATTTCTTTTAATTGAATCCCAATATAGCCAACAAACACTTGTCTTCATTTTTCATATGTATCTCTCATGTGCTCATCATGCTAGTTAAAGGAATATATACGTGTGAAAGGATTGTCTGAAAAAGACAGGAGTTTAAAAAAAGTCTGGAATCTTTTAATTTTAAAACGTGCATGCATCAAACAAGTTATGCAGAAAAGGCGCAGGTAACAAAATGGAAATAATGTAAGTCGAGGGCACCATGAATCAAGGACTCTGTGTATAGAAAGGTTGCATTTAAGTCAACACTTCTCTAATTGAGGTAGAAATACACTAGACTACACCACACCGTGCCGCCGTAACACTAACAGATGGTGAGACGGCGCAGCGCTACGATTAGTTCTCAACCACGAGAGGGTGAAGTTAAACTACAGTACAGTCGAGAGCTAGCTAGAGCCCCTACGGTAAATCACATGCGTTGACCAGAATGAGGAAGGCTGTGTTTTTCTACTCCCAACACGACTCCAGATCGCCACAGGTTTTTGTTTTTCTCCTAAAAGAGTGAGAAGACTAAAAGCTAAGACTGGAGGATCAGATGCAGAGTCTACTGTTTAGTTTCTCTAGTGGCTAGACTAGTTCTGATAGTCACCTCCGGTCACCGAGCCTCCTGACGGCCAAAACTCCTGCGTACATTCAAAAACAGACACACACAAACAAAATCAAACAGGGCAGCGCACAGCACATGAGCGGGAAGGAAATAGTGGACATTCAACAATGACTATACTCATGAAAGCGGTTTGTGTAGCGGGGGAAAGTGTGGGGAGATGAATGCAACACACAGTCACGCACACAAAATGAAATGAGAATACTTTCATCTCATATAATGCGAGCATGCAGCTTGCATGGAGTGAAGGGACGTAACCTCACAGTAAGGTAGGGGAGCTGAAGCCGGAATAAATTGTGAGTTTTAGCAAATCCCAGACGGACACTTTTGCAGGCTCAACAGAGGATAGCACAAGTCTGCAGTACACACTTCGATTGCGCAATTGAAATGCCGGATTGTGAGATAAATCAAACCACAAGACAAATCATTTTTCTAACTTTTTCAACCAAAGAAAAAGGTCAAAGCAAGATTGGGCAAAAAATGAACCCCCCACTGCTCTTATGATTTAATAATCGCTTGGATACATTGTGGATTCAAATTTTTAACACCTCAAAAGTAAACAACCAGCAATTTTGTTTTAATTGTCCTCATTACACATAAAGATGCAAATTATGCCTAAATTGCCTTTTTTCTGAACTACCGGAAAAGTAACTAAATTACAATAGATTAGACTTTTAATAAAGGGATTCAAATGAATATATAGACTAACACAATTTTGGTCAATTTAATTAAATACAATTAAGTAATCACCAACTTGATGAAACAGAAAAAAGTGTGTTGAGAGATAGCATACATCCGCCATTTAAGTTAAATTATTTGAGTAAATAGTAAGTTTCACACTGATTAACTTTAAAGGGACACCGTGTATTATTTGACCACTACATATTGTGTAGTGCAACCGTAAACGAGTGCTTACAGGCACAAAAAAAATATACACTACGGAGACTCAAAGTGACCGAAACGCATTTCACTTTTCTTTCTTCACCTACGATGATTTTTTTTAAATGCATGTTCATGAAATAGCTCATGTGTTTTTACCTATTATTTGAATCAGTATTGTTTTTTTTAATTATTTTTTTACCACAATGATGTGCTAAATAATACTCACTGTCCTTAAATAAAATTATGATGCTTTGTTTACTTTATAGGTTTCATAGTCTTGTTACATGAAAACTGTAGTCTTCCAACCTTCAACATTTTCGCATTTTACATTTCATGGTTTTGTCACTTTTGAGATGTCCATTTCTCAGTAACGTCACATCAGAGACATAATTGTATATTTAATGTCTAGCAAATTATTTTGTTGGCTTGTGTTGTCAATTGTGTCCATGAAATGCCATAAAAAGCACACAGAAACGTCAGATTTTTATTTTACGATTCCCGGAAGAATTTTAAATGGTGAAGGGTGTGGCATGATGTGATTGGTTAACTCCTATACTGCCTTTGAGCTCCATGGAATGAAAGAATGCCAATGATGTCTCAATGTCAGTGAATGAGTTAAGTCACACCCCGTAGTTATAAAAAAAAAGGTACACACTTGTGATACATTCTAAAAAATACTTGTAAAAACAACTGAAAATTGAGTAGAAAATAACCAATAATAAGATTAAAATACACCAATTCAATCAAAACTTCTGGTTTATACTGTACATAACGACCACATCTTTTGAGTCTTTGATATAGTTATAGGGTTTTTTTTTACAACATGGACCACTTTTTGGGGTTGTTTTACACAAATTCATGTAACCTTGTTGGTGACACTTCATTTGTTTTTACTTTTTGCTCAGTTGTTTCGTACAGTAGAACTATTTATAGTCATTATAACACAGATTTGTTTAGTTATTGTTTTTTTTGTTTTCTTTAAATAATACAACCCAGCTTGGGGTAGGTATTTTAAACAAACTGATTTAGTTTTTTTTGAAACCCCAAAAATTGGACCAAAAATCTGGCCTGTTTTCTTTTCTTTTTTTATTAAACAAACAAAGCGGTTGTCTTTTAATTAACCCTATCATGAATCGGTCCAGGTTGGACGCAAATTGGGTTATTTTTTTATCAAACTGTCAGTGCAGTGCAGACAATAGTAGTTGTTTTTTGTAATTTAGACTTCTTTTACTCACCATTTGAATTGGTTTTACGTCAAGGTATTGTTTGAAACAGTTATAAATCAGATATCTCGTTGTTATTTCGCTAAACTGTTTCTCAACTGTTGGGTCGAGACCCAAAAGTGGATCACGGACCTGGTTTCAGTGGGTAGCGGACTTTTGCTTTGGATAAATAATTATAGCAAAAGAAAAATTTGTAACTGAGGGTCATTTCCACTCCGTGACAGTAGATTGGGATAATTCACTGCAAATGTGAGTTGACACCAGCTATTTCGCGCCGCAGAACAAGACCAATAAAGTTTGCATGGCCAAACGCCAATACAGAAGAGCATATATGAAATACCGGTTTTATTTTTTTGAAGACAAACCCACTGAAGTGAAGCGTTTTAGATTTCATTAAAAACGCAATTGAGCATTGAAGGGCATATTATTACTTGAAATCATTTAGGTTTTGCTGGTATTTTTTTCTTTTTTTGATGTGAATATATTCTACTTCCTCTAGTTTAAACTGCACAATCCTTTTTTTTTAATAAGGTCGAGAAGTAGAATTATTTTCTTGATTTTGGTCGCAGCTTCTTATTAGGATAGGATGGTGGGTCCTGAGGTAAGACCAGTTGAGAACCACTGTTCTATAACCAAAGAAATAAAAGCGGAGCATGGATTTTTTTTCCCCAGTGCCTGTCTACTGTATGCAACAGGTAGCCTGACATGTGAACACACTCCATGCAGCAAGCTGATTGGGCAGCTCTCAAAATCTCTCAAGGACCAGAACAAGCCTGTTGACTCCAATCCTATTACTTAGGAGAGCCGCACTAATCGCAGACAGGGGTTGCTCCCCCCCGTCGCGTTTTTGCCGCCGCGCTGAAATAATTAACGAGATCTCAAACCGACTGGAAACTTAGATCAACAAATGCGCAGTTAGCGTCGGACGAAGCTAATTCAGAAATGGCGGGAAGCCGAGGCCGTCTAAAGGGTAGCGGTTTCAAAATCTCGGAGTTACAGAGCCTGGGCGCAATAAATTGCGTATTTGCTGGGTAGCCTCGCTGCTGTGCAAAGGTTCGCTCATTCCAGCAGCGCCCGAGCGATTCAGCCGGTCACAGCGTGGCACATTCTTTGTGTTGCCGCTGGAGAAGCTTTTCTCTCCCTTTGCTAACAGGATAACCCGTCAGTCTGACTAAGTGGGTGCTAGTAGGATAGGCTGCCTCCAAAATAACTTACCATCCAACCCCTTTGCCTGGTTAAGAGTTTTCTCTAAGTTAGAGGATGAATAAAACGAAACAACAATGAGCTTTGAAAAATGTGTTTATCGTGAGCAGTGTTGGAAGTAACGCATTACCAAGGAAGGCATACCTGGCCTGCAAGTATTTTTCATGGTAACGCTTACTATAATGCGTTATTAACAGAATGTCTGTCATTACAATATGGTGTTTTACTCCGCTACTTTTTAAGAGCAGTTCACAAGTTTTAATGTCGTCTGATCTTCTACAGTTCCTTCTTTGCTCCGGATGTTGAAGGATTGGCACACAAAATACAATTGAATACAGTTATAGAGACACAGAGTGCATGTAAATTCTCCCTACTGTTATTCTGCTATTCTCTCTACCTATGCACACTTTAGAGCAGTATTTACCACTAAAAATACAATACTAGAATCAGGGGGTCAATTTATATGCGCCTATTTGGTTGTGTCACCAGTAGCGAATTGTAGCCGAAGCGTAGGCAGGGGTCATGGCTTATACAGGGACAACAAAATCATATAGGCAAAAGTGAGCGCAGAATTTATGGCAAAATAATGCTGAATTATTGTATTTGATTTGGAAACCAATTTTTAAAATACAGTACACCATTTCTGGAGAAGAAAAACGTCTTGGACATAACCCAGAAATGGAGAAGGAAATCTTGTAGTTTGAAGACAAAAAAACAAATCGATATGGAGTGTCTCAGATGTGTTAGTTTGCAAGCTTTTTAAGATTAAAAAAGCCAAAAAGTACGAACGGTACCCCGCTTCCACAGGTCGGTGTACACGTTTTCATCCATCCTTTTATTATATGACTTTCTTAAGTAGTTTTAGGGGGTCTGCTTCAATCGGAGTACACATGGTATTTTGTAACTAGTTACTTTCAGAGTAACGTGCTAATTTAAGTTGTCAGTAATCTGGCGGATAACGTACTTACTATTTGATTAAAGTAACGAGTAACTATTTTTTTTTTTTAGTAACACACCCAACAATGATGGTGAGACAGCAGGACTTTATGACCTTCACTTTCCTTGACTGTGCCTGTTTATAGTGTCTTACGACAGCCAAGAAATAATTGTAAATGATGTGCATTGTTATCGGCCTCTTTTTCTTTTGTGACAGAGCCATTCTTCAACTGTGGGGAAGCAGGGGAGAGGTGGGGGGTCACTATGGAAACCGACCCCATGGCGATTTAGTGGCGTCCAACCATGGTGGCACAAAGTGTCACTGGCCTCGTCCCCGAAAGTGACACTTCAGAGCCGAAGGGAGAAGCAACGAAAAACAATAAAAACGTATTTGTTTCTGTAAAAGTTACGGTGGAGATGCAAGAATCAATTGATCCGTTGACCACTAATCGATTGATATATTAATTGAAAAACGGTTTCAATAAGTACCGTATTTTCTGGACTATAGGGTGCACCTAAAAACACCAAAATGGACAGACATTTTTAAAGTGCCTTGTAACCTGGTACGCAATAGACAGGGGATAAGCTCGGAAATGCATGCTATGGTGATTGACATGCGTTACTTCATGAGGTTTTACGGTATATGTATATTTGAGGAATGGTTGATCAATTGATGATCAATTGGAGTGAGATCGAAACTCAGGTCATGGCAGAGGTCTTATTAACACTTTACCACTAGACCGCAAGTGGTACAAATGTCAATTAGTATGTAATTTGTGGTCTAGTGGTAAAGTGTTGGCGCCCTACTAGCGCGATCCGTGTTTATTTCCCGTTGCAAACAATATTTTGCAATACTTTTCGGCTGATTAATTAGTTCACTGTTATATGCTTACATGGTATCTCTTACTGCAAACTCAATTTCATGCACAGTATAGTGCGGTGCGCCTTAAGTATAAAAAATATGTAACAAAATACTATATGGGGGGTAGGCCATATAATCCAGTGCGCCTTATAGTGTGAAAAATACCGTAATTCATTTAAAATAAAAACACTCCAAATAGTGGGGAAGTTTACCTTCTAAACATTTAATATTTGACCATTTTTCTGTCCGTTATTAGGTAAAAAAAATAATCTATTAATTGAAAACTAATAATTCATCAAAACAATTGCATATAATTCTTTTTTAGAATGTATCTATCTTCAAGATGCCTTTTGGATTACAAATTCTCAAAATTCTTTAAGAGACAGTACGTATTATTTGACCACTATATGTCCGTGTATTGTGCAGTGCTACCAAAAACAAGTGCTAAAGATCACATTGAAGAATAGAAACTACGGAGAATCAAACCTATACCATTTTTCTTATTATTTTTTGCACAGGCTATCACAAGGTTTTGGTTTTACGTGAGGCTCGTGTTGTGTAAAGGAAATGCAAATTCCCCGACCTGCAAACAAAAGAGGATTTGCAACGAGTGTTCTAAAGTTTGCGTCTGAGCTGCCGTCGAAATTAAGCGCTTCATTTTTTTTTCTTTTAGCAGCAATGTTAATCACAAAAGGGCAGTTGAAAACCACTCTATATGTTTCTCAAAGACAGAACAGTTACCATATGCAGTTTCATTTAAATGTGACTACGCATTTCTGAATGTTTCGACTGTAGTTCTGGTATATAGCCCACCGTAACAAATGTCTGGCCAATTTGGTATTTTCTTTTTTTTAAATGGATGTTTGTATGATAGTGAATTTGTGTGAAGTATATAGATTAATTTTGGGGGGTTTGGAATGAAAGGAGTTTTGTTTTTACCACTACCATAAATACAAACAGTCCATTCACATTTTATTTTCTAGATGCGCTTTTCGTCCGCATTGAAAGTAAGAACTACTTTGAATTGAAAATAAAAATCTCTTGTGCATTAAATAAGGTATTTTTTTTTTCTTTAAAAATCTGTACAGACGCTCCCGTACTTACGACCATTCGACTTACGTAAATCAGTAGATACGACATTTTTTTTCGGTATGTCGAAAAATATCCAGACATTGCTGTAAATTAGATTTTGTATTGTGTGCACTTTTTTCCGAATACAGGACAGTACACTAGTGATTCTTTCCGCCTCTACCAGCGTGTGGCGCTGTAAGAGTTCACCCAGCATCCACCCGGAAGAAAAAAAAATCCGCTTTCTCTTCCTAGTTCATGTGTAAACATTCTTTACTGTCTATATCTATGCTATCTCCAGCATGCTAATAACTTTGACACTTTTGTTGTTTGATATCTCGTGCATCCATTCAATATGGTTGGTTTAAAGTGTAAAGAAGAGGGGAGTTGTTTCTTTTGAAATGAAAGGGGAATAAGAAAGCTTGATGTAGTTGGGAAACTGGCCGGAACGCTTTTTTTCGGCCAGTTTTTACCATGGAGGAGGACTTCTTGAAGCGCATCTTCCAAAAGTAAGTTAAACTCAACTTTATTTATCTCTATAGAGCATGTTATTTTATGACATGTATATTTTTTTGTAAAAAAAATACAGGTTACTTATGCTAGCCTTAAACTTTAAACACACAAAAGATAGTACTGAAGCAACTTACGAACAAATTCATCTTACAAACTATCATCCGGAACCTATTTCGTTCGTAAGTAGGGCAGTGTCTGTACAGTCCAGAGAGATGTGATTTATTGTTTTACAGATTGTTCACCAATTTTAAGTTAAAGGTTAAAAAATGTACAATTTTGGAGGTAAAATGTTTTGGCCCTAGAACTGAGATTTTAATGGTACTTTAAAAAAAAAAATTGCATTTTTTATGACATGTAATGGTGCCAACAAGTACTGTAACTGCATTATGATGAAATTTTATTTCTGTTTTGGGGACTGTAAGACACACCGAAATATCAAAATGCCAGAAATTTTCAGGCGCGCCTTATAATCCAGTGCCTCTTTTGGATCAGTACTGTAAATAAAATTGGAAATGCATAATTACAAGAAAATGCTACTTATGACAATACAGTGGGACCTCGCTACTTTGCGATTCGACGTTCGCGGTTTCAGAGCTTCGCGGGCCTAAAAAAAAATTAAATAAAATAAAAAAATAAAATAAACATTTATTTTTTGTTTTTGTTTTATGTGCGCCGCTACTTCGCGGATTTTCACTTATCGCAGGTGGTTTTGGTCCCCATTAACCGCGATAACCGAGGTCCCACTGTAACCAATAAAAAATTAATCTTTTTTTATTGGTGAAACAAGAATTCATAATGATGGTTCATGTTATATGAAATACCTCTCCATTTTTTACAGATCATTTTTTATGCCCTCTTAGAACGGTAGTTTTGATTTCATGTGCCTTTTAGTCTGGTGCGTCTTTTCGTGGAACAATATTTCACAAAATACTATTTTTGAAGGTGTGCTTTAGGATTTGGAGCGCCATGTAGTCCAGACGGTAAAAGGTATTTGTTTTAACATCCAATCTGAAGAATCGACAAAAAAGTGTACGGATTATGAGAATAATAGAAGAATCAAGATGACCTTAGCACCAAAATTGTTCAGGTACGCCACCTTCCATCAGAGGGCGCTAACCGGGTTTGGAACTGGGAACAGGCGTGGCCAGTCAACATGCACCTATCCTTTAGTATGACCCTTTATAAGGACATTTGGAGGAACACACTTGATCGTGTCATTTTCATTTCTGCTGTCATTGCTACCTGTGATTTTGTTTTTGTCTCTGGTTTTGTCTTAGGACTTTTCGTTAGTAGTTTAGTGCCCAGTTGTTTGGTTGTTACTCTGTTCCTTGCTTATTTATTTCGGTTTGGTCTTTATTTCTGTTTTAAATTAGTGATGTGCTTCTCGTGTCAAATCCCTTAAGAGTGTGCCGAGTAGTTTAGAT
Source organism: Urocampus carinirostris (assembly GCF_059441175.1). Classification (NCBI taxonomy): domain Eukaryota; kingdom Metazoa; phylum Chordata; class Actinopteri; order Syngnathiformes; family Syngnathidae; genus Urocampus; species Urocampus carinirostris. The sequence continues at coordinate 7,756,308 of NC_142353.1, forward strand.
GAGTGGTTCATGAATGGCGAGTCGATGCGTGTGTTGAGGACGTATGCGGAGACGTTTGAAGCCCCGCGTGTACCATAGGTCTGATTCCGGAAATGATTTGCTAGGTTTGAGTGCAGTTTGTCATAAAAGCAGCAAAGAAACACTATGGATTCCCTTAACTTTGTCTATGTCAAAAAACTTTAGAAAACACCTCTGACATTGAATGCGTGGGCAGTGGGTCAGGAGGTAGAGCGCTCATTTTTGGACTGAGGGGTCGCAGGTTCATTTCCCTAGTCCTCCAAGTTATATAGCACATTGTAAAGCGCTTTGAGAGGTCTTCAGTGACTTGAAAAGCTCTGAACAAATTCAGACCATTTATAATAAGCACTTTATTTTCCCTTCTTATTTTACATTTTCAACTGTTGCACAAGCACAGACGAAACAAAGTAGCACAGAAGAATTCAAGGTAAAACACTAAAACACTCTTCAAAGTATATATGTATATATATGTATATATATGTATATATATGTATATATATATATATATATATATATACATATATATACATATATATACATATATATATATATATATATATATACATATACGATGATTTACACCACAACCTTTAATTGCATGCACCAAGCATGTTATATATTTTGATGGCATAGAGAAAATAAATCATCTATAAGCCCCTACGTGTGTCTGAAGCATTTCCTTGCAGGGCTTCACTGCTTTATGGGGCTTCAATTTTCCATCACTTGTTAGAATCATGTCAAGTTTGGTGCTATTTGGACATTTCATTGTTTTGTGAACCCTTGTTTGTTTGTTACTTTGTACCTCCTTTTGCTACTAAATACAGTCTCTCTTTTTGAGCATCCCTGTTTCAGGCCCTGTTTCTCCCTTACAGGGCTCCACCCCACGAAACCTAACAAAAATCATTTTAAAACTGACTTGACAATAAAGTTATTGTCGTCATTTTAATACTGCAACTTTATGATATTGCCGTTATCTTTACATCCCGATTTCTCATGCGGGTGTGTTTTCGGGAAGTTTCTGGAAGATTTTTCTCTCTTCAATATCCCACTCACTGCTTTGTTGACTTTTTCCATCGTTCAATGCAAGAAAAGGGTGGGGGGAGTATAGAAGTACCCTTTCCTTATTTCAATAAAGTGACAAACCCGCTGCCATCAACACTTACTGATGAGAGAGGGAGAGAGGTGGGAGGATTGGTCCCTATGGCGACAAACGGAGTCACATTGTTCCCGAAACTGGCCCACATTCATCAATGACACACACATACACAAAAACACACAAACTCTCACCCAGGCGCGATTAAAAAATCCCAAGTAAGGATTGTGCAGGTGGAATAACCTGCCACAACTTTATCACTACAAGAAGTTTATTCAGTACGTCCGTCACACCTTGATGGTCTCGGCTCGCATTTGGCCGTTCCGCTGCAAAACTTTTATTCCGGAGGGTCACTTCTCTATCCCTCCGGACGGAAAAGAAAAGGCAGGACGCGAAAAAAGTTTGCTTCTCTCACAAAAACGGCAAAAGGGGGAAGTCGGCCTACAAGACTGCCCTTTTTTCTATGGAAAATTGACACTGGGTGACAGGGCTTGACATTATGACCAATTTACTTGCAGATGTGACCAAATTTGTATTAAGTGTGTGGGTTAAAAAAATTGCAGGCTGCGCACACAATTCTTTGTGTATTTGTTTCAATTATTTCTTTTTAGAAATCGGTGACTAAATCCCATGCTGTGTGACCAGGCAAAACCTTAAGTTGCACCAGTGCTACCAATGGAAAAGATTAGTTAAGGGTCTAACATAGAGGTGTCAAACATGCGACCAGCAGTCTGAATCAGGCCCTCCATAGGTTTTGACCCGGCTCAAGAGAGTCGAAAAATGAGCTGCAGTTTTTAATATGTCCACTTGATGATGTCAAAGCCATGTCCTATTTTTTCTTTCTCTCTCTATTTATTTTCCTCTTTTTCTTGTTTCTCTTTCTCTCTTTCTCTCTTTCACTCACTTTCTCTCTCCCTTGTTTATCTATTTTTTCTCCCTCACTCCCCCTTTCTTTCTCTGCTTCCCTCTTCTCCCTCGTTTCTCTTTCTTTGCTTCTCCCTCTTCCTCTTCTTTCTATCTCTTTTCTCTTTATCCCTTTCTGTTGTCTTTTTTTTCTCTCTGTGTCTGTCTTTTTTCCTCCTCTCACACCTTTTCTTCACACCGTCTCTTTATTTTCACTCCCTGTGTCCTTTCTCTCTTTCTCTATCTTCTTATCTCTTTTCTTCTCTCTCTCTCTCTTTATTTCTCTTTATCTCGCTTTCTCGCTCTCTCTGGAATTTTCTCATTTTTCTCTCTGCCTCTCTCCTTATTACTCTCTATTTTTTATTTCTTTGAATCGTTATTTCTCTCTTGCTTTGTTTCTCTTTCTCCCTCTTTCTTTCTCTCTCTCTCTTTTACTCTGTCTTTTGTTCATTATTTATTTCTTTCCTTGCTCTTTCTCTCCAGCTTTGTCGGTTTCTTTTTCTCTTTCTGGATACGTATATCTCTCTGTCTTTGTCTTTCTTTCTCTTTCTCCCTGTCTTTCTACCTCTCTCTTATACTTTCTCCCGCTCTCTCATTATTTCTCCCTCCTTCTCCCTCTGCTTTGTTCTCCCTTTCTCTCCCTCTCTCATATTCTTTCTATCCCTTTGTTTCTTTGTTTCTTTCTTTCTTTCTTTCTTTCTTTGTCTTTAATCTTCTATTCTAGCCAGCGAGAGGGTTTTTTTTTGTTTTTTTGGCCCTCGAGCTGAGATGAGTCTGACACCCCTGGTCTAGCACAGAACAAATAGAATGTCCTAAAAGTCTCCGCAATCACGCAGAGCTTCCCAAGCTGAAGAACAGCGGCAGTCGTTCACATTAGAAGTTAAGATTGCACCCGACAGCAAACGTTAGTAAACCTCATTCGACAGCGGAAACCGGATTGGAACCGCATTTGAAAATCCACTCATCAAACAGCGGGCTATGAGATTAGCCAAGAGAAGCGAGGACAGAGAACTCACTGTTTTGGAGTCCAATTCATGCCTGGTTTGGGCCAAAACTTTATCCACGCCGGCTTGATCCACAAAGGTGACAAATCCGAAGCCCCTGTGAACACGTGAGGGCAGCAGGGTGGGCGTATTAATGACAGTCGAAACTATGTCGACGCGTAATGATACGTTATGAGCGGGGAGGAATCACGGAGGACAGATAAACTTTCAGAGCGGACGCCAAGCTCACCTCGAGCGCTTCGTAACCGGATCTCGCATCACCATACACTCCTTCACCTCGCCGTACTTGCAGAAGTACTCCTTCAGACCCTCTGGGACACAAAGCAACAAGGGGACACATTAGCAGAGAATAGCGCTGTAGAGTAGAAGGAAATAGGAGAAGGGTTTGTATTTTCCAACCGACAAAAGTAACCGGGCATTAAGAACGATTATGTCGCCATTTTGTAAATCACGATACAAATAAACACATATTCACGACATAGAGAATCATTTTTCCCCCTTAAAAGGGTTCTGAATGAGTGCATTCATTGACGTCGAAGCAGAGAAAACGTATAAACAAATTCGGGATTAGCGAGTGGAAATTCTTAAAGGGACAGTGTGTAATATTTGCACACTAGTTGTAGATGTATTTTGTAGTGCAACTGAAAATGAGTGCGCTTTAAGCACAAGGAAGAATACAAACGAGGGGGACTCAAAGTGACCGTAAAGCAGCATTTTTCTTTGTTTTTTTATTTATTTTTGCCCAGGATTTTGCAAAAAAAAAAAAAAAAAAAGGAAAAACGTGGAAAAAAAGAATAGATAAAAAATGAATAAAAGAGAAGAAAAGGAAAGTACAAGAAAAGAAGACATAAGAAAGATTTTAAAAAATGATGGAGAAAAAAATGGAAAAAAGAAAGAAAAGAAAAAAAAAGGAAAAATCAAAAAATGACAAAAAGACTAGAAGAAAACAAAAAACACAAGGGAAAACAAGAAAAAAACAAAATAGGGGGAAATAAGAGAAAGAAAAAAGAAAACTTTTTGTTTCTTTTTTTTTTCTCGGTTTTTGGAGGTACCCATAGCAACAAGATTGCTGACAATCATGTCAGCTCCCTCTACGAGAGGTTCATGTTATGTAAAATAATGACAAATTTCACAACCTACGAGCATTTTAAAAAATGCAAACATATATGATAGTTCATGTATTTTTTTGCCTTTTGTCAAACATATGACCTGTGGGCTGGATACGGCCCATTCTTTCACTAATCCGGCCCGCCTCAGAACAGAAAGTCTGGACCCAGAAGTCAAACTTAGTTTGACATCTCAGATTTCAACCAATGTTGTTTTTTTTCTTTACTGAACGATTTTTTTACCACAATCAGGCAATTAATAATACACACTGTCCCTTTAAACAAATTTAAAGACATTTCCGAAGATGTACCTTGTGTCGTTTGCCAGCTGAGTCCACCTATGAACATTTTGCTGCGGGAAGAAAAAGAATGTTTGTATTATGAGTAAGTTGAAACATTTGCGTGCTCTCGCGCAGCACCAACAAACTTGTTGGTAAAAGAGGAGTGTATGTGACATGAAGGCTCCCAGTGTGAAGGTGTGCGCTCGCTCCTCAGCCTCCGCGCAGAAAGCGAGGCTTGTTTGCAAAACGTGTACGAGCGGGAAAAAGGGGGGTAAAGTTTTCTTTTGGACTTACCAGGGGTCGTGAGGGGAGTCCGTAGTGGACAGGCTGCTCTGGCTGCCTTCCGTTTCCATTCCGTGCCCTGGTAGTGCTGGTGCTAGTGGTGCCGAGACGTGCGGGGGGAAAAGCGGCCGGCGAGTGAGAGGTTGAGGGCGGGTTTGGCCCCTGGTGCGAGAGGGGAGCGGGCCAGATGCGAAATGGGACAGACTCCACCTCCTCCTGTTCGTCCTCCACTCCGTCCACGCTGCTGTCGCTCCCTCATCCCTCCGCCAAGGGATTCGGGGCCACCGCGGCGTGAAGCTACAGTGAGGGGGGGAAACAACTTCCGGGAGGTGCTTGCAAGATAAGAGCGAGTTGTGCCGTTTTTTTCGTGTTGAACTGCATCCTGCTTGAAAATGTCATACCTGTCAACCTCCACGGCTCCATGCCCTTACAAAATGTTGTATCATACCTGTCAACCTTTGTTTTGCCGTAAAAAGTACGTTTATTATGCATTTTAAGATGTGTACGACGTACAAGAAAATCTGTACGGAAAAACGCAAATTTTTCAATTATGGGTACCATCCGGTATACACCGACTATCACAAAACGGCAAACCAATCAAGTCAAACGAGTTCGCCGCGGTACCCTCTATCTCTGTATCGTTTTTTGTTTTCCGTTGCAAACGAAGCGAGCGGTTTGATGTAGTGAAAGGAAGTCCGTCTCTTTTTAGAGAACTGGCTTTTTTGGGTCAACTCATTGAAGAGAGCCGTCTCTCAAACAGCTCACTTGCTTTGATATATTACGAATTATTATGTTGTATAAAGAAGTTAAGAAAAAAAGGAAGTATAAGGAGAAAATGAAAAAAGACAGGCTTGTGGTTATCCCTTTAATCAGTATATTACCGACAATAATTTAATGCAGAAAATGAATCCATAATTTGAACAAGAAAATGTATTATTCTACTTAATTATATTTGCATGTATTTTTTTCCTTCTACAGTGAACGTCCAAGCTACTTAATTTTTGAACTTTTTTTATAATAAACCTCATTCATGTCAAGCAACTCAGGATCTCACAACAAAATTTTAATTAACAATACATACGATATAACGAAACACATGTACAATATAACATGTTAAACTATATAAATAAACACGTTTGGAAAAAAAATATGGTGTAAGATTATTTGTATTTTGTAAGGGAAAATACGTCAGTTTGTAAGGGCATGGAGCCCTGGAGCTTGCCAGGTATTATTTATTTTTGATTTTTTTTATCTATACTTATGAATGCACAAAGCATCAGTAAATCCTTCATTGGGGAAGATAAAGTCCATTTAATGAGAAAATAATGGTTTGCTATTAGATTGCTATCACACCCATTGCAGCCTGGTTATCCTGGAAGGGGGATTACCTCATATGCCGTCCCTTCTCAAGGTTTCTTCATTTTCCTTATGTTGAGGTTTTTTGAGTTTTTCTTTTCCCTCATGTAGGTTTTAGATCAGGGGATGGTGTAACAATAGTCTATAGTTTGCAAAAATATGTGGTCTGTGCAGCCCTTTGAGACTCTTTGTGATTAATGGCCATACAAATAAACATGACTTGACTTGACGATTACAATCACTTATTGTGAAAATTGTGGCTAGGAGAAAATGAGCAACCTTGGTATCACGATCACCCTCTGCCATGAGGCAAGAGAATTCCGTGCCTCATTCTGCATCTGTAGATACTCAGGACTGTAATATGTTTCACACTGCCCCTTTTGACTAAAAACAGCAGTTGATAGGTAATCCCCCATTATGAAAAAAGTCAACTCAACAAAAAAAAAATATATTGGATGGCTCAATTTGATGTTAGCTTGCTAATACAGTCAATGCTAATTCTACTGTTTGGGGCTGAAGTATGTACCATGTCAGAATCCTTGGTCTCACTATCGCCCTCTGCCATGAAGCAACAGAATTCCATGCCTCTCTGTATCTGAAGACGCCTAGCACAGTAATACGTTTCGCATTGCTCATTTTGACAAAAAAAAAAAATCAATAAATAGGTAATCCATGCAACAAGAAAAAATGGAAGGTTCTACTTGCTGTTACAGTATACATACAGTATCTGAATTAATAAACAAATATACTAAAGATAAAGGTTATAATATTTATAGGTATAGAGTTTTTCTTTATTTTTCACTGCTGAAATGTTACAGCCAATCTATTAGTGATTTTTTGCAATGTAGAGCAAAGTGTTTTATTTGTTGTTGTTTTTTGTTTGTATGTATACTTTTAGTTGCTTAAACTGAAAAGTCAAATTTAAGCACACACACAAAAAAACATTTTTATATTATCTATTTAAATTGTGTTGTTGAGAAAAAAAATATCAACAGCAATCGAAGAAGAAATTCCCTCTTATGGTACTAAGCTTTTGTTTTGAAGGCACAATGTGTAAACTTCCAACCATGTGCCGGTAGATTTTGACAAACTTTACAACAATTTGGTTTAAGCGTAAACTTTGCTGTTACGGTTGGTTTTTGGTTCACCTCACCGTGTTTCATGTTATCAAAGGAAACTAAATTTGAAAAGAAACATTGTTATGCCTTTCTTTTTTTTTTTAATGCATTGTTAACACTGCCGCTGTTTTCTTACAGTGTCTGTCTGTAAATTACATTTTATCCAGTAATAAAAGCAACATTAAGATTAAGGGGCTTTTAGATTTAAAAAATCAATAGTCCTTTAGTAGTTCTCTGGAGTGTTGACAGTTCTGACTAACTTTCCAGGTACTACTTAAAATCTGATGGCAGTTCAGGTTGAGTGTGTCAAGAAAAACTGTTTTCAAGGTTATTTCTGGAAAACAAGCTTGTCAAGGTTTTAGTCGGCCTCAAGTTCTGCGCTTTAATACTCGGCCAGTGCTGCCAAAGCGCTGATCCAGTGTTCTCCTACAGGAGGCCTGTGTGCTGTGCTCATTCACTGCTGGACTTTAAGCATTTAATTCGTGCCAAAGCCAGCTCCAGCTAATCTTCTCAACCCTGCTTCAACATGTGACCTGGTAACCAATGTTAAGACCAATCAATAGCCCAAGTAATTCACACAGACAATGGCAGCTTTGATTTGTATGGTGCAAACAAGTTGTATGAAACAAAAATCGCTGCTAGGCAGAAGGAAGAAAAGTCACTGGACTTTTTCTAGGTTTGACGAGTGGTAAAAATAATAGAGGTAACACCATAGTCAAAATTCATTTGAACAAAAGTTGGCAAATTAACGAATAATGAACTAGACGATAGACAAAATTTAACAAAAATCTTAGTAAAATAACTCTTACTTGGTTAAAGGTTTAGTATGGGAAATTCTAAGTTTGGTTAATCTTCTTTTAACAAACCTGTTTTTGTTCTATTTGAGTTTAATGACCGGTTAACTACTGTAATTTAGGTTGATAACCGATTATTAGTCGTAATATATGGTTGTAATTCAACCTGAATCTCTTTTCTGGTCAGAAATTAAAGTCATACAATAATACACCTAGGATTTAAACGACAATTCAAATGAATGACAAGATGGGGCATCAAATAAGTAAAGACAACACTATTTTTCCCCAATTCAGAAAATCCCAAATACATGGGTATTCCTGCTTTCTCAAAGTTCAGCAGCTGCAGTCCACAATCAAGATTGAAGGAATAATCCAATTCCTACCTCAACCTTCATGCAGAGCCCTATGATATATCAGATCCTCGTTGGATTTTTGGTTTTTGGAAGCTCACCACTCAGATCACTGACATTTACAATCGTACAAAGAATCAAAGACTTTTCCCAGAAGGTTAAAAAAAACCAAAAAAAACTGTCCTTTGAAAATGGCTAATAAGGTAGAGCACTTGTCTTGGGATCAAGAGATCGCAGTTCGAATCCCGGCTCCTCCGTGTTACATGTCGAAGTGTCCTTGGGTAAGACACTGAACCCCTATTACCCCCTATAAGCAGGTTAGCGCCTTACATGGCTGCACGGCCGCTATTGGGAAATGTAGCACAATGTAAAGCGCTTTGGGAAGTTTTGACTTGAAAAGCGCTATATAAATGCAGATTTCATTTCATTCATTTCATTATTTAAAAAATAAATGTTGACAACATCGAGACGTCTGCGACTACATGTCAAGGAACATGAAATGGGCGATTAATTGCAGCCCATGCTAGTTAGAATACCTTGTAAATTTGCACAGAAAACAGGTAAGTCAAGTAACAACATAAAAATATCAAAAGGAAATCTCAAATTTGATTTGAATGTTATGATCTAATCTCATCTCATCTCATCTCATTAGCCGTACCGCTTATCCTCAGTAGGGTCGCGGGGGTTATGATCTAATACCGCGAGCAATGTTTTCTCAGTGCAACCTTTTAAAACTAAAAAGAGAAAACAGAAACAAACTCACCAAAACTTGTTTGGGGTTTGTGTCCATTGTGAATCACACCATAACCGGGTGGACTCAAATCAAAGTAAAGGAGGGATTTTTTTGTTTCCCGGCAATGTCTTGCTAACAACTGTTATCGATAATCTCAGGTCCTCTCTGTCGTCTACAATGGCGTGCGTGTTGTGCTCGCAGCGAGCAATTATGAAAAATATGCTATCGGCTCTTGCCATGATATCTACGATGTCTTTTTTTTTTAAAAAAAACAAACTTTTATTGAAACAGGGATTAAGAAATCATTTTTCGCTAAATAAAATATTTTTTTCATTTGATATTTTAATTATATGATCAAAAATTTACTACAAATTTACTTCAAATTTTAAAGATTTATTTATATGTTGAAGGACCCTTTTACCCTTTTATTCATCTATTTCTAAATTGCTTTTTAATAATAGTCAAACATGTGTGCGTATATTGTCTTTTTTCATATTCATCAAATGTATAACTAAGGATCTGCAAGTAGAAAATTTGTTTTACGGTCTTGCTATTTTTTCACAGTGTCGAGTCGGCTAACTTCCTTGCTCTTCACAGCAGATGAAGCTCTGGAAGTGGGACAAGGGCTATTCGGACATGAATGAGAGGGTGCTTACATTTCTGCATGCATGATCAATGGGGTTGAATAGTGGTGTGGGGGTAGGATGTTGGGGGTGGGGGGTTCTCGAAGGTTAGGGAGACGGGGCCCTAGTAGTGATTACACAGAAGCTGCCACCAAAGTCTTACTAAAGAAAAATGGACTGCGTGCATTGCATCTCATTACTAATCAGAGCTGCTTTCAACTCTGGAGACAGAACATGCAAGCTCCTACATGTGCGCTGCATGAAGCCAGTTTTGATAAACGCAGCCTATAAGCTAAAGAATCCGTCACAACACTGCCCGAAGTGTCGGCAACACACACAGGCCCTCATTCCTCCCAGTGAGGAGTATTCTCTGTAAAAGTAACAAAAGGACTTAATTACAGGCCAGTTGCACGTCACTGAAAGATAGAAAGAGCTCTGTTACCCTTCCAAATACAGTATAATGTCATTTTCCCAAGGGTGGGGTACGTAGGGTAATAAGAGCTCCACACAAAAAAGGTGCTGATGGGCTGAACCCGAGAATGGTATAAGGTGGTCCAGGCAAGAAACAGGTCTATTTAAATAGTGAGTGTTCAGACTGAAAGAGTGAGAAAGGTTTGCTAACTCTCCAAGGCATTCTCTTCTTCCGGTTCCCCTCTTTATATCCCACGCTGCTTTTCACTCAAACCGATCTTTTGGCAAACCAATGAATGAGCTGAAATGTTATGAAATCTCGATTTGGCAAATCACAGCCTTATCAAATTTGACCAGAGCGCCTAAAACATGGACGGGAGATTTGCATTACCAAGTTTAAAGACAAACATATCTGAGGTCTCACAACTAATTAAAGGGACAGTATGTAATATTTACTGCCTTCCAGTGGTCCAAAAACTGTTATACACTTAGGTCGTTACCATGTTTATCTCGCAGAAGGCCACCATGCTGTGGTCTTTGGCACTAGCCCTTGCTCGAAACCAAAACAACACATTGGTCAAATATTAGACATTAATGTTTGCTCTAGAAAATAATGCTCATAGAAATATAAGATTAAAGCAGCTAAACTGTTTTTCTGACATTTTATTAGGTCTATTGTTATGTATCAGAGAAAAACACAGTTTCCTCCAGAAGACATTGGAAATTATTGTTCCTGGACTGAGGCACTTTTGGCCAGAACCGAAATTTTAAGTGACACGTTTTGAAAATTGCAGACTTCTACAAGCTGGAACCTGTTTTCATGGTTCGGTTCAATATTTTTATTTTACAGCAAATACATTGCATTCAAACATCTTTTGAAAGTAATTTGTCATTTGAGGAATTTAGAAGTATATATCAGTTTTGTTGCAAACATTGGTATAAAATTGCGATTGTATAGTTGCTATACATTTGGACTATTACATAATGTGTTTAAAAGTGGTTTGACAAATCTAAATAAAATGTACCATTTTGGTTTAGAAATGTCATTGATAACCAAGTAGTGAACATTGTTAAGGATGAGATTAGGCTTGACACTCCAGGGTATAACGGCAAAAAAGACTCAAAAGAGGAAAATAAGAGAATAAGATAATAAAAAAGGATGGATAGGCAAAACTGTATATAGATAGTGCTTGCAGACTGGCCTAAATTATAATTGCATCAACATACACTTCAAAAAATAGATTCTTAGCCCATTTGCCGAAAAGTAAGCTTATTTCACTATCTTTTTATTTTTTATATTACTGTATTATCTAGTTGAATAAGTAAACAATCCCTAATGTAATCATAAAAATAGCTACAACAGACATTAGATGCGTTTTAATTTCAAGAAAAGTGTTCTACTAGGATTGTAAAAGTAGTAGTTAAAAAGAGCAAAGCAATTTCCAATGTTGCACATTTTAAATATTTTCTTACTGTTTTATTAACTTGTAATTCTACTTAAATAAGAAAAATAGTGCTAAGAACAAACCCAGTTGTCTATCATGGCAGAAGAAATGCGGTATATTGTGAAATATCTTTTTTATTCAAATGAGGGAAAACATGGAATGTTCAGCCCGTCTTTGGGGGTGCTCAAAGACCCCCCAAATCCACCCCAGCACCCCCTATAATTGTAATGTTTTTAAAACTATTTTCCTTAATAAAGGACTGTACAGGCTTAAATAGAATGAAAAACACTAACTAAAACAAAACACACACTGTATGTGAACAACGCAGCGTTGAAAATGGAGTACTCCACTGCCTTGAAATACTGTCGTTCAGTCCATTTGATTCCTAGCACTGCTAGAACACTCAAGATTTAAAACAATTTAATTGTTCAAACGGCCTGTCAAAAAAGCCTCCTGCAAAATATTCTAACTAAAATGCTACAATAATAGAATTTTACGAGTTATATCACTTTAAGTGAAATGGAAAAAAATATGTTTTAACCAGCCAGACACTGGGGTGCTGTATATATTTCCTCTATACAGTGGAACCTCGGTTCTCGACCATAATCCGTTCCAGAACCCTGTTCGAAAACCGGTTTGTTCGATCACCGAAATCATTCTTCCCATCAAAAATAATGTAAATCGTTTTAATCCGTTCCAACACCCTGAATGTTTACCTTGAATGTTTAACGTAAACATAAAGCTAACCCAGGCTAATCGTACGTCTTCCGCACGAAAGATTACGCTAACATGAACATGTAAAAATAAAAAAAGAATAAAGAAAAGAATTATGAATATGATTTCTTACCTTTGTGGTGGTCAGCAGAAGGCGCAGGCAAGATCAGACACTCGCACACCTCCTCCATATTTTGCTATCATTTCTTTCTTAAATGCAATAGTTGTACGCACTGCTTTCCTTTTTTCACCTGTAGCAAGTTTGCTGCTTGCACTGACTTTCTTCTGAGGCATAATTAGGGGCTAAAACACCTCGTACACCTATATTAAAAGCGAACGCAAAACAAAGCATGTACTGCACTGTATTTTGCCTTCTTTATAAAGCCTATAAAAAGCTTCTACTTTTTTTGCAGCTCCAAACGTATGTTTGTATGTTTTTTTGATCCAACATCGTTCTCAGGGTTGGGTAGGGTTACTTTAACTTGATTACTTTTAATTACTTTTGGATTACTCCAATACCAAATATGCTAATAAAAGACAAAATAAACTAAATATGAATAAAATTATGACTCACAACACGTGGTAAGCTTTCTCTCCTGGCTTTGATCTCTTTGATCTCCGGCAAAACTAACATGAAATGCGACAGAAACAAAATGAAAATAAATCCAGCTTGCCAAAATCATTTTTGGCGTTCCATGTGTTCCGTTACTCCCCAAGCCTGCACAAAATTTATTAGCATATTTGCTATTGGAGTAATCCAAAAGTAATTGAAAGTAATCAAGTTAATGTAACCCTACCCAACCCTGATCGTTCATTTCAATATTTTGGCCTATCCTCACAAAATCACGATGCTGCAAAACAAGAGAAATACTGGTGAGTGTAAAGCACTTAGAAACAAGGCGCAATAGGGCCCTCTAGTGACGACCAGAACAGATCGCCTCTAAATTGCCATCTCAACTGTTGACAAACTGCAACATGGGAAAACCGTGTCTACAACCACCACAGCGTTTAACGTGTATAGCAAACTGTTATTTGACAAATGCCCTTGTGTGTTAAAACGTCTTTATTGGTCAAAAAATAATAATAAAAGAATAGGATTTCACATGACAGTGTTACATTGAGAGAGTATCTGTTGTGCCTTTCATTTTGCAGTTGTTTATTTTCTTCTGACCTAATTGTTTGTTAAAGTGCACTTTGGTCTCCATTGGGGAATGAGAGATAAGGAACAAAGTTCAAGTCATGGGGGGGGGGGGGGGGGGGGGGGCGGTGAAGAGGAAGAAGGTTAAAAAAAAGAAAATTGACCTTTGAAAGCCTAACAGCAGGTGGAGAGCTAAAACCAGGCAGCTCAGGATTAATCGAGAGGAAAGTAAACATAAAGAAATAGAAACTCATTTTTTTCTCAACGAAAGAGGGATTACAAACATGACAGTACCAAGCTTTGCCCATCCTGCCAAAGCTGTGAGTGTGTAACCTGCACACAAGAGCAGAGTTTGTTTGCAAAGCGGGAGCAGGTAAGAAATCGACCTCATGGAGGGCGAGGATAGGGCCGGAGGAACAATGCAGAGGCCTAGCCGCCTTACGGCCCTTCAGGAACAGCTGGTTTGGGCCCTTCTGGAATCAGGCTTGTCCCGGGACGTCTTGATCCACGCCATGGGGGAACTGGAGCGAGAAAGGGCCAACGGGGCGGAAAAAGGAGAAAGGGGAGATGGGGAGAGCTCCGAAGAAGGAGAAATGGATTACCCGCCACCGATAATTCGAGATTTGGAGAAACTTCCTCCTGAGGAGGCGGCCAAACTGAGGGCTGAAGTGGAACGGCTCCTGCAGTAAGTAGATCCGAATCTTGGTTCCTCCTAAATGTAAATCTGTCCCCTTTAGCCAAAAATATAACCTGCAAACACTCCTAGATTGGGACCACTGTTCCCAAAAGCTCCCTCCTTTTAATGTGTGTCTACTTCACTCTGGCGCCTGAAGCCAATTTAAAGAGGGTTCCTCCTTTGCTAGTTACTAATTACCCACCGCCATCATTATTCTGTGGCCATTTCTTAATAAATAAGCTATACGCATATGCAGGTGAAGATTAATGGAAAAGGGCTGTCCCCCCCAGTCAGTGTTTGCATAGTGACACGTGAGCTATCCAAATTTGAATACATGATTTGCAATATGAAATCTGTTTCCAATCCGTTTGCAAGTCAACTGTTGACAATACAAATTTGATCTCAAATATGGTGTTATTTTGAACTGGATGCATGGATTATAAAATTACCAATATTAGTGTGGTGACAATTATGTTATTTTTCTTGTGGGAAATTGTAGTATTGACGAAAAAAGGCTTTCAATGCTCCCCGTTCATCGTTGCAGCATATGGACTTTGCTCTTGTGTGCTTTCTCTTATCTCTCTCTGTCAATAATGCTTCTGGGCACTTCTTTCCAAATGATCACATCTGACGGGAGTTGCAAGATTGATGTTTGTTTTGCTCTGCGAAAATACCCAGTTATTCCTGGAAACATTAAGAAAAAATAGTCTTTTTGAAGTACTTTATAAGACACTAAAGCAAATGACAAACATAGTTATCAATATGCTCTGTATATGTACCGTATTTCCGGACTATAAGGCGCACCTGAATATCCTAAATTGGCAAGAAATTTGAAAAGGGGTATGGTGGGTTATTTTCAATCCATCCATTATCTGCACTGCCTATCTTCAGTAGGGTCGCAGGGGTGCTGGAGCCCATCTCAGCAGTCTTCGGACTGTGGGCAGGGGACACCCTCAACTGGTTGCCAGACAGACAATTCACTCTTATTCACACATAGGGACAATTTGGACCGACCTATTAACCTAACATGCATGTTTTTGGAATGAAAACCGGAGTGCCCGGAGGAAAACCACACAAGCACGGGGAGAACATGCAAACTCGCAAACTCTTCACAGGAAGGCTGGTAGCTGGACTTGAACCCATGACCTTAGAACTGTGCCGCGGGCGCGCTAACCCATCATCCACCGTGCCGCCTGCGGGTCATTTTGACCTCAAGATGACAGGAGGGTTAATATCGCAACATGACGAGGAAATATTGTTGCTCTATTTATACGCTATTAGTATTGGGAAAAATTGTAAATATAAAAAAACATTCCCATTTTATTGTAGGTTTTTTGGGGGTTTTCATTTTAAGACATTTAGGATTGAAAAGAATTACAATATTCTTTTACAAATTCAACTCTATATGTCGCTAACCCTTCACCATAACGTTTAAGCTTGAGATTTCTTTCTTTTTGGGTGAGGGAGCAAAAACTTGTTACAAATTGATTTGATTCAGATCACATCAATACTGGAATACTGTTGAACCACCCCCCAATTTTTTTCCATGTGGTTAAAAAAGTACAGTTATCCCCCGAACATGCTTTTTTTTAACATGGAAGCAATAATACAAATAATACATGACAGATTTAGAAGACAATTTCTCATTAATTAACGACAGTATTTAACTAACAATTGAGGGAGCATTTAGATAGTGTATAGACAAATTTCTGAGAGGATTTGTTTTTTTCACATGACAGCGACGATATGCTCAACAGTATAAGAAGATGTAATAAAGTATGTTTGAATTCTTGGTAGTTTTTATTGAGATTCTGATATTCAATCGTCTTGATTTGAGTTTGCATGGTCTCCACATACTTGTGTCCGTTTTCTCCAACAAAAACATATAGCAGGCTAGTCAAAGAAACTAAAATGCATGGAGGTTTTATTGTTGTTGGAAATGTGTTCTGTTATGGACTAGTGAGCAATAAACCTTCAACTAAAGTCAACGTATTTTTTTTTTAAATCATCAGTAATCCTGTACAGGTTAAGCGTTAACAAATGAATGAAAGAAAGTCTACACTAGATGGTTGTTTTGTCTGCCTGCTGCCAACAGGGAAGACCCGTGGCATGTTGCAAAGATGGTGAAAAGCTACATGCAGCAACACAATCTTCCTCAAAGAGAAGTGGTGGAGTCCACAGGCCTCAACCAATCGCACCTCTCTCAGCATCTCAACAAAGGCACGCCAATGAAGAACCAGAAAAGAGCTGCACTCTACAGCTGGTATGTCAAGAAGCAGTGCGAAATCAGCCAGCGTGAGTATAAAAGATACACTAGCTGTCATTTGATGAGCCTCGAAAATTCCTCAGAGTGGACGGTATAAAACTTTGTGACAATAACTTGCTAGAATTCACTAATGCCAAACATGGCCTCACGGCAATGGAGGAGCCTGGCGAGGACTCCAGGAGAGGTCGGAGGAACCGGTTCAAATGGGGTCCTGCTTCTCTGCAAATCCTTTTCCACGCCTACGAGCGACAGAAAAACCCCAGTAAGGAGGAGAGGGAAAGCTTAGTGGAGGAGTGCAACAGGTGGGACTCAAAAGTCTTTTCATGCATCGTATATCTACTTGATTGTGTCTTTGCATCTGCTTTCAGTAAGGGCATGTTGTTTTTCCCTATTCACATTCAGCACTGCATGAAGAGTCATCCAACTGCCTTCACATTCAGTATACCAGTGTTTTTCAACCTTTTTTGAGCCAGGGCGTGCATGTTTTTTACATTGGAAACATTTTGTGGAACACCACTAGCCAAAAATGTTATAAAATGACACTGAACAGTATGTTTAATTATAATATAATTTATAATACCCCCAGTTTTTACAGCACAGACACTTGACAATGACACAATATTTGCAGAAAATGATTCATGTTTTGTAAAATTTTAAATTTTAAAAAGTGACATTATATAATTTCTCACAGCACACCTGACGATCTCTCACGGCACTCTAGTGTGTCGCGGCACAGTGGTTGAAAATCACTGCAGTATACTATACTGTACTATACTAAGTATAGCTAGCCATAGTCAGATTCTTGTATATGCAAAACCACAATTTTTAAAGCGTAAATAAACAGTAAGGATTTCTGGACAGTATAATCAGGCTTGGGAATACATGTACGGCGTTGCGTAATCGGGAAACGAATTTTTTTTAATTGTATTTTGTTGCACTCAAATAAAAAAAACATGTAATTAAATTACAGGTATATTTTGTAAAAACAATGATTACTTAGCAATATTACAATTTTATCTAAAAGCATTTTTATGTTGCACACTACACGGGACAATGTTGAAGTCCGGTGTGCTTTATAACTCTCGCTGGGGGCTACAGTCAGAGCTGTCGCCAAATGACCCATCTATATCAACTGGTGTTTCCAGAGCAGATGTGGGTCAAGTCACATTTATTTATATAGCTCTTAATCACAAAAAATGTCTCAAAGGACTGCACAGGATTACAATGACACAATTACCTGATCTTAAACCAGCATGCGGGCAAGGAACAACTCAAAAACCTCAGTGTGAGGAGAAAAGAGAAACCCCCTTCCAGGATTGACCAAGGTGAATCACAATTAGCATTAGCATTACTGTACACAGAATAGTAAACACTAGGTAAGATGTTGAAAATGTCTGGAAAGAGCATGATACCAAAGTCTATAACGGCCACGACGCAGCTTGCCATCTCTGCCAGCTGGTAAATGCAGGGGTTAACATGCTTCAGGTCAGACGCTTGTCCGCTGACTCATCTCCAATCATCCTTCTCCTTCGTATCAGCCAGGCAGTTAGTCGGAAAAAGACAGGACAATACAGAATATGAGGTGGGCATCAATCATAAGCTTTGGAATAGAAGTGTGTCTTAAGCCTCGATTCAAAAACTTCCCCTGAGGTTGCAGATCTTATCTCCGGAGGCAGGGCGTTCCATAACACCGGGGCCCGGATGGAGAACGCTCTCGAGCCTGCAGACATCTTGGCTCTCGGAGTCACAAGTAGACCGGCATTTTCCGAGCGCAGACTCCGTGCAGGAACAAAGGGGGAAATCAAATCAGAGCGATAAGAGCGTGCAAGCCCCTGCAAACATGTATATGTTAATAAGAGAACCTTAAAGTCACATCTTAAGTGGACTGGGAGCCAGTGCATGTTGGCCAATACAGGAGTAATATGCTCAAACTTTTTGGTCTTAGTCAAAAGTCTAGCTGCCGCATTCTGAACCAGCTGCAAACTTTTAATGCTAGACATCGAGAGACCAGAAAGCAATACATTACAGTAATCAAGCGGAAAAGTAATAAACGCACAAATTAAAACCTCTGCATCTGAGTGGGACAGCATCGAATGAATCCTCGCAATATTACGGAGGTGGTAGAAAGCTATTCTAGTAATATTTTTCACGTGTAACTAAAACGACAGATTAGGATCAAATATAACACCTGGGTTTTTGACCGAGTCACCATGGGTGATATTACATTTGTCTAGGTTCAGGGTAGTGTTTGAAAACAACTGACAACAGTGAGCTGGACCAATAATCAACATTTCAGTTTTTTTCTGGGTTAAGGCGTAAAAAATTTAGTGACATCCATCTTTGAATCTCAGTAAGGCAAGCCTCCAGATTTCTACAACTTAAATGTCCAGTTGTTTCCAGTGGCACATACAGTTGAGTGTCATCTGCATAGCAATGGAAACTAATATTATACTTGCGGATAATGTCACCAAGCGGGATCATATAAATACTAAAAAGAGGGGGGCCAAGTACAGAGCCTTGAGGCACACCACAGGGGACATTAGATTGTTTAGAGGTCAGATTGCCATAGTTAACACATTGCATCCTGTCTGCCAGGTAGGACCTAAACCACGAGAGTACAGTTCCTGAGATACCAATGCGTTCTAGATGAACCAGTAATATGTTGTGGTCGACAGTATCAAAAGCAGCGCTGAGATCCAGCAGCAGTAACATTGACGAGGCACCGGAATCTATTGCTAAAAGGAGATCATTGGTTACTTTAGCCAGGGCTGTCTCAGTAGAGTGATTTGCCCGAAATGCTGACTGGACAGTTTCAAAGAGGTTATTTTCTGACATGAAGTCATTTATGTGCTGTGCAACGACCTTTTCAAGTAATTTTGCAAAAAATGGCAGATTTGACACTGGCCTATAATTACCTAGGCTTTCTGGGTCAAGGTTAGGTCGCCTAAGCGTGGGTTTAATGACGGCAGACTTGAAGGCTACAGGAACAATACCCGAGAGTAGCAATATATTAATAATATTTAAAACTGATGGTCCTAAGATCCCAAACATAGGTAGAGTAGACAAAAAATGTACTCAAGTAAAAGTACAGTTTCTTCAAAATAATATTACTCAAGTAGAAGTAAAAGTAGCCATCCAAATACTTGGGTAAAAGTAAAAAAGCACTTGGTGAAAAAATTACTCAAGTACTGAGTAATTGTAGCAACGTCATATTTATTGATTTTTTAAAACAACCAATCAGATCATCGAATTATCAAAGTCCATCCAATCAACAAAAACATAATTTAATTTATAAGTAGATTAAAATGATCAACGTAAATTCAAGTGATTTGATAAACAAAATAAAAATAGGAAAGATCAAATAAATAAATTAAACACATGAAGCACCAAACATCACATTGAAAGCCACAATCTTGTCTTGACAGGCTCTGCAAGCAAAACAACAAGCTAGCTGCTAGCCCATTAACTCGAACAAAGGAGACATTGCATATTGTAGATGGTGTTTGGCACCCTTTTTAAGGGGAAAATACTTTTGACGTAAGGGCCAGGGATTTTTTTGGTTTGAACAATTTTATTGACACTATTAACAGCAAATAAACAATGTGATGTTTGAACAATTTTTCTCAACAATTTTAACAGCAATTAAGCATATTCACAATTTGTTATATCTGACAATATGACGTTTTAACAATTTTTTTCCGACATTTTTAACAGCAATTAAACACACAATTTTATTATATCATATCCCAACAATATTAGTTTTTATCGACACTTTTAACAGCAATTAAATACATTCACAATTGCATTTTATCATATTGAGGTTTGAACAATTTTTATCCCCTCTCCTGTGTTTTCATAGTCGGTATTGCTCAGCGACATTTTCGATCTTCCACGCTGTAATTGAATATGGTCACGTGACGAGGCTGCTACGTTTGATTGGCTAGAGTCTGGCGTAGGTCTCGGTCATAATAAAGACTTCTTACATGGAGGGGATTTATTAAGGAACGAAGTAACGACCTCTGTTACCTAATATAGCGGAGTAAATGTACCGTTTTATTCTCACAAATGTACTCAAGTATAAGTATAGGGATTTAAAAATACTCCTAGAAGTACAAAAAAAACCCAAACTTACTCAAGTAAATGTAACGGAGTAAAAACATGCATGTCAGGTGAATTGGCTGGTCCAAATTGTCCCTAGGTGTGGTTGAGCGAGTGAGTTGTCTGTCCCCATGTGCCCTGCGATTGGCTGGCAACCAGTTCAGGGTGTCCCCTGCCCACTGCCCGATGATTGCTGGGATGGGCTCCAGCACCCCCCCGACCCTACTGAGGATAAGCGGTGTAGCTAATGAGATGGGAGATGAGAAATGCACTTAGTTACTACCCACCTCTGTCCCAGAGTACTAATCAAGCCTGACCGTTCTTAGGTTCCCGAGATCAGTTGTGCAGGTGGTATGGCCGTAAACGTGATTTTACATGAGATTTCCCTTTTGAAAAAGTATATTTTATAACATAATAATAAAGTTTTATGGATTCATAAGTCGGTTGCACAATACAGAACTGTACTTATTCACACTTTTGTTGGTGGAAGTGGTGTAGGCAAAAAGATTGACTCGCGATATTTGAAAATTATTTAAATGTAACACCTGCAACCGATAACCCAAGAAAAACAGAATGTTTTTCATGTTAATGTGAACAGTCAAACGCCTCTGACTTTTGACAAGCATAAGAGAAGCAAAAAAAAAATTTTATAGCCTTGATCAGGCAGAAAGCATATTTAAAACACTGTGTAAAGGCAGAAACTTACTTAAAAGTTTCGTACAAACCGCATCCACCTCTTCCACTGCGGGGACAAGCTCCTCCATTACCCCCATCCTCCTCTCTCCAGCTCTCATGCACGCTTATTTTAATTTATTCAATCTCGTGTTGATATTGACTTCAAAATGCCATGTTTAAAACACACAGGGGAAAACCGCGTTTTTTTTTTACCATAATACACTAATTCTGGCCGAATTTTCTAGGTAGTTATTTTTTTTCAAGTTTGAGCCCTGATTTTTATGTGCTGGATGGATTTTCTTCTGCGCTACGAAGGTCTGGTCAGTACGCAAATGCACAAGTGCGCATCTTAGAGGGAACATTGATCAAGAGTGTCCGCTAGGATCCTGTAAAACTTGAGTTTAAGATCACTAGCATATTTTCTCCCATTCTGGCACACAAACACACAAAATGACAACCACTAGCAGGTATGACAGCGTTCTTTTTCTCTGACTTCTAACCAGGGCAAGTACTCTTTTGCCTCCAGGCTAATCCCCAACCACCAGATAGGTCACAATCTTTACAAATAAATGAAAGGGTCGATCCATAGAGCTTTAAAACACAGGCTGCAGTAACGCTTTGAGCCTGAGGAAGCAGTCACGAGTAAAAAATAATCACAAAAAAACGCTTAATTTAAAATCTCAATTATTGTGGAAGTCAATGCACGTGAATGCATCCTGTATAAAGTTCATCAATGTGCTAGACTTTTTTTCTACTCCTAACAGAGCAGAGTGTTTGCAGAGAGGGGTGTCACCTTCACAGCTAGCTGGCCTGGGCTCCAACCTGGTCACAGAGGTCAGGGTGTACAACTGGTTTGCCAACCGCCGAAAAGAGGAAGCCTTCCGTCACAAATTGGCTCTTGACGGGCCTTTCACCAGCCACTCGGTTTCTTCTTCCAACCCTACTCTTTCTTCAAGTCCAGAGCTCAGTAATAGTCTTAAAATATTTAAATTCCATAAGTGCGTTTTTGTCATGGTCTTTTCTTACAATATTGACAAAAAGTGTTCGATTTTTCACTTTTATACTAGGTGTCAAATACAGCCATCAAATGCAATGTGATACCCTGTCCTCCGCCAGAGGTGGCGCAGGGGAAAGTGTGGGCCGTCTTGTGGCCAGTCCTGTCCAGCTGGAGCCGAGCCACACACTCCTCGAGAGCCACCATCCCAAACTCGTGAGGGACTCTCCTATGCAGCCCCTGGCACTGTTGGGCGTGTTACTGAAAATAGTAATTACTTAAGAGTTACTTCATTGAAAAAGTAACTCAATTATCTGTCAGATCACCAAGTCCAAAAAGTAGCGCTAGTTACAAATTACTGTGTATACTGACATTGAAGCCAATCCACTAAAACATTTTAGAATAGCCACAAAATAAAATAAATAGAAGAAAATGTCTAGACCAACCTGTGGAAGCAGTGAATCCTTCACATTTCTGGACTTGTACAATCTTGAGAGCTTGTAAATGAACACTTACCTGGAAAATTCCATTTCCACTTTATCTCTGCGCTCCTCTTTTGCATTTCTGGGTACACTACAAGACATTTGTTTTTTTTTCCCTCCTGGCACGGTTTTACTGCAACAACAAAAAAATACAAGTAAAAAGCCCCAAATTTCTGCACACTTTTCCCGTAAATTCTGCTCTTACGTTTGCCCCGTAGATTTCCTGTTGGTTTGTTGTTCTCCTATAAGCCACGCCTTCTCCCCACATGCTGGACATCCGTTCACGGTGACACACAACCAAATATGCGCTCATAGACTGAAACCCTGATTTGAGTATTTGTCTTGAGAACATAGCAGTAAAAGATCGGACTCATGCAAGCTGGTTTCTTATATCTTCCTCCACGCGTGCTAAAACATTGACTTTCACTACAAAGCTGGAAGGAAAAATCAAGGCCATGGGGATGTGCTGCTTTAGGAAACTTCTAGGCATCAGCTACACAGCCCATGTGACACAATAAACAGTTTGCAGAACCATCAGTTGGCACATTGGACCCCACGAAGAACTGTTGTCAACCGTGCACAGACGAAAACTGCAGTGGTATGGTTACGTCATCATCAGGACTGGCAAAGATCATTCTCCAAGGCACAGTCCAAGAGGTCAGGAAGAGAGGAAGACAGAAAAAGTACTGGGCCTATAACATCAAGGAATTTACTGGTGCCAACTTTGCCACAACCCAAAAACAGACCAGGAACAGCAGCGGAGAAAGCTTTTCGGAGTTACAATCTGAGTGGTGCCTCGACGACCCAGGCGGTTAAGGGAACCGTGAAATCCCTCTTAGAATCTTATACACGGTATGGAGAATATCTCCATGAGGGGAAATACAGCGGTCTTGTACTTTCTGCCTGCCATAACTGCATTTAGTTGTACTTTGTATGTAAATATAAACATGACAACCCTTCAGGGAACATTGCCTGTGAATTGAGGCTTATAAGAGGGAACCTGAATGATCAGGATCCTTCAGCAGTTGAAAGTCATCACCTGCATTTAGGGGCTAGTAGACTGATGCTGTAACACACTACATAGTAACAGACATTGAAGTTACAAAATTTTATTAATAACACAATACAGTACCCCAAGAAAAGTAATTGCATTTCAGGAACACGTTCCCTTTGTGACCTTTTGGTCCCAACACTGCCCGCCAGTGATATTGTTCACCAAATTGATCTTGTTGTCTTCTGGTTTTAGGTTTCCAGCGGAGGCCCACTACCACCTGTAAGCACTCTGACCTCCCTGCACAGTTTTTCCTCATCCCCTGCATCCTCGCAAGGCCTCATCATGGCCTCATTACCCAGCGTCATGAGCCTAGGAGAGTCTTCTCTTCTCATTGGTACATTTGAAATAAGAAACAACCTTTTTATTTACTTACATTCCTTCCTAAAAGCTGCTATCATTTTTTTTACATTTTTAACATCCTTCATTATCTGCACCGCCTGTCCTCTCTAGGGTCGCAGGGGTGCTGGAGCCCATTCCAGCAATTTTGTGCAGTGGGTAGGGGGCACCCTCAACTGGTTGCCAGCCAGTAGCAGGGTACACAGCGACAGACAGCTTACTCACTCAACATGACATGCATGCTTTTGGAATGCTGGAAGAAACCGGAGTGCCCAGAGGAAACCCGCGCAGGCACAGGGACAAAATGCAAACTCTACTCGGGGAGGCTGGAATTGAACCGCTGACCTCCGCACCACCCAGCCGCTGTGCTGCCACATTTTAAACACTGCAGCTTTAAATAGGGCGCTGCTTTATTTTTTTGGGGTGGGCGTGGCAGAAACAAGCTGGGCCCTAGCTGTGGTGCCATTTGGAGCCTTGTGTTACCGCGGCAGCATGTCCCCGGTCGTTCGACTAAGCCAGCGCCCAGTAGCTGGCTTAGAACTGGTGCGGACCAGGGCAATCTAACTAACTAAAACAAGGCATCAATTTATGCCAAAGGCTCTAGATGTCAAAGTAAAAACAATGTAAAGTAGCGTGAGTAAACTGTGACAATAGCTATGATGCCCTTTGGTAGCCAAATGCCTCGTCATCTAATTAGTGACCCGCATCAATGATTGAACTAGATTCCCACTGTCCCTATGTAGTACGTTTGCAGTCTTAGCAGAATGAGCGGGGAAATGTCTAAGAAATGTAACATATTTTGCTGCGTTTAACACACTCCTTTATGGGCTCTGTCCGCAGCTGTCAATCTCAATCAACTTGCACAGCAGTCATTAAGTCATTGTAAAAATCACATTATCATATATTGTATGCACTAGAGCGACAGAAATCCTAATACATAAATGCTTGATATCTTTCTAACAAGTAGCTTTGTACTGATTGAATATTTTAATATAGCAGCAGATGATTAATTATGAGGTATATTTTTCCTAATTTAACAAGTTTTCAGCCCGATAGGAAAACATACGCAATAATGAGTCTCCTGCTGCTACACCAAAGTCTTTAATCAACCAAGACAACTTGTTAGAAAGATTCAAAGCATTTATGTATACATTTTTCACACTCGTGCGTTTATGTTAATGCTGCTTAAATTAATATTGACTGCTGTGCTAGTTGACACACATCTGTTGATTTTCAGGCCTGGCTTCAACACAGCCTCAAACAGTGCCAGTTATAAACAACATGGGAGGCGGTTTCACGACTCTGCAGCCGATCTCATTCCAGCAGCAGCTTCACGCTCAGCAGCCGATGCCTCAGCAGCTCCAGAGTCACATGGGTGCCAGTCCATTTATGCTGCCAAGTCACAGTAAGGGAGCAGCAGCAGCAAGCTGAATTGCAGCATAGTTTGTGGGAAACGTGACTTAAATCTACTCTTACTTGTAGTGTATAGCAAGACTGATTCCCCTCAGTACCCTTCATCCAGTCTGCTGTCTCAGGCCATGGTCATCACCGACAGCAGCAGTCTGGGGACACTAACCAGCCTCACATCTGTCAGACAGGTAATTTACTTAACCCTCATATAGGTTTTAGAAATCTATTTCTATTCATCCATTAAAACTAGAGACGCCCTGATCAAGATTTTTACGCTTTTACGATCTTATCTCATTGTTCTTTTTATGTTGCCGTGATTATTTAAAGCAGGGGTCTCCAATTTTTTTTCAAGCTGAGAGCTACTTTCTGTTACTAATTAGTGCAAAGGGCACCCAGTTTGATATGCATTTCTAAAATAACAACTTATCATTTTATTACTGTGTTATTACCAGGTTATTTTTTGGAAGTAGGGTTGAAAAGACTCAACCCCCAACGCATAATTTTATGAGAAGATAACAATGACCCAGCACTGGTGAACTATTTTCAGAACAGGTCCGTAGACACCTCCGCTGTGTTTAGGGGACACCATGGTGCCCACAAACACCACGTTGCAGACCCCTGATTTGCAGCCCCCTGAATTGGGTTGACTCATCCTACAAGCAAAAAACAAAATAAAACACGGACTATCATAAAAACTTGTGTTTTTAAAATACTTGCTGGTCAAAAATATTGTATTTGTCTTACATGTGCCTCACCTAGAGGGAACTGACATGATTATCAGGCATTTTGTTGCTACGGGTGCCCCCCAAAAAACAAAAATCTTATGAAAGGCTAGGCAAAAGAAATGGTGGTTTGGTCATTTTGAGTTTTCGTAGTTTGTATTTTCCCCTTGTGCTTTGTAGCACGACACAATGCAGTGGCATCTAGTGGTCAGTGTCACTTTAAAAGTTCAAAAAATCCTGATAGCAATTTATTGGAATGTTTCAATTTTCTTTGATTGTCAGATTCTAACAACAGATCCTGAGGAGCAAACAGATCCTTCACTACATGAAAATTCTCTGCACCTGCAGGCTCACACACCTGGACCGGGTATGCACACAACACCAAATGCTAATGTAACAAATATTTTCTTGACACAACCTAAAATATGTCTGCAATACAGCTGAAGCATTACAAGGTTTATGAAAATTCAATTATCATGCACTACTTTTCCATTCACCTTATCAGCTGTTCCTGGTCTGTGGTAAAATCAGTGTTGCGCGTGTTACTAAAAAAACAGTACCGGTTGTTAGTTACTTGATTTAAAACGTAATTCAGTTATTTCCCCAGATTACAGACACCAAAAATTGTGCATTACTCAGAATGTAACAAGTTACTAGTTAATACATATGCTCTTATCGAAGGCAATCTCTTAAAACTGCTTTATAACGGCCAAATAATAAAAGAAATAGAAGAAAACGTGTACACCAACCTGTGGAAGACGTGAACCCTTTGTATTCTTGGCTTGAGCAATATTAAAAGCGTGCAAAAGAACACTAAGCCGAGACACTCATATCCATTTTGTTTTTGGGCTTCAAAACATTGAAAGATCTACTTTTCCAGTTTTAGGTACTGTCCCAGACTTTTTTTGTTCTTTTAAGGTGTAGTGCATTGGAAAAACGAATTTACAAATAGGCCTACAAATACAGAAATCCAGCACACTTTTACCATAAATTCTGTGATAAAGTTTTCCCCATTGATCTGTTGTTTCCACAAAAGCCATATCTTCCTCCCCACACCATTCGCTATTGATGACACGAAACCAAACATGCGCATAAACTTGACCTCCTGATTTCAGTATTTTATAGTTATAAATTTGGCATGAATGCGAGTATATGTGGTATACTCAGTTGTTCACTCAAGGGAAATAAAAACATGCCCACCATTCAAGAAAACATTGTTGGCAAATCCAAGGTACTGTAGGTCAGTGTTTTCCAACCTTTTTGGAGCAGACACAATTTTTTTCATGACGAAATCTCGAGGCACACCATCATCAAAAACACTACAAAGGAATTACCTATATCCATGTTCTATTTTTAAACTTAAATAATCCTGTAGCTAAATTCATAAAGGTTTTTTTTAATATACAAATTGTGGTCAGCAGGGCTCCGGAGTAAATACAGGTTTTTATATTTTGTTTTATTTTTGCTGTAATTTTCGATTTCACATTTTTAACCTGTTTGTTTTTACTAAATATTACATTTATTTTCTAGATAATTAACAAAAAAAAAACACTTAAAATTGGCACAAATTATCCAGGAATGAACATTTTCTTTACTACGTTCTATTTTTTAAAAGTAAAAATAATGATTAATGTTTTTCAAAATGTGCAAGATCTTTATTTGATGTATTTGTACTTTTTTTGCAGTACAATCTCAAACAGTTACATCAAACAAAATAAGTTATTAAATATACTGTGCAAACTCATATGAAATGAAAATGAAATGAGCTGCATTTATATAGCGCTTTTCAAGTCAATGACTCCCCAAAGCGCTTTACAATGTGCTCCACATTTCCCAATAGCGGCCTTGCAGCCATGTAAGGCGCTAACCTGCTTATTGGGGGTATAAGGGGTACAGTGTCTTACCCGAGGACACTTCGACATGTAACACGGACAAGCCGGGATTTGAACTGGAATCCCTTGATCCCAAGACGAGCGCTCTAGCCTCCTGAGCCACTGCCTACACTGCCACCCCATAACTCATAAGTAGATTATTTGTATATTAAAAAGAAAAATGTAGTCTTCTGCCACCTACTTATATGGACGAATGTTAGAATTACCCAGGTCATCATTGGATGAAAGCAAAGTGACCAATGGCTTGCTTTTGCAAAGCTAAATAGGGCAATTTTTGCAGCACACTGGTTTGAAAACACTGCTGTAGATGATAGCGTGAATGGTGTAGAAGTATTCAGCAATCAGAGGACATCGAACTCATTATTTACTTTTAATGAGTGGGGGGGGGGGGATTTTTAAGGGTTATAGTTCTATCTTCGTTATTCATTATCCGTTATCGGTCAGTTCATAATACGCTACAAAGCCTAGGAGCCGGGACACTTACTCTCAGCCAAAAGGCCAAGCTAAGGTCCTAGCCCTAAAGCCTTGCTGCGATCATTGCGAATGCACCGTTTCCGGAGGTACTGCAATACCGGGCCGATACTGTAAAAATTTAAAAATATGACAAAACTGGAATTACGCAGTAATGCATCATATAGTAACGACAGAGGAGTTACAATACTTTATTAATAACATGTTGCAGTACTTGTTACAAAGAAAATTGCGTTCTAGAAACACATTCATTTCTAATGTGTCGTTTCCTCTTAGCTTTACACACTATTGGAACTAAGGTTCGCATAATTAATTTTCTATTAACACTGTGATCATGACATGCATGTAAAAAAAATTGTTAGACTGATTAAAGACAAATGTTTTGTCAACAGCACCAAGCCAGAGCCCAGAAATGTACTCAGCGTCCCAGACAACCGAAAGTCACCAGTCTCATCTGCTGTCTCCTTCACCAACAGACATTAGCTCTTACATTCCAACACAAATGGTCTCTCCAGCACAATAATGCACAGCTCCAGCAATGTCTGCCCAGCACCAACGTGACCGAGGACCTGTTTGCTGAGGAAAGGGCCGAAAGAAGTTTAGGTTTTAAAAACTTATACAATTTAGTTGTGACACAGACAAGTATTGTGTTGGAGATCATTTGCTTTTTAGACAGAATAAATGGCCAGATTCTATAACAAATTTGTTTTATTTAAAGACTTTTTATGGTCCGAAGAAATTTTATGCTTAGCATCTGTTGTGACAAACTGGGAAACTGTATTAAACAGCATGATTTTACCCTCGTGTGTTTATGACTGTAAACATGAGATTGGTTTCTTGAATGTTTTTTCATGTTTAACCTTTATACACATTAAAAAAAAGCATTTTCATGACAGTCCCATTAATCACTTTCTGCCACTTTCTTTTTCCGTTTGACTTTGTGGCGTTCCAGCTTTGAACCCTTGTTCTCTTCGTCGTTTAGATATCCTTTACAATCCAGAGTTCTGCTTCCTTCAGTTTCCGCCCGCCGCTTTCTCTTCTTTTTTTTCCTTTTCTTTGCAACACAGTCCTCTTCTGGCACAGCCAATTTTTCCTTTCCGTTTTCTGAGCAGGAATCTGCTCCTGCAGCCATCGTGGAGGAAACGAGTGATGATGATGGTAAGAAATCGTTTAATGACACAGCAGCTTCCTTCAGCGTCGCTTCCATCTCACTATCGCTGTCTCTAGACCAGAAAGAGTATTGTTGCATTAAGAAGCAGGAAAAGGCAAGCTTGTTCCTTCTCTATAGTACAATACCCCAACTAAATACCACCTCCCTAAGAATAATGGCATCCTACTGCAGATTTATTGAAGACTCATTCCTCCATTTGCTTTGTCTCAGGTCCTCTGCTTAAAAATATGTTGCAGGTGCCTTCTAAAGTATGATCGTTAACCTGACTAAAGTGAAAGTTCAACAAATTAATGAACCCTGCACAGATAGTAAACTCCCAATGACTGCCTGTTCCCATGCATCCCTTATTTCTGCTGAATGTTCTTTTGCTGTCAACGAACATAAAAGTTTGAATGTCCTCTGACCTCAAATCCATCTTAAATGCAGAACAAAACCTTTCCTCTATTTGGCTGAAATATTGAAAAATTTGCACTTTATTGCTATTGTTTAGTTCTGTGGGTTAATCCATGGCCATACAGCAGGTAACTTCAATGAACCCTGCACCAAGTTGACAAAAAATACAATTGAAAAATAAAAAAAACGCAAATATTTCTTCCACACAATACTTCGAGCCTCGTACACATACCCTGGCATAACTTTTAGCCCTGACGAAAAACGTTCGGCGGACAGGCACTTCTCATTATATTTACACTTTCCTATGGTCCAAAGTAGACTACTCCGTCCGAAGTTGCCGTATGTATTGTGGGTGGACCTTAGACATGCGTCTGGTCTGAAAGGCCCGATTGAAACCACATCATGGTTTTGATATTTCTGTCATTGTGGTCACACAATGTTGCCATGAAAGTAAATCGGAGAATTATCCAGAAAAAAAAAATCATAATTGTTACTAAATCTTTTTAGTTCAAAAAAATATAAATCTTAATAAAATGTTTACATTTTTAAAACTTCCAAAAATTGAATTTAAGACATTTTAAAGACATTTTTTAAAATAATAAATGTCATGCATATCAAGACTTTTAGAGGATCCGCGGGAACCCTGTACAGAATAATTTTAAAATATACCTTTCTTTTCCTTAGGAAAAACAGTCAACCAAATAAGCCACACTGTTGCCTCCATGATGGAGCACAGGCAAGGAGGCAAGAAATAAATAAATAAAAAGAGAACCGTATCACAGTGATCCATCTGTGGTTTTCCGGTTAATGAGGAGCAGAACCACCCGCGAAAGGTGACAATCCGCGAAGAAGCGTTACACCTTTTTGGGGGCATATTCATTAAAGCCAGTTTACTAAGTGAGAAAGAAAAGAGGAAAGAAATGAAAAATAAACAATTTTAAAGATAAACACTTCTTTTAAATTAGTCGTTTTTTGTGGGAGGAGGTGGATGCTTTCATTAAAGCCGAATGGCTCAATGAGAGAGCGAGCAAGGACAAATAAAAACTGCTCAATTTAAATCAGGTGTTGGTTTTGTGCTGTTTTTTGGTGCACCCTCATCAAAGAGACTTGCAGACTGAGAGAGAGAGAACAAATTGAAAACAGTTTGAGTTAGAGTATCACTACTGCGCATTTTAATTAGTTGATGTTTTTCTTTTGTTTTGGCCCACATTCATATAAGAAATTCCAACAGAGAGAGGGAGAGAACAAATTGAAAACTGTTGGATCTTGAAGATTAACACGACATATTTTAAATTTGTGTTTTTTTTAATTTTCTAATCTAATGGCCAATCTTGGCTGCCTGAAACGTTCCTCGGTGGTGGGGGAAGCATGCGTTGGATATGTTTTGTTGACCTTTATTTAAAAATGTGTTTATATTTCTCAAAGGAGTGAACTAGCGACAACCAAAGCGCAAAGTAGCTAGGGGTCTCTGTATTACTCTTCTTACGACAGTGATAGTTTTAAATGTTAGGATAAGATAAATGACAAAAATAAACTGAGATGAATGATGACAGAATCATACAAGTTGTATCAATGAAATGAAAATAGATAGTCAATGTTTGACCATCCTAGTTCAAGTGGAAAGTTAACAAAATTTAAATACACATATACCTAAACAATAACACCTCTCTAATTTGTGACATTATTTTGCGACGGGGTTATAACACTTTTAATTTAATTCCGTTTTTTATTTAACATCAGTTAACATTAACTTCTTATGTTGCCATATTTGTTATTATCATTCATCCGTTTAAAAAAAAGTTTTCGTACATTTTCATTTTTATTATATAAATATATGCAGCCTGTGCTGAGTGAAAGGTGGAAGAAAAAGTCACAAGTTTTGTTTATGAATTATCGTATTTTTCGGAACACAAGACACACCTAAAACCCCAAACTTACCAGAAATTTCGAAAAGGCACCTTACAATCCAGTACACCCAATAGACCGGAAAATATGGTCCGTAGAATTGGAAATGTATAACTACAACATACGGGAAGAATTAATGAATTAATTCATTTGAGTTGTAATATTAGATTTAATTATAATGTAATTACGTTCTATGAATTAAGTTTTTTAAATGTTCTGATGATTCTTGTGATAAAACCGTTGCTCTTACAGTAGTTTTCATATGCCTGATAGTCCAAAGTAGAGGTAAGATCTTAAGCCCGACCTGAAATTCGGGTCAGACCTAGCATGCCAATCGTTGCGTTCAGGTTTGGTCCAGCCTCCCTTTCGCTGACTTTTTTTTTATTATTATACACTCGTCATTGTTCTTTGTTTCTTTATCTTTGTGGAGAATCCGCAAAATGGACTCCGCCCCCCTTACGCGCAAGGCACTGTACATCTGCGCGCTTGGATGAGCATCCCTCCTCCTCCTCCCGAGTCCTCACAAATAAAATATGAAAATTCAGGTTTGCTTTGGGCTCGGTCCCTCAAATCAAGTTAATTTGTCGGACTTGGGCTGGTTTGGGCTTGAGTACCTGCAGACCGGTTGGGCTGGAACTTTTAGGCCCTATTTTACCTCTAGTGAAGAGCACCTTATATCTAAAAAGTATCTTTTTTAACACTGGTTTGGATTGTGCGCCTCAAAACCCAGTGCGCCTTAAGGTCCAGAAGATAAGGTAGAATACAATTTTCAAATAACTTTGGGACATTCCTCTTTAAGGGTTTGCTGCATTCAGCTAGCTCACCTAACTTTCTGTTGAATTTCTTTCAAGAAAACTGTCATTATTGGTCACTCGCATTCCACAAAATCCATAAAAGTACATTCTACTACTAAAGTGGCCTTTTTCAAACACACAGATTCCCTCTCATGCCCATCGTGGAAGTCTGCCAGCAATGAGTTCTTGCCTCGGACGAAACTTGACAAAATTACATAATTTGCCACATGCACTGATGCAGTTGTCTTTGCAAACCTGCACTGCTCTAAGCTTTCTGACAGGAGGTTCTTTGAATTTATATGAGATTAAGGCAATAAAATACATTGTTACAGCGCAAAACATATCCAAACCTTGAACTTGCAATAGGCTTTCTTTGAACAGGAGCAGGGGGGTCCTCTGCTAGATGTTGTGGGACTGATGTAGAGAACAAGAGAAACCCTGAAAGAATAAAATATATGATTTTAACTGAACAAACCAACATTAAAAAAAACTACTAGAATGACAAGGGAATGAGTTTACCTTCATCATCATCTTTTGACACAGTCTTACAGATCAATATCTTAGGCTGGATTTCTGTCAATCGACTAGGTCAAACACGTAGGGATTTAAACATTTATAAAAACATTCATCAGTTGAAAGTTAAAATAACATTTTGGTCACCTGTCAAGAAGTGTTCCCAATTTTTTGGCCACATGAGTTTGAAAACCCTGGGTGACCTGGAGCTCGTTGCCATCATGTTCATGATCTGCAACTGCAAAACTTTACCACAATGACAGTATTACAAAAACAATCTTTACATAGTGTACAGTACTCTGATCGCAACCCTGAGATGCAATACAACAAATACCTGTCGAAGTATACGACTTTATTGGTTTTAAACAATCATATTCAGAATAAGATAACATATTTATCCTACCTTATTAAAATTCTTTATTTCATTAAATGTCATTTTATTCAGCCATTGTTTAAAAATTATTGTAAATGTATTGATAGTTGGCATGCGCATGCTGATTAGATTGTTTCCGTGATCGGACAGAAGCAGACATGTAGTAGATCTACATCTTGCAAAACTTAAAAGTTTTTTGAGAAATGAAGCGATGGGAACAAATGTGTAATCTTGGCACCAAAAATGACCCAAAAAAGCGTGACAAGTGCCCTGCACTCCTGGTAAGAATATTTAATATAGATAAACGACGAGAATCCATGATACTCGACATACAATGCAAAACGATGGGTTTCAAAAACCCTCAATGCTGTGTACACATAGTAAGCATACCTGTCAACCTGTATGGTTTTGCAGTACAAAGTACGTTTATTATGCATTTAAAAACGTGTACGACGTTCAAGAAAATCTGTACGGAAAGATGCAAATTTGTCAAAACGGCAAATCAATCAAGTCAAACAAGTTCGCCGCTATCTCGGTATCGGTTTTTTTCATTGCAAACGAAGCGAGCCGTTTGATAATACTGTGCGCATGCGTCTGCCGCCTCGGATTTCATGTGGTAGTTATGTAGTGAAAGGAAGTCAGTCTCTTTTTAGAGAACTGGCTTTTTCGGGTCAATTCATTAAAGAGAACCTCACTCGCTTTGATGCATTATATTACGAATTATTATGTTGTATAAAGAAGTTTAAAAAAAAAGGGAAGTATAAGAAGAGAAAATGAAAAAAAGCCAGGTCTGTTGTCATCCCTTTAATCAGTATATTACCAACAATAATTTAATGCAGAAAATGAGCTAATAATTTGAATAAGAAAATGTATTATTCTACTTATATTTGCATGTATTTTTTTATTCTACGGTTAACGTCCAAGCTACTTAATTTTTGAAACTTTTTTATAATAAACCTCATTCATGTCGAGCAACTCAGTATCTCACAACAAAATGTTAATTAACAATATATATGATATAACGAAACATATATACAATATAATATGTAAAACAACATAACTAAACACGTTTGAAAAAAATAATATGGTGTAAGATTATTTGGTATTTTGTAAGGGAAAATACAACATTTTGTAAGGGCATGTAGCCCTGGAGGTTGACAGGTATGAGTAAGTATTACTATGTTCATAATAAATCACCCCCAGAAAAAAAAACTGTTGGTGGGAAAACGTGATTTCTTAGCTTTGCGCATTTTAATAATAATAATAATAATAATTTCCTTTGTATTGTTATTCTTTGTAAGAACGAAATGTCGATACACCTGACCCGTTGTAGCGAGCCGATGCAGCCGCAGCCAACAGAGGGCGCCGCCATTTTTACCAATGTTATAAGTCTTAAGTATGACTCGGCCGAGGCGCGAACCAGCGACCTCCCAGTCTCAAAGCGGGCGCCCTACCATCTAGACAGAATTGACTGTATTACGACGGTACCTGTAAATTCCTCTTGAATTATGAATATTTATACGATTTTGTCTTCATCGGGGGAGTATTAGATATTGTGTCGTTACAGAAAGTGTGTATTAAATTCAGTTTATTAAGGATGAATATTTATAAAGAACTTACCGTTTTGATTGTTTTGTTTTGCCATTTCCTAGGAAAGAAATAGGCAGATCCAAAACTGAGAAATGTCGAAAAAAAACATGAAAGATAATGCTGATAACATTTTGAATTGCAGACAATATTCTGAGTTGCTAAACAACATACATCACGGAATGACTTAGTAAGCAAGCCTACGTCGTGTTGTACACATTTCCACTGGCAAAAGGAATATTTAGACAAAACAAATTACCATTAGTCCAATATTTCTGTCCAACCCAAACTGCTTCTTGACACCGTTTCAACTGTTCATCATCGCTGCTACTGGAGTCTTTTGAAGACCTGCTCATTTTCACTGCACTGGCCGCCATGCCTTTACACGCGCTCAACTATTTCCTGTTTGGTACTGAGGATTGTGGGTAACCTAGTTTATTGCCGAAAATGACAGGCTAGCGCAAAACGTATGCTACTGATTCTGTATTATTGAGCGCCTTCTGGTGGCATAAAACTTCACTATTCGGAGCAAAAACAATACTCCCCTAACTCTAAATAATACGCAAAAATACATGCACATTCATTTAAAGCTGCATTATTTACAAATTACTATTAGATCGAGCAATGGGAATCAATTGTCTCATCTCATTAGCCGTACCGCTTATCCTCAGTAGGGTCGCGGGGGGCTGGAGCCCATCCCAGCAATCATCGGGCAGTGGGCAGGGGACACCCTGAACTGGTTGCCAGCCAACCGCAGGGCACACAGGGACAGACAACTCATTCGCTCATTCACACCAAGGGACAATTTGGACCGGCCAATTCACCTGAAATGCATGTCAATTGTACACAAGGATAATGGCCCGGCATCGCCGGGCATTCTACTTTTGCAAGGTTGTTGGGGGCGTGGAGCCACCAAGCGCGCACGCTCACGTACACGCAAACACACACGCACACACAAGTTTAGATTTAGATAACATGATCCTCACTTTGAGGAAGATGAAATAATTTTCCATCATCTTGCTGCTACAGGTACCAAAAATACAAAATCCTTGCAAAACGCTGAGCAAAACAATTGTAAGAAAACGGTGCGGTCAGTTTGAGTCTCTGTTGTCTGCATTCTTCCAAGTGCTTTTGAGCAATCGTTCTCAGTTAAACGGCGCAGTACAGCAACATTAAGCAGTCAAATAATACACAATTCCCATAAAGGTTGAATTGATACTGACATACACTACTTTTCAAAAGTTTGGGGTCACCCAGACAATTTTATATTTTGCATGGAAAAGTTGCATTTATGTTTAAAAGATGAGCCATTGATGTACAGTATGTGTTCTTTAATTCCATATGAATCTCTTCCTTTTGGTGGCTAGTCTCAGACATGGCCTTTTTTGCCACTCTGCCTTGAACGCCAGCATCTCAAAGTTGCCTCTTCACTGTAGCTGTTGACACTGGTGTCTTCCGGCTACTATTTAAACAAGATGCTAGTTGAGGATCTGTAGGGCATCTATTTCTCAAACTAGACTATAATGTACCTGTCATACTGGCACTTATTTCAACTCTGGTTTGAGCCTGTTTGTGTTTCTCTGAAGGGAGAAGTACACACCATTGTAGGAGATCTTTCGATTCTTTTTGGGGGTCAATTTCTCGTATGAAATAGCCTTCATTTGTTAAAACAATAGTAGACTGTTTAGTTTCATAACAATATTTTTTCTTCTGGCCATGATGAAAGTTTAATCACACCCACAAGTATGATGCCC
The DNA here is from genome assembly GCF_059441175.1 of Urocampus carinirostris. Taxonomy (NCBI): domain Eukaryota; kingdom Metazoa; phylum Chordata; class Actinopteri; order Syngnathiformes; family Syngnathidae; genus Urocampus; species Urocampus carinirostris. The sequence goes on from NC_142353.1 coordinate 7,793,243, forward strand.
CAGATTTTTTGGTTTGAACAAATTTATTGACACTAAAAACAGAAAACAATCATGACAATCTCAACAGCAATTAAGCACATTCACAATATTATATTCCAATATTACGTTTTTAACAGCAAACACAAAGTGAGGTTTGAACAAACCTTCTCGAAAATCAAACATATTCACAATTTCATTATATAACATCTTTGTTAGTGTCAATAGATCCGTCCAGGCCAAAGTCGATTGTCCTCGGTCTGAACAAATCCACTGACACCAACAGCAGCAAAACACAGCCATCAAGCATATTCACAATTTTTTTATATTTGACAATATGACGTGACGATATGACGTTTTAACATTTTTTCCTGACATTTTCAACATCAATTAAACAATTTCAGAGTTATTTTCTTTTAACAGTAGTTAACCAGCGTGTAAAAGGCAATACTATTGTGCAAGGGCATAGCTCTGCCATCCCACCCTCCCAAGCAGCATTCTTCCAGTCCTCTGTGTGGGTCCTTTCCCTTCTGCGTGGGTCCTCTCCCTTCTGGGTTCCACAACCCAGGCCGTTGCTGCCGGGACTCCCACAGTGTAGCTCCGGCTCCCCCCTCCGGGTGGGTGCAGACGAGTCTTCTTTATGGCTGCGTCCTAGGCCCGCCGCTCGCAGATTGTATGGTATCTGCAGCCATTTGGAGCACAGCCACGGGGGGGATCTGCCTGCACCTCCATACCAGCAGGTTTCTGGAGGTCCAGATGGCGTCCTTGATGGCGGCGAGAGTGAGCCAGTCCCTGGCAAAGTCATTCCGAGGCCTCCTCGACCGACTCACCCCGTAAAGCACGTACTGTGCATCAGGGACCTCTCCTGCTGGCAAGTCCGGGAACTTTCCTAGTTGTTCGGCCATTGTCCACAAGACCTGGGCAGCGCTGCACTCACAAAAAAGGTGCCTCACCGACTCCTGGGCGCCACAGCCAGGTCGAGGGCATGTCGAAGTCGCTGACATTCCTCGGTGGTGCATTACAGCTCTGACTGGGAGAACTTCATGAGCCACCATCCATGACAAGTCTCGTAGTCTGTTTGGGAGGGCAGGATGATTGACGTTGCTCCAAACCGTTGTGGATTCGCCAAACGCAAGCCCCCACACAGGGTTTACTGTAGCTCGCTCTTGCACAATAGCAATAAGGGCCCTGTGGTTTTGTAAAGTGTGACATTCTTGTGTTTCCAAATCAAACTTCTTCAAAAAAATCCCGAATAAAGAGATGTGTTGGTGGCAAGTTAAACGAAACTGGAATCAAACGATTGTCTGGTACAAGCTTTAGCTTCCGCAAATATGAGCCCATCCAAAAACGGGTCATTGCTTGACTTTTCGGGTTGTTGGGTGGGCCCACAGCGTTTTGGAAGTGGAGAGAGACATATTTGCTTCCCAGGAAAAGCTGGAGGTCAGGCACTCCTTTCCCCCCTTTTTCCTTTTTCTTTTTCATTGTATCTCTTTTTATCCTTTCCCACTTTGAGCCCCAGACAAAGCGAAAGATGGCTCGGTCCAGTTGTAACAGCACGTTTCTTTTAGGCATAAAAATTAAACTGATTGACAAAAGCATTGGGAGGATGATCGCTTTGATGATTAGGACCTTCCCCTCTATTGTCAGTTTTCTTAGTGACCAAAAAACAAGTTTTTGCTTAACTTTCCTTGTTACGTCATCCCAGTTGGTCTCGCCTCCTCCATCCGCATTGAATTTTATCCCTAGGATTTTCTGGTCTGTCTTTAACACCGTCAGCGGGAGTCCTGCCTTTTCTGTCTCTTTCCACATTCCATAAAACTTCACTTGTGATTTTTCTCTATTTAGCCTTGACCCAGACGCCCTCCCAAACAGGTCAGTCAAGTCAAGGGCTCTTTCAACAGATGCGCGGTCAGTACACAAAATATTAAAATCATCCATGTACAAAACACACTTGGTAATTTGTCCCCCACTTCCTGGGATATTGATGCCTTCGACAAATCTATCTTTTCTTAACATTTGTGCCAAAGGTTCAATGCAAAGAACATAGAGAAGGGGAGACATAGGGCAACCTTGACGTACACTGCAGTTGATCTCGATTGCTTCCGATAAATTCCCGTTGGCTAGATCAAATGAAAAAGTCTGTTTCATAGCTTTTCTAATCAGCTTAACTATTTTTGTAATCCTCAATTGACCATCTAACACAGGGGTGTCAAACCCAAATTCACAGTGGGCCAGAATTAAGCAGAGTCACGGGCCAAAGTCAATATTTATTGAAAAATTAACTGCAACCGATATGTGATGTTTAACCTTTTCATATGGAAACAAACTTTAGTTTTGCTTAAACACAGAATTTGGAACACCCACAGATTAATATTACAAAAACATTAGAAATAAAATTTGAAATAAAAGACATGGTGGTATTCATTTCTTATTTAGATAAAGTAATAGGTATTTCCCATTATCCTTTCAAGTTCTTTTGTCAAAGCCAACAACAACAAAACCAAAAATAAGGTCATGCAATAAAAATCTAACATTTCAACTATTGACAAACCATGCCTTGCAGTAGAAAAAGTGCATAAGAAACAGATATATTCAAGCTCAGTTTGCTACGCTGATTTACTCTGCACATTTGTCTATGTTAGATACCTGGCATCTTTTCTTAGATGCAAGTTCGTCAAAGTCTGGAGTCAGGCTCTGGGCTGAGGAAAGCCTCAGGACAGAGTGAAGGTGCCATCTGTGAGTCGACTTCTGTGGGGTGTTTTGTTCACCTTCGTCATAGAGAACGGTTGCTCCCATAAATATGTGCTGCTGAACATTGAGATCATCTGAGCAGCTTGGATGCGTAATTGAGACGTTGTGTCGGAGCGAAAACATGGAAACTGACCACTTTTTAAAAGAAATTGTTCATGTAGATTAGTGGAAAGCTCATACACGCACGCAGCCATGGTATATCTGCTCAGGCTCACGTTTAAAAATTCTTGCTTCTTATCTGGGCACAGGAAGTCGCAAACTTTGACCGGGCACTTTTTGACAAACTCTAATTGAAGCACCGGGCGGATTTTGCGATCACTGATGCCACAATAAAGCTGGCCTTTACAGCTGCTTCACTTTCTGGTCTTGCTGTCGTGAATAAGGTCTGCCTGCAAGTCACCTTTACAACTCTTCTGCTTCGTTTCATAGTATCTTCTTGGGAAAAATAAGCATCTGCTTCTGACTACCCCTTTTCGAACATGTTATGTGACATAATTCTGTTGTTGACTCGTTTTTTTTTTGTCCTGTTATTATTTTTATGTTCGAAATAAAAGTATTTATTCATTCATTCATAATATACTCTTTTTATAGTCACTCCAGCTCCGCGCACAAGATAAACAGGTTTGTCCTTTATAGTCGTGAACAAATCATTTTCTCGGAAGGTCCTGTTGTCCATCTTTCTTTTGCCCATTATTGTAGAAGGTAAAATTATCAATTCGTCAGATGCGACTGGAGCATGGATGAATGACTAAATGGAAGTAAAGAGCACTTGCCGGGTTTTATTGCGCCCTAAAATAATAGCAAAGCTTTGTGGGATTTGTAGTATTAGCGGCACAGTATATACTGCGGGCCAGCTCTAATGCACATTTGATATGATCTCACGGGCCAATGATAATCACACATATGTTCCAATACAATTAGCAAACGCAATACAGTATTAGAAGACCTGAGTGGTGGTTGTCAATTTGTTGAAAATAATAGTTTGTGATGGGCCAAACTTTGAAGTACCTAGAAAGTCATATTGCAGGGTAGACATTTTAGGTTTAAACCTTAAGACAACTCTTGCGGTTTGCTCATAATTAGCGGGCCAAAATACCCGTTGACAGGTGCAGAGCTAAACATGTGACACTCAACTATACAGGGAGTGCAGAATTATTAGGCAAGTTGTATTTTTGAGGATTAATTTTATTATTGAACAACAACCATGTTCTTAATTAACCCAAAAGTCTCATTAATATCAAAGCTGAATATTTTGGAAGTTGGAGTGGGGCTTTTTTAGTTTTAGCTATTTTAGGAGGATATCTGTGTGTGCAGGTGACTATTACTGTGCATAATTATTAGGCAACTTAACAAAAAACAAATGTATACCCATTTCAATTATTTATTTTCATCAGGGAAACCAATATAACAGCTCAACATTCACAAATATACATTTCTGACATTCAAAAACAAAACAAAAACAAATCAGTGACCAATATAGCCACCTTTCTTTGCAAGGACACTCAAAAGCCTGCCATCCATGGATTCTGTCAGTGCTTTGATCTGTTCACGATCAACATTGCGTGCAGCAGCAACCACAGCCTCCCAGACACTGTTCAGAGAGGTGTACTGTTTTCCCTCCTTGTAAATCTCACATTTGATGATGGACCACAGGTTCTCTATGGGGTTCAGATCAGGTGAACAAGGAGGCCATGTCATTAGTTTTTCTTCTTTTAGACCCTTTCTTGACAGCCATGCTGTGGAGTACTTGGATGCGTGTGATGGAGCGTTGTCCTGCATGAAAATCATGTTTTTCTTGAAGGATGCGGACTTCTTCCTGTACCACTGCTTGAAGAAGGTGTCTTCCAGAAACTGGCAGTAGGACTGGGAGTTGAGCTTGAGTCCATCCTCAACCCGAAAAGGCCCCACAAGCTCATCTTTGATGATACCAGCCCATACCAGTACCCCACCTCCACCTTGCTGGCGTCTGAGGCGGACTGGAGCTCTCTGCCCTTTACCGATCCAGCCACGGGCCCATCCATCTGGCCCATCAAGACTCACTCTCATTTCATCAGTCCATAAAACCTTAGAAAAATCCGTCTTGAGATTTTTCTTGGCCCAGTCTTGACGTTTCAGCTTGTGTGTCTTGTTCAGTGGTGGTCGTTTTTCAGCCTTTCTTCCCTTGGCCATGTCTCTGAGTATTGCACACCTTGTGCTTTTGGGCACTCCAGTGATGTTGCAGCTCTGAAATATGGCAAAACTGGTGGCAAGTGGCATCTTGGCAGCTGTACGCTTGACTTTTCTCAGTTCACGGGCAGTTATTTTGCGCCTTGGTTTTTCTACACGCTTCTTGCGACCCTGTTGACTATTTTGAATGTAACGCTTGATTGTTCGATGATCACGCTTCAGAAGCTTGGCAATTTTAAGAGTGCTGCATCCCTCTGCAAGATATCTCACTATTTTTGACTTTTCAGAGCTTGTCAAGTCCCTCTTCTGACCCATTTTGCCAAAGGAAAGGAAGTTGCCTAATAATTATGCACACCTGATATAGGGTGTTGATGTCATTAGACCACACCCCTTCTCATTACAGAGATGCACATCACCTGATATGCTTAATTGGTAGTAGGCTTTCGAGCCTATACAGCTTGGAGTAAGACAACATGCATAAAGAGGATGATGTGGTCAAAATACTCATTTGCCTAATAATTCTGCATTCCCTGTATCTTCCGATGGAGGACTTTGCCACACTAAACTGGAAATTTGGAGGCCTGCCTCACTGAGATAAAAGAATGGATGTCACTCAACTTCTTGTGCCTTAACTCTAAAAGGCCGAAATGCTAGTTATTGCTCCATCTAAATGCTGTGACTTGTTCTAAAAAATGGCTCTGAACATTGACAAATGTAATATCACCCAGAATGACTCAGTCAAAACTTTTGGTATCATATTTGACCCATATCTGTCCAGTCAAACACACGTTAAGAAGATTACTAGAACAGCTTTTTTCCATCTTCGCATCATTGCTAAAATTCGCCCTATGCTGTGGACGCGGAGATTATAATCCATGCGTTTGTTACCTCCCGTCTCGATTACTGAGATGCACTACTCTTCGGTCTCCCCAAGTCCAAAATCAAGAGCCTTCAGCTGGTACAAAATGCTGCCGCAAGGCTTTTAACTAAGACAAAGCTTGATAACATTACACCGATTTAAGCTAACCTGCATTAGCTCCCTGTTAGCTTAAGATGTGATTTTAAGGTTCTGTTGGTAGTATACAAAATCATGCCTGGACTTGCTCCCTCATATCTTTCAGATTTAATTTACCCCTATGTTCTGGTCCGGAGCTTTCGCTCTGAAAATGCTAGTCTACTGGTGATCCCAAGAGTTCTTTTGGGCCCCGGTGCTGTGGAATGCTCTACCCCCTGAGATTTGATCTGCAACCTCAGTGGGAATGTTTAAATCTAAGCTTAAAACACACTTCTATTCTACAGCATACGAATAAGTTATATTTTATGTTGACAATATCTGTGCATTATTTGCCCTCATGTAGGTTTTAGATCAGGGAATGCTGTCATAATAGTCTGTAGTTTAAAATGGCCTGTGGTCTGTGCAGCCCTTTGAGACTCTTTGTGATTAAGGGCTATACAAATAAACATGACTTGGCCCGACTTGAAACCTAAAAAAAAGCTGACAGTTGTTTTTATTTACAATATTTTTATTAGATTTCAAACTTGACCGCAAAAGCACTTCATTATCAGTCACGGGCAAAATGGTACAAATTAAATGTTCACACTTTGTTTTTAGCCAATGGTCAATTACATGAAATGTAATTGAAAAATGATTCCCATTTCAATACCAGCCCTGTTAACCAATTCAACCAGACACATCTTTCGATGATGATACATTTTCATTTATGCAATGAACGACAAAAATCCTTTGTGTGAAATTCTACATGACCTAATCAATGCCTTCTACATTTTTTGATTATTCATTGAGAGTAGGAAACGCTTAAGTTTCCTTTATCCACGAGTTTCTGCATGAATGTGTATAAAAATATTCACCGAATTGGGTGAAAGACAGCCCTCTGTAGTCACATAATGGTTGAATGACCATTCACAATTTTTTTCACAATGAACATCAGGTGAAAGGCACATATAGTTGTTGCAATTAATGATATTAAAAGAAAGGTAAATGTGGCATATAATTTTCCGGGACAATCACCAACTTATTGAAAACAATACAGTGTAAATTTTCCCAGAGTGGGGCTTTTTTATTCAGAAACTAACTTTAATTTGTAAGGCTGAAATTTGAGTAGGGTAGTATGGAGGTGATATATAATTTTTTTTCTAACAGCACAAAGTTGAATGACACACATGAAAACCATGAATAAGCATTTAAGTCCTATGATTGAAAATGCGTTTTTGCCAGATTGAAATGCCAACTGCATGATAACTTTATTTCAAAATAATGATAGTCTTACTAACCCAAACACATCTACCTTTAATATCTCACATTATGTTCCCAGGGATTTAAAACTGATATCAATATAAGTGAATTAAAAAAGAGCAGTCTTTATACCAATACTTAAACTCAGTGCTCCTCATTTTGAAGATCAACTTGCTACTTAAGAAAAGTAGTTAGGGTCGACTTATTTGAAAACTATTTGACGAAAGCAAATTGTTGTGAAACAGAAACCTTTATCACTAGATGTCTGTGATGGTCCCTTTCCAGCAGAGACACAAACGAAGGGAGAAAAGTGTACAAAATGTAACATTAGACTTGAGTGACAAACTTATAGTATTTTCCTCAGTGTCACAAATCCCTGTTAAGATTGTTAAGAAATTCACAAATTGTTGCATGGTGGATGTGGCTGGATTGATTTTTTTTTCTGATGAATAAATAATCCATCTGTCTCAGTAAAAACAAAACTAAATCTGACAAGATTTCTTCAAAACAAACCCCTTACTGACCACCATTGTAAGCATAGTCTGCCTTGTTGTGCATGATGAGCTTGTTGTCCACAAAGTAGAAACTGTCTGATTTGGTCTCATAAGGGTGCTCTACCATTTGGCGAACTGAAAAAGAAAAAGAAGTAAAAAGAGTGAAAATCATACGACATATTATTGGAGTACAGTAATCCCTCGTTTTTCGAGAGGTTTGCGTTTCAAAATGTCCCCGCGACAGTCAAAACCTGCAAAGTAAAAACCTTTATTTTTTTATTTACCAAAAGGGGGTGCGTTGTTTGAGGTGTCCTTAAGTATGAAATGAAAGTAGAAAACTTTCTCAAGTATGCTTTAACAACGGCCAACTGAGTTCAAAGAGCCTTTATAATTTTGTTCCACCTTGCTTATTCACTTTTATCAGAGCTGTTCTGGCCTTGAAACACATTAGGCTGGAAGAAAGGGGACCTGGAGGGTGGGAGTTTGGAAAAAGGCTTTATGCTTGTCATCGAAGTTTTTTGTTATTGTAGCATGAGGATGAAAAAGGAGAAAAGGGCCCGTTTCAAATTCAGCCCAAAAAGATGAATAAAAAAATGTTTTACGAGCACGTGTTAGAAATGCATGTACTTGATGCATTAAATGCTATCATGACTTTAGGAGATACAAATTTTCAAATTTGGGACGGTACCTGTAAATAATCTATTACTTTATTACACATTGAAACCAAGAAACAAAAACAATTTACAGGCTCAAGTGATTGTTTAACAAATAAAATTACTGTACTTTATAAACGTTTATTTTATTTTTTTTACAAATAACTGTACTGTCAAACTATAATCTTAAAAATAATCATCCCTTTATTGCACAACTGTATTAGGACACAATCCACTTTATTTCACATGCTACTTTGTCGCCATCATGTGGATGTTATGAAAACTGCATTTACTTTAGGGTTGGCAACACAAAATGTTGACAGCCATTTTGGACTGAAAACAAAAAATATATATCTGGAGCCGCAAAAAAACTAAATCCTTATGTAAGCCTTACATAAAAAGAAACACATCTTGTATCTATCTAAATTCATTAAAACATGTTAAGAATGTTTGTTCTCCAGAGCACGTTTAACGGGTAAACACGTCTAACTTTGTTGGCGATAGAAAGCTTCTTCCTCAGCCTTTTCAGCCCGGCCGCAGGTGCTTTTGTCGGTCCAGAAATTTTGGTGACATGACTTCTTTGACAGAAACTTGGAAGTTGAAAAACATTTACGCATACATAATGTAGGTTCGTCAAGCTGTTTTACGAATGTTTAAAACTCAAACTGCAACGCCATTGACACGCAGGCGGATACACGCAGAAAAGTGGCGGAGAAATACTTTAGCCAATTGGAATGCAGAACACTTTGCATGATGAAAATCTGCGGATTAGTGAAACTGCGACAGGTTAATTTCGATACAGCGAGGAATGACTATATAGCAGAAATATAAAACAGGACCTACTGAGATCATCTGGAAGTTGTGGGAACTCATAAATGTGTTCACATGTGTTACGGCTGTTGGGAATGCAAAAGCCAAAGTCAAAGTCAAAGTTCTTGAGCAGGCGTCCCTGAAAGTAATGCCTCTCGATCATACGAAAGTTGTTGATGGGACGATCGCCGACGGTGAACTCCACGCTGACGTTTAAAAATGGACAAATAGAAATCACGCTTCAATTGTTACAATACTGACGACAGTGCTCTTGGCTGCGGGGAAATAAATACTTACGTTGCACCTACAGTCTGTAGTTTCAGGAACGCTGGTGTAAACTGATATCGAACAAAGCGCCCGGCACTGACGTCAACATCTCCGCTCCCCTCGTCAGTCTCTATGGGACCTGACACACAAAACCTGTTTAGCGGCTAGGAAATCAAATTATACAAATAAAAAGGATGGTATCGATAGCTGTGTCAATGGAATTATGAAACTTGATCAGAATAGTGACACAAAACTTCGCTGCAGTTTACATTTATGACTGTAAAACAAGGATACAATTCCTGATAAATTACTGTTTTTCAGACTATAAGGGTGCTTTATAAACCCAGAATTTACCAGAAATTCGGACACGCACCTGATAATCCAGTGCACCTTAAGTACGGAAAAAATTGGAAACGCAAATATTGATCAGTCGATAGTTATCGCTGACCCCAATTGCATAACAATGGTTGCAACAGGGATCGAATCCCGATAGCGTTGGTAAGAGCGCCGAATCCAAACCACTAGGTAACAAGGGATATAGATGACATAAAAAAAAGGCATTGAGTCTTAGGTCATTGTCACACTGTTTCTAGTAAGTAGCGTATACAAATGTTAGCCAAATGAGAAAACAAAGTAGTTATAATTCAGTATAAAATGTTGTTTCAATTTTTCTTAGCTTAAAATAAGCACTGTAGTGGCAATATTTCCAACAATGCCTTTCTCTACATTCACTTCAGATTCTTGTGTACTTCCTAATACTTAGCGAGTCAGCGATACTTTATAATTTCAATGGTTTCAAACCTTTTCTACACCTCGGAATCGGATTAATGTCTAACAATACACATGGCCTGGCCCAATGATGACTAAACAACGCTGTATAGAGAGTAAAAGTATTGTGATGATGACATAAAAGCCTTTTCATGTGCTGCTTTAATCCCTAGTGGTTAGTGGATAGGGTCTCCCTGCAGCAATCCAGGTTGGGTTCCCAATGCATCCAATTTATGAAATTGTGATCAGCGATGTATTTTGCCCTATCACTGAATGCACAAAAATGGTACTTATTTATTTGAAGTAATACCCTAGCCCTTACTGTGGTTTTCATTATATGCATCTCATAGTCCAGGGTGCCTTATGTATTAAAAAATATCACAAAAGACTCTTTATGGGGGATGCACCTTAGAGTCCTATGCACCTTATAGTGCGGAAAATACAGTAAAGATATTTGTATTTTTATGGCTACCAAATGTGTATCGTCAGAAATTTGCAGATGAACTAAAAGCACTTCTTAGCATTTATTTTACAACATTTTAAATGATCATTCACCTTATGTTTTAAAAAGTAAACTATAAAATTTAAAAGTGCATCAAAACCAAAATCCTTATCACCATTCATTGTATTTGTTCCATAGAAGTGGAATTTTGGATCGGACTACATTAATCGTAAACTTCCATGGAAAAAAAAGTGTACTTAATTTAAGACACCATTATGGCGCAAAATACTAAGCATTCACATATTTTGATAACAACACCTTGTACAATAGCAGGTAACATCCTAAATACGACCGGGTCTGCTTTGACCAACTGGTCATAAATCCATTACCAAGATCACATATGCTGCCAATACATTAGTTAATTTGAGTTATTGGTAGATTCCTGTGCACGCTGGCTGCCAAAATTGTCGTACACATCAACAGGTTGCTGCGCACATTGAATTGGAAAGAAAAGCAGTTCTTGGGGAAAAAAATGAGAATTTGCTGGAAATAATCAGCCTCTACTGGCCGTCCTCCTAAATCAAGGAGATCGTAAATCGGATGTCACCTCTATTCAATATATGTTCAAAATATATCAAATGCATATGAAATGAATGAATTGAACACAAAATTGTTAAATTTGTAGTATTTGGTAGAGTCCTTGACAATAACACATCATTACCACTGTGAGGAGGTTTGGCAATTTCAAACAGCACTGTGCCCGTCTCCAGATCTCTGATCTTGAAACGGGTGAAGTCAATGTTGTAGATATTATCTTCAGATTTGCAAAGATAATCTGCCAGTGGAAAACTTGTATTAGAAACAATTTTGACATGATGCAAGAAATGGAAGAAATTTCTCTTGTGCTGGTACAAATGTTCTCTTGTTACCGTAGGCATTTGGATTAAGAAATTGTGGTTTGCAGAACGTCCACAAAGCCATTGGATTAATGTTTTATTTAACATTATTTACTTTAGTTATTATTATTATATACAGTAATTATTATAATTATTAATACAATCACAAAATTATACCATTGTCACATGAATTAAGCATTTCACCAAAAAGGATTTGTCAAAAACGTTTATCAGCATTAGAATAGAAAACAACTGTTTTAAGATTTTAATTTGAATGATCTTTATTGTCATTGATAACAGCGTAGCAAACATTTTTACAACAAGATTTAGCATGGCACTTCAGGATAAACATGTGATAAAGACTTAAAAGAGGAAGTTAAAAAACTCAATGTTAAGATAAATAGGACAGTCTTGCGTTTTATTACAACGAACCAAGACATCCAAAACCCTGAAAATGAGTATAAACTCCAAATCCTTATGTATGCACACTGATTAAGAAGGAAACTTGCTGTTGTGTAGTGCAGGAAAAGGCTAAAACAATGAGAGGCATTTAACTTTGGCTCGGCTCGGATGACAGGAGTACCGGTGTGCGTCAGGTATTCATCTTATGTGCATAAGTTCCTGGATACAAGTTACGATCAACCACTGATCAAAACCCAAGACTACGCTGCATTGCATTTTGGCGTCTTTTTAGAAGATGTTGTGAATTTTACAAAAATATTGTGTTAAAAAAAAAAAAATCTTAAATATGAGTGAGTGCTATCTAAATGGTTCTCATGAAGGCTCTCCACGGAATATGTGAGATTTCACTACTGCGCTGCACTTGCCCAAGACACACCACAGGAAATGGTGCCCCTACGACCCTAGTGGTTAAAGGATTCAACCAAGTAATATCATACCATTCAACTTATGCTTTACCTTTATTTCATAGTTTTTTTTTATCATTTCAAATTGTGTACACCTCATAACAACTTTTGTACGGGAATATTTTTCTTAAAATACAGGTCAATGTATAATAATCAACATTAAATTACTGCAAGTGGGGAAAGACCCAAGAAAGATACTGAAATATTTTTGTTGTTTATTTTGTAAATAAAATAAACTTGTTTACAGAAATTATCTTTGTTTTTATTCTACATAGTCTGTCTTGCTGTGAGTCGCATTCGCGTTGTGTAGTGGGAATTGCAATAGATAATTGGCTGAGGGTGACAGGTATGTAATAAAATAAAAAAAACTGTTTTCAAATATTTTACTCATTTTACTATATTTTTAAATAATATTTCTAGTCTAACAATATTCCCATTTTAATTGTATTTTTATTTTGAAAAGGAATATTGTAAAATGACAAAAATATTGTTTAAAATTACCCTAAAAAAATGTAAAATAAGAAAATATGATTTCCGAATGTGTTTCTGTGCAAACTAAATAGGACTACAGTCTAGAAATAAAATTAATATTTAATTTTAAAAAATAATGCTAAAAAATCAAAGTGACAATATTTCTATTATGGCAGTGAGCAACATCAAAAACACTCAGTGAAGCATTAGTTAGACATACATGGTTGAAAATAATACGCCAGTGTCAATGAAAGGGGGTAGTCAATGGAAAGATTATGAGAAACATTGTGCTATTCGATTTAAAACCAAACAATAATCATTATAGGAGAATAATGCTAATTATAATAAATTAAGTAGACGGGATCATTCTATAAATTTTTAAGTGTTTTTTTTAAATTTTGCAACAATTTAATGTATTTCAATAAAAGAAGTTAACTTAAAACTTTAACGCTCATTTGACTCTTAAGTTAAAGAATTAAGTCTAAGGTTAAACATCAGTTAACTCTAAACGTTAACACTTTAATGCAAAGCCCTTTGTGACTTCTTGTGATTAAGGGCTATGCAGATAAACTTGACTTGATTTCAATAACGTATCTTAAATATTAGTTTTATTTGATTGCAATTTTTCTTTTTTATATTTTGTAATATAGTTAACGGTCATTGTTAATATCTCAAGTATTTTAAAAATGATTTTTCTGATAATAAACTTCAAAAAGTAAATATAATTTTTTTATTTTAAAATATAATAAAATTTAAAATTATATATATATATACACATATATAATTAAAATTTCAAATAAGGAAAATATCATTTATGAGTGACTTTATTTTACTATTAAATTCTCAGGAAATCAGTGGACAATAATATTGAATTTTGAAAAATAATGCTGAAAGTGACACGATTTTTAATAGCAGCGAGCAATATCAAAGGGACTCAGTGAGGCATTAGTTAGGCATGCTCAGTTGGGAAAAAAAAAAAGATTGAAGTCCACAAAGGGGGGAAATCAATGTCAACATTTTAAAAAACAATTTGCTATCTGATACAAAACTAAACAATCTTTATTCAAATAATCACATTAGTAGATCAGATCATTCTACTAGTTTAGAAGAATTCCTTTTTTGTTTCACTACATTTTAATGTATTTCAATAACGTATTCAGTTCCAATAATTTTCATTTATAATATCGGAAAATAGTAGAATAGAAAGCCAATTTTCAAATATTTTACTCGTATTTTTATTAAATAAATATTCTGGTAAAATAAAAAAATGGAAGTGTATTTTAAATAAATATATATAACTGGCAAACATATTTAAAATCACCTTTATTTTGTTTAAAAATATATATAAGTGTTATTTACGAGTGAGTTTCTTTACTGGCAAAAAAAAATCACTGAAAAATATTATTACATTTCGAAAAACAATGTTGAAAATGATCAAAGTGGCAGTTTTAATGGCAGTGAACAATATCAGACACTTGGTAGTGCATTAGTCACACTTTGTTAAAACAAATAGTTCAAAGTCAATGAAAGGAGGAAGTCAATGAAAATTTGTTAATAAACATGGTGCTATCTTGTTGTTTTTTTAAAACATCTTGATACGATCCTCTTTGAAAGTAAACAATTTAATGTCGCATTTAAAATTCTCGTTTTTTTTGCCACTCACACTTCTTACATAATTTGAATTGCTTTGAATTTAAGTAAATATTTTATATACTTTTATAATAGCTGATTGCAAATCCATCGTGCACCTGCGATAATAACGACCAGGAGAGTCATCCTTTAGCAAACAGAACGGTTAGCATACGCCACAAACAATAGTGCTTCATGATGTCTAGCAATGAGTCTATAAAGCTAATTTAGCTAACCGTACGTACCCTCCGTAACAGCGCGGAGACCCAGGACGTGATCCGGAGAAATGTCTCCTCCAAGCGCCCGCAGTTCCTCCTCCGTGACCACGGGCCACTTATCCGTTTGACTGCGCCTCGATTTGAGCTTCTTCAACATCCCTTCAACAGTTTTTCGGTCCCGGGGCTTTGAGTCCGCGCTAGCGACTGTGTCTGGGTGTCCTTTGCCGACTATTGGTGCCGTTTTGTTCCGAGAACCGTGCATATTAGGCACAGTGGCGCCGAATCGATGACAACAAGATAGTTGTGCGTTCAATTTAACTGTGCTTTGGTAAATACCGGCTGTTATTTCAAGATGGCGTAAAGCGTGTCTAGATGACGGAAAAATACGAATGTGGTTGGCTAAGAACGATGTCTGTTGTCATGGTTACCAAAAGGGGGTAAGAATGATTTGTTGCAAGGGTCCTTCCGTTTAAATTTAACTTGTAAGGTTATTACCGGTACTTGGATAAATGCGTTTACGCTGTATGTTCAACTAAATCAGGGGTGTGCCAATTATAGCCCGCGGGCCACATCCAGCCCGTCAGGCTTTTCAATCCGGCACGCCGAACGAAAATGGTACAATAGTATAGTGTAGTCATGTCAAGTTGTGTATAAATCTGGAATCAAAACCCACCTCTTTGCACAGGTCAAGTCATAATTATCTGCTTCACACACTGCCCCCTGTTTTTTAACATTACTTTGTTTTATTTGGTATTCATTTCTTTCTTGTTTTATTCTTGTTGTGTTGTTGTTTGGTATTCTTTGCACAGCTACTTTGGATGTCCCGAAGTGAAATCATTATGATTAAACAATGTAATTTTTGTGCCAGCTTTGACCGATTTGTCCATTTGTGTGTCTAAGAAAATATTACTATAGAAATACTACAAAAAACTAATTGTCAATTCTAGTGCTTGAAAACAGGGACATAATATACAATTTTGTTTTCATTCTGAAAAGAAAAACTACCTCTTAAATACTACAACTAATACTTCAGTAATACTATAATGAAGAAATACTAGAGCCAAGAAGAGAAATATTTAGATCTAAGCTTAAAGTACACTTCTATTCTATAGGATATGAATAACCTATATTCTATGTTGACAATCTTTGTGTATCTGTGTATTATTTGCCCTCATGTAGGTTTCAGATCAGGTGATGGTGTAATAATAGTCTGTGGTTTGCAATAATCTGTAGTCTGTGCAGCCCTTTGCGACTCTTTGTGGTTAAGGGCTATACAAATAAACATGACTTGACTTACGACTGTACAAAATACTACAAAAATCCCAAATCAGAAATACTACAAAAATACTACTATAGAAATACTACAGAAATACCGTGTTAAAACTTTAAAAACACTAAAGAATACTACAAAACTACTACTATGGAAATATTACAAAAATATCACAGAAATACTACAAAAATACTACCACAGTAATTATATAACACAGAAATACTACTACATAAATACTCCAGAAATACTACTACAGAAGTATGACAAAAACACTACTGCGTATATACTACAACATAATACACCACTCTGGAAAGATTAAATAAATATTACAGAGATTCTACTACAAAAATACTACTTCAGAAATACTCCAAAAATACTACTACAGAAGTACTACAAAAACACTTCTACAAATATGTTACAATATACTACAGAAATACTACTATGGAAATACAACAAAAATACTACATAAATACACCACTCTGGAAATATAAAATAAATATTACAGAAATACTACAACAAAAATACTACATAAATACTACAGAAATATTATAAACATATTACAAAAATACTATAGAAATGTTACAGAAATACTACTACAGCCATCCTATCATACAGAATTACTACGACAAAAATACTACTAAAGAAATATTACAAAATACTACTACATAAATATTAAAAACACACCTGTTCAGGACTGCCTACAACACATAGCTTCTCCATTTCCCATGTTTTTATGATTTTATGTCTTGTTTTTATTTATTATTTCGCTTGCAACTTTTTAAATTGTATTTTTTCCATTGTCTGTACAGTGTCCTTGGGTGGCCTGAAAGGCGCTTTTAAATAAAATGCATTATTATTATTATTATTACAAAAATACTACTACAGAAGTACAATCGAAATAGCCTCCTACAAAAAATACTACTACTAAATCATTACTACTGAACTACTACAAAATTATAAATATAGTAACGCGTATAATACAAAACCAAGTATCAAATGTAGTGCTCAAAATGGGGACCTAATGTATTATCTTGCTTTTATTGTGAGTCTTTTAAAACCAATTTGATGAGACTAATTTAATTCAATCAAATATAAAAGTAAACAGGGCAGCACGGCGGCGCGGTGGTTAGCGCTTGTGCGGCACAGTTCATGTCATGGGAACCTGTCGTGGGTTCAAAATCCAGCTCCAGACATCCTGTGCGGAGTTTGTATGTTCTCCCCGTGCTTGCGTGGGTTTCCTCCGGGCACTCCGGTTTCCTCCCACGTTCCAAAAACATGCATTTCAGGTGAATTGGCCGGTCCAAATTATCCCTAGGTGTGAATGAGCGAATGAGTTGTCTGTCCCTGTGTGCCCTGCGATTGGCTGGCAACCAGTTCAGGGTGTCCCCTGCCCACTGCCCTGAGAGGGCTGGGATGGGCTCCAGCACCCCCGCGACCCTAATGAGGATAAGCGGTACGGATGATGAGATGAGATGAGATAAAAGTAAACATAAAATGTAGATTTCTCCATATATATTTATTCAATGCTGTCTGAATGAGGGACGAAAGCATGACCAACTTAGGTGCTGAGGTGCCCAACTTGTTTGGGTGTTTGGGCATTTGGCTTGGCCATGGTGTGTGTGTGTGTGTGTGTGTGTGTGTGTGTGTGTGTGTGTGTGTGTGTGTGTGTGTGTGTGTGTGTGTGTGTGTGTGTGTGTGTGTTTTTTTTGCTATTTTTTTCGCTTTTTATTTTCCTTTTATTTTATTTTATTTGTTGTTGTATGTGTTTATCTTGCTGTCGGTCACCCTTCTTGAGGGATGTGACCAAGGTAGATAGATAGATATTGCATGGGTCTCCAGAACAGGTGTTATGCATAAATAACACCGATGCATTTCTTGGCATAACACCGGCCTGGTGCCCGCATTTTTGACCCAATGCGACCCGCGACTCCAACATTTTGCCCACCACTGAACGAAACCAAAAGTAGCGCAAATTCATCTTCAGTACCATTACCACCCAGCATGCAGCGCTAGTGCATTTGTATAGTGGAACGTCATGTTGACGAAAATTCACGTTCACAGAAGAAGAATTTAGCAAAGATGGTGAGACTTAAAACGAGGTAAAGTTTGAATTCCTTGTCGTCTGTGTTACTTATTTGCTAGTATGTTTTTGAAAGTCTATTTGTTGACAGGTATTTACTTTGTGAGATAAATGTGACAGACAAGAACAATCTCTTGCTCCTGAACGACCGTGCTATCTTCGCGGCGGTGAAAGATGCGGTGGCCCGAATACATGGCGACTATGGGGCCGCCCTGTGCAGCACGCGATTCAGTGGTAAGGGCATTCATATATTACTTCATATCGTCGCTGTCATGTGAAAAAAAAATATATCCAAATTTATGTTCTTTTGTACTGTACATGCCATTTTTTTGTTCAGTAACCTTAGTATTTAAAATGTAATTGCAGAAGGTAATGTGATTTTTTTCTTTTCTTTTCAGTGAAATACCTCAATGCTCAAACAGGAATGGTTTTCTTGCGATTTCCTAAAATGAGTTACAAACTTTTGTCCTCTGCACTACCGTTCATCACCAGCATAAATGTAAATTTCCGGCAAATACCATGTTTTTTTAACTGTCTGCACATAGGAGGTAAGTAAACAATCACGTATTTGAATTTAGAATATTTCTTAAATGTATGTGAAACATTTTCTCTTTAAACTCCAATAATGTGCAAAATCGAACATGTTTTCACACATACTACAGTGCTTAGCTTAAATATGTACACCCCAAAAGGTTTGCAAGTACAGTATGTCACAAAAGTCAGCACAATTCCCCCCTCCCCTCACATTTTTGCAGATATTTCATTATGATGTTTAGTAGAACATCACTGAAGAAACATCACTTTTACACAATGAAAAGAAGTGTGTAAACAAAGGCCATGGTTTATTGGAACGATATCTTCAGGTCTGATGAGACAAAGATTACCGTACTTTCCGCACTATAAGGCATACCTAAAAGCCTTTATTTTTTTCAAAAGCTGACCATGCGCCTTATAATACAGTGCACCTTATATATGGATCAATATTGAGTAGCAAGGTCTCGGGTTTTCCCCCTTAGGAGAAGTAGTCCTCGGCGATGTTGGGATATATATACTGGCGTTTCATTTCCTTACCAATGTGTCAATCATCATTTGAATCGGTCACTATTGGCTAAAGTTATTAGGAGTAAATGAGGCGGGTTATTTTTAGCATTTTCAGGCTCGTGCTAAAACGGCGTAAAACAAACCCTGCAATTGGTCATATAGATGTGAATCACAAGTTAGGATGCTCTACGGCCTGAAGAAAACAT